>NC_048600.1:81904347-82504347 GCF_003668045.3 Cricetulus griseus | reverse complement strand
GTAGCCTTGGGTTTCTTTATGTGGATGCTGGGTCCCAGGTAGCAGTGCCAAGGGACCACGAAGGGGCTGAGGAGCGGGGGAGGGATCTCTAGAAAGGAGGCCTGAGGTCTGTCTATGGCCGCCTCCGCCCCCCCTCTGCGCCCCCCCAATCCTAGCAATGGGAAAGCCGTTTGCTTGTTACCCTGAGGCCTCCGAACCTTCTGGATTTTTCTCTCCTGTAGGTTTGGGAATATGTTTATATGTTCGTGGCTTCTCTTATATTCAAGAAATTTACTTAGACCCACAGAATTTCCTCTGCCCCAGGACAGGGTATTATCTTCAACCTGAAAATGCAACTGTCATCAGAAGGAGGTATATATAAGTATGACCACGCAAGGGTTAAGATGAGCTTTGTGTGATCACAGGCATTCCAAGTGTGACCCCATCTGGTTCCCCATTTCACTCAAGCCAGAAACATGACTCTGCGAGGAGGCTGTGCAGTGGAAGGAGGGAGGCAGAGAGACTCTGGCTCCTGGCACAGGACTGGGGGTGGGGGTGGGGGTGGGGCTGAGGGTCTGGCCCCTCAGGAAGTGTGTGTAATCCTAACAGGCCTGGCTTCTCAAACACCACCTCACAGGGACAGCAGGAGGCAGAGGGACAGAGGGTGTTGTGTATCTAGGAGTTGGACAAACTGTCTGCTCCACTTTCTCCCGCCTCCCAGGACCCTGCCTGAGGCCCAGTGGATGTAGGGGCTGTTTCAGAGACATACCCTCCCACTTGCTCCAGCCATTTCTGGACAGCCATGATTCATTTCTGTCTGAGCACTCCCGTGAATGAACCCATCCTAGGTTTGAGATTCCCTCTGGCCTCCAACTTGTTCCAGAGAGAGGTTTGTTTAGACTGGGTCAACTCTCAGGCAGCCTCCCAGACTCCAGGCCTCTCTCAAAAGGGAAAGCCTCCATTCCCTCAGTTGTGAAGTGGAGACGTGGCGGTGGGGAGGCCTGAGATGTGTCAGTTTCACTAGGCTGAGCTACATTACTCAGAATTCCTTTTCCTGGGTGTTCCCTGGGAAGGTGGGTCATGAATGACTTCCCTTAGGAGATTTGGATGCTGAGGAGAAGAAGTGGCTCTGATGTGGCTCACATATGCTTTTGCTCACATATGTGAACTTGCCTCAGTGATGGAGTGTACAACTGTTTCCTCTTCTCATGGATCCTCCCTCCTCTGGCTTCTCCTCCTACCCTGTGAAGTCCTGTGACCAAGGGATTTAGCTTCTGCTGGACACTCCTATCACTCACTCAGTCCAGAGGCTACAAGAACTGACATAGGCTTTTGTCTGTCCTCAGGGGAAAAGCCATACGATTTCTGCCTTGTTCTTGATCTTCCAAACTCTCTCTCTCTCTCTCTTTCTCTCTCTCATTGATGAGTCTGTGTGTGCATGTGTGTGTATGTGCATTTATATGGAGGCCAGATGTTGATATCAAGTGGTGTTCCCTAATTGCTTTTTATTACATTTTTATTTATTAGTATATGTGTAAATGCACACATGTGCACTTATGCATTCACCAGCATACACATGTAAAAGTCAGCATATAGGTCCCAGGGATTGAACTCTGGCCATCAGTCTTACCTGCTGAGATATTTCCCTGGCCGCATCCATCTTGGTTTGTGTGTGTGTGTGTGTGTGTGTGTGTGTGTGTGTGTGTTTATTTGTTTTTGAGACAGGGTCTCTCATTGAACCTGGAGCTCATTGAGTTGGCTAGACTTGCTAGCCAGCAAGACCCAGGGATCCTCCTGCCTCTGTCGCCCAGCAATGGGGTTGCTGGTGCACAGCACTGGACTTTTACATTGGCCCCTTAGATTACACTCCGGTCCTCCTGCTTTATAGACTGAGACATCTCCCCAGTTCTTCCTCTCTGTCTCCCTGTGTGACTTCAAGCTCCAGCCTCAGATGTAAATACAGCCATGTATAGAGACCGATTGATCAGCCCAAGGCCAAATTCCTGTAAAGATGTTGAATATGTGGATGTACATAAAATGAGATAATAAGATTTGCCTGTACCTCTCTATGCAAATCTGTATCCAGGTTGAACATTCCTTAATTTGAAATTTCAAAATCTAAAGTGCTTCAAAATGTAAATCTCTTTGAGAGTGGATATGACAATATAAGTGGAGAGTTTCACATCTGGCCTAGTGTGAGGGATCATACAAAATTATTAAAAATATTGAATAAAATTGTCTTCAGACTACATGCAAGGCACATATAAAACAAGTGAATTTCGTGTTTAGACTTGGGCCCCATCCCTATGATCTCTCTCTCTCTCTAATATATATATATATATATATATATATATATATATATATAATTATATACATATGCAGTATGTATTATGTAATCTGAAAAATACTAAAATCTGAAACATTTATGGTCCCAAGCAGTTTTGGTTTTGTTTCTAAAATTGGGGAGGGGTGTCTCACTATGTAGACCAGTCTGGCTTTGAACTCACAGAGACAGGCTTGCCTCTGCCTCCCAATGCTGGGACTAAAGGTATGCACCACCAGCCCTGACCCAAGTATTTTGATTAAATGATATTTAATTTTATATTAGTGTCCTCATCTGACTGTGAACTGATCAAGGCAGTATCATGTATTAACACTGGAGATGAATGAAGCTCAGGTACTAGAAAGCATTTGGTCATTATAAATTTTTAAAATTAGTTTATGAGCCAGGCGGTGGTGGCGCACGCCTTTAATCCCAGCACTCAGGAGGCAGAGGCAGGCGGATCTCTGTGAGTTCGAGACCAGCCTGGTCTACAAGAGCTAGTTCCAGGACAGCCTCCAAAGCCACAGGGAAACCCTGTCCTGAAAAACCAAAAAAAAAAAAAAAAAAATCAGTTTATGTAAGCTGGACATAGTGGTACATGACTTTAATCCTAGCGCTCAGAAGGCTGAGGCAGAATGATCTCTGTAAGTTTGAGAACAATCTGGTCCGTACAGTGAGTTCCAGGACAGTCACAGCTACATAGTGAGACCCTAACTTGAAAAACAAAAAACATGGTCTTAACCCGCCTATAAAAAGACACAGATTAGCAGAATGGATAAGAAGACAGAATCCATCCTTCTGCTGCATACAAGAAACACACCTCAACTTCAAAGACAGACGGTCCCTAAGAATTAAAGGTTAGGAAAAGATTTTCCAATCAAATGGACCCAAGAAACAAGCAGGGGTAGCAATCCTAAAACCCAACAAATTGGACTTTCAATTAAAATCAATCAAAAGAGATGAAGGAGGTCACTTCCTAATCATCACAGGAGATATCCATCAGGATGAAGTCTCAATTCTGAACATTTATGCCCCAAATACAAAGGCATCCACATTTGTCAAAGAAACATTACTAAAACTCAAATCACACATAAAACTGCACACACTTATAGTGGGAGATTTCAACACCCCACTCTCACCACTTGTCAGGAATACCAGACAGAAACTTAACAAAGAAACAAAGGAACTAATAGAAGTTATGGCACAATTGGACTTAACAGATATCTATAGAACATTCCATCCAAATACAAAACAATTTACTTTCTTCTCAGCGCCACATGGAACCTTTTCTAAAATGGACCACATACTTGGCAACATAACAAACCTCAACAGGTACAAAAAAATTGAAATAACTCCCTGTATCTTATCAGACCACCATGTTTTAAAGTTAGAATTCAACAACAACACGAATTACAGACAACCTACAAACTCATGGAAATTAAGTAACACCCAATTCCTGGGCCCAGGAAGAAATAAAAAAGAAATTAAAGATTTTCTAGAATTCAATGAGAATGCCAATACAACATACCCAAACCTATGGGACACTTTGAAAGCAGTGCTAAGAAGAAAGTTCATAGCGCTAAGTGCCAACATGAAGAAACAGGAGAATAACCACCCTAGTGAATTAACAGCACAACTGAAAGGTTTAGAACACAATGAAGCCAATACACCCCGGAGGAGCAGAAGCCAGGAAATAATCAAATTGAGGGCAAATAAAATGCAAACTAGGAGAACAATACAAAGAATCAATATAACAAAGAGTTGGTTCTTCGAGAAAAACAACAAGATAGACAAACCTTTATCCCAACTTACAAAACAGCAGAGAGTGAACATGCAAATTAATAAAATCAGGAATGAAAAGGGGGACATAACAACAGACACAGAGGAAATCCAGAGAATCATCAGGTCATACTTCCAAAAACTATATTCCTCAAGATTTGAACATCTAAAGGAAATGGACAATTTTCTGGACAGATTTTACTTGCCAAAATTAAATCAAGAACAGATAAGCAACTTAAATAGACCTATAACCCCTAATGAAATAGAAGCAGTCATCAGAAGTCTCCCAACCAAAAAAAGATCAGGGCCAGAAGGCTTCAGTGCAGAATTCTACCAGAAATTCAAGGAACAGCTAATACCAGTTCTCCTCAAAGTATTCCACACAATAGAAGCAGAAGGGTCATTGCCAAACTCTTTTTATGAGGATTCAATAACCTTGATACCTAAGCCACACAAAGACACAACTAAGAAAGAGAACTACAGACCAATATCCCTCATGAACATTGATGCAAAAATTCTCAATAAAATACTGGCAAATCAAATCCAAGAAGACATCAGAGAAATCATCCACCATGATCAAGTAGGCTTCATCCCAGGGATGCAAGGATGGTTAAACATACAAAAATCCATCAATGTAATCCAACGTATAAACAGACTGAAGAAAAAAAAATGATCATCTCACTAGATGCAAAAAAAGCCTTTGACAAAATCTAACACCCCTTCATGATAAAGGTCCTGGAGAAATCAGGGATAACAGGAACATACCTCAACATAATAAAAGCAATATACAGCAAGCCGACAGCCAACATCAAATTAAATGGAGAGAAACTCAATGCAATTCCTCTAAAATCAGGAACAATACAAGGTTGTCCACTCTCTCCATACTTCTTCAATATTGTCCTCGAAGTTCTAGCTAGAGCAATAAGACAACAAAAGGAGATCAAGGGAATACAAATCAGAAAGGAAGAAGTCAAACTCTCACTATTTGCAGATAATATGATAGGCTACTTAAGTGACCTAAAAAACTCTACCAGGGAACTCCTACAGCTGATAAACACCTTCAGCAAAATGACAGGATACAAGATTAACTCAAAAAAATCTGTAGCCCTACTATATACCGATGACATATTGGTGGAGAAAGAAATCAGAGAAACATCACCCTTTACAATTGCCACAAACAGCATAAAATACCTTGGGGTAACACTAACCAAAAAAGTGAAAGACCTGTACCCTAAAAATTTTGGCTCTCTAAAAAAAGAAATCAAAGAAGATACCAGAAAATGGAAAGATCTCCCATGCTCTTGGATAGGTAGGATCAGCATAGTAAAAATGGCAATCTTTTCAAAAGCAATCTACAGATTCAATGCAATTCCCATCAAAATCCCAACACATTTCTTCACAGACCTTGAAAGGACAATTCTCAACTTTATACGGAGAAACAAAAGACCCAGGATAGCCAAAACAATCCTGTACAATAAAGGAACTTCTGGAGGCATCACCATCCCTAACTTCAAGCTCTATTACAGAGCTATAGTCCTGAAAACAGCTTGGTATTGGCACAAAAATAGACAGGTAGACCAATGGAATAGAATTGAAAACCCTGATATTACCCCACACACCTATGAACACCTGATTTTTGATAAACAATCCAAATGTATACGATGGAACAAACAGAACATCAACAAATGGTGCTGGCATAACTGGATGCAGACATGTAGAAGACTGCAGTTAGACCCAAGCCTATCACCCTGCACAAAACTTAAGTCAAAATGGATCAAAGACCTCAGCATAAATCCAGCCACACTGAACCTATTAGAAGACCAGGTGGGAAATACCCTTGAATTAATTGGTACAGGAGACTGCTTCCTGAACATTACACCAGTAGCACAGACACTGAGATCAACAATTGATAAATGGGACCTCCTGAAACTGAGAAGCTTCTGTAAGGCAAAGGACACAGTCAGCAAGACAAAATGGCAGCCCACAGACTGGGAAAAGATATTCACCAACCCCACATCTGACAGAGGGCTGATCTCCAAAATATACAAAGAACTCAAGAAGCTAGTCTCCAAAACACCAAACAATCCAATTAAAAAGTGGGGTACAGAACTAAATAGACAATTCTCAATAGAGGAATCTAAAATGGCTGAAAGACACATAAGAAAGTGTTCAACATCCTTAGCCATCAGGGAAATGCAAATCAAAACAACTCTGAGATACCATCTTACTCCTGTCAGAATAGCCAAAATCAAAAACACCAATGACAGTTTATGCTGGAGAGGATGTGGAGAAAGGGGAACACTCCTCCACTGCTGGTGGGAGTGTCAACTTGTACAGACACTTTGGAAATCAGTGTGGCAACTCCTCAAGAAAATGGGAATGAGTCTACCACAAGATCCAGCAATTCCACTCCTAGGCATATACCCCAAAGAAGCACATTCATACAACAAGGACATCTGTTCAACGATGTTCATAGCAGCACTATTTGTAATAGCCAGAAACTGGGAGCAGCCTAGATACCCCTCAACCAAAGAATGGATAGAGAAAATGTGGTACATTTACACAATGGAGTACTACTCAGCAGAAAAAAAAAACAAAAACAAAACAATAGAATCTTGAAATTTGCAGGAAAATGGATGGAACTAGAAGAAACCATTCTGAGAGAGGTAACCCAATCACAAAAAGACAAACATGGTATGTACTCACTCATATGTGGATTTTAGACATAGAGTAAAGAATTACCAGCCTACAATCCACACTGCCAGAGAAGCTAGTAAACACAGAGGACCCTAAGAGAGACATATATGGTCCCCTGGAGAAGGGGAAAGGGTCAAGATCCCCTGAGCAAATTGGGAGTACGGGAAGATGGGGGATGGATCTAGGAGAATGAGAAGGGGAGAAGAGGAGAGGTGAGGAGGACATTAGGGAGCAAAAAGGTTGAGTCAGGCAAAGAATAGAAGAAAACATGAATGGAGATACCATAATAGAGGGAGACATTTTAGGTTTACAGAGAAATCAGGCACTAGGGAAATGTCTGGAGATCTACAAAGATGACACCAGCTAACAATCTAAGCAACAGAGACTACCTTAAATGCCCTCCCCTGATAATGAGATTGATGACTGTCTTATATGCCATCCTATAGCCTTCATCCAGCAGCTGGTGGAAGTAGAAGCAGACACCCACAACTAATCACTGCACTGAACTGGAATCCAGATGCAGAGAAGGACGAGTGAAGAGCAAAGGGGTCCAGACCAGGCTGGTGAAACCCACAGAAACAGCTGACCTGAACATCGGGGAGCTCTTGGTCCCCAGACTGATAGCTGGGGATACCAGCATTGACTGATCCAGACCCCAGGAACATGGGTTTCAGTAAGGAAGCCTCAGAAATCTACAGGACCTACTGTAGTAGTTCAGTACTTATCCCTAGCATAGGTGTGGACTTTGGGAGCCCATTCCACATAGAGGAATACTCCCTGAGCCAAGACACACGGGAGGTGGGCCTAGGCCCTATCCCAAAAGATAAAATAAACTCTGATGACACCCTATGGAAGGCCTCACCATCCAGGGGGAGCAGAAAGGATATGTGATAGGTAGGGTTTTAGTTGGGGGGGGGTAGGGGAGGACGGGAGGGCGAAGGGAACTGGGATTGTCATGTAAAACAATCTTGTTTGTTATTCAAATAAAAAAATCTGCAAAACAAAAAAAAGAAAAACAAAAAACAAAATTTTGTGTGTTTTGCTGACATGAATGTCTGTATACCATGTATATGCCTAGTGACAGCAGAAGCCAGAAGAGGGCATTAGAGTCCCTGGAACTGGAGTACAGATAGTTATAAGCCATCATGTGGGTACTAGGAATTGTGCCTGGGCCCCCTGGAAGACCTGCCAGTGCTCTTAATTGCTGCACCATCTCTTCAGAGTATAAAGAGTATTCTCTCTGTCTGTGAGTGTGTGTGTGTGTGTGTGTGTGGTGGTGGTGGTGGTGTGTGTGTGTGGTGTTGTATGCACATGTTGTGTGCTAGGACATACATCCCTGGGTGTGCAGAGGTCCAGGGAGGACATTGGTTGTCCTGTTCTGTCACTCCCCACCTTACTCTCCTGAGACAGGCTGTGGTGGTCTGAATGAGAGACAGGTTCAGGCATTTGAACAGTTGGTGAAACTGTTAGGGAGGCTTTGGGCAGTGCAGGCTCGCTGAAGGAAGCACATTGCTGAGACAAGTTTGAGAATTTAATACCTTGCCTCACTTCTACTCTGTTCTCTGCATCTGGCTTGAGGTAAAAGGTGTGATTTCTTCACTTCCTGCTCTGCTGCCACGCCTCTCTGCTATGGTGGACTCTTCTTCTTCTGGAACTGTAAACCTAAATCTTTCTTCCTTGAGTTGCCTTTGGCTGTGGTGTTTTATCACAGCAACAGAAAAGTCACTGATATGCAAAGTCTCTGAACCTGAATTAGGCTGGTGGCCAGCAAGCCCCAGTGAGCCTTCTGTCTCTACCCCAACACAACACTGGACTTACAGGTGTGTGCACCCATGTCCAGCTTTTTACACAAGGGCTGGAGGTTGAACTCAGATACAGATGCTTGCTCAGCAAGTATTCTTTCCCTCTGAGCTCAGCTTCCCAAGTGTTTTCTTAATGGGTCCTTGATCTATAGGGCTGGTTTTAAACTCCAGGGTCCATATGATCCTTTGGGTACCGAGTAGCTGAGACCGTAGGCATTGACCACAGCATCAGGCTTGAGCAAGCATCAGGACTGTGCAAAGGGCTTGTCTAAGCTTCTGGGTTCAGATTGTCTCTGAGCTTGACCCACAGAGTACAAGTGAGGGCTGAGGCATGGCCTCCCCTGCAGGATCTTAGGGGAAGATCCTGGCTGGCAGGTGAAAAGCCCACTGTGCCGGCCTCTGGGGTCAGGGCAGGCAGAGCAAATGTAATCCTCACCTTGTTGCCCTACATACAGCCAGTGTCCTGGAACAAGTGTCCTGCTGTGTGTGACAGGTGCCTTGTGGACTTTTCATAAGGCCAATGTCCAGAAGCACTTGTCCTCACCCAGGGTCTCTGACTTAGAGTTTCTCATCGTCAGTTTAGAAATGTGTAACTGGGGCCCTATTTGGTTTGGCTTTACTGGTGTTAACATCACTTCAGCAGGTGTTAACATCACTTCACCTGAGTTGAGGTTGTTCTTTGGCACATTAGTGATCCCTAGCTAGCTTCCAGACAGCCAGCAGGCTTTTCTTGCACTGGTGTTGGTGACACTATACTGTGCTGCATATTTTGGAGGTACACAGGAGATGGAGGTCAGGGCTGGTTTTTGATTCAGCACCTATGGAACCCTGATTTGGGACTCTGCCTTCATAGAGTCTAGGGAGCCTTACACCCTGACTATGAACAATTTTTTTTTTTCCTTAAGTGTTAGAAGAGAGAAAGGGCCCTGTACTGTGCTCAGCCTGAGGCCCTGTTGCCCGCCTGAACTCGTAACTACGTTTAAGTCTAAAACCTAAGAGACTCCTGGTCAAAAGTGACCAGCTCTTAGATGGGGTGCTTGTGGGGCTCTTCCCTCATTGACTCTTCGCCATGAACCAATTTTCAAAGGGAGAGGCAACTTCAAAGCCAACTTCTTACAACATTTAATGCTTTTAGGGCTGGGATAGACCGAGGCCACAGGGGAAACCAGCAAAGGGTGTATCATCAGGAAGCCATTGGTCTTCAACAGCTGGACTAGAGGTGCTGGACCACAAGCTCAGTAGGAACATTCTTTCTCTTTTGCTCAATGTCTTAGCACATACTAGAAACACATCACTTCCTTACACCCGGAATTGCTGCTGTTCCTTCTTCTTTACTTCTGCCCAGATATCTGACAAGTCTTGTATAAATTGCTGGATCTAGCAAGACAAGGAGACAGCATTAGCCTCACTCAGCAAACACTCCCTAAGTCCTAAAATGGAGCATCCCCTTGCAAGGAAGTTCATCCATCTCATTCTTGGCTTCCAGAGGTGGCTGCATTGTCTCCTTTCACAGATTTTCTAGGTGACTTTAAGAATCAGGCTTAGCCAGCATTATTTGTAATAGCCAGAAACTGGAAGCAGCCTAGATGCCCCTCAACTGAAGAATGGATACAGAGAATGTGGTACATTTACACAATGGAGTACTACTCAGCAGAAAAAAAAAAAAACAATGGAATCTTGAAATTTGAAGGAAAATGGATGGAACTCGAAGAAACCATTCTGAGTGAGGTAACTCAATCACAAAAAGACAAACATGATGTTTACTCACTCATATGTGGACTTGCTTTATGATATATAGTAGTGACCGTGCTTTATCAGAGCTGTTTTTAATGATGTTGCTTAGAATGGTTTCCTTCCAGATGATGATTAAGAAGCTAATTAAAAAAAAATGGTGCCAGGTACCACAAGGGTAACAGAACTGTGCTGTTTTTCTGGGATTTTGTTTTTTACTTTTTTTTTTTTAATGGAGAGTGCTGGATGTCTCTACAATTTTGTTTAAATGACTGTAGAACCTGGAAAAGCTGTTGCTGCTATTGATGCATAACATACTGCCATTATTAGTCTATATACATATATATATGTTACATATATATATATATATATATATATATAATTTGAATTTTTAGAAACTTTAGCTGTTCTGTCACCTTTGGAAAAAAGTATCCCAGTTTACCGCATTCAGTTGGCATTGTACAAAAATTAACAGCCATATTGTTCTAGAAATGTTGAACTTAATTTTTTTTCATTTGTACAGGGATAATGCACTGTATTAAATATGTGAGGTCTTAAAAAAAAAAGAAAGGATTTTGAGAGCCCATCCCATGTGAAGGGATGCTCTCTTGACCTGGACACATGGGGAAGGGCCTAGGCCTGGCCCAGGATGTGGTAGACTTTGGGAAGCCCCTTTAGAGGGCCTTACCCTGCCTGGGGAATGGAGGAGGGATGGCTAGGGGCAGGTGGGATGTTGGGGGGAGGGGTGGGAGAGGGAGAAGGGATTGACATCTGAAGCAAGCTTGTTCCTAATTTGAACTAATAAAGTAAAAAAACCCAAAAAACCCCAAACCAAACAAACAAACAAAAGAATCAGGCTTAGCAAACGTTTTAATTACCTTTCCCTCGATATGCTCAAAATACGTGACAGAAGCAACTTAAAGGGGGCTTATGCTTTCAAAGGCTTGCACTCCACCGTAGAAGATATGGCGGAGTGGCGACAGAAGCATGTAGCAGTGGCTGGTCACATGGAGGGGACCAGGGAAGCAGAGAGTGTGGCTGAAGCAGGTGGATCAGCTGTCACCTTCAAAGTCCTGTACCTAGTGACCTACTTCTGCCAGGCAGGCTCTGCTGGCAAAGGTCACACCCTCCCAAACCAGCACCATAAACACTTAGAACACATGCCCACGGGGATACTTCGGGTTCAAAGGATAACAGCAAGCTAGAGCCAGAGTCAGGATGGAGTTGGGACCTGCTTAGAAGCAGTCATGTATGTGCAGAAGGGAGACAAGAAAGCGGGTTGCAACCAACCTCAGAGTAAGGCATTTTGCAGACAGGACTATAAATAGCCCTCAGGCAACATCAAAGCAATTGAGGGAACCCAGACCTGATGTTCACTGTGATGATCTTGTGTCCTCAAGGGAAATTTAAAATTCTATTCACAGGCTTCTGTTTTAAAAGTCTGTGGTTGGAGTGACAGGGCATAGATTCAGAGGCTAAGAAGACCCAGCTGGACTCCACACTCAACAGCTCTGAAGAAATATCCGATTCCGGGGATGCAAGCCAGGGACTCACGCATGCTGGGCACATGCTGCAGCACTTAGCTGCTCACCCAGCCCAGTTTATTATTTTTAAAAGGTGACCCCAGCTCAAGGGCAGAATGTGTATTCAACCTCTCCTTTTAAACTTTCTCATGCATTGTAATTATTATTATTTTAGCTGGTCATTTGACTTCCTGACAATGCACTTACAGTCTGCAGGAATGATGATGGATATCTTAAGTATCCTTTGGGCAACATGAGGTGCCCCTGGCAAGGAAAATCAAGTGCCAGGAGCACTTCTGGAAGTTTGATTCAGAAAAATAAAACTCGTCAAGGATCCAGAATGCTCAGGGAATGCACAGGTTGGGGCAGAGAGTGGCAGGTCACCCATTCCCAGGGCATCCTTCCCCATGACAGCTACAGGACCGGAGTTGAGCACACCAGGGGATCTCAGAAACCAGGTCACCATAACGCCGAAACAGCACTTATGTCTCTTTCATCTTTTTCCCTCACAAGCACATAGTGCCATTTACCATAGCAGGGTTCCCTTGTTATCCTGTCGGAACAGAACAAGCAACAGGAACAAACAGCACAGTCTACCTGTTACTGAGCCAGACATTCAAGGGATTTGCCAAAGTGTCCAGCAATGCTACTCTCCTCACAAAAGGAGAAATTTTAATCAGCCACGCTAGTTCAAAGACTGGGGAGGTGGCTCAGCTGGTAAATTGCTTGCTACACAAGCACGGGGATTCAAGTTCAGAGCACTAGCCATAGGTTTCCCTGGAAACCTAAGAGAATGAAAACTATTTCTGAACATAGACAGGAGGGTGGATGCAATCAGCTTTCTAGGAAGGTCCCCAGCTTTGCTCCAGACCTGGGCCCAAATGGAAAAGACAGCAGCCAGACTCAGCCTCATACAGCCTCCCTCCAACAATAGAGCAGTCCCAACAATGACAACTCGAGCCCACCTGGGATCTCCTGGAGTTGTTAGCATGCATGTGGCCAACAAGGATTTTGGGTGCTAATGCAATGGTCTCAATGTGTGAAACCCTGACCAGCAGTGTAACTTGGGGAATTACTAAACATGCAAATCCATGAGTGTTCATCTTAGATTTACTGAGTTGGAGATTTGGGGTGTGCCCAGCAATTCCCCAGTCCCACCAGTAGGTGGTCCTGACACTGTGGACATTGGGAGTCCACAGCTCTAGCCAATTCAGAACCTCTAGCCAATTGGGAGTCCACAGCTCTAGCCAATTTGACCCTGCCACCCTGCTGGACCCAGCTCTGAATCCTCCTCCTACCAAGTCCAGTTGTTTGTGTGTGTCCTCCAGGGACACCTGCGTGGTCTCCTTCAACTGCCTGCTCACGATCTGGAAGAGGTTCAGTGTCGCCATCTTAATGGTGCCAAGCAGGAGGGTCTTCTTGGCTGCTGTGTTCTGAATGTGTGCCCAGCGAGATTCCTGGGGACAGATGCGGCAGTTTGAAAGTATAGCACAGGAGAGAGAGAAAGAGAGAGAGAGAGAGAGAGAGAGAGAGAGAGAGAGAGAGAGAGAGAGAGAGAGAGAGATCCCCTTCCCCAGCCCGACACTGGACCTGCTGCTTACCCAGAAGATGACGTCGCTGCGGGCCCGGTCAAAGCGCATCTGCAGTCTTGCCAGCTCGTTGTTGTGTTGGAGGATCTCATCGTCCTTCTCTTCCATGTAGCGAGCCAGCCGTGCCTTGGCACGTTCAATCTTCTCCTGGCCTTCTTGCGCCGACTGCATGAGGTCTTGGTGCATGCTCACCAGCGTCTTGTAACGTGCAATCACCTCATGGATCTCTTCAAACTGAGGGGCCAATGGGCTTGGGTCACTGAATAGCTGCCTCCCAAGGGCCTGATGCAGCCATCTCAAGCCCACCACCTCTGACCTGAACACCTGAACACCAGGGCTGGCAAACCACAGCCATATATGGATATTGTGACAATGTCGGGTTCTCTGGGTTTGTATGGGCTATGCCCCTTATGTTTGAGGGTTCCTCACCTGGACCTGAGGTCTCTAATACCAGCTGCATATTAGAAGCATCTAGGGACCCTGAAGCAAGATAGCTGCCAAGCACCAACCCCAGAGGGTCAGATCAATAGCATGTCTATGGTAGATTAGAATTTTGCAAACTATCTCTAGGTAATTCCAGGCCCAACTAGGGTTGA
Source organism: Cricetulus griseus (assembly GCF_003668045.3). Taxonomy (NCBI): domain Eukaryota; kingdom Metazoa; phylum Chordata; class Mammalia; order Rodentia; family Cricetidae; genus Cricetulus; species Cricetulus griseus. The sequence continues at coordinate 82,490,328 of NC_048600.1, read as the reverse complement.
GAATCGCTGAGGGGAAGCACTTTATCTCTTAAGGCAACAATGATCCTATTGAACTAGAATGTTCCAAGAGCCATGCACAGACCAGGAGCTGTGCTAAAAGGCTACTGACAGAGCAGGAGATAAGAAAGCCAGACCCCCATTCTTTGAACTTTATAGCCTCCAGGGTGGTTGGGTACAAGGAGGACAGACAGACAACTCGTCAGTGTAAACCATCTTTGGGACTGAGGGGTGGGGCTGCACAGAGCCCAGACACTCACTCCCTTTGATCATCATCTGCATCACAAGTGGGGCTGGAGGGGGTTAGCCAGTGGGGCAGGGGGTTTGCAAGATCCAGATCACCTGTTCCAACGGGGCCCAGAAGCACAGAGTTTGCCCAGCAAGCATCTCTACAGAGGGCAATGTGACCTCCAGTTCCATAACACCAATGCACCTCCCCGGGGGCTATCATAGTGTGCTCAGAGACTCTCTGAGCATGCACCCTTATCATGACAGTCGTCAGTGACAGGTTGGTGTCTAGGAACTGTCAGGCTGGTGTTTTCTCCGAATGCGCTTCAGGGGGAAAGCCACTCCAGGCAGTGTTGGAGGAGTTGGGAACAGCCAGAAAAGTATTCAGGGGAGAGAGGAAGGCTGAATAAGAAGCAGCCGAGCAAAGGCAGGTGGGAGATGCAAGGTGTGTCACAGATAGAGGGAGAAACCTGAGTAGAGATGAGTGGAGGCTTAGGGACATGTTCAGAATACTCACAGCAAGTTAACACAAATGGCCTGAGCTTCAGAGATGGAGGGAAGGAGATGGAAGCCGTGGGAAGGAGGTAGGGCTGCCCAACAGTTTCTTGGGAGACTGAGACCAGAGGATTGCACGTTCAAGGCCTGCCTGGGCTATCCAGTGAATCTGAGGCCAGTCTGGATAGCTTAGTGAGACCCTGTGTCAAACTAAAATAAGGGCTTGGGGGTGTAGCTCAGTGGTAGAGTGCTTCCCTAGCATGTACAAGGCCCGGGGTTCAGTTGCCAGCAACACATGTGAGTGCATGTGTGTGCACATGCTTACCCCCCCCCCACACACACAGATAGAGACAGACAGACCAAGACAGAGCACTCCAGAAAACTAGGAAAAGAGTATGAACTTTATCCATGAAGAATTTTCGTTTTAAGAAGAGGGAGCCCACGTCCTGTATGCATTTCCTACAGTTCCTTCAGCAAACACCACAAGCCATATGGAAGTTAGAATGAATGGATTTAATCAGAGCTACCAGGAAGAAATCTTGCAATTGTATTCTGATGTCAAGAGCCTCAGGTGTCTCAGCTTAAAGGAGCCCGTGCTTGTCCAAGGAGGGCACAATTTGAACATCAATAAGAATAAATACAAATGGTTGAAACATGGATTAAAATCCATGAGTTCATAATGACACTGAAGGGTCAGTTTTGGAGGCTGCTGACATTTTAATTTGTTATTCTGAACACTATAAAGAATCAAGAGTTTGATGAGGGCATGGCAGTCCCAAGCACTAGGAGACACAGAGAAGATCTTGAATTTGAGGCTAGCCTGGAGTGAGAGAGTGAAACACTGACTCAAAAAGAAAAGAGTTTAACAAGCTTCTTCCTAAGCCCCACAGTTATCAAAGAGCCAAAGACATTCTTTACAAAGTCTGGATCTTTATGTCTCAACATGTGGGTCACAGCCCCTTGGGAGTCAAATGACCCTTTCACAGGGGTACATATCAGATATCCTGCATATCAGGTATTTACATTATGATTGATACAATAGCAAAACTACAGTTACGAAGTAGCAACGAAATAATTTTATGGTTGGGGTCACCACAGCATGAGGAACTGTAGTAAAGGGTCGCAGCATTAGGAAGGTTGAGAACCACAGCTTTATGTACTGTTCTGAATACTAAATTTAAAGATAGTTTATGCCCCCTCAGTCAGTATCTGTCCCCAGCCACTGAGGAAACCAATGAAATAATTTTTGTCAGCAAAGACTAGTTTTACCTGGTTTCAAGCCTATCACTAGAACCATAGATATGCTCTCTTTTGAGTCTGGCCTTATTTTGCTTAGTATAATGTCCACAATACTTAAGAAATGTAAGAAGGAATATGGAAAAACTAGTTTGGACCCTGATTAAAACAAAGTGCAGCAAGACAATTATAGATATGGCAACGTTGATGGGGAAAACCCATGAGAACCACAGGCAAATAAGGAATGCTGAGAATGGGAGAAATAGTCTTCCCAGAGAAGAGCTCACCCATTAGTTATCCAGTGCAAGTAGCATTATATAGACAGAGCAGAACTGAACACACACACACACACACACACACACACACACACACACACACACACACACACGTACATATATATGCAATTAATGCAATTAATGAAAAGAAAAGGTCATGAATTTGACAGCAAGCAAGGAGGGCAATATGGGAGGATTTGGAAGGAGGAAAGGGAAAAGGGAAATAATGCAATTATATTATAATCTCAAAAATAAACAAACAATCCAGGCAGTGTTGGTGCATGCCTTTAATCCCAGCACTGGGGAGGCAGAGGCAGGCAGATCTTTGTGAGTTCGAGGCCAGCCTGGTCTATAGAGTGAGTTCCAGGACAGCCAGGGCTACACAGAGAAGCCCTGTCTCAAAAACAAACAAACAACCCACAAACAAGTGCACATAGAGCCTTATTGCATCAATTTGGGATACTTTTAAATATCAACTAGCTATATATTTGCTACTAATGAATAACATAACTCGTTTGACAATGGCACTGTAGACATGATTTTTTTTGGTGTATTTTTAAATTTTTATTTTTCACTTTATGTGTATGAGTGTTTTGCCTGAATGCATGTCTGTCAGTCTGCATACTGCATGCATGTAGTGTCTGAGGAGGCCAGAGGAGAGCATAAGATCCCCTGGCTACAGACAGTTGTGAGCCACCAATTGGGTGCTGGAAATCAAATCCAGGTCCTCTGGAAGAGCAGCCAGGGCTCTTAACTGCTGACCCATCTCTCCAGCCTTCTTTTTTTTTTTTTGAGGCAGCCTCGCTATGTAGCCTTGGCTGACCTGGAGCTTGCTATGTAGACCACACTAGACTCAAGCTCCCAGAGATGCCCCTGCTTCTGCTTCCCCTAGTGCTGGGAGCATGCACCACCATGCCTGGCTCTGTGTGCTTGTCTCTGAGGTTATGTTTTTTGTTTGTTTGTTTGTTTAAAGCTCTCATCTTAACAAGAGCATTCAAGTTCAATGGTCTCTCAGGGTCCAGGCTAGGGGCTAGACAGCAGTCCGGTAGGGCTTTTCTAAAAGGAGTCTGAAGGTGAGAGGGAAACAAACCGGCTCACACATGCATTCCTTTCATGACTCTTTATTCTTCAAGAAACTGTTCTTCCTGAAAACTTTTCTCTCAAAATCTCTCTTTAAGATTTCTCTCTAAAAGTTCCCTCCTCAAAAGTTCTTTCTCTAAAAGATCTCTTTAAAAATTTCCTAAAGTTCATCTAAAAGTTCTCCTGAGGTCTCTTTTGTCCCACAAGGCTTCTAGCTTTTATACCCACAGGCACATTTAACAGCTCTCTGACAAGAGGGCATGCATATCCTTCAGTGCCAGGAAGGCAGGTAAGATTTTTTTTGGTTGATAGAACTCTTTTATTTTTTATTATTTTTAATTATTCATATTTACATATCCATCCCCCATTCCCTCGCCCTCCCCTCCTCCCATGTTCCTCACCCAGCCCTCCCCCCCCCAACTCCTCCCCAGGGATAGTGAGGCCCTCTACCAAGGACCTTCAAAATCTGTCATATTGTTTGGGGGAGGGTCTAGACCCTCCTTGCTGTATCTGGGCTGTAATAGTATCCCTCCATATGGAATGGGCTCCCAAAGTCCATTTGTGCTCTAGGGATAAATTTGTGCTGTTAAAGGAGCCATAGACTGTCTTGGGCTCCTAGCTGGTACCCACATTCAGAGGGCTTGGTTTGGTCCAATGCTGTTTCCCCAGCTTTATGATTAGGGTCTCCATTCTATTAGTAGGTCAGGTCCACTGTTTCTGCAGGTCTCTCCATCCCCGTCTTGGCTCCTTTGCTCAACCCTCCTCCGTCTCTACAACTGAATTCCAGTAGTATGGTTCAGTGCTTAGCTATGGGTGTCTGTTTCTGCTTCGAACAGCAACTGGATGAAGACTCTCCTTCCTCTCCCTGCCCCCGGGCTCCAATTTGGTCAGGGGTTCTTGTCCCCATCCCCTTCTTTGAGGGAATATGCAGTTTTCTCTTGGGGTCCTCCTTGTTTCCTAGCTCCTCTGGCAGTGTGGAATGTAGGCTAGTGATCCTTTGTTCTATGTCTAAAAATAAAAAATGAGTGAGTACATACCATGTTTATCTTTTTGTGATTGGGTTACCTCACCGAGGATGGTTTCTTCTAGTTCCATCCATTTGCCTGCGAATTTCAAGATTCCATTTTTTTCCCCCGCTGAGTAGTACTCCATTGTGTAAATATACCATATTTTCTCTATCCATTCTTCAGTTGAGGGGCATCTAGGTTGTTTCCAGGTTCTGGCTATTACAAATAATGCTGCTATGAACATAGTTGAACATATGTCCTTATTGTATGAGTGTGCATTCTTTGGGTATATGCCTAAGAGAGGGATTGCTGCCTCCTGAGGTAGACTGATTCCCATTTTCCTGAGAAACCACAATACTGATTTCCAAAGTGGTCTTACAAGTTTGGACTCCCACCAGCAATGGAGGAGAGTTCCTCTTTCTCCACATCCTCTCCATTATAGATTGTCATTGGTGTTATTGATTTTAGCCATTCTGACAGGAGTAAGATGGTATCTCAGAGTGGTTTTGAGTTGCATTTCCCTGATGGCTAAGGATGTTAAGCACTTTCTCTCAAGTGTCTTTTAGCCATTTTGGATTCCTCTGTTGAGAATTCTCTATTTAGTTCTGCACTCCATCTTTTAATTGCGTTGTTTGGTGTTTTGGTAGCTAGCTTCTTGACTTCATTGTATATTTTGGTGATCCGCCCTTTGTCAGATGTGGGGCTGGTGAATGTCTTTTCCCATTCTGTGGGCTGGCATTTTGTCTTCCTGACTGTGTCCTTTGCTTTACAGAAGCTTCTCAGTTTCAGGAGGTCCCATTTATCAATTGTCGATTTCAATGTTTGAGCTACTGGTGTTATGTTCAGAGAGCGGTCTCCTGTACCAATTTGTTCAAGGGTGCCACCTACCTTCTCTTCTAGGAGGTTCAGTGTGGCTGAATTTATGTTGCGGTCTTTGATCCATTTGGATTTAAGTTTAGTGCATGGCGATAGATATGGAACAATCTGCAATCTTCTACATGTCCAAATCCAGTTATGCCAGCACCATTTGTTGAAGATGCTTTCTTTTTTCCATTGTATAAATTTAGCTTCTTTGTCAAAAATTCAGGTGTTCATAGGTGTGTGGGTTAATATCAGGGTATTCAATTCGATTCCATTGGTCAACCTATTTTTGTGCCAATACCAAGCTGTTTTCAGGACTATAGCTCTGTAATAGAGCTTGAAGTCAGGGATGGTGATGCCTCCAGAAGTTCCTTTATTATACAGGGTTGTTTTGGCTATCCTGGGCCTTTTGTTTCTCCATATAAAGTTGAGAATTGTCTTTTCAAGGTCTGTGAAGAATTGTGTTGGGATCTTGATGGGGATTGCATTGAATCTGTAGATTGCTTTTGGCAAGATTGCCATTTTTACTATGTTGATCCTACCTATCCAAGAGCATGGGAGATCTTTCCATTTTCTGGTATCTTCTTTAATTTCTTTCTTTAGAGACTCAAAGTTCTTAATATACAGGTCTTTCTCGTTTTTTTGGTTAGTGTTACCCCAAGATATTTTATTTTGTTAGTTGTTATTGTAAAGGGTGATGTTTCTCTGATTTCTTTCTCAGCACATTTATCTTCTGTATATAGTAGGGCTACTGAGATCAGGAATAACTGGAACATACCTAAACATGATAAAAGCAAACCAACAGCCAACATCAAACTAAATGGAGAGAAACTCAAGGTGATTCCTCTAAAATCAGGAACAAGACAAGGCTGTCCACTCTCTCCATATCTCTTCAATTTTGTACTTGAAGTCCTAGCTAGAGCAATAAGAAAACAAAAGGAGATCAAGCGGGATACAAATTGGAAAGGAAGAAGTCAAACTTTCATTATTTGCAGATGATATGATAGTTTATATAAGTGACCCAGAAAAACTCTACCAGGGAACTACTACAGCTGATAAACACCTTCAGCAAAGTGGCAGGTAAGATCTTGAGAAAAAGCAGGTGCCTTGCGTTTCTCCCCTAGATGTGACTTGCAAAATATCCTGGCAAACTTAAGTCTGGGGTGGGGGCGAGATGACACAGGCATGTAACTTGCAACTCATGCTTTTAACTGATTAAAGGGGGCTTCTCAGTGCTCTATCAAAGGGGAAAATTAAGGCTAGTGTGAGATCTGAAGGCTGACACCGGGTGAGAAGGAATTTCCTTTCTCTTGGGCTTATTTGAGAATACAAAGCACCCAGTATATAGTCTACATACAGCCAAATTTGCAGTAACAAATATTCTGGAGTTGATACCTAGAATATTAATTGCTACTTCTGTAATAAATGAGAAAGGCTTCCAAAGTCATCTTTAGACAAACATGCTGCAATACTTATGACTGAAGAAATAGCATTTGCTGCACAATGGTGGCAGTGGGAAGGTGTGGGTCATACAAGTGGCCTTTTTGCTGGAGCTAGATGATGAGTGATGGGTATTCTCTAAAATGCATGGCTTTACTTTTGTCTGTTTGAAATTTTCCATTAACAAAAAGTTCCTGAAAGTACTATTGACTAAGATTATGGGCAGTTGAAAGAAAAGAAGAATTTTTAATATTCTGTACAGTGTGGTAGGGTAACTATGATTGACAATAATGAATTGTAGATTTCAAAACAGTACAGAGGATCTGAATATCCCCAACAAAAAGGAAGCCATAGATGTTTGAGGTGATGGATATGTCAGTTACCCCAACGTGATCACTATGAAGTGCACACACACACACACACACACACACACACACACACACACACACACCTCAGTATATCCTACAAACATATACAATCATTATGTATCATTTAAAAATATTATTTTAAGAAATCATACTCCTGGACAGATGATTGTTAAAAGTTAAAAGTCAGCAGCCAAAAGCACTAGCTGCTCTGGCAGAAACTGGCTTCAGTTCCCAGCACCTGCATGGTAACTCACAACCATCTTAACTCCAGTCCTGGGGGCTCCAGTGTCCTCTTTAGATCTCAGAGGGCACCAGAAATGCATGTGGTGCGCAAGCGTACATGTAGGTTGAAGCATTCATATGCACAAAATAAATAAAAATAAATCTAAAAGACAAGAGTTTAAGAATGGAAGAGAAATCATCCATTGGGAAAAAAAGGCTAAGACATAGAAGGATATGTATAATATAATGCATAGTTTATGGATAGCTGATAGTCACAAAATAGAGACATGCATGAAAATGAGCAATTTAAAAACTATGATACTGGTGACCCCTGAAGAGAGGAAGACTGAAATTTGGATGGACATATAAGGGGTTTAAATTACCAGTAATGTTTTATTTCAGAAAAAAGAAGAGAGAAAAAAAGAAAAGAAAAGAATTGAGGAAAAATTAAGATTATACAAAGCTGTGTGTTGAGTTCTCTATGTTTAGAGTGTTAAGTTTTTCTCTATGCTTTCCAGTGTGGGGGGTGGGATGAGAGGAGGAGAAGAAACAGGAGGTGGAGAAAGAGAAAGAGGAGGGAGGAGAAGACTGTAGAATGCAAAAGAGCAAAGGGCAGAGGTAACACCAGATGAAGCACACAGCGTGAGGAAAGAGGAAGGGGCAGGGGTTAGATTCCAGAAATACCTAAGAGGCAGAATAGACCATATCTGATTGATGGTTACAGGGCATGGGGTAAGGAGGAAGCACAGTTATGGCTGTACTGTGGCAAGTCTGAGGCAGAGTCAGTCTTGCTAAAGGAAAAACTTGGGAAGAGGAGGCCCCAGAGGAGCCTGGGAAGGAGGGAGCAGAATATAAGACCCAAGGAGATGTCAGAGGAGCAATGCCCAACATCAAATGTTGCAAGAGGTGCTGCCAGAAGAGGGCTAAAAATGTCCTGAGCTGGGGTGACAGGGCCTGCAAAGACAGGGGGCGGGACACCTATGGCCCAGAGGGGTCCTCAGTAGAGTGGGGAAAATAACAAGCCATGCCATTTCCAAGCTGTGAGATCCTGAGCAGGTGCCTTAACCTTCCTGAGCCTCTATCTCCCCATAAAGGGATGGTCTGTTTATTCTTCCCAGTGGTTGGTGACAGAAAGAAGGCTGACTGTATAAACTCCTAATCAGCCTGCATGAAGTCCTAAGTGCCCAGGTCCTCGGAGGGGAGGTGTTTTCATATTTTTCCTCTCCTCCCCAACCACCTTCTCTCTCTCTCTCTCTCTCTCTCTCTCTCTCTCTCTCTCTCTCTCTCTCTCTCTCTCTCTCTCCCCTCTCTCTCTCTCTCTCTCCTCTCTCTCTCTCTCTCTCTCTCTCTCTCTCTCACACACACACACACACACACACACACACACACAGACTCAGACATACACAGATGCATATGTAAACACTCATTTCACATATAGCTTTGCACAGATAAACCATCAGGTCCTCCTACCCATTGAGGGATCTTGGCCGTCTGTCCCCCAGGGTTGCTGCCTCTCCCCAAAGCAAGATAACCATTCCAAGGGCCCCTAAACCCTAGCCATCTGGAGCTGAGCTATATTCTGCTAACTTGGAAAGAGAAAAGGGTGCTGTGGAGGGCCCTGTAGTGCAACACCCCCAGCCAGGGGACCCACCTCAGAGTTCTCCACCACCTTCTCTAGGTACTTGTTGAAGATGGCGTAGTCCTGAAGCTTGACACACAGCCTCTGGTGCTCCAGCCTCAGAGCATTCATCTCCTGCTTGGCCTTGGCCAGCTCCCGCAGGCGCTGCCTTTTCAGTTCTCGCTCTTTGTTGGCTTTTTTCAGGGCTCGGATCCGCTTCTGGTCATTCTCCTGCAATGAGGGAGGCAACAGAAATCAAACAAGCCTCACCCTCTCTCCCTGAGACCCTGGCCTACCTGGGACTGGCGACACCCTAAACCCCCTCTATTTGCTGAACTCAGACCACTGGAAGGGAGGGCAGAGCTTGCCTGGCTGCCCATGTTGGAAAGGAGGCATGAAGGAAGAATTTTGTGAGACTTTGGTTATTTGAAAGGACTTAGTTAAGCTAAGAGACTTCTGTGGCCTGAGGAGGCTGTGAGTGCAGAAATTCAGTTTAAGGTCAAGAAGGAGTCTGGTGGGGGCATGCAAGCAGGAAATTCAGATGCTGTGGGAGTTGGTCCCTAGGCTTCAGAGAGTGGGGGCTGGGAAGAGAACACACAGAAAGGAGGGTAGAGGAAGATCTCTTGAAAGACCCCTGAAGAGGTACTTTCGTAGGAGGAGACCCGTACCCAGGAATCAGCGAGACCACGAACTTGGATGCAAACTGCAAGAGGCTTTATTAGCGGCACGGGTACCCGGGGCGGCTTAGCTTCTGTTGGGCCAAGCGCGCCGAGCCAAGGGAGAGGGGTCCTTATATAGCAGAAAGCGCAATACAGAAGCGAGAAGCAGAGATTCTATTGGATAATTCAAATGAGGCGCAGTACAGTGTTATTCCTATTGGTCAATTTAAATGAGGCGCTATATAGGGTTATTCAAATGAGGTGAAGTATAGAGTTATTCAAATGAGGCAAAGTACAGAGTCATTTCTATTGGATGGTTCAAATGAGGCACAGAGCCATTCCAGACCAGCATATTCTCAAGGTCTGGTGTCTGGTACAACAGACTCAATTTCCCTCCCTCCAGATGGCTGACCTTGGGGGCGGAGACCTTGGGACGGAGTGTTCCCCATCGGGCGGGGGCGCGGGGGCAGGGCCCCAGGCCGGCCCACCTGGTGCTCGCCCTCGGCCGGCCCACCTGGTGCTCGCCCTCGGGCCGGCCCACCTGGTGCTCGCCCTCTGGCCGGGCGTGCGTCAGCGGGGGAAGTGGAGGCCGGTGGGGGTGGGGATGGGGAAGCCGCCGACTGGAGGAGGAGGCAAACTTGAGAAAGAAAGGGCTAAGGGGCAGGGGTCTTTCACTCTCTTGCATCCAATGAGGCTGAGGAAGGCTGAGTGGAAGAAGGAAGTCCTTGACAAAGCTTTTGTGGTTCTGTTTTTAGTGGTGGCCATTTGTCATGGGGCAGGTGGCTCATCCAGGGTTGGGAAGCCCACATGTTCTCCTGACATAGTGCCTCTATTTCTCCACCTGTCGACTGTGAATGGCAGCCCCTCTCTGCCTTACTAAACCCAAGGTGGTTAACAACGGAACTGTATGTGGGGGAGACAGCTCAGATTGGCATGGGCTTGGGCTGGAGGAGATGATACAAGTAGTTCTGCACCCAGAAAGGATGAGGCTCAGCTACTGCACTCTGGCACTGCCTCTCCCGACCGCAGCACCCTCCCTCAGGACTAAGGGCAAGCCTCCTCCCTTCACTTCCCCAGGTGTGTCTGTTCTGTTGTGGCTCCTATGATTCCACATGGATCAGCACATATAGTGGTGACATTTAGAGGGCATGGAGCAGTGCCACGAAGCAGGGCACCAGATGAGTGCCCAGAGGGACCCTAAATCAGTCATATCTGAGTTACCTAGAAAGTTAAAAAAAAAATTACAGGTGTCTAGGCTCAACCCGAGACCTGCTTGAGGCAGAAGTTACTGATGTCTGTATTTGCAACAAGTTCTATGAGATTCTATAGCTGCTGACTGCCTGGAAGTCATTTGGACAGTCCTTAATCCTCAAGCTTCCTGTCCTCCCAAATACTCCATCAACTTTGCTCTGGTCCAGGTGGGCTACATTTCAGAAGAAAGTATTTGATTTGTTCACTTGCCTGCTCTGCACAGTTGTGCCTACAGTGGAATGAAGACTTGAAGAGCAGGGTTCCTCCAGGAGAGGGCAGCAATGCCCCCCTGCAGCAGGACCCAGCCCTTCAGGCTGGTCCAGGAGGATTGCTGACCAATAAGTCGGCAGAGGTTTATGTTTTGTTTTGTTTACGTTTTATATACTTTTCTGTGTGCATGTGTATGAGTATGTATGTGCTACAGTGCATGTCTAGAAGACAGAGAAGAAATTATGGGAGTCAGTTCTCTTTTTCCAACATGTAGGTCCTAGGGGTCTAGCTCATTCTGTCAGGCTTGGTGGCAAGTGCTTTTACCCACTGAGCCATCTTGCCAGCCCAAATCGGGATTTTAGCAACACTAGTGCACCCTTCCAAGTACTGATTAAGGGCAAGTGTTGTACAGGACTATCCTCTGAGCCAAACCACAGCCATCTTTTGCACCAAGTCACAAAAGATCATCACAACTGGTCTTGCTGACTGTTGGTGCTCCCTCACCGAAAGGGGGTGGGAGTCATGGGACCCTGAGTACCCAGCCACTGTTTCCGACCAGTTGTGTGCAACTGTGTATTAGTTGCAGGTGGCTCTAGTGTCTCTGGGGTGTTAGAGTATACAGGTGGGGAAAGACTAGGGGAGGGGCAACTTCTATGGAACCATGAGGAATCCGTCATCCATGCTGGGCACAGACCTTCCAGTTCTGCTTTAAGGTCACCCATGCTCCTGCTTATAACCACTTACTCATGTTCTGTAAGTAATCATAAAAATCTCATTGGTTCTCCAGGGTCATTGAGACTTTATAAGGAAGAGGGAGAACACTTTCTAACCCTCAGCCCAGGGCAGAAATTCGCCAAACAGGGACTGGTTCCTTGTTTCATGGACCCTCAGTATTCCCCACCTTCAGCAGGCCCCCATTTTCAATGCAAGGACAAAGATAGGGAGAGTATGAGTGAGTGAGTGGAACAAAGCCCTCTAACTTACTGCTGTATTCACAAATAGTAATCTCTGGCAGGGGCACATCCATCTCTCCATCACACCTACTGATCCATCCATCTACCCATCCACTTGATAGACAGTCTCAGGTACTGGCAAGGAAATAGGAAAGGGCCAACTAGAGAGCAGCGACTGACAGGTCAGCAGGACATTACAAACAGCATGGTGTATAGAAGATGCCTTGGAAAGCAGACGCTGTTGAACGCAGACGATGCCCTTAACCCTGTGCGAGGAGCCTACAAAATCAAGTAGCTAGGAGGCACAGTTTGCAGAGTGTAAACCCTCCAGCCTGCTGCAGCCCAGACCGCTTCATACCTGAATGAATTGCTCAAACTTATGGATATGGGCTTTCAGCTGCTCTTCTTTGACACCTAGTTCCTCCCAGCGCAGGTTCAGAGTTTCCATTCTTCTCTGGAATGTCTTTGGGGGAAATGAGAGAAGGTATAAATCAGGGAGCCCCCTGACACGGGTGCTCAGAAAGATTCTGAGTGTTTTATCCTTTGGCCCAGAAGTACCTGAAAGCTGAGGAAGTAGCTCAGTGGTATAGCATTTGCCTAATAGATCCAATCCCAACACCTCAAACAAAACATAGTTACAGAAGGGCTTGCATTTTGCACCCCATCCTGCACTGGGTCCTTGTGTAGTGTCCCAGGACCCTGGTTTTCCTGAGATTCACACCCTTTCTGTACACCTTTTCCTCCTCAGCAGGAGGAAAGAGACCAGAACCACCAGCCAGAATTCCAGCTCTAGCCACCCCACCCACAAAACAGGGGACCACCATCCATTAACCTTGAGCCCCAGCCAATCCCTTCCCTATCCTGCACCCCTACCCTTATTGCCCCAACTCCCCACCTCACCTGCTTCTTGTGTTCCATGGCCTGGTGCATGATCTTGGCTTCTTTCTTCTTCTCCAGGAGCCGGATGGACGGAGATTCTGACTGCTCTTCAACATTTGGAAACTTCCTGCACAAGAAGTGTGAATAGGAGTCAGGCCTCCTGAGGCTGGAGCAGGCTGGGGTAGTGGGTAACTTGGGAGATAGATGCCCAATGAAAAAGAAAAGGGGTCTCTGCTCTCACTTTAGTGAAAGAAGCAGTGTGCTTAGGAGAGAGGCCTACACGGGCTTTCTGGAGGGAGCAAGGGATGGGGACCCGGTCTGGGTGGAGCTGGGTAGTGGGGTTAGGCAATTGGGAATACTGGGCTGTAGGAAAGAACAGGCAGTGCAGTGTCATGTGGGTATGGGTAGTCTCAAACTCAGAGGAGAGGCAGACGAACTCCCAAACACTCACTGCAGCAGCTGAAGCAGCCGCTCTCCATACTGCAACCGGAAGTATTCGGCCAGGTCCTCCTCTTCCATGATGCCCAAACTCATGGTGGCAGCTACCTAATAGCCCTTCCGGCCTTCTTTTCCGAGTGAAACGATGAGTAGCAAAGCCACAGGGTACTCAGGAGAGGTGGCTGTGTTCTTGCTCTCCTCTCCTCCCGCTCCTCTCCTGCCCCACAGAGAGCGGGATGTCCTAGAGACACAGCAGAAGTCCCCCAGAGACTTCCTTAGTATGATACGCTCTTGCGCTGATAGGAGATCTGGTTACCTAGCAACAAACTGTTCTGTGGACTGTAACTGGAACCCAGAGTTTGCCCTCTGACCTATGTCCCTACAATCCCCACTTTTGCTGAGGTCACCTCTGTTCCCACTTGCACCCTTCAGGAGCTCTGGGAAGAAGTTAGGCTTGGTTATATTTCTGTGGGCTCCGTTGCCAGGCAGGGAGGCAGGGAATGGTCATCCACAGCGGGGAGGGGGAAGTTTGTTAGGTGAGTCGGATATATGAGGCTGGTTCCTGCGGCTTCCTTCATAGATTTAGGGGCATGTGAGGGTGAAGGAGACACTGGGCAGCAGATGATGACAAAGAAGAAAAGCAGTAGAGAAGACAACGTACTTAGCCAAGCCCAGAGGGGGAGTGTGTGAGGTGGGCAGGAAAGTGTGGAGAGTGGGAAATTGAGACACATTAGAACCAAGTAGTGGGCCAAGGATATGTAGGTGGATACAGAGAGTGGCCACTGGGAATGTGGAAAAGGCTCCTTCGACATGAGAGTGAGTTTATTAAGTACAGATAAAATGCTCTTTTGAGATGTAAGTCGGGGCGGGGGCACCAAAATACAGTAACGGAAAGGCTCCCTTGTTTAGCCAGTTTATTTCATGATGACTGCCTTCCCCCATTCCACCTGGCACGTGCATAAATACTTATTTGACTTGAGGTTAAATCTGTGTAAGTTTGGGGCCCTGTGTGAGACAGAACCGTGGGGACCTCTGTGGGGAACCTCTGCACCACGCCCTGGTGCTCACCCTTCCCTACCTCCTCTCTGAGTCTCGCAGTTCAAGATGGGATTGGCTGGGATTTGATTGCTCTCACAGGAGCCAAGGACATAGCTTGTAAGCCATGTTGTGTGTCACCTGGGACAGAGCTTGCAAGCCATGTTGTATGTCACCTGGGACAGAGCTTGCAAGCCATGTTGTGGGTCATCTGGCATGCCCTGCCAGCTATTCTTTAAATCCCAGTTGTGAGGAAGAGTGGTTGGATGTACTGCCCACTCCTGTCCTACTCCTGTTCCACCTTCTGTTGCTCATCAGGGCAACAGAAAAAAACCCCACCCACTCATTCTCACCTACCCATCCCCTCACCATCTCCAAACTGCCCTAACTCCCTAATCCGGAGTTTCAGATAGACCCAGCAGGATGGCAATAAGACAAATAAATGATTCTAAATTTCACAAAGGTATGTGTGTGTGTGTTCTTTATCCAAATAATCTGACACAGTCCATCAGGGATTTCTCTATTTCCTCCCCTTCTCTCCCCAGGTGATGGCTCGGCTTGGAGGGGCTGTGTGACAATGCCAGCCCTTGAGGAAGTTGGGTGCTTCTGGATTAATCAGTTACTCTGGGACATAAGTCACACACACTTGCCTGTCCAATCAGGTGGCCCGGGGCCAGGTTGGTCAATACAAGAATTGAGACATCCTCCCCTTCCCATGCAGCCCCCTTGGGTCTCAAGGTTCTTTGTGCTGTTTCACTTGGTGCCTTGCATGAGTCCGTCTTGACTCCAGGCACCGACCTTTATCCTGGAGGGCAGCAGGCAGTTACTGCCTGCCTGGGCATTACAGAATAAGGCTTGTGCTCTCAGCTTTGCTCTGCCTCCCGACCTACACTCTCTTTCAAAACCTCTCTCCACCCTCATCTTTACCTGTTCTGGTCTCCCCCATATCGCCACTCACTGCACTTTTTGTCTTGCTGTTTGTCTCTGAGGTAAAATCTATTGAGTTTGTTTAAGTAAATTATTTAATGGGCTTAGATGCTGGAAACCAATAGGAATATTTTGCTTTCTGTCCTGTCCCATTATCCTCTGAGACTGTGACCTGGGGTACCTAGCCTAGGGGCACAGGGATTGCCTAACACACACACAAGAATCTGGGTTGGACAGCTCCACAGAACTAAAGGGAAAGGGGGAAGAAAAATAGCAGAAAATAAAAGGCGTAGGTTAATATCTTAAAAGTATTATCCTGGAGATGTCCCAACTATCCTGGAGGATGCTCTTCCAGCAGTGTCCAGGGGTCCAAACTCCTTCCTTCTTGTAGCTCCACTGTATTCATCTGGGTTGGTCCTATCACTGCTGAAGGAAAAGAGAAAATACACGGATGTTCCTACTTTTAAGTGAATCACTGTCCCCACCCCTTCACTTTGGAAGGCTCCTTGCACTGCAACAGGCCGGGCACTATTTTGCTATGTCTCCAAGAAAAAGAAATTACATTGAAAAGCATCCAAACAGCCTGTGCTGTCCTCTTTTTGACAACGGAAAAGGGTATTTGGGGCAAGCAGAAAGCAAAGCTTAAGAAAGAGCCCAGTAGTAGATGAAAGAAAATAGGCCAACTATATCTCATATGCAGAAATTTAGTGGCAGCACTAGCAAATTTAATTTAGTTCACACCGTCTCCCGCCTCTCCTGGGAGAGTCTGTGCCACACAGTGGTCAGATCTCTAAGCCCCTTCCAGAGTGCTGCTTTCAAAATACATTTACTGGGGCCTCCCTCTTAGAAGAGTAATTTGAAGAGAATAACCAGGACCTGCATGCAAAATTCTTAAATATTAGGAAATCTATTAATAAAATCAATTCTATTGAAATTCTCAGGAGAAGAATTGCAATTGTGATAGATGTCAATGTGACATTGAAAACGTCTACATTTATCCTTTAAAAAGTACTAGTAGATTTGCTGGGCACAGGGGTGCACACCTTTGATTCCTGCACTGTAGGAAGATGTCTGTGAATTCCAGGCCAGCTGGGGCTACATAGAGGACACCTCCCCACACACACGTATTTGTATGTATGACTCAAAAGTATTTTATTAACGTGTAAAAGACTCTGAACCCAAGAGATAGTGTTAACATTTGTGTCAAAGATATTCTTGCTAAACTTAGGGGTGTGACAGGCTTTCTGCTGTCACTACAACCACTTAACATTGTTTTGGATGCTCTAGCTAGTGTGGAAATGACAAGAAAATCAAGTTTTTCTCTTCTTATTCTTTTTTTTTTTACACAATGGCAGATGCTGTGATCGTGTGCTGTGAAAATTCAAGAGGATGGTTAATTTTGATGACTTGAATTTAATGTGATACTATGCAATTTACAGAAAGAATGAAGCTGATTTGTATGCACGGACATGAGAGAAGGTAGTGGTGACAAACGAAGTGACAAAACAGAGCTGCAGAAGAGCCTGCCTAACAGGATGCAGTGCGTGCCTGTGTGTGGTGGAGGCTGTCACAAGAGCTCTGGAGGCAAGAATGACATGGGTGGGGAAGCTGTTTGGAATTATTTATTTATTTATTTATTTATTTATTTATTTATTTAATGTACATTGGTGTTTTGCTTGCATGAATGAATGTCTTTATGAGGGTATTGGATCCCCTGGAACAGGAGTTCTGGACAGTTGTGAGCTGCCATGTGGGTGCTCAGAACTGAATCCGTGTCCTCTGGAAGAGCAGTCAGTGTTCTTAACCACTGAGCCATCTCTCCAGCCCGTTTGGAATTTCTTTTTTAATTTACTCCCCATGTTGTTTATTTATATTGTCTTGTAGCTTTATTTTTTTCATAAAACACACACACACACACACACACACACACACACACACACACACATACAGAGTTTTTGAGACAGACCCCAAGTGCACTTCAAACTCAGTGATCAGCCTGCTTCTGCCTCCTAAGTGTTGGAATTAAAGACGTGCACTCGCCATGCCTGGTGCAACTCTGCATTTCATGTCTGAGGCTCCACCATACTGTTTTCCCTGATGGCTGTATCATTTTACATCCCCACAGCTGGTGACAAGTAAATTTCTCTGCATCTTTGCCAAAATTTGGTATCTCTGCCCCCCCCCACTTTATGTTAGACACTGTGATGGGTATGAGGGGACACATCCATGTAAAATGGGGTTCCTTTTTTTTGTTTGTTTGTTTTTTTTTCGAGACAGGGTTTCTCTGTGGCTTTGGAGGCTGTCCTGGAACTAGCTCTTGTAGACCAGGCTGGTCTCGAACTCACAGAGATCCGCCTGCCTCTGCCTCCCGAGTGCTAGGGTTAAAGGTGTGCGCCACCAATGCCCGGCGGGGTTCCTTTTTTATAATGGTAATAAATGAATCTATTTAATTATCCGTTGTTTAAACGGTATAGATAAAGTCAAAACTATCCAACACCCAGTCTTGTGTGTCAGAGGTAACCATGTGCTCACCAAGCACTTTTGTCCAGTGCTGTGGTGACGTGTAAAAGACCAACACTTAGTCTTTTTTGTACAAGAGTGTGTACCACTGAGCTGAAATCGGGAATTTAGTTAAAGAGAGGGAGGAATGAAAAGCGAAGGGGTCTGTAACAGGTTGGAGAAAACCACAGGAACAATTGGCCTGAACAAGGGAGAGCACATCGTCCCCAGATGCTGTCGGGGAGGCCAGTACAAGACTGATCCAGACCCCTGAACATGGATGTCAATAAGGAGGCCTCTGCACTCCAGGGAGCCTCTGGTGGTGGATTAGTATTTTTTCCTGGTGCAAGAAGGGACTTTGAGAGCCCATCCCACATGAAGGGATGCACTCTGGCCCTGGACACATGGGGAAGGGCCCAGGACCAGCACAGGAAGATTTGGTGGACTTTGCAGAGGCCCGTTGAGGGCCCTACCCTGCCTGGGGAGTGGTGGGTGGATGGGGTGGGGGGTAGGCTGGGGGTGGGGGAGGAGGGATGGGGGTGAGAGGAGGGACAGGGAGAAGGGACTTACATGTGAAACATGTAAGCTTGTTCCCTAACTAGAACTAATAAATAAATTAAAAAAAAAAAAGAGTGTGTACCAGGCTTTCTTTTGGGCCACCAACCAGCTCCCAAATCATGACATAGAGACTTCTTACGAATGCTCAGCCTTATCTTTTGCTTGTCCCGCTAGTTCTTATAACTTAACCTGTTTCTCTTCATCTGTGTTTTACCTCAGAGGTTTTTTATCTTTCTTTCCTTCTGTATATCTTACTTTCACTGTATCTGGCTAGCTAGCAGCTAGCTACCTGGCTTCCAGTCCCAGGAGTATCCCTCTCTTTCTCCCTCATTCTCTCCTCTCTTCTCTGCCCAGATTTCTCCTCTTACATGTTCTCCCTGCCCGCCAGCCCTGCCTATCCTTCTTCTGCCTAACTTTTGGCCATTCAGCTTTTTATTAGACCAATCTTAGGCAGGCAAAATGAAACAGCAACACATCTTTTCATAATTAAACAAATGTGACACATCTTTACATAGTTAAAGTAATTTCCACAAGAGTGGGCCTGAGAATTTTCAGTCTTGGTCTCCCCTGTTCTAATCGAAAAGAAGTCTCATGTAAGGAGTGGAAATTCAATCCAAGAGAACCAGAGGCATCCTCAACAAAGGCCCTCTTCTTTATATAAGGAACAGCACAGCAAATATGGTAACAGCAAGAATGTGGGGCTCATTCTTCATCAACCCTTCAGAGGAGTCTCATGTGGGAGAAACTTCTAGCCCTATTGACTCAGAACAAAACACAAGGCCTCCATCAGGTGTTCTCTCTCTATATGTTGTTCACAACATTATCTGGGGTGTGGGGCACTCTGGCCTGGGTGGGGGCACTCCTTTCAATGCCTTCCTGACTTCAGCACATGGTCTTAGACCAGGTTATCACATCTCACACATACACACATTGTTCTGAGTCAGGAGCATGACTCGGTCACAGAGGAAGACTAGGGAAGATGGTACATCTGAGGCTGTGGATTCAGCTGAGCTTGTAGGGGTGAACTACAAGTCCAGCGTGTAGTAAAGTGGATTTCAATGTTTTCCTTAGCAGGTGGTTAATTCTGAGGGCCAGAGACATGGTTAAGAGCCCTTGTTGCTCTTCCAGGGGATCAGGGTTCAATTCCCAGCACCTTCTCGGTGGCTCTGTAATTCCAGTTTTAGGCACTAAGGGATGCATGTGGTACACAGACATACATGCAGGCAAACATACATATACTTCAAATAAAAATAATAAAGAAGCTAACTAATGCTGAATGGACTGACTATACAGTGTATGAGCAGACTGAGCACATGGTTATAAATGACCCCACAGCATATTATTAACTTGGTTACAGGTCGAGCGCCACCTTGCCTGATCTCGGAAGCTAAGTAGGGTCAGGCCTGGTTAGTACTTGGATGGGAGAAAGTTTGATATGTTTATAAAGACAAACTCTAAGAAGCATTTTTTCAGAAAAACCATCTCCACACAGCACCTGTGACGTGCCTGGCACTCTCCTAGACTGTGGGTTGGTCTTGACCAGCCAGGAGGAGCAAATGGCACACAGGTTCTGGTGACTACACGTGGAGGTAGTATCTGCTCTTGCTATCACTGCCACCACCAGTGACTGTGGGTAGGGATGGGAAAATGGGGTAGGAGTCAGTTGGTGACCACAGACCTTGGCAGCTGCCAGGATCCCATTGGTTGCTGCTTCTCCCAACTTGGGGCCCTGTGAGTCCGAAAGTCTGAAGCTTGAAAATAATCATTGGCACCAGGCAGTGGTGGTACATGTCTTTAATCTCAGCACTTGAAAGGCAGAGGCAGGTGGATGGCTAAGAGTTTGAGGCCAGCCTGGCCTATAAAGCGAGTTCCAGGACAGCCTCCAAAGCTACACAGAGAAATCCTGTTTCAAAAAACCAAACCAGAAAAAAGAAAACTATCATTGGCTTTAAAATACGAAGTCTTCAACTGCAGCCCAGAGATGAGCTGTTTAGTGCCATGTGGAAGAGTGTAACAGGCCAGCTTCATGAGTCGTTCACGTTAGCATTCACATGGTACTGCACACATTTCAGAGTAATCTGTAGTTTTGATTCTTCACTTCTTAAGAATTCCTAATTATTCATGGATTTTTGCAAGGGGAAAAAAGGAAAGCAAATTGTGAATTAAATGGGTTACCAAGACATGTAATTTCTAAAGTAGAATTATAAAAACCCTTTCATTTCCCCCTCCAAAGTATTTTTAATGTTGATGAAGTGTGGTGTTTTAATCAGTTTGTTATGGCAACATTTAGGACTTAGTTATGTTCCCTGAAGGACTGGGTGGTCTAAAGATGGTGGGACTCTTGGGCTGGCGGGATGGCTAAGTGTGTGGAAGGTGCTTGCTCAGCTCAATTCTCATGACTCATACAAAAGGGGAAGGAGAGAGGGGAGGGGGAACAGAAGGAGAGGAGGGAGGAGAAACTGTGGTCGGTAAGTAAAATAATTGAAAAAATGTTAATGAAAAGAAGTGGAAGGAGAGAACCAACTCCTACAAGTTGTCCTCTGACCCCCATATATATATGCCCCCCCCAGGGTTTCTCTGTGTAGCCTTGGTTGTCTTGCAGCTCACTCTGTGGACTAGGCTGGCCCTGAACTCACAGAGATCTGCCTGCCTCTGCCTCCAAAGTGCTGGGAGTAAAGGCGTGCGCCACCACTGCCAGGCTCTAAGACATATTTTTAAATTAAAAAAAAATATTTTAAGGTATTATACATGATCTTAACCAAAAGACCAAGAAGTGACAAAATTGTGACAAAGATGCTAAAGTGGCTTCTGGTGGAGAAGGACTCGGTTTTCTTTAAGGGTCTGGCCACTGGGAGTTTGACCATGTTCCAATGAGTATATGGGCAACACAAATTGGACTTGGTATATTGTTTTTCTTTGTGGGGGGGAAGAGGGCACAAGGGTGGGAGGGTGGACCTGAGAGGAATTGGAAGCAAGTGTGATCAGGGTGCATTGTATGAAATTCCCAAATAATCAATAAAAATATTATATTGGAAAAAGTATTTTATGTGATGGGTGTTTTGCCTGCATATGCACACGGTACCCACTAAGTGCCCTTGGCACTGGAGTTCCTAAAGGTTGTGGGTGCTGGCAACCGAACCTTTGTTCTCTGGAAGAGCAGTCAGTGCCCTTAGCAGCTGAGCCATCTCTCAAGCTCCTAAACACATTTTAAAAAGAGTTAGCATTATAGATGGTAGGCTTCCATGCCAGTGCCCCTCCCTGAAGACAGCTATCTTTTATTATTAGTAGTATTGTCATTTAAATCTCTGCGAATGACCAAATAGTCACCAGTAACAAGATATACAGCATCCACCCGAAGCCATCTTTTCACAGAATGGTTCTTCTGTTTCATTTTCGGCAGCTTGCTGAGGCTGAAGATGCCAGGCCCCACTGAGAGGCAGCTTCAAAAGCACTTCCAGGGACAGGATGAGGGGGACCCATTGTATTCATTTCCCAGCCATGCTTACAGGCTGACCCTGGTCTTGGAGTCTGGCCTAAGCCACAGCCTGCCCTGTGGCTTGTCCCTGCCATGCTGAATGACTAGCTTCCTGGTTGTCCTGATTTCCCACTGTTGGTGTTTGTGAGAAGAGCATCCTCAGGGGTCCAGACTAGCAAGATCTACTGGGCAGCCAGGGAAGTCGCTGAGCTCACCATCTCCTCCTGAGCTCCTGTGGAGGAGCATGGCTTTCTCCTTGCATCAGATGAGCTCTGTGCTCCCTCCAGCTGTGGAAGCCATTGACAATAACCTTATCACATGGGAAGGATCAAGGCAGAGGGACTTTCCTGTTCATTGCCTTTTCCTTTGTGTCTTCAGCAAGAACACCTGGCTTTGCTTCCAGTATTCCAATAGTCACATTTCTCTTTTTCAATCATCATATCTAATTAAAAATAAATAAATAAATAAATAAATAAATAAATAAATAATTTGCCAGGTGGTTGTGGCACATGACTTTAATCTCAGCACTTGGAAGGCTGAAGCAGGCAGATCTCTGTACATTCAAGTCCAGCCTGGTCTGCAGAGCAAGTTCCAGGACAGCCAGGGTTACAGAGGAAACCCTGTCTTAAAAAACAATAAAAGGAAACATTGCCCACAAATATGAAATGAAACTTTAAAGAACTAGAAATGATAAATAATAAACAACAGAGTTAGAGTCATGGGCACTCCCTCATTGTGGTGGTAAAGGGAGGGGCATAGGGAGGGTTACTGTGAGTGGGGATGAGTCATGATTGAAATTGGGCACAGGAGAGGCAGGGTTATTACATGAGTTTGTGTGTCTTTAGGGTTTCTGGAATATTTTTAGTTCATGAACAAACTTCTAAAAGGCCATATACTTCAGTTTTTATAATAACTTTGAAAAATAATGATGTATGTACCCCCATACTTGTTAATCATTTTGGCATGTTCATTTTCAAGGTGTGCTAATTGTCCTCCTTATTTGTTTGTTTGTTTTTCAGAGCCTCATGCATGGCAGGTTGGCCTTTAACTCACTATGTAGTCAAGAATGACCTGGAACTTTTGATCACCATGTACACACATCCCAATTCTACCTTTTAAGTGCTGGGGTTACAGATGTACACCATCATGTCCTGTTTATGGGGTAGAAATTGAACCAAGGGCTTCATGCATGATAGGAAAGTATTTTACCAGCTGAGTCATATTTCTAGACCCACTGTTTTTCTATTATTATTTCATTTTATTTGTTTTCTTTTTTTTAAATTGGTTTTTGATACAGGGTTTCTCTGTGTAGCCCTGGTTGTCCTGGAACTTGCTCTGCAGACCAGGCTGGCTTTTGAACCGAAGCTAGCCTCAGACTC
Source organism: Cricetulus griseus (assembly GCF_003668045.3). NCBI lineage: Eukaryota > Metazoa > Chordata > Mammalia > Rodentia > Cricetidae > Cricetulus > Cricetulus griseus. The sequence continues at coordinate 82,467,238 of NC_048600.1, read as the reverse complement.
ATGATCCTCCTGCCTCTGGGTCTGAGATTATAGAAGTGCACCATCATTTCTGACTTCTGAGTCTGTTTTTGATGAGACATTTTCCTCCTGTGAACCTCTGCCCACCTCCTTCCCCTTCTCTGCATCCCCCGAATATTGATTGGCATCTACTACTCCTAATAACTCTCCCTCTTTGGGTATTCCCCAGCTATGCCTCTTTATATCCTTGGGAACTGTGTGAAGTGTCTCCATATCCCTTACCTGCCCTCTCTTCATTTACCATGTAGATTCAAGGATTTCAGAGCTAGAACAACCTGAGATTGTCTATCCCAAACTTCTCATTATATGAGAGAGAAAAAGAATGCTTGGTCCCTAGTTGGTGGATCTGTTTGATAAGGATTAGGAGGTGTGGCCTTGTTGGAGAAAGTGTGTCACCAAGGGTGGGCTTTTATGGGGGACAGCAGTTATAAAAGAAAGGTAATAAACTAAACAAACCTACCTCAAAGAAACCAGTAGACTTGATTTGTATCGAATTTAAGTTAGGCATAACTATCTTCAGAGGGATGAAGGTAGAGTTCAGAAATGAATAAGGGAGAGCAAATTGAATGGACACCCTGGGCATGAAACCCATGCCAACTGAGTGTTGATTGGCAGGATAGAAATTAAGAACAATCTGTGAGTAGAAGACTGTCTTTAGAAACTCTCCGGGGGCCATCAGAAAGAGGTGAAATAAAATCTAGTTCCTGAGTCTACTTTATGTCACTATAATAAAATACATGAGGCCCACTAAAGTGACTTATTTGTTAGGACTAGTGACAAGATAGTTTTATGAGGAGTACTCTTGTAAGAGGGGAAGCCAGAGCCCAAGGAAGAGCCAATAACAATCTCCTCATCCTTTCTCTTAAAGTCCATGTCTCAACACTTCCGACTAATGAAACTGTTGGGGGAAAACCATATTCAAAGCATAGCACCAGGATGCAGAGGAGGGAACTGTAAAGCCCTGATGATAAGGGGCCTCTCATACAGGGAAAAGGGGCAGGGGGTGAATATTTGGGTTAAAGTGACGATAAATTGCTAAAAGAGAAGTTCATCTCCAAGAAAAGCCAAACCAAAATAACAGCGAAGGAAGGTTCAGCCACATGTATATATAGTATGGTAAGATTTAGGAATGCCAAAGACAAATAGATTATTTTATTATTTATTTATTTACTTATTTTTGGTTTCTCAAGACAGGAATTCTCTGTGAAGCCATGGCTGACCTGGAACTTGCTCTGTAGACCAAGTTGGCCTTGAACTCAGAGATCTGCCTGCCTCTGCCTCCTCCCGACTGCTGGCATAAAAGTCATGTACCACCACTGCCCAGTGACAGTTTTTTTGTTCTTTTGTTTGTTTATTTTTTTGTTTTGTTTTTGTTTTTCAAAACAGGGTTTCTCTGTGAAACAATCCTGGCTGTCCTGGAACTCACTCTGTAGACTCCCAAAGATCTGTCTGCCTCTGCCTCTTGAGTGCTGAAAATAAAGGTTTGCACCATCACTGCCTGGCTGACAGTTTATTTTTATTTTATGTGCTTTGGTGTTTTGCCTGCACGTATGTCTGTGTGAGGGTGTCAGATCTCTTGGAACTGGAGCTACAGAGGAGAAAGAATTGCTTCAGGTCTAAGACAAACCCTACGTGGGCTGCCATGTGGGTGCTGGGAATTGAACCTGGGTCCTTAGGAAGAGCAGCCAGTGCTCTTAACCACTGAGCCATCTTTTCAGCCCTACAAACTAGACAATTATTTTTAATCTTTACTTAAAAGAGTAATTTGTTCTCACAACTCAAAAAATCTTTTAAAGTCATATACTGAAAAGTTAGTTTTTGCCTGGTATGGAGTTAGTTTTGCCTTTAGTCCTGTGGATTTTTCTGTCCTGTCTGCCAGCTCTCAAATAACCACACGGAGACTTCTTATTAATTAAGAAAGCTTGACTGATATCTTAGGCTGGCTTTTAGCTAACTCTTCTTTTTTTTTTTTTTTTTTTTTAGCTTTTACTTAGATAATTTAATCACAGCAACAGCATTTCATTCATCCTTTCCCAGAATTCTTCAAGGGATTAATTCATTTCAACTTTCAGGACTTCTATCATCTTTATAAATATGGACTTTTTAAAATTTTAATCATTTTTTTATTTGAATTAGAAACAAGATTGAATTACATAACAATCCCAGTTCCCTTCTCCCTCCCGTCCTCCCCTACCACCCCCCAACTAAAACCCTACCCATCACATACCCTTTCTTCTATTCTTCCCCTGACTCAACCTTTCTGCTCCCTCATGACCTCTGCATCCTTCTACTTCCCTTCTCATTCTCATATCTCCCTCCCCCCTCTTCCCATGCTCTCAATTTGCTCAAGGGATCTTGACCCTTTCCCCTTCTCCAGGGGACCATGTATGTCTCTATTAGGGTCCTCCTTGTTTACTTTAGCTAACTCTTTTTTGTATAAAGATTTTATTTACAGAATAAACATTCTGTATACAACATTCTGCTTCCATGTATATCTGCACTCCAGAAGAGGGCACCAGATCTCATAACGGATGGTTGTGAGTGAGCCACCATGTGGTTGCTGGGAATTGAGCTCAGGACCTCTGGAAGAGCAGTCAGTGCTCTTAACCATCTCTCCAGCCCCTTACTTTAGCTAACTCTTATAGCTTAAATTTAACCCATTTCTATTAATCTATGTACTGCCCTAGCTTGTTTACCTCAAGATATAAATTTTTAATATTTTTATCATTTTTTGAGCCAGCTGGAGTCCATCTTGGTATATATTTTGAGGCAGGATAGGACTTTTTTCCTCATCTGGTGGTGTCCAACAAATTTCTTCCATTCAGTTGATTTGCCTTTGTATATGCAGCTTTCCATGTGTATTCACATCTTTTGTGTCGGGTCTTGACTTATTATGCTTCCTTTTCAGCCTTCGCAGAAACTTTTGAATCAGCATTTCCAGTTCCACTAACATTCTAGAATCAGCATACATACATCCAAACAAAGCAATAAAATAAACAATAATGAAACTCAGTAAATGTTTTTACTCAATGGCATTGAGTATATAAGTTAAGGTGGATAAAACTGATGCTTGTGATGCTGATTCAACTATCAAAAAAACACACAAAAAACAAACAAACAAACAAACAAACAAAAAAACACGGTATTAACGGGGTGTGGTGACACACACCTGTAATCCCAGAACTCAGGAAGATTTGCTTCAGTTTTCAATTTGCTTCAGTTTTCAATTTGCTTCCAGCCTGGGCTATATAGCAAGTTCAAAGCCACCCTGTAATACATAGTAAAACCTTGTCTCAAAAAACAAAAACAGGTGTTTAGAGGATGGCCTCGCAGTTAGGATTGCTGGCTGACCTTGCAGAGGCTCTGGGTTCAGTTCCAGCACCCATATGTCAGTCACAACCATCTGTAACTCCAGTTCCAGGGGATCCAACACCTTCTTCTGACCTCCACAGGCACCAGGGGCATCCATAGTGCACAGACATGTAGGCAAAACACTCATACATGTAATATAAGAAAAATAAATCTAAAAACATTTTTAAAGGCACAGTGAAAATAAGAACAAGAGCAAAACAAGCAAACAAACAAAGAGTAAAACAAAGCAAAGGGTTTTCATTTCCACTTGTTCCAATCTTTTTTTGTCTTTCAGCAGTGTTTCCAAGTTTTCTTTATCTCTGGGTCTTACATGTTTTTTTAATTTTTAATTTTTTTATTTTTTCATTTTTTGCAGAGTTTTTTATTTGAATTAGAAACAAGATTGTTTTACATGTCAATCCCAGTTCCCTCTCCCTCTCCTTCTCCCCTACCCCCCCCCCCACCAACTAAAACCCTACCTATCATATACCCTTTCTGCTCCCCTGGGAGGGTGAGGCCTTCCATACGGTGTCATCAGAGTTTATCGTATCCTTTGTGTTTGGGCCTAGGCCCACCCCCATGTGTCGTGGCTCAGAGAGTATCCCTCTGTGTGGAATGGGCTCCCAAAGTCCACCCCTATGCTAGGGCTAAGTACTGAACTACTACTAGAGGTCCTGTAGATTTCCGAGGTCTCCTCACTGAAACCTGGGGTCTGGATCAGTCCCATGCTGGTATCCCAGCTATCAGTCTGGGGACCAAAAGTTCCCCGATGTTCAGGTCAGCTGTTTCTGTGGGTTTCACCAGCCTGGTCTGGACCCCTTTGCTCTTCACTCGTCCTTCTCTGCATCTGGATTCCAGTTCAGTGCAGTGATTAGTTGTGGGTGTCTGCTTCTACTTCCACCAGCTGCTGGATGAAGGCTATAGGATGGCATATAAGTTCAGTCATCAATCTCATTATCAGGGGAGGGCATTTAAGGTAGCCTCTCCTCTGTTGCTTAGATTGTTAGTTGGTGTCATCTTTGTAGATCTCCAGACATTTCCCTAGTGCCTGATTTCTCTGTAAACCTAAAATGTCTCCCTCTATTATGGTATCTCCATTCTTGTTTTCTTCTATTCTTTGCCTGACTCAACCTTTTTGCTCCCTAATGTCCTCCTCACCTCTCCTCTTCTCTCCTTCTCATTCTCCTAGCTCCCTCCCATCCCTCCTGTGCTCCCAATTTGCTCAGGGGATCTTGACCCTTTCCCCTTCTCCAGGGCACCATGTATATCTCTCTTAGGGTCCTCCATGTTTACTAGCTTCTCTGGCAGTGTGGATTGTAGGCTGGTAATTCTTTACTCTATGTCTAAAATCCACATATGAGTGAGTACATACCATGTTTGTCTTTTTGTGATTGGGTTACCTCATTCAGAATGGTTTCTTCTAGTTCCATCCATTTTCCTGCAAATTTCAAGATTCCATTGTTTTTTTTTTTTTTTCTGCTGAGTAGTACTCCATTGTGTAAATGTACCACATTTTCTCTATCCATTCTTTGGTTGAGGGGTATCTAGGCTGCTCCCAGTTTCTGGCTATTACAAATAGTGCTGCTATGAACATCGTTGAACAGATGTCCTTGTTGTATGAATGTGCTTCTTTTGGGTATATGCCTAGGACTGGAATTGCTGGATCTTGTGGTAGACTGAGTCCCATTTTTTTGAGGAGTCGCCATACTGATTTCCAAAGTGGCTGTACAAGTTGGCACTCCCACCAGTAGTGGAGGAGTGTTCCCCTTTCTCTACATCCTCTCCAGCATAAACTGTCATTGGTGTTTTTGATTTTAGCCATTCTGACAGGAGTTAGATGGTATCTCAGAGTTGTTTAGATTTGCATTTCCCTGTGGCTAAGGATGTTGAACACTTTCTTATGTGTCTTTTAGCCATTTTAGATTCCTCTATTGAGAATTGTCTATTTAGTTCCGTACCCCACTTTTTAATTGGATTGTTTGGTGTTTTGGAGACTAGCTTCAACTTTATATGGGAAAACAAAAGACCCAGGATAGCCAAAACAACCCTGTACAATAAAGAAACTTCTGGAGGCATCACCATCCCTGACTTCAAGCTCTATTACAGAGCTATAGTCCTGAAAACAGCTTGGTATTGGCACAAAAATAGACAGGTAGACCAATGGAATAGAATTGAAAATCCTGATATTAACCCACACACCTATGAACACCTGATTTTTGACAAGCAATCAAAGTTTATACAATGGAACAAAGAGAACATCTTCAATAAATGGTGCTGGCATAACTGGATGCAGACATGTAGAAGACTGCAGATAAATCCAAGCCTATCGCCTGCACAAAACTTAAGTCAAAATGGATCAAAGACCTCAGCATAAATCCAGCCACACTGAACCTATTAGAAGACAAAGTGGGAAATACCCTTGAATTAATTGGTACAGGAAACCACTTCCTGAACATTACATCAGTAGCACAGACACTGAGATCAACAATTGATAAATGGGACCTCCTGAAACTGAGAAGCTTCTGTAAGGCAAAGGACACAGTCAGCAAGACAAAACAGCAGCCCACAGACTGGGAAAAGATCTTCACCAACCCCACATCTGACAGAGGGATGATCTCCAAAATATACAAAGAACTCAAAAAGCTAGTCTCCAAAACATCTTACATGTTTTTTGTTAAGTTTGCTCTCAGATATAGTATTATTTTGTTGTTTATTAATGAGAAAATTCTAAAAGTTTTCAGAGAGGCTAGAAAGACGGCTCAGCAGTTAAGAGCACTTGTTGCTCCACCAGAAGATCTGAGTTCAATTCCCAGTAACCACTTGGTAGCTCTAAAAGTTTTCAGAAAAAAAGAAACAACACCCACAATGATGACAGATTTTTAAACATCAACCTAAGTGTAAAATGACAACAGAGAAACACTTTCAGTGGGTTGAAGGATAAGAAATTTTCAAAACCTGCAATATACATTCTAACTCCTAAAATGTGTCTATGAGTTAAGAGTATTTTCAGGGGCTGGAGAGATGGCTCAGAGGTTAAGAGTACTGCAGCTTTGGTACATTTCCTAGGTTCTAAAATAGTTTAGTCATTTTCTCAGTGAGTTTATTTGAGACAGGGTGTCACTGTGTAGCCCTGGCTGTCGGATAACCTACTATGCAGGCCAGGCTGGCCTAGAACTCACAGATAACAACTTGCCTCTACTGGGGTTAAAGGCATGTGCCACCATACCACACCTTGTTTTTGTTTATTTACTTCTGTGTATTGAGGATTGAACTCAGGGCTTGTGCTTATTAGTCAAGTGCTCTGTCACTGAGTTATACTCCCATGCTCCAAGCAGTATTGTCTCATAAAGGTCCCCAACTCACCATCCCAGAAGTCCATCTCCCTTGGAAGCATTTTTGAAAGGGAAGACACCTTGTTGTCCTTGGAGAGCTGGCTCAGAGGTTAGGAGCACCCAGGATTGATTCTCAGGACCCACATAGTGCAAGCATTTCAGCTCACACAAAAAGGTATCATGGCACTCGGGAGCCAAAGAGTACAAGAGGTCATAGCAAGCGTAGTAGCTTATAGCCAGCTCCAGGAAAGGCTTCCCCAGCTCCAGGGAAAGGCTTCCCTAATGTAACAAGAGCTTGCTCCAGCTGGAGAGGGCTTCCCCAGTAAACAACTTTGCTCCAGTACGGGAAGGTTTCCCGAGCAAAAGTATTACAGCCAGGCTCTGCTGTGCTCCAGTGAAAAGTTGTTACTTCTCTCTTCAGCTCCATTCTGGCGAAGGAAGGTCTCACCCAAACCTCATTCAAGAGATTTATTGAGAGGGCAACAAACTACAGGCACAGGGTTTATATAGGGCTTCTTAGGGGCAGAGTTTTTCCAGGGAGAAGAGTTCCAGGGTGGGAATTGGTCAGATTTCAGTCCCTGAGCTCAGATTGGCTAGATCTTGTGCTCAGGGATTGGTTGGTTTTCTGCTCAGGTTCAGGGGCACATTTGGCTTTGGTTTCAGGATCAAAGTCTGTTTCTTTCACTGGCCCTTTTTAGCCTTTTGGCTCTAAATTTAGGGTCAGGGTGTATTTCTTTCACTGGCTCTGATTCTAAGGACAAAGTGTGTTTCTTTGGCTCTGCTTAGGGTGTGTTTCTTTGGCTGGCCCTTTTTCCCTACACATAGCAGCTCATAATTGGCAGTAGCTCCAGGTCCAAGTGATCTTGATATGTCACCTCCATGGGCACTAAGCATGCAAGTGGTACCCATACATACATGTAGGCCAACATCCATAGACATAAAATTAAAAAAAAAAAAAAAGACAGCCTGAGGCTGGATGGCAGGGAGCAGACGTGAAGACACCAAGGGACTTAGCTTGTTCTGGTCACATAGATGTGAAGCTCAAGAAATTGACAGGAGAAAGAGTCAACACAAGTATCATCATAAGCTAAAGTCAACTGTGAGGAGAGAATAATGCAATGTGTTCATTCATAAAATGGTAATCTGATATAGTCAAAGGCGAGTAGGAAACCCAGACTTCTTCATGGAAGGAAAAAATGTTGTCAGTATTTCCGAAGAAGATGGAGGATGTTAGAAAGCAAGCCTAGTGAACAGCGAACATGAGAGGGGTATGTATGGTGTAGGTCCTGAGGCAACCCAATACGAATGCAGGTGAATTAAACGTGCAGAGTGCAGAGGCTCTAAATAGATTAAAGAACAACCAAAAAAAATCTAGGGGCTGGAGAGATGGCTCAGCACCGGGTTTGATTCCCAGCACCCACATGCTGGCTCACAGCCATTGTAACTCCAGTACCGGGGCACCTGACACTCTGTTCTGACCTCCACAGGCACTAGGCACATATGTGATGCACATGCATGTATGTAAAGCATTCATACATACAAAATAAAGATTTAAAAATCTCTGAGAAGAGCTAATAGTACATCACTATCTACAGATCATTTAAGCAAAGGTAGAAAATTTTAAAGTTTTAAAAAATGTAGGCATATTAAAAAATAGAGCTCTAGAATAGCACTTAGAAGGCAGAATAAAAATTAATTTCAGGCAAAAAATAAGACAAAGGATAGAAAGAAAATTTATAGGTCAGTGAGGAATAACAAAAGAAGAAGAAATAACCATAATCACAGCAATGTGGTCTCAAACTACATAAAGCAGCCATGGACTGAAATGGGAGGATTCCCTAAGTTCACAGTTACATAGCATGCCTCTTTTAGAATACGATGAAGCAAGAGGACCAAATATAGGTACATTAGTCAGTGTTCTCCAAATATCTAAGGCTGAGAACTTATAAAGAGTTTCATTTGGCTCACAACTTTGGAGGCTGGAGTCCAAGGAACATAGTGCTGCCTCTGCCGAACCCCGGCCCCCCGCCCCGTGACCTCCCACACACGAAAGAGAACATGGGGCCAATCTTCTGACCTCTGACCTTCCACTATGTTCTATCTCTAAAGATCCCATAACCTCTTAATGTCACTAGACGGTAACCAAGTAACCAATCGTTCAACTCTGAGCCCCTCGGTGGGCATGTCTAGATCATGACAGTAAGATAGAATATTGGACAGTATAACTATATCATTATGCATATACATTTTATATCTAACAGAGAATGTCTATGACCTACAAAAATAAATTACAGAGAAATGACACTCTTCAACTATAGCAAAATAAAGTAAAACTTTTTAATAAAAGAAGAGCGCACTTAAAAAATTCTGTGTTCCTGAAAACTGATTTTCTGAGTCATGGTGCACACCTTTAATCCCAGCACTCAGGATGCAGAGGCAGGTGGGTCTCTGTGAGTTCCGGGACAGCCAGGTCTACAGAGTGAGTTCCAGAACAGCCAGGACTACATAAAGAAACCCTGTCTCATAACAAAAACAAAACTTCTGTGTTTCTGGCAAAACAAAACAAAACAAAACAAAACCTTGAAATTACTTGTGGGTCAAAGAGAAAATGACAAAATGATTTGTATTAGGCCTTTTAGGTTGCTAATAGCATAATGTCACAAGCTGGTAAGTCATAAAAGTTTATTTTGTTTGACAGTTCTGCTGGTAGTGCACGCCTTTAATCCCAGCACTTGGGAGGCAGAGGCAGGCAGATTTCTGTGAGTTCGAGGCCAGCCTGGTCTCCAGAGTGAGTGCCAGGATAGGCTCCAAAGCTACACAGAGAAACCCTGTCTCTAAAAACCAAAAAAAAAAAAAAAAGAAACATGATCATGATTTGTATAATATATGGGGGACAACGACGACAAAGACGACTCATGCACCACTGTGCATGTGTGGAGGCTGGCGAACACCTTTGTGGAATCAATTCTCTCTTTCCACCCTTATGTGGGTTCCAGGGACTGAGCTCTGGCTCCTCAAGCTTATTCAGCCATCGCCTTTGTCTGTAGAACAATCTCACCCAACAGTGTCCTGTTGTCAGTCTGGAGCCAGTACGGGCCATCACTTGTGTGGGTGTGTCCTCTATGCTCCCCCCACCCTAAGCTCTTCTCTATCTCTGTCTCCTTTTATTTTTTAATTAATTAATTTTTTTTTTGAGGCAGGGTTTCTTTGTATAGCCTTGGCTGTTCTAAAACTAACTGTAGACAATGCTGGCCTCGAACTCACAGAGATCTGCCTGCCTCTGCCTCCCAAGGGCTGGGATTAAAGACGTGCTCCACCACCGCCAGGCCCTCTGTCTCCTTTAAGGCCACCACAGGAAAGCCACCTCGATAACATTACGTAATCCTAATCACCTCCCTGAAGTGCTACCTCCAAACACCACAGTTAGATTGAATTCCCCCCTTCTCAGTATCTCAGGTATCTCACTGCAAGGTGAAGTTTGAAGAATGCAAGCCATATCGGAGTCTTAGCACAGGCTGCTGTGTTGTGTAAGTTCTAGTTCTTCACACACTCTGCATATTAGCCCCTGACCACACGGCTCTGCACACACTGTGTTAACCCTTTCACCCACTCAAAAAAAGCAAGAGATTTTAATTCAGTGGGAGTGGAGAATCTCAGGATTTTCTTTGACTTGTTTGGCAACAAATCTCTTTTCTATTTCATGGAGGAGTCTGTGAACACTTAGCGAGATCGGACTCGTTGTAACCACCATGAAGCCTCTTTAAAATCACTCACAGAAAACTGGGGAGGCTGGGAAGCCATGTAGGAGGGGAGTGGCCTCAGGAGCAGGTAGCCAGCAACTGTGAAACTGGCTTGTTATTTGTGATTCTGACCTCACGTGGCCCCTCAATCATCCTAGGAGACTTAAGTGATACCTCCTGTCATTTCTGACCCAGTGCACTGACCCAGCCCACTCCTATCAAGATGAAAGCAGCATTGGACAGCCTGTGTCCTCAGGAAGGGATACCCAGGTATACTCTGAGCTAGCAGAGCTGGTAGGACCAGTTTCTTACAGGCCAATCCTAGTGGGAATCTTCTTCTTCTTTTTTTTTTTAATCTTTTTTTTCTTATTTTTTTATTAGTTCAAATTAGGAACAAGCTTGTTTCACATGTCAATCCCTTCTCCCTTTCCCTTCCCTCCCCCCCCCCCCAATCCTACCCCCTTGCCCCCACCCCATCCACCCTCCACTCCTCAGGCAGGGTAGGGTCCTTGAGGGTGGCTCTCCAAAGTCCACCACATGATCCTGGGCCAGGCCTAGGCCCTCCCCCATGTGTACAGGCCAAGAGTGCATCCCCTCACATGGGATGGGCTCTTAAAGTCCCTTCTTACACCAGGGAAAAATATTTCATTGCAGATTTTCAGATCCCTTTCTGACTCGCTTCCTGCCTCTCACAAATATAACTCAACTCTTGTTTTACTATACCTCAGCCTCGGATAGCTGAAGGACTTCAGAAGTTAGCCTGGCACAATCTGCTGGAGCTTTGGGAAGGGCATGGGACCAGGTTGTCCAAGTAAGTGGGAAGCGAGAATCCTAGTATGTTTGGTGCCCCCTAGTGGATCACTTCCATTCCTCCTGGCCCAGCTCCCTCTTTATCTACTGCCCTCATTGCTTTTAGGTGCCCCTTTCAGCTGAGCTAATACAGTCTGACCTCTAGGGGAGTGGTGGAAAATGGTTCCCGGGCTTGAGGATGCTCCTGTAAAGGGCAGAGGGCTGCAGCCCGTGGGGGTTGGTTTATCTGGGTAAAGCTTTACAGAATGCCATAGGAAAAGGTCCTCCCACTGAAAGTGCCTATCTGCCCCAGCACAGTGGTCTCCATGCTGGAGTCCTAACCACCAGTGTACAGAATCAACTCCCATAGGTTGCTCCTCAGACACACCTCCACCTGCAGGGCCCCAGATTTGAGGACAGATGGCTTAGCCTATAGGCTGAGCTTAGGGTTCAGTGTGACTACTCAACATGACCCCATATTAGGACAACAGAAATGAATGTTTTTTAAATTATTTTTTTTATTTATGTGTATGCATGTGTGTGCACCAGCTGTGTGCAGGTGCCCATGGAGGTCAGAAGGCATCAAATTCCTTACAGCTGGGGTTATAGGCAGTCGTGAACTGCGCGATATGAGTTCTGGTCCTCTGGAAAAGGAGCAAGTGTTCTTAGCCACTGAGCCAACCCTTCAGCTCAGGGTTGTAGTAACTTGATTTTATGATCTGTGCATTGCTCCTCTCAGATCATGTACTGATGGCTGCATGAGCCCTCAGGCTCGTGGGCATGTGATTGTTGACACCTTTTCATCTTTTGTTTCATTATTTAGTCGATAACCAGGCCAACATTCTGATTGCACCTGTGGGACTCATTTCCATCAATTTCATTGCCATTTAGTATTTTCCCTCTCTCAAGATTCAGTGCCTTCTCTCCTGGACGTCACCATGGTCAGTTCAAAATAGACATCTCAGTCTTTGGCGCCCTGTGTATCTCAGATTCACCATTTACAACACAGGCCTGCTCAGGAGAGCAGCAAAACTGCTTGGCTGGTAAAACCTCCTCCCAGAGGCAGCGTCAGAGCTAAAGAAAGGCTGTGGGATTTGCTGTCATATCTCCATCCACACCATGGGTTTACCTTCTAATTATTACAATCCTAGGCAACTAAGTTAACCTTTCCAAGCCTCAGTTTCCCCGGCCGTAAATTGAACATTAATTGAGGGAATAGCAAACATTATTGTAGGCTGGGTGGTAGTGGTGCATGCCTTTAATCCCAGCACTCAGGAGGCAGAGGCAGGTGAATCTCTATGAGTTCGAGGCCAACCTGGTCTATAGAGCAAATTCCATGACAGCCAGGGCTACACTCAGAGAAACCCTGTCTCGAAAAAGCAAACAAAAGACTGCAAACATTATTGTATATTAGTATTTGGCAAAGAGGCGAAGTTCAACCTGTATGCACCTTTTTTTTTTTTTTTTTTTTGGCTTACAGAATGCTCACATCTTTCCAGCCTTATTTTCTGTGATTCTTCATAGGAAACCTACACACAAGTTACCCCTGCTGTGTTCCTACACCAGATAACCACTCCTTACTCAGAGTAGCCTGCTAAAGTAGTAACTTCTCTAAATTAGTTTAGTATAGCAGTTGAGAGGTTGGACTCTCCAAGGTTGGACAAGTATGATTTGGCACTTTTACAGTTCTGAAATTTAGTCATGTCACTCATAACACGAGGCCATGGTCATAGCTCACTTTGTAAAGTTGGTGCTCTGACTAAATGAGACGAGCTTTGCCAAGTTCTTAGCACAATGCTGGGGAGGTTTACTAGTCTAGTGGCCCAGATTTGTCCCCAAGCACCAGGTCACCCAGAACCTACTAACTTTGGTAGTTCCCAAACATCTTCTAGGGGTCACTGTTGTGTAAGGGATGTCAGGTGGTGCTGTACAGGAAGAGGCTGTGATGCCAAGTGTATGAGCAGACTTAAGACCAAACAGCTAAGCAGAGCTGGTGACTACAGAACTTCTGACAGCCCTGAGTTGCTAATAAGCAATTCCTAAGAGGTGGCAATAATTGTCATCATTTTCTAAAGTTGTGGAGCTGCAGAATCCTTTTGACCACCCTCCCAAACACTCCACCCTACTAGGATTACCTAGTGTACAAAACTCACTCTGAGTAAATGTGAGCATAGCAGCTTGTGGCTCATTCAATATTGACTTTCTGCTTAGCCGGAACCAAGACTTGTCAGAATGTCATCAGGCTTGCCAACTTGGAGAGCCATCAGCTGGGAGCTAAGGATCACATCGACTTTGATCTTGTGGCACCTGATGGACTGGTTTGAGGAGCTGACAGAGTATAAGTCACATTCAAAGTCTCAGAGTCGAGTCTTTGTCCCTGCACTTGTTTCCACCATATGCTGGCTTATTTTGCAATCTCCATGAGGTTTTTTGTTTTTTGTTTGTTTTTTTTTTTTCTGAACACCCCTGCACTCAGACATCCCATCTGCCCCATGCTTCTTGAAATATTCAATTTAAATGCTGAACTTGTTCTGTCTCACTGTTTGAGTACCACTCCTTAGTCTGCCCTTACCTTCTAAGTTGTCAGCTTGTTTCCCAGCCAGGTTTTGCTATGGCAGCAATTTGGAGTTCAAACTTCCATAGCCATGCAAATAGAGTGGCATCGTTAGCTCCCAGGAAAGTGTTACTGTTGGTGTTAGTCTGATAGACAGTTCGGTTCCTGAACCTAGGCATGTGGCCTGGAGAGGTGCTGAATGGCCAGCTTGACCACAGTGCCCCCACATGACTTGAAGCATCCCCTTCGGCCCTGCGCTCTCTCCTCCACACCAGCCGGTTCCTGCTTCACCTGTTGTACCGCTGGCAAGAAGATAAAAGCCAGAGGATCAACCAGGCGAAACAGCAGAATCAAGAGCCCTTGGGGGAGGTTTATGAAAGCAAAATGACAGTCCCCAGGGTAAAAGGAAAGCAAAATTAGATTTTAAAATAGGCAAGATATTTGGCAGAAAAAAATAATCTATCCCATGCAAATAAATCTGTTTTATTGATCTGAGATCAGCCAATGGTTTGCTGTTGTTTGGGGGTTTGCCACTGTAGTTTCCTAGTCCATGGGATGTGCTGAACATGGAAAACCAGAATATCTGGGAAAGAGCACTGTTGACATCAGATTATTGCAGGGGACCATAAGCCTACACATGTGCAAACCAACTCTTTGGAATAGGGTCATCGGAATGGTAGACCAATTTTAGAGACATAAAAAAAGTAGTAAATGAGGGCTATCGGGTGGCATATAAGTCAGTCATCAATCTCATTATCAGGGGAGGGCATTTAAGGTAGCCTCTCCTCTGTTGCTTAGATTGTTAGCTGGTGTCATCTTTGTAGATCTCCAGACATTTCCCTAGTGCCTGATTTCTCTGTAAACCTAAAATGTCTCCCTCTATTATGGTATCTCCATTCTTGTTATCTTCTATTCTTCGCCTGACTCAACCTTTCTGCTCCCTCATGTCCTCTGCATCCCTCCTCTTCTCCCCTTCTCATTCTCCTAGCTCCCTCCCCCCTCTTCCCGTGCTCCCAATTTGCTCAGGGGATCCTGACCCTTTCCCCTTCTCCAGGGGACCATGTATGTCTCTTTTAGGGTCCACCTTGTTTACCAGCAGCTGGTGGAAGTAGAAGCAGACACCCACAACTAATCACTGAACTGAACTGGAATCCAGATGCAGAGAAGGATGAGTGAAGAGCAAAGGGGTCCAGACCAGGCTGGTGAAACCCACAGAAACAGCTGACCTGAACATTGGGGAACTCTTGCTCCCCAGACTGATAGCTGGGGTACCAGCATGGGACTGATCCAGACCCCAGGAACATGGGTTTCAGTAAGGGAACCTCAGAAATCTACAGGACCTCCTGTAGTTCAGTACTTATCATAGGTGTGGACTTTGGGAGCCCATTCCACACAGAGGGATACTCCCTGAGCCAACATACATGGGGGTGGGCCTAGGCCTTATCCCAAAGGATATGATAAACTCTGATGACACCCTATGGAAGGCCTCACCATCCAGGGGAAGCAGAAAGGATATGTGATAGGTAGGGTTTTAGTTGGGGGGGGGTTGGTAGGGGAGGATGGGAGGGAGAAGGGAACTGGGATTGTCATGTAAAACAATCTTGTTTCTAATTCAAATAAAAACAAAGTAGTAAATGGGTAGGTACGGTGGTGCATACCTTTAATCCTATCACTGGGGAGACAGGGGAAGGTGGATCCCTGTGAGTTCCAGACCAGAGCAGTATAGTGAGACCCCTATTTTGTTGTTTTATCTTTTTCAAAATCAAGGCTGATGAGATCTGGAGATTGCTCAGTTAGTAGAATGTTTGCCATACATATACAAGAACCTGAGTTTGGATCTCTAGCACTTACAGGAAAAGGCAGGGCATGGCAGTGGCAGCATGACCCATAATTCCAGCGCTGGGAGACAGGATAGGAGGATCCCTGGGGCTAATGGATGAATAGATGCACTCCAGCTTCAGTGAGAGATCTTTTCTCAAGTATCTGCACACACACACACACCTGCACGTACATAAAAATCTCATGCCTGAGAGTAAGGTCTAGCAAAGCAAGCGTGCACTCAGGGAGTGAGCTGGTGAGCATGTCCACCAGAGGTGCTAACTGTGACAAATGGCTACCCAGGTGCCAGCAAAGAGGGCAGAGGGAGTGCCGTGAGTGAGGCTACCTATAGTAACGGCACCCAGGCTCGAGGTGGGCAGCAAATATCACAAAAGATGCATCTGTATTTCAAACTGCTATCAAGAATCATCCAAGAAAAGTTTGCATTCTGCACCAAGTAGGACATGAAAACACCGTGACTTTGGTGTCACTGAAGTAGTAAAGGGGGGGGGGGAAGGCTGTGTTACTGAACCAGATGGAGTCCCCATGGAAGAGAATCACTCCAGTGAGGATCTGCACCCTACAAACATGTCTAGTATGGCTACTGTGCAGGTACCATGGACCTCCCTGTGATGCTGGTAAGACTGGAGAGAGAAACACAGCTTCGGGTTCAGAGTCAAATCTACCTCTCTAGGTACCCCAGTAGAATCCCTCTGTCATGACTTTTACCTGTTATTGGAGCAGGGAGAGGAGAGGGAGAAATAGAGGGAGAAGGAAAACCGTAGCAGATGGTCCAAACCAGCCATCTTCTGGCTGCAAATACCAGCATCCTCACAACTATCCATGTAGCCAAATGCTTTTGCACAAGACCATAAAGAGACCGATGCGGGTGAGGAACAAACTGAAAACCCTGCGCTGGCCACCAGCATGAGAGCAGTGCTGAGTGACCCTGGGATTACCTTCACCACCAGTTGGGTGACTTAAAGAAGTGACCACTTGCAAATAAGGCAAAAAGCACAGCCATGACCTTACCAGCAGCAAGAAACATCTGAAACTAAGGAGGAAGACTAAAACCAAGACTTGGTCATTAGAGCATTTCCTATTACTCAGCATCTAGCAGATCTGCTTTTCCTGCCTACCCTCTCCCCATCCTGTTTTTAGCAATATGAACTGAAAGAAGAAACATTAGTATCACATGGGAGAGAACTCCAAACAGAGGAATCTGAAGTACATAATAAACACTCTACTTTTGTTGTTATTGTTCATTTTTAGATGTGTGGGCTAAACGTGCAAGTGTGTTGAATGAGATGAACGCTGGCCTCTGGACACAACATGACCATTGCCTTCTTGAGCGCTGAGCAGCTATGATTGCCTGTACAAGGATAGACCTAAAAAGACCTGTCATGGATCCTGGAAGACACGTGGTCATTTGATAGATGCTACTGGGGAAGGGGTCACAAGCCCCGGCCCCTCCCTAAGAATATCTGGTCTGTTAATGGATGCTATGAGACAGTTTCTTCACTGGTGTAGCTACCTGTGAGTTTCCCACACTACTGTAAGCAATCCTAATTAACTCCTTGGTTCACCAAGCTAGACTTGAGTAGAACCATTTCTTTGGTTTGTACCCTGTCTGAATAGACAAGATAGCTGTCTGTTCATCTCCCCAGGGAGAGTTCACAGAACATTTAAGAAAGTTTATGCTTTTGTTTACTTGTAGGATGAGGAAAGGCTAACATTTTTTTTATTTTCTTATGTAGCCCTTTGAAAATACATAATGAAGAATTCCTCAAAGATAATATTTTTAACCTTCAAAGTCAAAAAGAAGCCTCAGGTCCTAAAGTCAGTCACTAGACTGGAGCTGAAGCCTGATTCTGCTACTTGTTTGCTATGGAACCTCAAGTGAAGCTACCCATCAGCTTTGTCATTGGTAAAGATGACTACATCTCTCATGAGTAAAGATGAAATGAGCTAGTATCAATGACAGTGATTGGCCTGAGGTAACCAGGAAAGCATTTGGTGAGCCAGATAGCCACAGAAAGAGGAGCCAAGTAGACAAAGGCTTGGTTAACCACATCAGAAGCACTTGGGGATTCTGGCCCCCACTGGGGAGACCCTGGTGGCTCCTAGGAGTCCATCTTTTCCTATATACTCTCAGACTCAGTGGGACAGCTAAGCTTGGGAGATTCTGGCACAGAAGAGAACGCCCCAAATTTGGGATAAGAAGGTAAGACAGTGGTTGTATCAGCTATGACCCAATGTGGGATTTACCTAGGATTTTGTTTTCTCATTTGTTAAATGGAAAATTTCTTAAGGCTTATTTTATGTTGTGTGACTGTTTTGCCTGCATGCATGTCTGTGCACCGTGTGTGTGCCTGGTATCTGAAGAGGTATATAACTGCCATGTGGGTGCAGGGAATCAAACCCAGTTCCTTTGAAGGAGCCGCCGGTGATCTTAATGGCTGCACCATCTCTCCAGCCCCCAAACTGAAGATTTAAAATCAATCCGTTCATTCAATTGTTGTGGGGGTCAAATGGTTGACATCATTTCTATGGGGAGGCTGGCTTGCTGGGGTGAATAGGGCAAAGACTTCAGAAAGGCAGGGATCTGGCTGGGTACCTGCAGAAGACAGTCTGACTTGTTGGGACTGTACCCACTCCATCTTCTTCCTACTGAAACCCAGAAATTTTCTGGGCTACCACTGTGCCAGGATGAAAGGACTCCAGTTCCAGGCCAGGTAGATAGCTGAGTAGGCAAAGTGCTTGCTACGGGGAGCCTGAGGACCCAAGTTCAACCACCAGAACCCATGGTGAAGGAGAGAGCTGATGCTGAAAAGTTATCCCCTGACATCTACCCATGTTCTGAAAAGTTATCCCCTGACATCTACCCATGTTCTGTGGCACAACATCTGCATTCCCATACGCATCACACATACATAACAATAAATAACAATTTCAAGTACTCAGCTTCCCAGACTCCCTTACAGTTGGGCTGGCCATGTGACACAGTTTATACAGGAGTCAATTAAAGGGTGTTGGGAAGGCTCTTGCTTCCCTTGTTCTGTTTCTCTCCTTGTCTTGTCTTCCCATCTTCTTACAGCCTGGAAGGTGGATGAGGGGCCTGGTGACGAGGCAGGCTGTCTTCTTGTCACGAGTCCAAACATGGGTGAGAACAAGCTGAGTGTGGCAGGGCCCTGCGGTGACGGGATTACAGGCTCTCTCTGCCATCACTGAGCTCTGGGTTGCTGTTCCCCTGGCTATCTGATGTGAGACAAATGAGTTTGCCTCAGGCAGGGGTGAGTTTGTGTTAGTTATCTGTACCGCAAGGCCTCACAGAAAGAACTGGAAAAAGACAAATCCTAGAAAATGTCCCCACAGTGGACATTCATGTATTGCCTCCTTTTCTCCACCTGGTTATCACTCTGAGTTTATACAGACAGACTTCTAAATCCAACATCCTACATCTTAACTTTCCAAAAAATAAAAAATGTTGTTTGTTTTGTTTTGTTGCATTGAGAGCCACGTGCATGCAATCCCTACAGAGGCCAGAAGAGGACATCAGAGCCCTGAAATGGAGTTACAGATGGTTGTGATCCCATATGCTGATGCTGGAAACTGAGCTCAGGTCCACTGAGCCATCTCTCTATTCCCCATTTTCTTGATTATAAGGTGGAAGAATTAAGAGATAAAGAAGCTCCCTCTGGGACCAGGCATAGTGGCTCACACCTTTAATCCCAGCACTTGGGAGGCAGAGGTAGGCAGATTTCTGTGAATTCGAGGCCAGCCTGGTCTACATAATGAGTCCTGGGATAGCCAGAGCTATGTAGAGAGACCCTGTCTCAGAAAAAAAACAAAAAACAAAAAACAAAAAAACAAAACAAAAAAAAACTGGCCTCTGGGGCTAGAGAGATGGCTCAGCAGTTAAGAGCACTGACTCTTCTTCCAGACGTCCTGAGTTCAATTCCCAGCAACCACATGGTGGCTCACAACCATCCGTTATGAGATCTGGTGCCCTCTGCAGGCATGCAGGCAGAAGACTGTATACTTAATAAATAAAATAATAAAATCTTTAAAAAAAAAACACTGGCCTCTGGCATAAAGGAGTCAGAACAAGTTCAGTACACTATATCCTAATCAAAGTAGATGTTAAAGTCTCCATGTGCCATTGTAGGGAGAAATGTAGATTCTCAGCATCCTTTGCCTGGTGGCACATACATTTGGGGGTGGGGCTCAGTGTTGGGTGCCATTCTTATCTAACCTCAGCATAGCTTTTATAGGATTAGGCTAGTGACTCCCCTACCTCCAGGAAGGCCCATGACCCATCTAGATCAGATTCCCTCCCTAGCCACTGCTTCCTACAGGTCCTGTTGTCTTCCTTGCACAGCCAGTTTAATGCCTTTAATTCTGCCCCTGCTTCTTTGCTGGGTCCAGTTGCATCAGAGTCCTACATCAAAAGCCCTGGAAAACCTCCCAGGTCAAAATTAGCAAACACAAAGGAACTTTTCTGCAAAAGCAAATGTGTTCTCCCATATTCTAAAAAGCTTGTATGGCAATAAAATAAAATAAAATCTTGGGCTGGGGAGACTGTCCAGGTGGTAAAGCAGCCTTTGCAAACATAAGAGGCTGAGTTTGATCTCTAAGAACTATGCAAAAATGGAAGGCATGGTGGTATGTGTGTGAAATCCCAGTGAGGGGGAGGTGGGTGCTGGAGGAGGAGGAGGATTCTGGGGTGTGCTGGCCAGCCAGTTCTTGCCTAAACGGTAAACTCTAGATCAGTGAGAGACTCTGTCTCAAAAAAGGTGGATGGCGTTCCTGAGGGAGACGCCTCCTGAGGGAGTTTGTCCTCGGGCCTGCACACACACACACACACACACACACACACACACGTATACAAACACATAAAAATAAAAAAGTAAAATCTCCTTTTACTACAAAGTGAAATCACGCAATGAGTAGACCCTGTTGTGCCTCTGGCACAGACGCGGCTCTCTCCCTTAAGGCTCCCTGAGTCCAGAGCAGGGTCCTCTCCCATCCATGAGTGCTTTTCTCCTCCAGTGTGCTGTGACCTCTCAGCCCTTCCAGTCCACGTGGTCCTCCCTCATGGCCTTCACAAGCCAGTCCCGTTCTGACCCCTGCTCAGAGTCGCTGCTGTCACTCCCCTCCAGAGCTAGCAGCTTTGAGTAGTTGATCCTCTGCTCTTGGGGCAACCTGGGCTGGGTGGCCAGGAACACGGCCAGCCAAAGCAGTAGGACCACACAACAGGCTTGGTAGAGCACTGCTATGCTAAAGCGCATTACTACAAAGCCCCCGACAAAACTGCCTAGGCTGCAACCACTCTCATAGAAGTGACCTCGGAACATGGTGCTCAGAGACCTCTCCACGCCAGAGGTGGCCAGATCCTCTAGGGAGGTCCCCACAGCCCACCACAGGGCCCCACTGCTGATGGCACTCAGGATCTGAACAGGGAGGACGGACCACCAGCTCCAGGTGAAAGAGTAGTAAAGCAGCTGCAGGGCCAGGCAGCTCAGCCCCAGCCCCAGCACACCCACCCTAGACAGTTTCCTAAGCAACGAAGTTCTGAATGGATGAAACAGAACTTCTCCTAGTAAGCCGAGAGCCACCGAGAAACCCATCACCAGCTCGCTGCTGCCATGGTCCTTCATGTGCCAGAACAGAAAGTTCTGCACCGTACTGGCAGTGGCTCCTATCCAAAAGACAGTGAAGGCGAGGAGGATGAGGCGGGAGTCACCCCGTATGAGGGACAGTGCTTTGATGGGTTTGTAGCTAAGCCCCTGCTGCTGGTAGATGGGGACAGGAAAAGCAGTGCTCACCGCTAAGGCCAGAGTACTGAACAGAGCATAGCTGTAGAAATGAATCACGCCCCGAGGACCATTGGTCACGAGGAAGCATTCCAGATGCCCCACCAAGGCTGCAATGCCACACACACCTGCTGACATACCCAACAATCTCCACATCCACAAGTTTCTGTTCCGGTCAGCGGCGTCTACAAAATCCAGGTATTCAAAAAGACTGTCATCTGCCACCTGCTCCAGAGGAGCTGTCAGCAGTTCCCAGAATGCCACAAACCCCAAGGAGAGGATGAAGGTCCACTGCGGCCCTTTGGAGGAGTGGTCAAGGGCCTGGTCATCCCCCTGGGCCTTTGACAAGTTGTCTGGACTTCCAAGGGCTGCACTTCTAGGAAGTGTCCCCAGGGTAGCATTGTCCACCTCAAAAGTCCCTTCCTGGGAATTAGCTCTCAACCCAGAAGTGACAGGATGGAGAGCTTGGGTAGTGATCCTGGCTCCTTCAACAGAACCAGCGAAATAGGCCTGCAAAGCGCGAAGTATTCGTTCTTGATTTTTACCAGATCCGTTTGGAAAGCCAGACGTGTCCAAGGCTCTGGTGTGCCTGCTGCCCGGGAGGCTGGGTGCTCCTGCCCAGTGGTTTGGGACTGACCCCTGGGAGGAGGTCATGGTCACAGTCCGTGTGACCCCCAGGGGAAGGACAGTGGTGACCACTTTGTTGCTTCCATTACAAAAGTGGTTGTTCAGACTTCTGTCCACAGGTGGGACGAGGACCATCAGGAGGCTGGCTCCTGCGGAGCCCAGCAATGACCCAGTCAGAAACATTCGCCTTTTCTGGTAGCGTTTGGCCAGGAAGGCACAGAAGGGAGTCCAGCAGGCTGCGACCAGGTGCTTGGTTCCCATGAGGATGCCCACCCAGGGTGCGGCCACACCCAGATGCCTCAAGTAGAGGGTGAGGAATGGGGTCACACAGGCATCCCGGACCCCGCACACCAGGTGGAAGAGCTTGGCAACCCCCAGTGCCCTGGGGACGTCCCACTGCGGGTTGGGGCTCATGGCTGCGGGATTCCGTCAGACCCGGAAGGGCACAGGACCGAGCTGGAAGCGGGGCGCGCGAGACTTCATGTCCCTGGGAGGGAGGATCACGGGCTCAGGGTTCCGAGCAACACCGACTGCCCCCGGCGTCGCCTCTGGTCACCTAGCCAACGGCTGCTTTTTACCCCCACGTCCGGCCACTGGCCCGGAAGTGACCCCGCCCCAGGAGTGAGGCATGGCGGGGGCGGAGCCGGTGCACCTGTGGGCCGCAGTGCCGCACCTGTCCCCCACCTGCGCCACCTGTGAGTAGCGTCCTGTGATCCCCTGGCACCTTAGGAGCTTGGCATGACAAACTGTCAGGGTCAGGATAGGGATAAGGCTGGGAGGAGGGAAGATAGGGATAGGGATGAACGACATCCGCACCCCCCTCCTCCTCAGGTCTGTATTCAGAGGCCCACTAGCCAGTGGCCATCCACAGAGTTGGTCCTGCCCATTGTAAGTGAAATCGCAATCCCATTCGGCCATCACCGAGACTCACACCTCCCTTCTCCTGCTTTGCTGTTATCAAGTGCACTTTTGTCTATACTCCTTCTGTTCATTTTATTGTTTTTCATCACCACCAAAACTCCCAGGGAGGCAGGTATTTTGGCTCCCAGACCATAGCACTATTTCACCACATACAAACAATCCCTAAAAGAGGCATGACCTTGGATTATACTAAATATATGTTCGTTTGTTTTTTTTTTCCAGAGGCATTTCCTATTTCATGTGAACAAAGATTCTAGCAGCTCAAATCATTTGGGATTGTGTCACAGGCTTTCCTCCAAAATGGCCAACCATCTAGCTACTGATTTAGTAATTTTTTTTTTTTTTTATTCTCACATCCAGGACCTCCATGTATGCTAGACAAGCACTCTACTACTGAACTACAGCTCAGACCCGATTTGGTCAATTTCTCGTCCAAAGCTTGCTCAATGTGCCTAATTTGGCTGTGGATTGGACGGTGCGGGTGTTTTCCCGAATGTATGCATGTATGTATGTGTATGTATGTATGTGTAGCTGAGTTTGACTCAATGGCTTTCACTGTAAATTGATAGAGGGCTAAGAACCCCAGCACTTTCACTTAACCTTTCTGGCTGACACACTCATAATGGTTAATTAAAAACTAAGGATTGCTAGCTGGATACAAACCTGTGAGTCAACACTGGAGAGCTGGAGGCAGGAGAGTTCAGCCTCAGCTATGTGAGACCTTATTTACAAAACTAAGCAAAAACAAAACAAAGCCCCAAATGATTCATGGTGCATGGAGAGTTGGTCATATAATCCCATCATTTGGAGCTGGAAGCAGGAAAATTGGGAGTTCAAAAATAGTCTTAGTTACATGAGAATCTGTCTTCAAAATATCAATCAATAAATTAACCAAACACACACACACACACACACACACACACACACACACACACACACACACACACACACTACACACACTATTGTGACCGCTCAAACTGGTATGAAGCAGTTCATATCACCTCAGTGCAGAAAAGACAAAATTCCCAGCTCAAACTCAAACTCAGTGAGATTTGTAATTACTACCAGTTTCAAAACACTGAGACTGCTCCCCACCCCACTGCCTCCTTCAGCAATCAGGCATTACCCTCACTTGCCAGACTCCACACTCTTTTCCCATAGTGGCATTCTTTTATATGAGACCCACTTGGGCTTGTCTGACTCTGCCTACTTGAGAAAACGTTCCCTGCTTCCCAAGCCCATGGGGGAGCTGAGGCTTCCTGTAAGCCTGGACTGCCTTTGGGCCTGTATATTAAGTTAACCCTAGATTCCTATCTACATCATTCTTGGTTTGTGAATGGGTCATAGGACTTTGCTCTATTCCTGGGATAATGAGTTCAGAGGTAAAATGCCAGTGCCAGCCCTGGCCCCGACCCTGTATTGATTTGAATGAGACTGTTCCCTGTACACTTAGATATTTGAACACTTGGTCCTCGGTTGGTGGCACTGTTTGGGGAGGTTTAGCAGGTTTGCTGGAGGGAGTATGCCACTGGGGTCAAGCTTTGAGAGTTTATTTTTTGTTTGTTTGTTTGTTTGCTTGCTTGCTTGCTTGAAGACCGGATCTTGTGGGCAGGCAGTGGCAGTGCATGCCTTTAATGCCAGTGCTTAGGAGGCAGAGGCAGAGGCAGAGGCAGAGGGGCAGAGGGGCAGAGAGGGGCAGAGAGGGGCAGAGAGGGGCAGAGAGAGGCAGAGAGAGAGGCAGAGAGAGAGGCAGAGAGAGAGGCAGAGAGAGAGGCAGAGAGGCAGAGGCAGAAAAACCAAAACAAACAACCAAGACAGGATCTCATTGCATAGCCCTGGCAGTCCTCAAACTTTCTATGTAGACCTGGCTGGCCTCAAACTCACAGAGATCCACCTGCCTCTGCCTCCTGAGTGCTGGTATTAAAAGCATGCACCACCACATCTGACAAGGGCTTTGAGAATTTAAAGCTATTTCCCTGTTTTCTCTCTGTGCTTCACAATTGTGTTTGAAGGTATGAGCTCTCTGCTTTCCTACTACCATGGCCAGCTGCTTGTTTCCATTTCTTCTCGCCATGATGGACTCATATTCCTCTGGAACCACAAGCCAAAACAAACTGTTTCTATCATAGCATCAGAAGAGTAACTAATATAGATTCCCGCTTTCAAAGGGATCCTACCACCTTCACTCTCACCATACTCTGAGGGAGAGAGGGGCCTAAGTCTAACACCTTTGGACTTGTTCTGCTTCTCTCCTACCCTGCAACTGGTCATGGGGCCAAGGGTACTGCAGCTTTAATGTGCAATTTTTTTTCACTTGAAACATCAGTTTTTTCATTCTTCAATCTCTGGTTCCTCTGAAGCTACCCTGCATTCCTGCCCCTGCTTGGGGGAGTCCTGAAGTTAAAAAAAAAATGAGGTGAGGAAAGAGTAGGGGAACAGACCACAGCAGTGAATATAACACAAAGCTGTTGCCTGGCCTAAGCGAATTCGCTTGGCTAGATTAAGTTGTGTCTTCTGATTTCTTTTGCAGTATAATTAGGGCCATGGGGATGGCAAAGGTGCTTGCTGCCAAACCTGATGACCTGAGTTCTGTTCCAGGACCCACACCATGGAAGGAAAGAACAAATTTCTACAAATTGTCCTTTGACCTACATACATATATTGTGGTAAACACACACACACACACACACACACACACACACACACACACACACACACACACGTACACATACACACACACACAAGCACACAAGCACATGCACACACACAGACATACACACACACACACACACACACACACACTTTAGTGTGCTTTTATTGATACTAACATTCTCTTCTCTGCTGAGACAGACCCACCTCGGCCCCGGTGAACCATGGTCTGAGAGCTGAAAAGGATGGTACACTCAGCAGAAAGCAGGTACAATGTCCCTTACTTACTTCCTGTTTCTTCCTCAGCCACATCACTCTGTACAAAAATGGTACCCCTCAGCTCCAATCCCCTTTTTATAGTGCTGAAGTCAAATCTAATGCCTCTCATACACTAGGCAAGTGCTCTACCGCTGAACCACCCAGTTATAATTGCAGCCCTTTGGCACACATTTTCAGGACTCCCTAGGGAGCTTGAATTGGTGATGAAGACAGCTTGAGAACTGAGAGATGAACATCAACACAAGAATGAAGTTTCTGGAAGAAGCTGGGTTGTGTGTACATGTGTTCATTAGATCCCAGCCTTATCCAGAAATCCATCAGCCTTGGAATGGGTCCTTTTTCACCACATGCTCCCTTCTTCATCACGATTTAGGCTCTCTCATCTCCCAGGCAGTCTCTGGCTCTTGGTCCAAGCAGAGCTGCCCAGTGGGGCTGTCAGTGTGAGTGCTGTGGGTGGGTAGGTAGTGTTTCCTTCTTCTTGGGTCTGCTGTGCTTGGATCCAGATCTTCTACTGTCCTGGCAGGCTCACTGGACGATGCCAGAGAATGTGTTGATGGGCATCAGAAGGGGACTGAGCTTAGCCTTATTCTTTTCTGCCTCCTGCCGGTGTGAATTGAGCCCCGACATCTTGGATTTCTGGGCCCGTGAACATGGCTCTGGGCAGGGGCTAGCCTCAAATCTGCAGTGGGGAAGAGACCAACTTAGAGGACTAACCTCAGGGACCAGATTTGTCCAGTACATTTAAAAGGCAGACCAATTGTTTTAGGGTACAGAGGAGGAATCACAAAGAAGATAGGACAAATCAGAAAAGAAGATCATCGTACACCAGTGTTTTCTGATAGTGGGGGAGATGCTTGGATCTGGCTCACTGTGTCTTTGTGTCTACGTCCCTGGGGAAGACAGGCAAAAGCCACAAAATGGGGGTACAGGTGCCCCAAAAGAGGATCCTTTGATGAAGGGTCAGTGCCAACAGAGGGGCTAGAACAGGAGGCCTTGCAGGCTGTGTGTCCCTAGGAATCTTGGGAACATTTAGCACTAGCCTTAAGTCATGGGGCAGTGATCTAAAACCTGTCTGGCTACAGATCTGGCCAAAGACGGAGAACAGGAGTTTAGATTTTTCCTGTGGGAACTGGAATCCTAGGGGTAGAAAGGCCCACTCACCTGACCACATCCCTGAAAGTGCGCCGGCTGTCCTTGTCCAGCCACAGTGTCAACAGCCTCTGGTCTTGGCTCTGGACTTGGATACTGGATGTCCGGAAGGTGTTTGCCACTGTCTACATCCAAGAAACAGTTTATGTAAATATCACCTTTGCTCAGCCAACACTTACTATCCTGGGATCTGGCGCGTTTCTTCCGTCTATCCCAAGGGGTCCCTGTTCTTTTCCTGCTAGTGACTGAGCAGTGACCGCATAAACTGTCTCCATGTTCCCTCGCTCTGGGATGCTGCTTTAGTTCTTTTCTTGACCTGTTATGCTTCATTATGAATACAAAATAGAACGCTGTGGGCAGTACATGCTGGGTTATCAAGTTAGAGTGTCCGTATGCATCTCCTATGGCAACCAAATTGCTAGGTGGCCTTAGTTATCAGCATTAAATTATATGCGCAATTCTTTGCCTGGGCCAAACATAATCAGGCTGTCTAGGAAACAGTCAAATAAAACTCTAAGCCAGTGGGAAGCAGGCCCTAGGCATCCTTCTGACTCCAGACACAGGGGACTTCAGAGAGGCCTTTCCTATGGAACAGAGAACTCTGGACCTTGGGGTACTAGGAGGGCCTTTTAGAGTCCCCCACACACAGACAGGAGCTTTTGGCAGTACACAGCCCCAGTGTGTCAGGAAGCCTCAGCATCTGTTTCTCCTAAGTGTTTTCAACCCGGATGCTTATATACGAATCACACCAGCAGTGGGAAGGGTGCAAAAGCCCAGGGTCAGGGAGGGTGGGGGCAAAACTGTCTTCTGGACATGGCAGAACCAGTGTTCTCACAGCAGCTGTGGTTTCCTGCACATGACCTGCACAAGAGCAAGCCATTCAGCATTTTAGCTTGGAAGCAGAAAGGGTTCAACTTGACACAAACTAGAGCCCTGGGAAGAGGGGAGTCAAGAAAGTGCTGCCATAAAATGGCCTATAGGCAACCCTGTGGGGCTTTTTTTTTTTTTTAAAAGTTAATGGTTGATGTGGGAGGGCCCAGTCCACTGTGGGCAGCTGGTCCTGGGCAGTATAAGAAAGCAGGCTGAGCCAGCCATGGGGAACAAGTCAGTAACATCATTCCTCCATGGTCTCCACTTCAGTTCCTCCCCCCAGGTTCTTGCTCAAGTTACATCCTTGGCTTCCCACAATGATGGATTGTAACCTATAAACTGAAATAAACCCTTTCCTCCCCAAGTTGTTTTGGTCAGTTTTATCACAGCATTAGAAATGCAAACTAGGACACAGTCCCACCCCCATGGAGGAGCTGTGGACAGATGATGACTTCTGGGGGGGTTGGAGAGTCAGTCTTATTGAAGGGTGTGGCCCCTGGTAGGTCCACAAGTCTCCAGTATGGCCCCACACCCAGGAGAATGTGAGCAGCACAAGTGGGACTTTATGAGTTGATGGGGGATGTCCTTCTGTATATAAGTTCCTCTTATTGGTTGATGAATAAAACACTGTCTGGCCAATGAGTCAGGAAGATAAGAAGGATGAGGATGAGGAGAATTCTGTGAAAGGTAGGCGGAGAGAGGCCGTGAGATAGACGAGATGTAGCCACCAAAGGAGATACAGGTCCGGGCATTCTCCAGTAAGCCAAAACCACGTGGAAACATACAGATTTATAGAAATGGGTTAATAATTAAGATAGAGCTAGCTAGGGGGCTGGAGAGATGGCTCAGAGGTTAAGAGCACTGGCTGCTCTTCCAGAGGTCCTGAGTTCAATTCCCAGCAACTACATGGTGGCTCACAACCATCTGTTATGAGATCTGGTGCCCTCTTCTGATGTGCAGATATACATGGAAGCAGAATGTTGTATACATAATAAATAAAATCTTTAAAAAAAAAAAGATAGAGCTAGCTAATAAGAAGCCCTAGCCATCAGCCAACAAATATAAATCTTTGTGTGCTTATTTGGGGCAGAGAAGGGTGGCAGGACCTGGCGGGACAAGAGAAAATAACAGCAACAATGAGTTATTATTATTTTTTTTAAGAGGACAGGCCTGGAATGGTGGCACACACCTTTAATCCTAGCACAGGCAGAGGCAGGTGGATCTCTGAGTTCTAAGCCAGCCAAGGCTGTGAGTACTTAGAATAGTGTATGGCACACAGCACCGTGTTTGTGTTGGATGCTCATTATTGTTGTTGTTGGTTGTGATTTTCCCAGGAGAATTTGAGCATGAGCAGTGGTCTTGGTGATGAAGTCTCCCTATTCAGAGGAAGAAGGAAAACTCCTGTATGTTCTCTCTCTCTCTCTGTGTCTCCTAATCTAACCCCCCTTTCTCTACTCCTGTCCCCTCATGTGAGTCTGAACAATTGAGCTGTGAGTGGAGAAGAACGATACACCCAAACATCCATTAGATGGGAGGACAGCAGACCCCGTGACAGGGAGTGACAGAGGCAAGAAGAGATGCCTGGTTGTGCAATAGAACCTGTAGCAGTTGGGTCCCCTGGAACTCTTGGCTGTGAGGGAGGGGTGCCTTGTGACCAGGTGAGCAGGCCGTGGAGCCCAGTGGGCTGCAACTAGACAGTTAACCAGATGGTTGTCTGCCCTGGGGAGCCACTGGTTACCTTCTAGAAACACCCAGAGAAGCCACAGAGGGATGAGATCCTGCACAAGGAGGGGGCTAGTGGCAGCCAGGGTTATTCAGCTTACAGACTGTGCTCAAACTGACGGTAACTGGTGAGGGAATGGGGGTCGCCTAAGTAAAGAAACTAATGTCCAAGGAACTGGCTGTGACCTGCTGAGTACAGGATTCAGCCAACTGACTCCCATTCAGTGTTCATTCCCCTGCCACACACAGACTCACACTCCAGACAACCGACCGGCAGGCAGTTGCCTCTGGGGTCTACATGCCAAGGCACACCCTATCTCCTGGGCTGTAGACTCTGAAGACAACATGCATCTATAATGCAGCTGTGGGGGCCAGCGGCAAGGGCCAGATGCAGGCTGTGCATAGGATGTCATGCTGCAAGATGAGAGAACAGGCAAAATGCTCCTCTTTCCGGTCGGTCGGCATTGCTTTTATTCCACACCTGAAGCATCCTTTCTTCTGTCCTTGCCTTGCTGGTGTCACTCACAGCTATCAAGCATCCAACCCAGCCTGATGCAAGTCCTCCAAGCGAGCCACAGGGCTCTTGCTGTTCACAGCTGGGAGCACCTCCCCTCCAGTTCACCAAAGACTTCCTCTCCGTGGCTTGGTGTTTACCATCTGATAAAACTTGGAGGGAGGGAGGGAGGGGGAGGTTCCAGGAGAGGAAACACAGTTATTTGAATCTCACTCAGCAGGTCAGCAGGAGATAAAAAAGAGAACTTGCTGGTTTGATTATCTTAGATAGCCAAAAAGCCCCTGGCCAGGATTTTTTTTTTTTTTTTAAATGAGGTCAAATGAGCAGAGGCTGGTGGAAGGAACTAACTCCAGAAGAGAAGTTGCAGTCAAGGGTAACCAGGCCTACCTGGAATACCACACTGTCCTTTTTGCTAAGGCAGATAGGAGCCATCAGAGCTCTCCTGCTATGAATAGCTTGCCTCAGAGAAGTGGGATTTGGGTTCAGGGTTGAGATGTTGAAACTCTAGATGACTAGTGGACACCTGTTGAGGCCCACTATGTGCCAGATACACTGAGTGCTGGAAACCCCAAGATAACCGATCCCAGAGCCCCAGCCCCCTCCACCATGCCATTTACAGGGCTGCAGCGTTTCAGTAATTGTGTCCCCAGATTCTGGGAGAGCACAAAAGTGGAGTGGGGAAAGGGAAGATTTGGGTTGAAGGGAAGGGTATCAGGACAGGCCTCCCATGTAGATAGCCCCAGCCACCGCACTCGGAGTCCTCTCTCTCAGGATGTAGAGGCAAAAAGGATGTGGGGACAAAGATAATGCAGCAAAAGCCAAAGGGGTGACTTCTAGAACTCCCAGGCAGGAAATTGATACATAAAGGTTAAACAAACTAAAAAAAAACCTTGGCAAAATATTTCAAAAACGTGAGACAAATAAAAGGATATGTCCTCATATAAAACAAGGATATCATGGTGTCCACATGAGTGGAATCAGAAACAGGAAACAAAAAAAAAATAAAGATTATCGGTAAATATGAGAAGAATCAGCTTCACTATTTTTGAGTGACAGAAATCCAGATTAAAACAATGGAAATTTTGATGATCAGATTCACAAAGATGAAACAAGTATATTGACTGCCTTCCAAAACTGGTGATCTCACATGGTAGTAGGGGTGGGGCTTGGAGGCCAGTGTGGTAAAATGTCCAGATGTACGGATGCCAGATCACTAGGGAAGGTTTTTAAAGGCATAGTCATGAGTTTTAGCATCTATTTAACCCTAAGTGTGTTCCCCCCGCCCCCGTATGCTTATAATAGTGAAAGTAGATCACTTAATCTTACAAAAAATATTTTGATGATCATATAGGTATATGCAGCCATTATGAAATACTATTTACTGACATAAACAAGGTCCCATCAGGATACATGCACAACTCTTTCATATATATATATGATATATAAAAATATATATATATATTTGAGACAGGGTTTCTCTGTGTATCTTTGGCTGTCCTGGAACTCACTCTGTAGACCAGGCTGGCCTCAAACTCACAGATATCCACCTG
Organism: Cricetulus griseus; assembly: GCF_003668045.3. Lineage (NCBI taxonomy): Eukaryota > Metazoa > Chordata > Mammalia > Rodentia > Cricetidae > Cricetulus > Cricetulus griseus. Next base: position 82,435,539 of record NC_048600.1, on the reverse strand, counting down.
CCTCTGCCTCCCAAGTACTGAGATTAAAGGCATGCACCACTATGCCTAGCTTATATTTATTTTTAAAACAGAGTCTTACTATATAACCTTAGGCGGTCTGGAACTCACTATGTAGACCAGGCTGGCCTTGAACCCACAGAGATTCACCTGCCTCTGCCTCCAGAGTGCTGGTTAAGGCATGCACCACCATTCCCAGACTACTTGCACATAGGTTTGAGCAAAAGTATTGCTATAGACCATTATCCACTGTGTTTATCAATTATATAAAAATATAAATAATGAAAAAAGAAGCAAACTATTAATACTAAAAAACAAAGCAAAAACTCACCAGCCATCCTAACCATGCACTGACATTTTGACTCAAAATAAACAAACTTTTCATATAGAGATGGAAACATTACCTTGCAATAAAGAAACAGAAGGACTGAAAAGGGACCATGGGCTTTGCAATATGGAGGTGACTTTGCTGCAGTGGGGTAAGCTCACAGCAATAGTCTGGAAGCAAGGGAGTCATGGGTACCGACCCCAGACTCCTAGAAGTATCTTTTTAAACACTTAACTAGACAGGAGAAAGAACTGCAGCTGGTAGCCAGGGAGAAAACGTGGCCAAAGTAGAGTTTCGTCTGTTTCTAGGATGGAGAGGAGACCTGATCCTGTCTGTAGAGGAAGAGGAGAGGTCACAGACAGAAAAAGAGAAGAGAGACTCCAAGGACCACCAGGAAAGGGACTGAGTGACATCAAGGCTCTGGGTGAGCAGGAGTTTTTTGGGGCCTGGTGGGTGTGGGTGCCGGATTTATTCCAGGTGCTATAGGCACACAGCCTGTCTGGTGGGTGGTGAACAGGAGTCCACGACAGTGAGAGCACAGTTCAGGTGGGACCATGGGGCTCTGAGGTCAAGTTAAATGTGAGTGAAGTTGAGAGATGCCATCAGAGGGAGAACATGGGTGAATCTCATACCTTGATCATTAAATATCAGTCAAGACAAAGAAAGCCAAGGGGCAAGGGGAGGGGGTCAGAGAAGCAGTGAGGGTGAGGGAGCTGCTTGGGTGTCATCTATGGTGTATGGGTCTGGTTGCAGTGGCCTGGATGGCATAGATGATGGACAAATGTGGTTGTCATGGGATGCCTTAGTCCTCAAATGGGCCGCAGATGGAAGGCGGGCTCAGTGCCTCCTGGTTTCCCACACTGACTGGAAAGCCCCACAGCAGGAGTGAAGGGTCACCTGTCCCTTTCTCTCAACACCTTCCCCCTTGGGCTCCCACTTCCTTGTCCACCCGAACTCACAGTGAATGACCTTCCTGCCAGATTGGAGGACTTGACAACCTCGGTCACACTGACACGCAGGCACGTGCAGTCTGTAGCAGAAGCAGCATTTGGTGAGGTGCAGTGGGAGAACCCTGAAACCAAATGAAATGGGGGGGAGCGGAGTAGGTAAGATTCTGTGTCCTACGAACCCCACCATAAACGCTGTCTTCCCCTTCTGCTTCCGATTTGCCCCACCGGGGTGGCTCCCACTCCTGGGTTCCGTGTTGGCCCTAACCACACTTCTGTTCTTTCTTCTTCTCCCATCTCCTTCCCTGGAGAAACAACCAAGTTTCGGAACCTCTGGTGATCACCACACCAAACCCCAGGGCTACATACTGAGAAAACAGTCTCATTTTATAGCTTCTGGCTGTCCTGGAACTCAGAGGTTTGCCTGCCTCTGCTTCCTGAGTATGAGGATTAAAGGCGCATAGCTACCACACTGAGCTCTCCTTTCTTAGTAAGTTTTTCTTAAAAAAAAAAAAAAACAAACAAAAACAAAAAACAAAACAAAAAACAAAACAAAACATGCATTCAGTAGTGTTGGGAATTGAATCTGGGACCTCAAATGTGCCAGGCAAATGTTTTATCAGCCCCATCCCTAGTTCCCACTCAAATTCATTTCTTTAAAAAAAAACAAATTATTTATTTTTATGTACAAGTACTCTCTCTGCACATATGCCTGAATCACAGAAGAGAGCATCAGATCCCATTACACTTGGTTGTGAGCCATCATGTGGTTGCTGGGAATTGAACTCAGGACCTCTGGAAGAACAGCTAGTACTCTTAACTGTTGAGCCATCTCTCCAGCCACCCAATCCACTTCTTTATAGTGTACACTGCATCAAAACAATCACCATGTGTGACCATTGTCAGGCTGGAGCTCTCCCTGCCAACTAAAGATGGTACTTGGAGGTGAACTTTCTTGTATGTTTGGAAATGATCTCCCTGAAGCCTGTGTGGGCCACTGCCCTGAAGCCTAAACTGTGGAATTTAGCAGTTCTCAGAGACACTGTGGGACTTTGAAGGGGAGTGTCAAGTCAGGGTGCCTGGCTCTGAGCCCTTGCAGAGGTGACCCTAAGTAAGTTATTTTCTTGCTTCTGTTTCCTATCAGGAAGGAGTTAGGAATACTGATAATATCTATCTCAGAGAGTTTACATGTTCAAAAGTGAGGTGCTGTATCTAACAGAATGCTGTTAGGCTCCCGGGGGATGTGTTTGGTGCTGGTAATCTGTGTCGCCCGCCACCTTTTCACCCTTCCAGGGGACCAGGGAGCTCTTGGTGAAAGCTAATGTGCTCTGTCTATACGAGCTGGCTTCTTTACTGTCCCTCCATTTCATTCACTCATTTATTTTTATTTTGGAACACTGTGTAAAATCCAGTATTTCCCAGCAGAAAGCTGCCAGCTCTGTAGGCCTAATTCATAGTGGAGAGGCCTTCTGCTCTCATCCCTAGGTCCCTCTACCTTCCAGCTGTGGAGGCCCAGCCCCAGGCTGGGACAGTCTGGGCTGTTGGGCAGTGGACCACCTGAGGGCAGTCTTGCTTTACTCAAGGCCCAATTCCCAGGGACGTTGTGAGACTCCCACCCCCACCCTGCTCCCCATCTCCTACCAGCCGTCCTGTTCCCTCCTCTCTCCCTGGTTTTCTCCTTGTCCCTCCCATCTCTTCAGTCTGAATTCCCAGCTTCTCACCTTCAGTGTCACCAGCTGGAATGGCCTTCAGGACCAGCCCGGTGGCCCTCAGTGAAACAGTGACTTCTCGGGGCCTGTGGCTAAGCAGGGCCTGGGGATGGGAATTGAGGAGTAAAGAGAGAGTCCTGAGAACATGCCCTCCCCCACATCTTCAAGTCTTTCTTCTCCCTGCCCTGGGATACTGATACCCATATGAGGACTGTGGGCAGAGGCTTAGGTGTTCCTAGTCCCCAAGGAGCCTAACCAACTTCTAGATGGACAGCTCTTAAGAAAGACATTTTTGAGCAAGACACCAGCTTCCTTTCCTCTTTTTTTTCTTTTTCTTTTCTTTTCTTTTTTTTTAAGACAAGGTCTCACTGTGTAGTCCCAGCTGGCCTCAAGCTCACAGAGATCTACCCGACTCTGCTTCCCAAATGCTAGGCTTAAGTACATGCACCACTATGCTCACCCAACTGTCTAATTTCCTAGAGCACATTGACTCCTTGCCTGCATGTAAGGTCAACTTCACCCCTACATCATCCTTGCAGAATGTTCTGGAGCCTGAAAGAGTCTGAGGCTATCTTCAAGAAAGGGGCAGGACTTCTTTTGGCTCTGTCTACAACCCCCATATCCCAGAGGCTGGCTGTCATTCTTTATACCACCTTGGTCCCTGTTGGCTATGCCAATGACACTGACCTTCTGGTAGCATACAGACAGCTCAGCTCCTGTGCCCTCAGCTGTCCCTTTCCTTCGTGGTGAAGAGCCCTCTGAGGGGAGATAAGAGGGGGTATATGGTGAGATCCCCTCCCCCATGTCACTGAGGCACAGCTGCTGGATAGACCTGGCAATTGTCCCTGGATGGAGAGGTAGCATCTTCGGAAGACTGCCTTTCAGTCTGGGAATGCTCTGAGGAAGAGGTTAAGTGTGGACCTGGCATTCAGCAGAGGTCCATGATACTACAGGGTGACTGTGGAGGTGGCATCTGGTGAGAGGCTAGAGAGTGAGTATGGGGGAAGCTGAGCCAGGCTGAGCTCTGGGCAAAGGGCAACAGAAGCTCACCTTTGGGGGACTTGGAGTCTTGGATCTTCACCTTCAGCTCAGTGAGGAAAATGTCCTCTGTAGGGTCATGACTCAGGTTGGTGAAGATCTAGAGACAAGGGGCGGGGGGGGGGGGGAGTAGGAGAGGAGGAGAGGAGGAGGGAGGGGGAAAGAGGGCTTAGAGAAAGCTTCTGGTCCACAGTCTGGGGAGTCCCACACACCCACCTGCCCATGCTAGGTTCTGAGCTACACAGAGTGACGCCATATCTGTCCTGACCTTTTCAGCACTGTAAGCTAATAGATGCCCCCAGTCCTAAGACAATTTAAAAAGTTCTTGTCACTTACATCTGAGTCTTTCCGGAAACAAAAGAATGGAGAGGAAGAATCAGGAGGTACTGATTCTGGTCAAACCTTTTTTTTTTTTTTTTTTTTTTTTTGATAGGTAAAACCTTTCTTTTACCACATACTTGTAAAAGATATAAAATCCCAGCTACACAGAAGGAGCAAGGTCAACCGAGCAACTGTACAATGTGGTGACTATAGTTCATAACAACATGCACTCTTACTAAAAGCTGAGAGTAGGTTGTGAGTGTTTGTGCCATCAACTATAAAGGTGAAGTAATGTGCACTTGAACTAGCCCAATTAACATAGTTTCACAATGTGTACATATCATAATATGGCACGTCTTGTGTTTGTACTTTTGTCCTTTCTTTAAAGATTTATTTTATCTGGGCATGGTGGCACACACATTTGATCCCAGCACTCAGACAGAGGCAGAGACAAGTGGATCTCTGTGAGTTCAAGGCCAGCCTGGTCTATATAGGAGGTTCCAGGACAGCCAAATACTACATAAAGAGACTCTGTCTCAACAACCCAAAATAAATAAATAGGATAAAATAAAAAGAGATAAGAAAGTGGGGCTGGAGAGATGGCTCAGAGGTTAAGAGCACTGACTGCTCTTCCAGAGGTCCTGAGTTCAATTCCCAGCACCATATGGTGGCTCACAACCATCTGTTATGAGATCTGGTGCCCTCTTCTGGTGTGCAGATATACATGGAAGCAGCATGTTATATACATAATAAATAAGTAAAATCTTAAAAAAAGAAAATCTTTAAAAAAATAATACACTTATGTGTATGAGTGTTTTTCTCGAATAGCTGTCAGTAGAACTGGAGTTATGGACAGTTGTGAACCACCAGGTGGGTGCTAGGAATCGAACCCAAGGCCTCTAAAAGAACAAATGCTGTTAACCACAGAGCCATCTCTCCAGTCCCTCATGTTCACGTTCACATGGAACGTGAAGTAATTGATGTGATTGTTTGTGGCTGTGTATTGCATGTCCTCATGCCGTTCATGCCTCAACTTACCAAGTCCTGGGCTTACAGGTGTGCACCACTACGTCTGGCATGATGATGAATCTCAAGATAGTCTAAATGCTAAATCTCTTATGTAAGTTACTTAGCATCTTTTTTTTTTTCCTGTGACCTTGACTGGTAGATGTGTTAAATTATGAGCCTGAAACCTATTTGAACATTTCTGGGTGAAAACAGATATGGCTCGAAGTAGAACAGGGAGGGAATCTGCAGTAGAATTCCACAAGGCTAAAGGAGAGGCTGAGTCCAAGTTAGATGAGGGGAGTGAGAGTCTCCCCATCCCTGGCTGAGGACTCAGGAGTCCTACCCTGAAGCTTGGCGGTCTGCTGGATCCCCAGGACTCAGTCCACCATGTGCTTCAGTTTAAGGCCTTGTTTGTAGGTGTGTGCCAGCCACTCCCTGTGTCCTGCAGTAAGGATCACTAAGAGGGCTAACATGGAAGCTAATTCACCTTTGGACATAAAAGGAAGAAACCACAGCCTCCACAAATGGCTCCCACCTATCAGCATCAACTGGTAAGAGAAGGGTCATTCGAGGAACTGAAAGAAAGATTTGAAAGCTAAATTCTCCTCCACTGTTTAATACCATCAAAGGTATGGAGCTTGGAAACACAGTAGGAGAGGAAATTGAGACCCGGAGAAAGTCTGACCCTTGAAGTTCAATGCTACACACAATACAGCCTGAATAGGAAAACAGACCGAAATTTCATGGGTTCAGAACGTCGTTCTGGTTTTAGGTGACCAGGTGCAAATGATGGAGACAGGTAGAAGAGCACAGCTGAGAAGGAAAGTCCAGAAGGGGATCAGTCTGGTCAAGAGCCTAGACTGAACTGGAGGAAGTCCATGTGCACCAGGAGAGGCCCTGTGAGGACTGGAATAGGTGTGGTGCATTCTGGATACAGACAGGACATTCAGGGGAGGAAAGTCTCTTGCTGAAGGGAAGGGCTTGAGGAAAGTGATGAACAGCCACTGTCTCAGAAGAAGAGTAAACTGGGTGGAGGTCTCCATGAGCCAGGATGAAAGTGTGTCAAATGGTCTCGTATTCTTTTTTTTTTTTCCAGGTGGGCCTTGGAAGAGTACGTGGTGCTATTGGGCTTGTGTCGTGCTGGGAAGAGAAAAGGAAAAATGGGAAGCAAACAAGGCAACAGAATAGTGCAGATGAAGCACTGGCTAGAAGGAAAGGAAAAAGGCAATGGTGTGAGAGGGGAGGATGCATGGGGGAGAACCTGGGATCTGAAGGTCTCCAAGAGGCTGAGGAGAGAGGTGGTGGGAGATAATGAGTGCCTTGGGAATGTGTAAGCAGAGGATGGAAGACCGTCCAGAGCAGCCCACCCTGACTCCCAACCCATGTGTAACCAGGGGATGGAAAACAGTCCAGAGCAGCCCACCCCTGACTCCCAACCTTCTGCTTGAATTTGAGGTCTTTGAAGTTAACAATGAACTGGCTGGTCCAGACAAAATGAAGACAAAGTTGTTAAGAGCAACCAGGAACTGATTTGCAGCCTAATGACTAGTATCTCCCGGGAGCCAGAGGGTTTACACGGTGGTTAACAGGGTCCTGCAGGCTGGTGTGTCACTCTGGAAACCCCAGGGGAAAACTTACCTTAACCTTGTAGAGCTGGAAATAGATGGGTTGGGTACCCATGCGAACATAGTAAGTGATTACATCCAGGATAAAGGGGTCCACAGTCTGGGATGTGTCAAAGCAGGGAGGCTGTGAGGAACAAGGACAGTATCTCCAGCAGCCACTCACCTCCAGGCTGCTAGGGGAAGCACCATTGTCTCAATGAGAAACCCCAAAGCCTCCAAACTCCCTGTGATGACCAAATCTGGCCTTCAACAAACTCCAAACCTTCCTGGTCCTCTGGTTTTTACCTCTAACCAAAATACAAACCACTTTCTGTTTTCAAGACAGGGTTTCTCTGTGTAGCCTTGGCTGTCCTGGCTCACTCTGTAGACCATGCTGTCCTCGAACTCACAGAGATCTGCCTGCCTCTGACTCCTGAGTGCTGGGATTAAAGGTGTGAGCCGTCATCACTGGGCTACAAGCTACTTCTAATAAGACTCCGTCCCCTCAGGTGAGCTGGTTAATTTCACTTGGGCAGACTTACTGAGCCGAGAGGCAGTGTGCTAGCTGCTTGAGAAGGTAGCTGATGAGGAGATAGCCCATACAGAAGTTTAGGTTTGGATTGGATACTCACCATCTAGAAACCCTGAGCAAAACTTTTCGAGGCCTGGGTAATCTTCAAGGGAGAAATAAGAGGAAAGACTACATGATGGGATGATATCCCTTTTGTCTCTGGCCACTTCTGAATCCGTTAATAAACTCACTAATAAACCAAGTGTAATTGCACGTGCCTGTAATCCCTGCTTGTTGAGTGGCTGGGGAAAAAGAATGTTGAGTTAATTACACAGGGACGCTCTGTCTCAAAATAAACAAACCAGTGATAGTTACATGCTGCTGGGAATGTGACTTCCTTGGCCCCGTGACAGTAAAGGGAATGATCTTCAGGTACACAGAATAGAATAGCCATATAGAATGGGATGCAGGCTGAGTACCCCTTACCAGAAATGCTTGGGGACCAGAGGTGTTTCTAACTCCATGGTTTTTTCCTTTGAAATATTTATGTGTAGATGATGAGATATCTTAGAAATGGGGCTCAAGTGTAAACATGAAATTGTTTCATCTCACATTCTCTAAGCCCAATGATAATTCCACACATTTTCAGTGTGCCTATGTTTTGACTATGACCTGTCACATGAGGACAGGTGTGGATTTTTCCACTTGTATAATCATGATTGTGCTTAGAAACTTGTGTTTTGAATTTCTGGGTTAGGACTGCTCAAGCTGTGACACCAGAATTGGCAAAAGGCTCAGTTTGTTTTAAGCATAGCATATCTAACCCCAAATCCCTCTGACTCCAACGTCTGGTTCATTGAAATATTCCCTTCAAAAAGATCATGCTTGGTCAGGCATGGTGGTGCACACCTTTAATCCCAATGCTCTGGAGGTGGAGGAAGAGGCAGAGGTAGGTGAATTTCTGTGAGTTCAAGACCAGTCTCGTCTACATAGTGAGTTACAGGCCAGTCAGGTCTACATAAGGAAACTCTGTCTCAATGCTCCCCAGCTGTGTGATTATGCTGATGACACAGCAATTTGATAATACATCATTGCTCATGGTGTCTCCAGGTCCTTCACATGGGAGCTGCTTTTAGAAAGGCTATGCAACTGATTAATTACAGGAGAGAGTAGGAGATAGCAAGATCTCTTATGTGTCCTGGTGGAAGAGAAACTACCAACAGAAGAGAAGAGCCAAGGCCTTCATAGAACTGTCTCCATAACTTTCTCTTTTGCATGCACAAAAACAGGTGCTATTCAGAAGATGGGCATACACACCCAGACATCTTTGTTTGCATAAAACATGTCAGAAGATGCCCCAGTCAGCCAGGTAAGAAACACAACAGAGACCTTAGTTTGGTGGCCTATCAAAAGGCAAATGCATAGTTTTTATGAAATGTTCTCAAATGTCAACTTTCAAGAAATAGATGAGTAATTTGATAAATAAAATGTATAAATCAGTAGCCTCTTGCTATATTGGCAGTACGTTCTTCCTAACTGGAACAAGAGAGATGTCCTGACCATGACAAGAAGCATACTACAAGATGTGAGGAATAAACTGAGCAAGAAATGGGCAGAAGCAATCTAAGAACAACCATGCAATCCCCATAGAATAATAGGAAACACTTACGAAACTATATTATGCCCCCAGGGAGGGTCACTTAATATGTGCAAGAGGCTGATCCTCTCTCTTTAATAAAAAATGCCAATAGATTTTTTAAAAATCGGGTCTGATGAGATGGCCCAAAGGTTAAGTGCACTTGATGTTTCTTTTAGAAGACCAGAGTTGGGCTCCCAACATCTCTGTGGGAAGCTCACACCTGGCTATAAGTCCAGGGGATCTGATGCCTTCGTCTGACCCCACAGGCACCTGCACACATGTGTGCATGTATGCACACACAAAATAAAAATGTATTTATTATAAGCAAATAATTTTAAAAATAACATGCAAATTCTTAAGTTTATCAGGAAAGATAAACTAGTATATTCTGAAAAGTTCTATAGAGGAAAAATAATGCTGTAGGCTCTACCCTTCCAGATATCAAAATAGAATCATATTGATTTGTACAGAACTGCATAAATCCATGAAAACACAGGTCCCCAGAAATAGCATCACACATATGTAAGAGCTCAGTCAGGGCTATAAGCAGAACATCAAATGGATGAGGCAGGGTGGTTTATACAACTAACAGCTCTTGGGTAACCAGCTAAACCTTTGGAAAAAGCAAGATTACACACACACACACACACACACACACACACACACACACACACACACACTAGGCTGGAGAGATGGCTCAGCAGTTAAGAGCACTGGCTGCTCTTCCAGAGGTCCTGAGTTCAATTCCCAGCAACCACATGGTGGCTCTCTTGGATCTGGAGCCCTTCTCTGGCCTGCAGGCAGACACATACACATAATAAATAAATAAATCTTGAGAAAAAAAGATGACACACACACTTCAGTGTGGGCTCATTATTTAAATATAAAAATCCAGACTATTACAGTGTTTGAGTATTGCTATCCCGGGCCTTAAGAAGTGTTGTTCAATCCCTAGAAGCCATGTAAAGCTACAAAGTTGTCCTCTGACCTCCACATGAGTGCTGTGGTATGTATGCCCCCCCCAAAGCCCCCACATACACAAACATGCAGAAGAGGAGGAGAGGAGAAGGAGGGAAAGAGGGAAAGAGGAAGAAGACACCTTCAAAGACAGAAGTCACAAAGAATAAAAGTTCTGCATCTAACAACAGAAAACATGAAACTAACAAAATCTGATGGGCAAATGACAAAGTATAAAAACAAATCTAACTGGGGTCTCCTCCTGACTCTACCTCCTTCCTCATCTGAGCTTTTAAACTTCTCCATCCCCATTCATCCTCTCACACTTTCCCTTCCCTCCCCCCGGTGTGCGGCCCCCCCCCCCCCCCCGCCACTGCTCCTACCATCTCGGCCAGCTTGAGGATGGCAGGACACAGGGTGTTGACAGTGCTTTCATACCATGGGTCTGCTCGACCCAGGAAGGAAGCCAGCTCTCCCAGCTCAGGCTTTCCGGATACCTCTGGATTCTGGGGATTTGGGAAATAAGGGGACAGGCAAACTTTTCAGGCCCTCCCCTCCAAGTGTGGGTGCCCCAGATAACAAAGCCCAGTGTTCTGTGACCATGATCAAGTCACTTAACCTCTCTGGCTCAGTTTCTATACTGAGTGAACACACACTAGTGTTCTGGATCATAAACTCAAGGGTCACTTACCCGTGACACTGCAAAAACACTGTTGACTTTTTCTTTTTTTTTTTTTTTTTTTTTTTTGGTTTTCCGAGACAGGGTTTCTCTGTGGCTTTGGAGCCTGTCCTGGAACTAGCTCTTGTAGACCAGGCTAGTCTCGAACTCACAGAGATCCGCCTGCCTCTGCCCCCTGAGTGCTGGGACTAAAGGTGCGCGCCACCAACGCCCGGCCACTGTTGACCTTTAAAGGGCAGAAATAAGTCTTGTTTGGCTGTTGCTCTGGGTAAGTATGAGTGTGGACTCCACTCCTCACCCCCCAACACCAATGAACTCTGGTCATCTACCTCAAACTTTCTCTCCTGTGGAGGGAGAGAGGGAAGGAGGGTAGGTCTCTCATCAGCTGAAAGCAAAGAATTTCAGTACAGCTAATAACATGTACTGTGAAGATTATCTAGAAAGACAATATTCCCTTTTCTAAAAAAAAAAAAATACCTCAAGCAAAGATGTTAAAATAACAAATAGACATGCTTGCTTAGGGCAGAATGGGTGTGACCTTAAGTTTTAGCTGCATCTGCGTCTGTGTTGAGCACATCTCTTAACTCTATGACTTAGAAAGTCTCATTTACTACAGCAATTCTCTAGGGTAAGTAAAACCACTCAGAATATTTTTTTCTTACTTTCAAAACTTTGTGTAATTGTTTGCTTCATGTTTAAAACCACACCCTCTGAGTAAGATAGCAACATCATGAATACAGACATGGTTAAGGCAGGCGATACTCTTGAGAAGCCCGAGCCCAAGCCTCGGGTGTGTGACATCCTTTTCCTTTATCTGTCTGTCTGTCTGTCTGTCTGTCTGTCTGTCTGTCTGTCTGTCTGTCTCTGTCTCTATCTCTCTCTTTCTCTGTCTCTCTCTCACTTGAAGCATGTGCTTTCTCATCTTTACTTAATAAACTCACTAACCCTGCCTCACTCCAGCTCATCCTTCACTCGGTAGCTTCACAGAGTGGAGGTCCCTGAGGGGAAATGCCTCAGTTTACTGATCAGCACTGATAATCCGTTACAAAGAGAAGAGAGTCAGAAGAGGTGATGATGCTGTGGCGAAACCTGTGTCTTGGCTTCTGATCTGGAAGACCCCTCCAAGTCTCGCTCAGCTCCACATTCTAAGGTTCTGGTCCCTGAGCCAGGGAGCCAGGCTGCCAGTGATCCCTCCCGCTCCCTCTCTTCTCTGATGAGACCTCTGCTCCTGACCCTCCCCTGTCCAGTCACCTGGGGTGCCAGCAAAGGGATGTAGTAGAGCTGCAGGCTGAGTCTAGGAGTGAGGCAGAACTTCTTGGTTTCCCGTTTCCTGGCAACAGGCAGTAAGGTAGAGTGTGTAAGAGCTTGGGGTTTTGTGTCAGCATCAAAAAAAAAAAAAAAAAAAAAATCTCAGCTTTGCCATTTATCATGTATTGACTTTGGGCAATTTATACTGACTTTATGAGCCTCTGTTTACCCATTTATGAGATGAGAACAGTTGTCATTTCCTGTCAAGCTGATGGCTGGGCACTGGGGATACTCTGCAGTGTCCTCCTTTACCCTCCCCAGCCTTTCCTCCTGTCCCTCTAGTACCAGTCTGGATCTTTTACAAGCTCATTCCAGACCCACCCATACTCCTAACAACCCCAGTTCCTCATCAGGGACCTACCTGAGTCTGTAGTAAGCCTGGGCCAAGCGTCCAAGCATCCTATCATCTCCCAGCACAAGCACACGGGCTGTATGCACCCTGGAGACTCCAGGCAGCAGTTCCCCATCCCCACTGGGCCTGCCAGTCCTCCGATGCAACCCTGGAGGCCCATCCCAGCTGCCAGGCATGGAGAAGTCAGGGGGCCACACACGCTTCTTGATGCCCCCCTTGCGCTGTAGTGCAGCCCGCTCCATCTCAGAGCTGCTGGGTTCCGGGAGCTCATCACTCCCAAAAGGAAGGTCCCGTTCAATACCACTGTCAGTGGACACTCGGGCCAAGTCCCAGTCTGGCCTAAATCCTTGTAGATCCAAGGCCTCCAAGTCAGCACTGAGGCGTAGCTGGGAGTGTGGGCGAAGGAAGAGCACCAGTTCCTTCCCTGAGACATGAGAACAGGGGTGCATCAGAATGGCAAGGACACTTGAAGTTGACAGGACAGCTCCCCAGAAATCTGGGGCTCCTGTTTCTCAAACACTGTCTACATGAACAGAAGCCCCATGGGATACTCTATAAAGGGTAACAGTCCTGTGGCCAACAATGGTCCAGAGATCTATGCATTCCTGCTTTCTCCCATTGAGGCTGATCAGTAAACATATTTCCCCTCCCTCCCTCCCTCCCCTCCCTCCCTCCCTCCCTCCCTCCCTCCCTCCCTCCCTCCCTCTCCCTCTTTCTCTCGCTCTCTCTAAGACAGAGTATCTCTATGTAGCCCTAGCAGTCCTAGAATTCACCATGTAGACCAAGATGACCTTGAACTCACAGAGATCTGCCTGCCATTGGCTCCTGAGTACAGGGATTAAAGGCCTGCATCACCACACCCAGCCAATCAGTAAATGATTAAAAGCTCTAAGAACCCCAGCATTAAAGAAATCCATTTAACCCAGCACTTCCCACGTTTAGCTGACCCTGGAGCCCTCCCAACTTCCCACTTCCCATATCTTCCACCGGGACACAGATACCAGACCACCATCCCCAGGGAAGATTTGCAGGTCTTCCTAGCCCACTTCTAGGCCCAGAGAGAACGACTGTATCTAACATGACTCAGCATTTGAAAGGAAGTGTCAAGACCCAGGCATCCCAATACTTCCTACCACAATTAGTGTCCTTGTCCTCGCTCTCTAGACGAGCCAAAAAAAAAAATTGGGGTAGGACACAGGGGTAGAAGGACATGTCTGCTCTGTAAGGACCTTCCAGGTCTGGGTACCATAAGGGGTTCTGCTTGCCTCCCTTACAGGGACACTGATGGCATTAACATGGGCATGAGACTAATGCACTGGGCTACTCTAAACTGGAGAAGATATGCTCTTTGTCCAGACACATGGAAGGACTCAGAGAACAAAATTTGAACACGACCGGAGCCCAGACACATGGACACACACAGACATACACCACTGTTCTCAGCCATTTCTACGGGAGCTCAGAGGCTTGTGCACATACAGAGCTGCTCCTGGTCAGTCCACAGGTGGAAGGTGATGAGGGGGCTGGGCAGGGGGATGCTTGCCAGTCGGTCTTGGAGAACGTCACCTGAAAAAAGGAGCAGGCTGTGGGGACTGTGGTGAGGAGGGTTGTAGGCAAAATTTTAAAAAGTCCAGGGAGACTGAGGGGAGGGTGTCAACACTAGGCTCTCCTGCCCACTTTGTCTGGCTTTAATGAACCAAAACTTTAGCTACCAAGTTCAAGCTTTCATGTGCTCTGCTGTGGTTTCCAGAGCATTTCCTTTGCACTTTGAACTGGTACAGCTAAAGAAGCTCCATTTTAAAAATTTTAATTTAAAAATTCATTTTGTATACCAACCACAGTTCCCCCTCCTCTTGCTCCCCCTCCCACCTCCCTCCAGCCCTCCCCCCATCCACTCCTCAGAAAGGGTAAGGCCTCCCATGAGGAGTTAACAAAGCCTGGAACATTCAGTTGGGGCGGGACCAAGCCCCTCCCCCCTGCATCAAGGTTGAGCAAGGCATCCGACCATATGGAATGGGCTCCAAAAAGCTCATGCACCAGGCAGAGATACTGGTTCCACTGCCAGGGGCGCCACAAACAGACCGAGCCACCCAACTATCACCCACATGTAGAGGGCCTACTTTGGTCCCTTGCAGGCTCTCCAGATGTTGGTCTAGAGTCAATGAGCTCCCACAAGCTTGGGTCAGCTGTCTCTTTGGATTTCCCCATCATGATCTTGACCACCCTCCCCTCTTGCTTATATAATCACTCTTCCCTCTTTTAGACTGGACTCCAGGAGCTCAGCATGGTGCTTGGCTGTGAATCTCTGCATCTGAAGAAACTTCATTTTATGCTAGGCATCCATCTTGGTACCCACCAGCTGTTGTCTCCGACTCTAGTCCCAGTAACCCTGACTCAGTGGCCCTCACCCAAAAATGTACAGCTGTGACTATCTGTTACGATATGACTAACTGCTTTTTTTTTTTTTTTTTTTTTTTTTTTTTTTTTTTTTTTTTGCTTCAGTAACTTGCAGATACCCAAAGATTGTTTTAAGTTGCGTTAATCACTTGGCAGAACAGAACAGTTTTAACTTGCTTGCATGGACATGGAAGGTCTTCCTGTGGTTTTCCCCTTTAAAAGTCCTTCCCCAAACCCCTCCTTCATGGCAATGTCAAGTTTGTCTCGGAGACTGTTCATTCGTGTATGGTCACGTATTTCCCCAGGGGTCACAAACTCCATAACAATAACTACTATGGGCACACTCTGACACACACAGGCTGACACCTTGCATCCATGGAACAGGACACACACTGGAATTGCCCTACCACAGTCAGGACACACTCATGCTAGGTTATTGAAGCCCACTAGGGGAAATTGCTCCTGTAGGAGAGTGGCATTGCTTTATCAACGTTCAAATAGAAAGGAGGTGTGTATAGTACAAATGGACCCCAAGGAATAAATAATGCCAACACCTCTACTTCCCATTCTGTGGAGGTGTTCTGGGGATCGAATCTGTTGGTTACTTGGTTACTATGCCAGAACAAGACTCAAATCCTGGCTCTGCCACTCACTAGCTGAGTGACAGTCTGCAGATATTTTAATCTCTTTCTAAATCAGTGCCTACATCTCCTTTGGGGCAGTGATCCTGATCCTCTCTACTTTACAAATTATTTGATTTGGCACGTCATAGATTTAAACACATGTTAAATGTTTAGAGCAGCTAATGGGATAAAGGGGGGCGCTTTGCATATGTGGGCTATCATGAACCTACTAACCCCTTGCTTAGCGCACCCCACCCGCAGCCCGCCAACTCCCTAAGCTCTTCTCTCAGTCCCCAGGATCCTGGGATCTCTGATCTCATTCCGTCTAACCTAGCTCTTTGGCGCCCTCTGCGGCTGGCAGTCCCTAAGCAAGTCCCCACAGGTCCCCTCTTACCTATGCAGAGCCTTCTTGTGGCCGCTGGCCCTAGCAGCGAGCAGTAAATCTCCTCTAGTCTCTCCAGGTGTCCCAGCCGGCTGGGGCTGTCCTCACTAGCCACCTGCTCTATGGCAGCCACTACGGCGTGGAAATAGTATTCCAGGACTCGACGGGAGCTGGCCTATGAGGAAGGACATCGGAGCCTGAGTCCTATTCACGTTCCTATCCATCAATCCAACTACCCCACTTCTATGCCAAATTGGGCAGGATTGCCAACAGTCCAACATGGCACTACCCTAAGGTTTCTCGGGGCTGAGCAGGAGCTGCCTGGTGAAGAATTTGGGATTCCACATCCAGAGCCTGGGTTTTTTGCCGGGCTATGGCTGTGGCCCCTTATTGCCTGTGGGTAGGTAGTTGGGTTCCTCTCTGGCTTTCATACCCTATGGTGGGGAGATAGCTATGAAGAATCCACCAAAATAAAGGATTCAACATGTGGGGTTCAGACTGTTCAATTCCAGATGGAAAACAAGAACGGACGAGCAATGCTCCAATGCACTTCGATGGGCAGAGCCAGGTCTGAATAATGGGGCAGAGGAAAAAAAATCCTCCCCACTTCCTGAATCAGGGCTAGAGGGGGACAACTGAACCCTCCCTCTGGGTGCCTGGTTCCTCCTGCTGCAGCAGTTCTAAGCCTCCTCAAGCCTCTCCATCTTGAGCCTGCATCCAATCCAAAGTCTTGCCCAGCTTTCCCAGCTACCCACAGAAGGTCACTCCTAACGGCACCAGTCCTCCCATTACCACATCTGCAAGAAGTTTGGCCCCTGATGCCTACTCTCAGCCAGAAGGATTTCTTGGGCTGAGGTTGAATCATCGGGTGGTGGTGGTGGACTAAGTTCTGGGAACAGCCCACAGGCCCCACAACAGGAGTCAAGCGTTGGCTAAATGTCAACAGCAACTGCATACCATGTAGCAAATATAAGTACGTGTTTCCCAAGGAATTTGTTTGCATAGGCCATGCTTCCAATGTCATGGGAAAATATACATTATATGAGTTAGGTAGCTCCATGAGTTGTAAAGGAATTAGGATGGGAGCCAGTGGACAAGGGTTCAGATTTTAGCTCAGTCTCTTTGTTTCTGTGTGAGCATGAGTAGATGAGAAATTTCTCTGTGCCTTAGTTTCCCATCTATAAAGGTAGACGGAAACTGCATTTCACAGTGCTGTGGGAGAACTTCAAAATGTGATCATGTTTAGCACAGTGTCTGGACCAACAGTCCATAAACTTGCTATTAAATCATCAATGTCATCATTATTAAGGAAATTTATCAAATATTCATTTCTGTTATTTCTTTCTTTTAAAGATTTTATGTATTATGTATACAACATTCTGCTTCCATATATATCTGCACACCAGAAGAGGGCACCAGATCTCATAACGGATGGTTGTGAGCCACCGTGTGGTTGCTGGGAATTGAACTCAGGACCTCTGGAAGAGCAGTCAGTGCTCTTAACCTCTGAGCCATCTCTCCAGCCCGATTTCTGTTATATCCAAGTAGAGAGGTTTCGAGTGATTTAATTTTTGTCTTTAAGGGGCTTATCTGTATTTTTCACATTCCTTTAATAAACATGCATGAATTGTTGATTTGTGGGGTAAAGGGTGACATGGTCCAGAAGCAGGAAGAATACTGGGAGTGATTATGGTGAAGGCAGGGTGGGGGTGTTAAATTACCTGCAACTTCCTGTTCAGAGCACCTGTGTGGCAGGCGTCCCCCAGAGCTGCCTGCAGGGCATGGGAGACCACATGGCGCATGCAGGCCTCAGGTGTCTGCTGCTCCTGGGCCGCCTGAATCTCCAGCAGCAGGGCGCTGCACACGGAGGGAGAAACCAGCTCAGGGTCCACAAACAGGAACACTCTGGGGGCAAAGTGGAATGGAGGTACTGGGTGGACACCCTGAAAAGCCTGAATGGACACCCCGATTATATAACACCTTTGATAACAAAAGCAGTTTCTAGGAGTTAATTCCCCTAAAAAGGGAAGCTCCGGGTTCAAAAGCCTCTAAGTGGAACAACAACCAGGAGAAGCAGGGACACAGCAGGTAGGAGTCTCCCAGCCCTTCCAGAGGGCCAACTGGAGTTCCTTCCCTCAACCACATGGCCCCATGTGGAGGAACAGGTTAAGTCCTTCATCCAGGGATGTTCCAGCCTGAGTTCTGCTTTCTGGTCCTCAGCATCCTGGCCCAGTGCTCATCACCCTCTGGAGAGACCTTAAACCTCTCCTGGTACTGGAGCACGGGACCCACATAAACCTCATCTTTGCTCATCACCCCATCACCCCAGAAAACTGACTCGCCCACACTTCCCTCAGGAAACTGCCATGCTCTCCTCTCGAACACTAACTCCCCCGCTGCCCTTTCCTTCAGCACCCTTCCTGAGCATAGCTCCTGTCTCAAACCTACATAGTGCCACTCAGCTACATCCACAAACTTGCCTGCAGCAGGCACACTCCTCACCACCCTTGCCATTTTTCTTCCACACAAGAGCCAGGGACACTCTTCCATCTGAGCTAAAGGCTGAGAATTCATTGAGGAAAGCCCCCAGGGTTCAGACCCTGCAGCTCCCTCTGGCTTGATTGGATGTGACTTCTTGGTGGCACAAAACAGGATGTGGGGAGGCACAAGAATGGAACAGCGGTGTTGCCCTGGGCCATGTGGTTCTGCACAGGGTCGCTCTGTACCCAGCCAAAGAAGAAAGGCCCAGAAAACATAGCCACTACCCTTGAACTAGAAGTAAATGCCACTGTTGGGCCAATGCAGAAGCTCAGTTAAGAGTTATTCTTCATCCTCTTTTGTTTTCCTGTCAGTGAACAGTTGCAAGGTACCCGACACTTTGGGAGAGCTGAAGATAGCTCCCAAGCCTCTTACCTTTCCTGATAAGGGTATAGTTCACTCATCAGGTTCTGCTCTGCAATGACAGTCCTTTGGTACAGTGTACCTGCAAACCAGACCACATCAGTGAGCCAGCCTCTGAGGGTCTCTGACTCCAATTCTCCTAGAAGGAGCCAAGAGTTTTGAGCTCTTTGGCATCCTGGAGAAAACAGCCTGATGTTGGGTGGTGCTGCATTGCAGCATGGGAAGCCAGGATGCCCTGCAACTCTCACCTGGGACAGCTGCCTCTGTTTTCAGTCTTATGGCACAGTCCAAAGCGACTGTAGAGTAGGGGGCAGGCAGGGTCAGCAGCCTGGTGCAGAAGGTGTAAGCTCTATGGTAGAGCTCTTCGGTGATGCCTGTGGCCTGCTGAGAGGGAGGGGTGGTCTTGAGGGTCTGGGACGTAAGGTTGTGACTGACAGCCAGACTGGCTCCATGCTCTCCACATCCCCAGGTTGAAATCTCTCCTCCCAGCATCTGTGAGACCTCCCTATAATACCTTAGCAAGACAGAAATTTATCCCTGCATTCTCAGCAGGTCAGTTCTCCCCCAGGCTTAATGCTGGAGCATCTCTAGTTTTGGAAACTTGGAGCTACTTCCTGAGTCTCTGCACCCCCCTTGAATCTCACAGGCATAAGGTATCCCACAATGCCCAGGGGCTGCTTTTCTTCCACTCCCAGCCTTGGTGTGCTTGATTCCTTTGCCAGAGCCCAGTCCCATCCTCATCCCCGATGCTGCAATGACTCTCCCCACACACAACCACCAATTCCTTTAACCAATGTTTTCTTACACGAAGACCACCAATTATAAGGAATCAATAGCTTTCTAGTCAGGATTGGCGCACACCTTTAATCCCAGCACTCAGGAGGCAGAGGCAGGTGGATATCTGTGAGTTCAAGGCCAGCTTGATCTACAGAGTGAGTTCTAGTACAGCCTAGAGCTGCACAGAGAAACCCTGTCTTGAAAAACGAAAACAAAACAAAACAACAACAACAAAAGAAATCAATAGATCTGGTCCTGTTTAGGATGATGTGCATTTAGAATTCATCCAAGAGTCGCAGACAGGCAGCAGGAACTAGGCTTCTTCCTCCCCTAGCTTGTTTCAGAACTCAGTTTCAAGGCCCAAGATATCCATTAGATAAGGCTTTGCATCCTGGACCAACAGGATGGGGAGCTGGGAAGGGGGACTATGCTAGAGGAGTGTGAAGATGGTAACTCTATAGGGAAAGAGGATAGGGATTTCTCAAAATCAGGGACCTCAATAACCTCTGTCTCGCACCAACATGCCACACCAGCCATGTTTGCCTTTTCTCTATGTTGGAGTCCTGTTGTGCAGAACTGAGTATTAAAAAAGTTTTGTGCCAGGCAATGGTGCACATGCCTATAAGGCCAGCACTTGGGAGGCAGAGCCAAGCAGATCTCTGTGAGTTCAAAGCCAGCCTGGTCTACAAAGTAAGTTCCAGGACAGCTAGGACTGGTTATGAAGAGAAACCCTGTCTCAAAACAAACAAACAAAAAAGTTATGTTTTCTCTAGTCTCTTGAATTTGCAACGATGATGCACCAATGAACAACCCAAGGACCCGTCCACCATCAAAGACTCTTTGTTCTCCTCACTGTCTACTCCATTGCATGTCCAATTTTACCTCTGCTTAGAAGGAAAAGCAGAGTATATGGGAAGGCAAGACCAGGCTTGCCTTAGCATAGATTAGGTGTCAACTAGGAAGACAGGACAGGGCCCTATGACTTGAAGTTCTGGGTGCTGGGTCCTCTGGAAGATTAGCAAGTGCTCTTAACCACTGAGTCATCTCTCCAAACTCAGCCACTCATATTTGATCCCAGAATAAATTATCTCCTAATCTCTTTGAGAATTGTGATCCCCCCCCAGTCTCATGTGCATCACCTTGACCCCAACCCATCTCACCTTAGTGAGCACATACATTAGAGTGAGCAACAAGGGAATGATGACACGCCGTACATCCTCACTTTCTGCCTGGAAAACAGGAGATCCTAGCATAATGCTGGGTTGGGTGCTCCAGGGACCACCACATCCTAGCTACAGAAGGCAGGTTAGGCTGAGGGTGATGGGGAATTAGGTGGGAGACAGTAATATATATATTATGCCAAGGGGAGTGGAGAGGGAAGAAGGGAATTGGGTAGGGAGTAGCAAGGATGTAGAAGGGGCAGGGCAGATGGAGGAATCCTTGTGCAAGACGGGCAGGATGGGGAAGCCTCGTAGACTCCACACAGGAGTCCAAGTTAATTGACAAGCGAGGCCACAACTTGGAGCAGCATTTCCCAAGCAGCAACATGCAGGGCATGAATTTTTTTTTTAAAGATGTATTTATTTATTTTATTTTTTTAAAAATTTTTAAAATGCTTTTATTACTTAGTTTTCAGCAGAAGTTTAATATTTGCCGCAAATTTCTATTTTAGTTCTTAGTGATGTGCTCAGGATGTATTTATTTATTACGTATACAGTGTTCTGTCTGCATACATTCCTGAACGCCAGAAGAGGGCACCAGATCTCATTACAGATGGTTGTGAGCCACCACGTAGTTGATGGGAATTGAGCTCGGGGCCTCTGGAAAAACAGCTAGTGTTCTTAACCCTGAGCCATCTCTCCAGCCTCAGAAAGGGATAATTTTAAGTAGTACAAGGATAATCCTTAACGTTTGCACACATGTGTGCAGAATATATACATCTTTTATTTCTGCCCAGTAATGTGAGTTTTCTGTTTATGGTCATTTGAATGGAGTTTCTTTTCAAAATATGCTAATTCAAGTAACAATGGGAATGGATGGATAAAAAATAGTGCTGAGATGGAAGTCAATGAAGATGTGCCTGGGAAAAATCAAGCATATGCTCCACAAATGACCCAAGTTTGGGGACACAGAGCTACACAGGTGGGCCCCCAACCTGATGGGGCTCCTCTCTTTATTCCACCCCTGCTGCACCCCTCAAGCTTGAGTACCAACCTTCTCCAGCTCTCTGAGCAGAATTCGTACCAACACAGAGCTCCTTCCTGGATTTCTCTCCACCTTCTTGTGCAGAGACCATCTCCACATGCCTGGGCCAGGAGAAAGGGGGACCCACTATGGCTGAGTGGGTCGGAGGCTCGGCTCTTAGAGGCTGTTTTTCTGAGCCCTGGCCCTAGAGTGTGACTGACCAGCTACATCTGACCTGTAGTCAGAGCTGCTCCAGGTGTATGTGGTGAATGCCTCCCATGGCTTTCTGGACAGTGGGCACCCAGAAAACACAGGGAAGGTCAAGGAGGGGACAGAGGTGTGTGTGTGTGTGTGTGTGTGTGTGTGTGTGTGTGTGTGTGTGTGTGTGTGTTTGGAGCACAGAGCAGCAATATCTGCAGACTGAGAGCCCTAGTCACCTTCTGAATGTTTCCAGGTCTTAGAGGAGAGTTTTGTTTGGATGTAGAAATGGAGAAGGTGACCAGGAAAGAGGGTGGCAGAGCCCCATTACTGCCTGCAGTATGACAGTCCAGCCCCCTCTTATCCAAGACTTCGATTTTTTTGTGGTTTCAATTAGCCACCACCATCAAAGTATGATCTCAACATATTAACCCTAGGAGAGTTGAACCAGGAAGCAGAGAAGCCCTGGGTAGATTTTCAATAAGAAGACAGCTAGGCTGGAAACCCCTCACCTGGGAACTCCAGACTGGGCCCTTCCAGGAATGCCTGGGGCAGTGCTGGCAGGATGGGGCCATGGGTGAGGGTAGGGGTGGTGTTGGAGGTGGGGGATGGAGTGGGGAGGTGGGGGTGTCAGGAGTGGTTGCTTACCCCGATTACTCTGGAGGGCAGAGGCTGGGGTGTTGAGCTCTCGAAGCACAGCCTGTACACTTCTCTGGAAGTCCAGCTCCACATCTGAAAGTGAGGGAACCTTGGGGTCAGGAGCTGTGGTGTTCAGTCCATCTGTCCTCACTGATGGCTCCATCCCCATCCTCAGAGAAAATTTTAGCCCTCTTATAAACCTTAAGAGGTTCCAGTGATAATCCATCAAAGAGTTGTCAGCCAGCACACTGCTCTGAGCTGGAAGACAGGATTTCTATCAGTATCTGTGTTCTTTGTAAAATCAGCATTTCAAAAAGTGTGAATGTATGGCAGTTCAGTCCCTGCTTACCCGAGACTTCATTTTTTTTTTTTTTTTTTTTTTGTGGTTTCAATCACCCACCACCAACTATGGTCTTAACATATTGAATGGGAAGCCCAGATATAAATAATTTATGAGTGTTAAGTGGTTTGTTGCTCAGAGAAACATGGTAAAATCTCTTGATATCCTCCTCCATTTGTCATTAGTAGTCATATCAATTACCAGCTAAACTATCTTAGTATAGCTGTGCTTGTGTTCTGATAACTTAAAAAAAAAATTGGTGTGTGAGCTTGGTGGTGGTGGTGGTGGTGGTGCACACCTTTAATCCCAGCACTTAGGAGGCAGAGGCAGGTGGATCCCTGTGAGTTCAAGGCCAGCCTGGTCTATAGAACAAGTTTAGGTCAGCAAAGGCTACACAGAGAAACCTTGTCTTGAAACACTCCACCCCCCCTAAATTTTTTTTGGTATGTGTGTGCGGGCATATGGCATATACATATATATGTATGTATATGTATGGAAGCCTGAGGAGGGTGCTGGTTGGTGGCCCAAAAGAAAAAGCCTGGTGGGTATCAGAGGTCAGAGGGTAGCCTCCAGGAGTCTGTTCTGACCTTCTATCATGGGTTTTGGAGACCAGGCTAAGGTCATCGGGCTTTCAAGATCTGTCTATCATGCCATCTTGCCAGCCTAGGACAAGAGACTTTTGTTTGCTTAGTTTCTTTGTTTTAGAGACAGGGTTTCTCTGTGTAACAGCCACGACTATCTTGGATATTTGTAGACCAAGCTGGCCTTGAACTCACAGAGATCTACCTGCCTTTGCCTTTCAAGTGCTGGGATTAAAGGGGTGCACCTTCATGCCTGGATCAGGTGGAGACTTTTGATCCCTAAACAGAGAGGACTTACATCTTTGTTCATCATGGAATAGGTCATATAAGACAGGTTTTGGGAGGGCATCTACAATCCTTAAGTAACCTTACATTTGAAAGAGAAAGATGAAGCAGAATAGAGAGACAGAAATTGATAAAATGAGAGGGGAAAGGAGCCCTCACCCTTGAAGTGTACTCAGAGCTGAGAAACAAGAATTCCATCAAAAGTATGTGCCGAAAGACTATCCACACAGACAGATAGACATTCCTCTTATACAGACACTTCCTGTTAAACCAGCGATGACTGGGTTTAGGACCTGAATGGATTTGGTCTTGGGTGAGCCTTACTCCCTTCCCTTACTCTCAATCAGAGTCTGAGAATCTCAAACAAGACTATTAACGTTGTTGACAAGTGAAGATTCCAGACTGTGATCATATGAATTGTAACCCTTCAGAACTCCCCAGGACACCCCCAACTCACCCCATGAGCACATTTAGGTTCCTTAGTCACCATTTAAGGATAATAGCTTCAAAGCCACCAAAATCCTCTATGTGACAATTGTAAAGACAGTGGAGTGGGACTGTTTTGGAGAATCTCACGCCCATGCTCTCAGGGATGTCTTGTCTTTCTGAGCATCTCTTTCTTGCAAACCCCTATAAAATCTCTTTATTTTTTTAAAAAAAGTCATATAAATACTGATCCTGGAAGTGACAGCAACATTGCTCAATTTACACTGTCCCAGGTGTTGCTAGTAACATTGTTCTACACTTCTTTAAGCCTTTCTCTTCTGGGCCTCAGCCTTGGCCTCTGTCCGGACTCTGGCTTGTTCATCTACTTTCATTGAGAAACCCAGCTCAGAGAGAATCCCTGGCCAAATATACTCCTTGTCACCTTTGATGTATATGGACCTGAGCTGCCTCTGGCAAGAACCCTGCCTAGTCTTAGGAAGTTTCCTCCAAGTCCTCATGCTGCTCCAAGGCTGGGAACCCCAGATGTCTTTCAGTATTCTGAGTTGAGCCTGCTTTTTCTCCACTGTCAGTCTTGAATAAAGTCTTTCTTGCCATTTTGACAAGTGTCAGAGTGAAATTTTTTTTCCTTAATAAGGGTATGTTGACACAGCAGACACACGAAGATGGAAAATATGCAGATGACTTAGCAAAGTGAGGAAGCCTTGAGAATGTTTCCACTGCCCCTCACTGCTGGGACTTTAAGTGATGCTGTCCAGGTGGCTGTGCTACGAAACCTGCCAAGCTCTGCTTGCTGGCCCGTACAGAGCTCAGCAGTGTTTTTCACAGTTGTTCCCAAGAGAGACATTCTTTGATGGCTAATTTTGGCTCCAAGTTCCACCACCACTACTACACTGTGGACCTGTTCTCCTGATTACACACACACACACACACACACACACACACACACACACACACACACACACACATCTCCCAGAAAGCCAGCCCTCCCAGTCAGGCACTTCTTCCTCCTGCTCTACACCACGTTCTGTCTCACAGGTGTTTCCTTGAGTAAATCCTCTCACATCTTGGTGTCTGCTTCTTGGAGGATCCAGACAAAGATGGGAAGGATGGGCAACACTCCCCACAAGGACATGTTTCCCTTGCAGTAACTTCCAACCAAGACTTTTTTTTTTCACAGTAATTTGTCTTCTCTAGTCGACAGACAACCCAAACCACATACCTCAGGGCTTCCCTTTTTGATTTGGTTGGCCAAGAAAACTCACAGCTCAATTAGAGCCCAGTCCCAAATATCGGCTCATGTCAAAGGGCTGGGCCTCTCTTCTTGCTTCCTCTTTGCTGCTTCAGCTTTTTTATATCTTAATTTAGAAGGATAGGAGCTACAAACATCAAGAGATGGTAGCTCAAGTTGAACCATTGAGGCCAAGCTATCCTCTGCCCTGGTAGTCATCAAGCATGTCCCACCCCATGGCTCTGAGGTAGACACATGTAAACTCCAGAGGATAACTACCATCTCTGAAGCCCTGCTTTCCTCCCAACTCTCACCTGTCACTATAAGACACTTGTCACCATCAAGGCCTAATTCCCCGCTTTCCTTAGTCTGAAGGTACACAAAAGACAACAGACATGTATACCTACCTGGACACCCTGGTCAGCAGGACTAGATCTCTCCAAATTTGCCAGGAAGTCACTTAGCCTGGCATGAAGATTGGTTCAACCTGACCTCCCAACTAACCATCTCCACTTTGCATGAAGATTTAATGAATTAATGCAAGGTAAGTTTTAGTAAATTAATTGGTATTTTGTCTTCTTCCCTTCCTCTCCCTCCTTTATGCTTATTCATCTTTGTTTCTCTTCCTTTTCTTTCTTCCTTCCTCTTTCCCTCCCTCCTTCCTTTGTTCTTTCTTTCCATGGCTCCTTCCTAATTTCCCTCCCTTGAACTCCCCCCCCCTTTTTTTAAATCCCCATTCTCTTTCTCTCCCTCCTTTCTCCCCTTATTGTCCCCTTGATATGGACCACATGAAAATATTTAAAGCAGTGACAGTTCTGATCTGTCTCTTCGTCTGTCTCTGGAGTTTCAGAGAAAAATAGGGAAGTGGCAGTAGGCTTTAGAGACAATCTCCAACAAAGGCTGTTGTTTTTTGTTTTGTTTTTCAAGACAGGGTTTCTCTGTGTAGCTCTGGCTGTCCTGGAGCTCACTCTGTAGACCAGGCTGTCCTTGAATTCACAGAGGTCCACTTGCCTCTGCCTCCACCGAGTGCTAGGCTTGTGTAGTATTTCCTGAAAATGGAATTAATTGCTGGTGTTGAAGAACCAGGAAATTTGTATAAAAGTTTGTGTGCCTGGCATTTCTTGCAAGTCAGAAAGTCTGTTGTCACTGGGAGTGAGTCTTTCTGATATGGAATGATTGGCAGGGACTTGGAAAGAGTTGACTCAGGATGTGGTGCAGCTTCTTTGCTTTTCCCCAACCCGTATCTTCTGCCTTCACTGGTTTCCACTCTCTGCCTGACCCTGAAGACTCCAGTTATCTAACTGAGCTGACCTGGGTTGTCCTAAAAGAGACAGAGTGAAGGGTAATGTTCTCAGTTCAAAACAGCTAGCCTCCTCAAGACCAGGAGAGAAAAGGGGTTATGGGGCCACAGCGAACAGGGCACCTGAGCACCAAGTGCTGTATCGTTGGATGCCATACATAAACCTCCTGAATCAACTTTGGCAAGAGCACAAGAATGGCCCCCAAATTAGCCTCCATCTCCCTTTAGACCATACAAGCCTGGTCAGCTGATTCTGGAGGCCCCAGCCAAATGGACAGTGGAGCACAGCTTCTTTCCAGGCCTTGTAAGTCCAGGTCCAAGGAGGAAGAACACACCCTAAAGGATGACACTAGAATTCACACTGATCTTGGGATTAGTGGATATTACAATTATGCATTATTAACAATTCAAGACAATGCTAAATGTTCATCAAATCAAGATAGACAGGAAGATTGCATTTCCCAGATGCCCTTGCTGTTGGAGAACTGTGCAACAAATTCTGACCAAATGGAATATGATAGAAGTGAAGCCTGTCCAAACACCTACAGCTAAACACTGAACTGAACTTCTGGAACCCATTTGCAGAGAGGGAGGAGAGATGAGCAATGGGGTCAAGACCGGGCTGGTGAAACCCACAGAAACAGCTAACCTGAACAAGGGGGAGCTCAGGGACCCCAGACTGATGGCTGACAGACCAGCATGGAACTGATCCAGACCCCCTGAACTTGGGTGTCAGAGAGGAGTCCTATGTAATCTATGGAGCCTCAGGTAGCAGACCCGTATTTATCCCTGGCACACAAATGGACTTTGGAAGCCCATTCCACATGGAGGGATGCTCTCTCAGTCTGGACAAATGGGGGAGGGCCTTGGCCCTGCCTGGGATGATATGAAAGATTTTGAAGATCCCCCATGGAGGGCCACACCCTCCCTGGGGAGCAGAGGGGGATGGGGTGGAGGCTTGGGGGGCTGGTGGGGTGTGGGGGGAAGAGGGGAGGGAGAGGGAGCTGGGATTGACTTGTGAAGCAAGCTTGTTACTAATTTAAAAATAATTTAAAAAAAAAAAGTGAAGCCTGTCATTTTCAGGGCTGATGACAGAGTTTCCTGCTTTGTTCCCACATTGTTCCCATTCTGCAGTGGCCTTAAAGGACACATGTTGGAGAGATGATGGTGCTACAAGACTGATTTCTCAGACCCCAGAAGACTGCTTAGAGCCCAGATTGGACTGTGAATTAGTGTGAAATGAGTATTGTGTTATTCTGGTAATTAGGGTTATTTGTTACAGTAGCTTGCATTCCTTGACTGATGCACAGATATACAAAGTATTTCCCAATGTGTAATTAATGTGATTCTGACAAGAGTCCTGTAATATTGGCAGGTAAAATGCTATTTTGTTTAATAGATTCCAGGTCTTGTCCTATTTTGTCTCTTTAACAGCCAAATGTCATATCTCCAGGGACCCCAAGAAAGCTGGAGAGGTAACTAAGTGATTAAGAGTGCCGGCTGTTCTTTCAGAGTACTCAGGTTCAATTCCCAGCACCCACATAGTGGCTCACAACCATTTGTAACTCCAGTTCCTGGGGATCCAATATCTGGTCTCTGTGGACACCATACACTCAAATGGTGCACAAATATATATTTAGGAAAAACATCCACACACATAAAGTAAAAACTTCTAAGAATTAAAAAAGAAAGCAATTGCCTAACTTATAGATGGGGCCCTAGAGCCTCCCTTCCCGCTTTATAGGTTGGGTAATGAGGCTTGCAGGGGGAGGGTTATTTATCCAAGGCCACAGAACTGTTAGACGTAGAACTTGCTTGGCCAAATGTTCTCTTTGAAAGTTGAAATCTTCAAAATAAGCCAGACTTAGGAAAACAAGCATTGCATGTTTTCTCCCATAGGCAGAATCTAGATCTAAATGTGTATCTGTGTGAGAGAAATTGGGGGAGGTGTAAAAAGGGAATTATGAAAGGGAAGGAAGAGTTCTAACAGGAATAGGGGGATAAGAGTAGATAATGGAACATATATAAACATATGTTATAGGAGCAGAAGGAGAAACTTAAAGAACTTGGTAATAAACCTTAGCAGTTCTTTTTTCCTTCCTTCCTTCCTTCCTTCCTTCCTTCTTTCTTTCTTTCTTTCTTTCTTTTCCCTTTCTTTCTTTCTTTCCTTCCTTCCTTCTTTCTTTCTTTCTTTTGATTTTTCAAGACAGGGTTGCTGACCTGCAACTCACTCTGTAGACCAGGCTGGCCTCAAACTCAAAGAGATTCACCTGTCTCTGCCTCCCGAGTGCTGGGATGAAAGGTGTTTGCCATCATCACCCAGTTCTTATTCACTGTCCAGCTCAACAACCTGCAAGCAGTTGAGGATTCACATAAGTGTGAGTCTCTTCCTCTCTCAAGACGTTCTCACACTCAGGTCAGGGTATCACATCCCTTGGCTGGGCAGATGGTTGGTCTAGGCCTGGAAACATGCTTACCCACAGCATTGGCTTTCCTCACTGAGCAGCCAAGCCTTCTGGGCATACCCTCCCCCAACCCCACACACTGACCTGAGCTCTCCATGGAGCCTGTCTGGGGTGGGGAGGATGTGGTTGTCTCCGGCAGCAGCAGAGTGGAAAGTAGAATGGTGGTTTCTCCGCAGAGATTGTTCTGCAAAATAAGAGGCAGCTTGTTAGTGTGAGTGAGTGGTGGAAGGTGCAGAATGTATATCCAGGATACGTGCCTGCTTGCTGCGGTTCAAAACTCAGGGTAGTAAACACCGGGCAGCCACACCAGGATTCTAAAAGCAAACCAGAGCAGGAAGAGTGTAGAAAGAGCCAGAACTCAAGTTAGAGCGATGTAGCAACAAAGTTTCTGTTTTCCCCATTTGTCTATAGCCAGTCTGGCATGACGCCAGCCCAGCCATCAGATGTGTACATTGAAGGCTCTTAGAAAGAGGTTAAAAGTTGCCGGTGGGGACACATGAGAGATGACTCAGGAGTTGAAAGGATGTACTGCTCTTTCACAGGGCCAGAGTTTACTTGCTAGCATCCTTATTGGACTGCTCACAATCACCTGTAACAAGTCAGGGTCAGCGAATATCCTCTTCTGGCCTCCATGGGCACCCGCCCTCCCAGGCATGCCCACAACCACACACATACACACCATTAAAAATAAAACCTTTAAAAAGAAAACGAGTGCTCTTTTGCTTGTCTGAGCTGCAGAAAGGAGCTCTTTAAACTGGAGAGATGGGAAGCGCCCTTCCTCTCTTCCATTTCTACCGTAGCCCCAAGCACTCCTGCAACAGTGTAGAGCAATGGTGATGGAGGTGGTGTCTGTGCAGGTGCAAAAGAGCCAGAGGGATGATAGTGCTCCTCTCTAACTAGAGGGTCTTTGGTCCTGAGGGCTGGAGAGGAATGCCTGCTACCTCCTTTTTCTGTTAGATGAGAAACAACAAATAACAAACAAGATGAATAATAATAAAATGGCAGACCTCAGATGCAAGGGTAACTACATTGAATGTAAATGGTCTAAACTCACCAAGAGGAGATTGTCAGAATGGACAGCATGAAGGAAGGGTTAGGGGTTACTTGTTTGTTTTGAAACAGGATTTCACTATGTAGCTCTGGTTGGGCTAGTTACAAATTTCAGGCTGTTCTCAAACTTGCAGCAACCCTCCTGCCTCTGCCTCCCAAATGCAGTGATTGGAAGAGCTCACCACCATGCCTATCTTGGATAATATAAAGGTAAGTGGAGTTAATTCTATGTAGTCTACAATAAATTTGCTTCAAATACTTTGATTTATTTATAAGCTAGAAGCAAACAAAAAAGATATATCATGAGAACACTAAGACAAAGTTCAGGAATCTAGGTGACTATATAAATACAAGACAAAGCACATATCAGAGGAACAAATTTGCTAGGAATAAAGAGGGGCATTATAAAATGATAAAGACTCAGTTCATGTATTGAATCATGTCTGTGTACGTGTGTCCATCCATGGAACTTCAAAATCCACAAAAGAATACCTAATAAAATTAAAGCATAAGTGGAAAAACCCACAATTATAATTGGAAATTTCAGCATCTCTCTCTCAGTAACTGACAGGTCAAGGAGAAGAAAAGTCAACAAGAATATAAAGCAATTGGGGTAGAGATGCACCTCAGTAGTTAAGAACACTGGCTGCTCTTGTGGAAGACCCGGGTTCAATTCCCTGAACCAAATACCAGCTCACAATGTCTGTAACTCTATTTCCAGTGTATCTGATGCCCTCTCTAACCTCTATGGGCACAAGGCACATATATGGAGCACATGTATACATGCAGGTAAAACACTTATACACACAAAACAAAATGAAAAAATCTTAAAAATAATAGAAAATTAAAATGTGTCTTTTTAAAGAAGAATATAGGGACATCAAATAACAATAGATAACACTACCATTCAATTGAATTTAACTAATTTTTATAGAACCTTATTGCAATAATCACTGTATGAGAATTGTTTTCAAGTGTACATAATATGTCCAGCAGGATAGGTCATAAACTTGTTGCACAACAAACCTTAAGAAACTTAAAATGATTGAAACCATACAAAGTAAGCTCACAGACGCCAATAAAAGTAAACTTGAAATAAAAACCCATAAATATAACTTTTGAAAAGTCTTCAAATAGCCGGGTGCTGGTGGTATATGCCTTTAATTTCCAGCACTCAGGAGGCAGAGGCAGGTAGATCTCTGAGTTCAAGGCCAGCCTGGTCTACAGAGTGAGTTCCAGGACAAAAAAAAAGTCTTCAAATATATGAAGCAATAAAATTTTTAAATGTTTTAAAAAGATTTAATTTTAGTGTTTATGTGGAGGGAGGGGAAGGGGCTGTGCCCCTGACTTCAATGCCCAGGGAATCCAGAAGAGTATCAGATCCCTTGGAGCTGGAGTTATAGGTAGTTGTGAGTTATAGGAGTTATACCATGCAGTGTGGGTGCTAAGAACCACGCCTGGGTTCTCTGCAAGAACAGTAAGCAGCTGCTGAGACATCTCCTCAGCCACCAGCATGCGTCTGAATCATGCAGGAGCTCAGAAAACACAACATATCTAACACAACATATTGAACTAGTAAGATAAGAATTATAAAATGTTCAGGGTGGTAGTGTTGCATACCTTTAATCCCAGCACTCGAGAGGCAGGGATCTCTGTGAATTCAAGGACAGCCTGGTCAATAGAGCGAGTTCCAGGACAGCCAGATACACAGAGAAACCCTGTCTCAAAAAACAAAACAATCAAAAACAACAAAAACCATAATGCTAATAAAATAAGAAGACTTATATCTATATCAATAGAGAGGTGAGCTAGCCTCACAGTTTGGAGTTCTGTTAAGATGTGAGTACCCCAGGCTGAGTAATAGGCAAATGAATCCTAACAAAAATGTCCACAGGACTTTATGTAGCTACCTATAAGTAGAAGCTGAGATTTATAGGGACCGGCAAAGAAATTGGGGTAGCCAAATAATATGGGGGAAAGAATGGTGTTAGAGAGATCTTATTATTTAAAGAATGGTTACAAAGCTTTTAGTGAAAGGGCAGACATGTAGATCTGTGGTGATGCTGAGAACAGTGACAAAGAAGACTGCAGCTCTACAGGGTGGGAAGACAGACACCGTGCAGGGAAAGGATGCTGTGCTTTGCCCCACTCGCATGGTGTCACCTCTGATGGCTGATCTGACTCATGCTCCATCTTGGACAACTCAGCCTGCAATGCCTAGCTGCTGTCATGCCACAAAATACTGAGCAAGACACTGACCAGTCAAAGAGCATGTCAGAGCCCAGCGTATGCTCCCAACATCTCCTAGTTCTCCTAATGACCAAAAGGATGCAGTATCCAAGGACAACATGACACAGACAGGTGGCCTCTTGACTTTTGTACCTACAACATCCATTCTCCGTTTCACTCACTAAATCACTCTGGACCATCTTTACATGCCAGAAAGTGTCCTACAAACAACCACAGAAATGGAGTCTTGGCTGGGCCAAATGGCACAGACATGTAGCACCAACTGTTATTGAGGCTGAGGTAGGAAGGTCCGAAGTTCAAGGATTGTTGGGGCTACAGAATGAGTTCAAGGCCAGCCTGCAAACCCTGGTGAGACCTTATCTGGAGGTGAAAAAATAAAGAGGGCTGGGGATGTAAGTCAGTATAGAGTATTTGCTTAGCTTGTTTGAGGCCCTAGGTTCAACCCAAAGATTATGGTGGGGGGTATTTGAAATGAAATAGGTAGATAGATTCATCCATTCACTCAGCTATTTTCATTGAGCATTGTCTGTACTGCACTAGATTCTGGGTATATGGAAATAAATTAAAACTTAAAGTGGCAGTGGGAGGCATGGACAACAAACTAAATAATTAAATTGTGGTGATGCTGAGAACAGTGACAAAGAAGACCGCAGTTCTACAGGGTGGGAAGATGGACATATGCATATGCAGTAAAAATGAAGTTTAAAAAGGAGAAATGAGCTGGGCGTTGGTGGCGCACACCTTTAATCCCAGAACTCAGGAGGCAGAGGCAGGCAGATCTCTGTGAGTTCGAGGCCAGCCTGGTGTACAAAGCAAGTTCCAGGACAGCCTCCAAAGCTACAGAGAAACCCTGTCTGGAAAACAAACAAACAAACAAAAAAAAGATAAGTAAATAAATAAATAAAAACCAAAAAGGAGAAATGAGAGACCCCAGCATTAAGGAGAGGTTTTAAGGGTTGATGTTATGTTGAAATGTTTTTCATTTTTATTTTTTCATCACAAACGGACAGTTTGCAATAATGTACACTTACCAGTCACAAAGTGATGCTAGATATGTGTACAGTATGGGGTGATGAGATCAAGTGAACTGATCCCTCCATCCTGTTAACATTTTCTGTGCTGAAAATACTTGTGTTTTTTTTCTCTTACTTTCTGGTTTTCTTCTTGTTTGTTTGTTTGTTTGTTTGTTTGTTTCTAAGACAGGGTTTCTCTGTGTAGCCCTGACTGTCCTGGAACTCACCTGCTTCTGGATTAAAGGTGAGTGCTCCCAGCCTCAATGATTTTCAAACACAAATGGTCCTCGTCTACGATGAGATTGTATCCTGGTAGACATGTTTTAAGCTGAAAGCGTGTGCTGGCCTTAATTTACCCAGATCGTGACTCAGCCTCTTGTGTCTTACACATGCTTGGAGCTTATACCAGCCTATGTACAGCTGGGCAAAACCATTTAACACGAAGCCAACTTCATAACGAAGTGCTACATAGCTCATGAGATATATATTCAGCACTGAAAACAGGGTGGCTGTGCAGGTGTGTGCTTCCGTGCCCCTGTGAAGTCAGAACTCATGAGCCAGGGACAATCTACACAAGACCCTATTGTTAACTACAGTCAACTGTAGTTGTGGAATGCTGTGGGAATGTCTCCCATAACGTCTTGCTCCCAACTGAAGCTTTCTACTCTTCAATCAACATCTCTTCATTCCTCTCCCTCAAGTGTATGTGCTGCTCTTATTAAAAAGGGTAATTAGGAATCTCCGGGGAGGGGGTCACATACGGAGAGAAATCTGAAGGAGAAATCTGACAGCCATCTGCAGCAGAGACATCTTAAGCAAAGAGAACCTCAGAGGTCAAGTCCTGAGGGAACAGGGAGGCTGGGGTCTAAGAGCGAGTGTAGGCATGGAACAGTAAGCATGGGGACAGTGGGAGACTGAGAGTCACTTCTCTGAGGGTTTGTGTTTATGTGCAGCCTGGGAGCTTTTTCCAGAGTGTCTCAAAATGCTTAGGAAACACGGCTGCCCTGGTGGATGATGTCTGTCTTCCCAGCACTATTTTACTATGTGTAATGTCAGGGTAAAGGCTGGCTAGGTGACTTATGGTTACCCAGAGTCCAGAGTTTCCAAGCCCAAGGTTACTCA
This sequence comes from Cricetulus griseus, assembly GCF_003668045.3. NCBI lineage: Eukaryota > Metazoa > Chordata > Mammalia > Rodentia > Cricetidae > Cricetulus > Cricetulus griseus. Next base: position 82,400,959 of record NC_048600.1, on the reverse strand, counting down.
GTTGTGGTTCAGTAACCCCTTTGGGTCACCTTCACGTTGACTACATGGACTTGGGCAGCCAGGGGAACTGATGAGCTAGACAACCACTGCTCACTTTCAGGAATATGTGAGGGATAAAGTCCTTTGTCTCTGACTGTGGAGTCTCATCCGTTATGTGGCACCCCCAAGAGGCAGACTAACCTGATAGTTGTAAGAAGGACGAGAGATCCTTCACCATTCTTGGACCAATGAGATGACTCAGTGGGCAAGGGTGCTTGCAGCCAAGCCTGACAGCCTGAATTTGATCCTTGGGACCCACAAGGTGAAAGGGAGAAGCAACTCCAACAAGTTGTTGTCTGACCTCCAGGTGCTTGCTACACACACACACACACACACACTAAGTAGCTAAAGCGAAAAGGATCCCTTATCATTCTTGACAGAGGAATGAGATCAGAGACAAAAAAAAAAAAAAAAAAGGAAGGAAGGAAGGAAAGAGGGAGGGAGGGACTTGGGGCCCAGGGAGTGCTCCCTTAAGTGGAGAATATTAGCAAGGAACAGCCCTTGGGCAGGTGCATTCTCCGCAGGCTACAGCCTTGGAGATGAAACAGGTGGGAAGAGTGAATGGGAGCCCAGGGCCCTGTAGCTGCAGCTCTCAAGGGGCCGGGCCTCACAGGCCTGTCTTTTGCTGCACTCTGGCTGCAAGCCCGTCTCCTAGGGTAAGCTGTCTAGCTATCCAGACAGAAGAATGGTTTATTCATGTGCAACCTGGTATAGTCCCACTTGCAAAGCCAAAAGTAGCCAAGACAGGGAATTTGCAGACAGCCTTTCTGTTTTCCTATGACTTGCAATTGGCCCCTCCCAAAGGGGAGATAAAGACAGAGAGAGAGAGAAAGAGCCAGTGACTGCCAACACCTCTCACCTCTCCATTGAGCCTCCCCAGCTGCCCTTCCCTCCAGAGAGCCCTCACGGAGTTCAGGGGCAGATCACACTTTACAGACAACAGAACTTTCTTCTTTTTCTTTTAAACAAACAACAGCGTGTGACTATTGGGCACATCTTCAGACTGTAGCATGTGACTAGCGGGCAAGCAGAAGTGAGAGGCAGAGCTCTGAGTTTCTGAGATCCCCTCAGCCCACCACCCCTCAGGGCCAACCAGGACTTTAAAGATTCCTAAGGACCTGGCCTCCCTGGACGGCTCTGTGAAGGCCGCCAGGCCTACTTCCTTGGGGTGTCTGCCCTAGGCTGGAAGGAAACACCTGGATGGGACAGAGCAGTGAGGGCAACAACATTGTTCCTGAGGAGCCTGGGAGAATCTGAGGGTCCTGATGCTGGAGGACCACAGGAACTGAAGCCTAACCTTTGTGTCCCTTTCACTCAGTGTGGCCAGAAGTCTTGGAAACAGTGTGGGGGCATTGCAGCAGGCCTGTGAGAGGAGGGGAGGCCCTGCATCCTAACTCACACTGCCTGGGGTCTAACCTGTTCTATCACTGGGGCTATTGGTCTGAATGACTTACACCTCTGCGCCTGTTTTTGTTTTTGTTTTTGTTTTTACACTTTATTTATTTACATTGCCTGGGATGGAACCCGTGGGCTTTGTGCCTGCTTGGCACGGTACTCTGCCACTGAACTATACCCACAGCCCTCCTCACCTTTAGAGGAGACACCTGTCACATAGGATGGGCAGGAGGATTATGGCAGGTAATCGATGAGACCTGCCTGGAGCTAAACCAATGAGTGAGGACAGGCCCACACCGGAGTCCTCCACAACTCTGTGCCCCCTTTGCCACACAAAGTCCCCAGCTCTCTGCTTGATCATCCTAAGTCATGCACCCACTATCCTGCCTCTGGGGTTTGTACCTGGACTCTCTCTCCTGAGGGTACCCCTGGGCCTCTCCTCTATATACAAGCCCTCCCTATCTTTGAAGCCTCACTATGGTCTTACCTCACCTTCTCCATATCTGCTCCAAACTCCTGAGTCTTGCTCACTAGAAATCTAGTGCGTTTTACTACCTGTGTCAGACACCCAAGGCCAACATCTCAAGAACATAGATTCCCCCCACCCCCACCTCTCTGTAGCCAGCCCAGCACGACAGTCGCTAAGAACCCAGAAGTGAGATGGACAGAGGATGTCCCAGAAGCAGCATAATAGGGATTCAGGGATCTCTTAGGGGGTCTCCCTGCACACTCATCCATTCTGCAATCTGCTGCAGTGTGCTTCCCTGTGGCCTCCATCTATCCCTAACCTGAGATGGGTAGTGAAGCGGTTATCCAGCCAACCTCAAGTTACTGGGAGAATTGCAGCCACACAACATTGGCATTAGCCCTGTTATTGCCAGCAGGTACAGAGGTCAAGGGACAAAACAAGAGAGGTCTCCTCACAGGACCTTGGTGTCCTCTCTGCATCTGAAAATAGGTTGAACAGAAATAGCTGGAGCTCTTAGTAGTTGTCACATCAGGATAAGCCTTCTGAGACATGGGCTCCTGAGCTTTCTCCTTCCAGGATTCTCCTCCCTAGCTATCATCTGGGTTGAGCTCTGTCTCTCCCAACTCCCTCCCAAGACTCCACCCCAGCCGGCACCTACCTCTGCTGGACTACAGTTGTCCCCTGTCCCAGGTCCTCCAGTCAATGAGCCCCTGAGGTCCTGTCTAGGAGGCCAACAGCCCCAAGAGTCCAGATGTCCCCAAGGAGCCAACGAGAGCCTGCAGTTCTGACTGTGGGCTTCAGTTCTATAGAGAAAACTCTGCCTCACACAGCCAGCCCTGTCCCTCCCCTTCCTTCCCCTTCCCCTTCCTCATGGCCCTCAAAGCCCCTCCCAGGCATATCCTGCTGGTTTTTTTTTTTTTTAAGAAGTGGGTGTGGTCACCCACTGTCCCTGGGGGTTCCTCATTCTGACCTAATACTAATGACAGATCTGGAGGGATGGGTATTTCCACAAGGATCCACTCTCATGCTTATGAGGTTGTAATGCAGGAGCCTAGGTTTTCCAAAGGTCCAGTCTTGGTGAGATCCTGGGAACCCAACTGTGTCCTACCCTACACTGGACACCATGGGCCAGATGTCCTTTAAGCTTCTCCCATCGAACATGTCCAAGCCAAACTATTTCACTCCAAACTTGCATCTCTGTCTCTCAGCTCAGAACAGAAACTCCATGTTATCACAGCACCTGTCTCCCACATTTGCATCTAAACCACACCAAGTCCACTCAGCACTACTTTCCCCATCCCAATAGCTGACACCGTGGGCTTTGTCCTGAGACAAGGCAGTGCTGTTCTTGATCTGCTTTCTTTAACCTCACCCTAGTGTTTGTTTCCTCAGTGTAGCCCCTCCACAACCCAGTGACGGTTCTTAACCACCCAGGCTGCAAGGAGCGATGGTGCACGCCTTTGATCCCACTGCTTGGGCAGCAGAGGCAGGCAGATATCTGAGTTCAAGGCCAGCACACTCTACATATAGAATTACAGGCCAGCCAGGGCTACAAATTGCTAGCCTGTCTAAAAACAAAACACAACAACAACAAAACCAACTCAAATCATGGGATTCTTTTCCCAATCTTTTCCCCAGGTCACCTCTCATCCAGTAAGGAAAAATAGGAAACAGGTAATCGAGGCAGGAGGGAAAACTGGGGCAGGAATGCCAAGAAGGGATCAGACAGAGGTCAGTGGGGGTGGATGTCAGTACAACGGAAGGACAGTCAAGGTACTGGGGGGGGGAGGCCCCATCCCGCTCTCTCATTCTGCCTTCCTACTCCTTTTCTCTTTCTTAGATTCGAAATCAAACATACAGGAAAATCTCCAACACACTTTTAGATCTTTAAAAAAAAAATGTCACAGAGAGTTTGAGGCCTACAGATCAAGTTCCAGGCTTCATAGCTACTGGGGAACCCTGTCTCCTAAAACCAAAACAAAACAAAAAGTAACAGCTCCCATGGTCTCCTCCTATTGGAGAAAGGCAGATTGCTAGTGCTACAATTTAAGCACCTAGATCCAGCAGTGCCTGAAAACCCATTGCTTACTCTATTTCTGCTCTGCTCAATTACGGGATCCAGTAAGTTCCCCGATTTTTAAAGACTAACCCTTTTGTTTGAGATGTGTTTCTGTCACTAGCAGCCTTGGGGGTAAGAAGTTACAGGTTTTTATTTGTTTGTTTTTCTATGGGGCCATCGCTAGGCTCTGTTCTCACCCTCATTTTGAAGAGGAAGCCATTAGAAAAACACAGTGCCAGGGATGTGTATCATTTTTCTCTCTGGCTCTGCACTCCCTCACCCATTACTTTCTTTCCTGACTTTTCCACGTGACCAAGATCAATTCTATCTAGTGTCTCTTCATTGGTGTTCTGAGGCTGTATGTCCGCATGGCCCCTCTCCACCATAAATTCTGGGGTAGCTTTAGTCCTTCCATTCGTGTGAAGAGAATGCTTGACTCATTCAATCAAGCAAATGGAAAAATGAATGCATGAATGACTGGGAGAATGAATGGGTGGAATGAATAAGCCCAGCATGTGATAGAAGCTTGAGTCAGCAGCAGCTTCGTGGACCAGTGCGGCCATCCCGGGCAGACACTCGCCTTATCAGCCTCGGCCTAACTGAATCGGAAATCACAAGCCTGCCTCTGCTCTTGTGGCTGCACCACTCTTATCAGCTGCGTTTCTGCAGCTGCTGTGGGTGTGGCAGCCGTGTAGGGGACAGCTGGGTGACTGCAGACAGCCCCAGAGCAATCCCTCACACGGAGGACTGGAAACATTTTCCCTTTTGAAGACGCACACCTGCTGGCCAGTCAGAAAGGAGAGTGGGAAGGAGGTAGTAATGAGAAGGATCTGCCCCCACCCCTGCCCCTGTGCACAGCCCCCCTCCACTGGGGAGACACGGGGTTTGACCCAACTATGGGGCTTCTTACTTCCCCTTAGGGTTTGTTTTATCTGAGTCATCTAACCCATGCTGCTTTGGGATCTCTCATCTGTATCTATCTCCCCTGCCAATGGGAACAGTGATTCCCCAGCCACAGCACCGAGGGTCCCAGGGCAGTTCATGACAGCCAAGGCACCTTCTTTAGGGGACTGTGCAAATGTGACACACACACACACACACACACACACACACACACACACACACACACACACACACCACTCCTAGCATGCTTCTGACTGTGGAAACCCTTCTCCTTGGGGTTCAGTTTCCTCATCTATGCACCGAGGTGCTGGAGAACATGTTCAAAATAGCTCTTCAACATCTCAGTTCTCAAGATGACCCTGGTTCTGGCTTATTTTGCCCAGAGAAGACCTCTGATCATAGGCCATATAGGTCCCTTTTCCTTAGAGGTGTGGGTGGGTGGGGTAGGGCTGCCCTGAGCCACCCCACCCTGTCCCCTACCCTTCAGAAGGCTTTGGGGGACTAGGTCAAGACAACTGAGCCTGAAGCTACATTCAGGCTTCCTTTGTGGCCACCATCCCCTCATCTTGGGCAGCACAGACTTGTCTGGGGCAGGATCAATGCTATGGAAGTTTCCCCTCCCCCAGGCTGACCCCACCACTGCTGATGGTGTACAGAATGTCCCTTCCATCATGAGATCAGAGCTCTCCTCTTGAATTCCATCATAATGAAGCCAGCCTCAGACACATACATAAACTTTGCTTTGGGGCCTCAGTTTATCTACCACTCTTGTAAGGTACTGAGAGGGACACATAGCTCTCTGGTTAAGTACAGGCACTCTGAAGGCTACCAGCTGGGCTTGAATGGCAGCTTCCTCTTTTTACTGTCTGTGAAACCTTAAGTAAGTTTTTCAACTTCCCCATGTCTCAAGTTTCCCTACCTGTAGAATGGGTATAGCAGTACCAACCTCACAGGGTCAGCAAAGGCACACATGAATTAGCATGAGCATGAGGGGGTCCAGAACACCTGACCAGTGTATCGTTAAGTACTGGTGAGTGTTGTTGAGGTGGATTTAACCTAGCTGGCTTTCACTTGAGGTCCTACTCAAGTGGCCATAACTAAGAGGCTGAGCCTTCCACCTCTACCTTCCTAGATCTCTCAGAGGGGTGCATGGGCAGCTGTGGCCACAGCTACCTTTCCAGGGAGCATTTAGAGCCTCAGGTGTGTCTGCAAGTATAACCCAGAGGAAGAAACTCTACCGAGGGATAGAGGCACCTGCTTGCAGTGCCTCTGGTGGGGGCAGAGCACACTTTGTCCCAGAGAGCCAGCTTTCTGTGCTCAGACTTTATTGAAAGGGTTAGGGAAAGAGAGAGGTTCAGAAATGTGGAGAAAGGAGGGAGCAGGAACCCCACCCACCCCATCACATGCACGGAAACGGGAAGTCCTCTCCCCAAGTTCCTGAGCATCTTGCAGTCCACAGGGCATGCACTAGGTAGGTTTCTCTGTTGCTGTGGTAAAACACTGACCAAAAGCAACTTAGTGGGAGGAAGGGTTTATTTCACCTTAGGACTCCCAGGTCACACAGTCCATCACTGAGAGAAATCACTGTAGCAACTCAAGGAGGAGCCGAGGCAGGAACCACAGACGAAAGATGCTCACTGGTGGCTTGCTCTCCATGGCTCACTTAGCTTCCCTTTTTGTGCAACACAGGACCACTTTCCCAAGGGGTGGCACCTCCACAGTGGGCCAGGCCCTCCCACATCAATCATTAATCAAAACAATATGGCACAGACACATACTTACAGGATAATCTGCTGGAGACAATTCTCCAGTTGTGGTTCCCTTCTCCCAAATGACCTAACCAGCATATAGCATTTCCTATGTGTAAAGATGCCTGGATGGGACAGCCATTCGACCCCTGCTTCTCTCTCTACTTTCAGCTAGCAGAGAAGCTGGGGCCATCCCTGCCCAGGAGCTCTTGGCCCTGAAGGTGTAACCATTTGGATCTCAGGGACAGCTGGAGAGGTAATGGGCCACTCAGTTTCTGGCCCCAGCTACCTGGGAAGAACATAGGAGGTCCAGCCATTGTTTCTAAGGTGCCTTCTTTTCAGGAAGGCTTCCAGGTCCCCACTTAACTCAGCAGAGCTAAACACAGCTCTGGCTTTCAGCTCACAGAACCCCTAGGGACAGACAGATTTCCTGAACTACAGACTTTAGTAGCACAATCCCCTTTTACATACTTCCTCTCAGACATCCCACAACACCCCTGAGAATAGACCTGCCACCCCTTTTAGGGGTAAGGAGTAGCTTGCAGATGTGGTGAGGTAGCCAGGGTTGCCCACAGAGCATATCTTTTTTTTTTATCACACAGGTCCAAAGTGCCTGTGAGACCCACAGTGAAGACCTGGACTCACCCCACAGCTTGCAACCACGCCATGCTAAGCTCAGCTTAGACCAGATGATCCCTAAGTGTCTGTGGCCGAGTGGGAAAGAACAAACGCTGTTTTAGCCTACTGAGTTCTCAACATGCATGGCAGCCTACTGATACATTGTAACCTCCTCAGAGCCAAAGCAGCTATTCCGGGATGCTGGAGCTGGCATCCTCCACTGTCCAACACTTCCTTTTCCCTCCTTGTGACCCAAGTGTACAGGCAGTCATCCGGTGTGCAGGGCCATTATCGACCTCTCTCCCTTACTCTCTCTTTCCCTAGTATCATGGATCCAGGTCCTCTATTTCTCATCAGAGACAAGAGCCTCAGGCCCACCCCTTCCCCAAGGTTGGAGGCACAGGGACATCAGGATACCTTGGCTTATGTTTCTCAAGTGAGCGATACACAGAACTGCAACTGTCGAGATGTATAGGAGTTTTTGTTCTGTGGGTGAGCGTGTGTGATGTGGCTGAAATGGAGGAGTGTCAATGAAAATTTAGCACAAATATATTTTCTTTGGAGTGGAAAATTATAAATAAACAACTCAATCCCCAAGAGTCTTATTTCTGCTCCAACTGAAACGATTTTTTAAAATTTATTTTTTTATTGTTTTTATTTATGTATGTGTGTGTTTCTGTGTAAGTGAATGCCACATGTGTGAATGCCTTCGGAGGCCAGAAAAGGGCATCAAATCTCTTGGAGCTGGAGTACAGGCAGTTGTGAGGCACCCAATGCAGGTGCTGAGGATTTGGGTCCTCTGGAAGAGAGGCAAACGCTGCTGAGCCATCCCTCCAGCCCTGAATTGATAAATGTAAATCCCAAACAGTTCAACGACATGCTCCATATTGTAAGTCACTGAACATACAATAAATCAATTTTATTTCATAATAATATTAAATTCCATTCATTGATTCATGTCATGTTGATCATATAGAAGAACAACATGCTCACACCGCAAGTTAAAGTACACTGAAACACACGACTGGACACTGTTCCAGAACCTGGCAGATACACAGGTGGCTAAAATGGAGGGTTGACAACACAGTGGCTCTGCCCACAGTCTCGCAAGTCGTAAGCACTCTGGAGTTTCATGGGCTCCTATGAGCCCGGGGTCTTTGGTGCAAAACAGTTCTGAAGGGCAGGAAGGAGGGCTCTCTGTGCAACTTGTTAAACTTCCAAGGTTCCTTACCTGCCTGTGCTAGCCCAAGTTCAAGTCCTGGTCCAGACCGCCACCGCCTTACCACTCTAGCCACATTTTGTCAACTTTTTGAGCCCCTCCAGTTCGGTAGGCTTAAATTTCGGGTTCTTGGCCTATTGCATGCCAGTCCTTTTCCCTGCATGAGTGCCCTGTCTCTACCATTAGATACTCACCTCTCTGTCCTCTACCCCTCTGAGATCTTGTCCAGAGAAGATAGGAGCTGCTGTACACAGTGTGCACTAGCCCTCCCACTGAGAGGAAGTCAGGGCACTGGGACCCGCCTGCTAGGGAAGTGGGGGAGGATTCGTACCTAGGTGGCCCTTCCTGACTGCTGCTTAGCCCACATGGGTTCTGCCTCATCCATAGGTGAGGAAGGTCAAAGATGAGGATGATCTTGAAACCATGGGAGTCCTCAAGGGCAAAGGCAGGGCATCTGCAGCAGAGGGTCAGGCACCAGGCTTTCCTGGGCAGCTGCTGGGAGCCAAGCCCTGGTCAAGGTTCTTCAGGGACTCTCCCTTTGAGGACTTACTTCCCTTTTCCTTCAGTACTGAGGAACCAGAGGCTCAAAGAGATGCATTAACTTCCGCTGGCCGTTTAGCTAGAAAGGAACCAAGCATGTCCTGCCTCCCCAGTATCTGAGACCCAGAAAAGGGGCTCGGAAGAGAGTCGTACCAGGTCCTAGCAATGGACCACATATTAGTGCTGCTTTTCAAGGGATCCAGGGAGCTTGAGACAGAAAGCATGAGAGTGTGTGTGCTCGGAATAGTGGTAGTAGGATAAAGAGATGGTATCTGAGGCCAGAAAAAAGGTCTCACCTGTCTTTCTCCAATATATGCCTTAGAGAGACTGACCTCTAGATAGAGTCCCTGAGCTGTGGATAAACCAAAGATGGGCCCAGCCTAGGGCTTGGAAAGGAGGCCTAAACCACTGCAAGACTCAGACCTTTCTTCAGGGCCACTCGCCCATCCCTCTCCCTCTGCTCAGTGGAATCTGTAAGGCTAGGCAGCCGGGCCGTTCTTTCTCTAATGCTGGTTTCCTCATCAGATCTCTGAGGCTTCAGATACCACTGGCCACATGTCCCTGGCCCATGCAGGGCCTACAGAGCAATCCCAGTGCCGCCCAGGACAATTTGGTTCTCTACAGAGGGCAGATGCCCCGAGAGTGGTCCAGGAGAAACTGTGCACATTCCTGTCTAGCCTGGTTCCTAATTGCATTAGGGCAGAGCTCCACTGAAAGTCATGATGGGGAGGCAGAGAAGGGAGCACAGGTCAGGACCAGCCTGTGCTGGCTGGTTGAAGGACCTCTGGGATGGCAGGCTGCTCTTCTCCGGCTTGTAGCAGGGTGACACTTCACACCTACAGGGCAGGGTGGTATCAGAACAGGGATCTGCATGATCTACACCCTTCCCTGGGACCGCCTTTGCTTAGCAGAGCTGGCCCCCATTCTCACCTGACCACGCTCTGTAGGATCTTTCTCTCATCCTGGTCTAGACACACGGCAAAGGGGCAGCTGCTGGAGCCGATGATCTGCACCTTGTCCACTTTGATGTGGGACGTACTGATCTGGAAGGGAAACCCTAGTCAGGCCCCGGGGCCCTGACCATACCTTTGCCAGCCCTGGGCACTCCCTCCCCCTAGAAGTGCCTATAGGAGCTGCCAGGAAGGGGGGTGGGACAGGACTGGCTGGCAGCTCTTGAGCAATGACCATCAGGCCAGGCTGCCTCCTCCGCAGTCTCTGCCTCTGAGTCGGGAGGAATCAATGCACCTCTCCCTCCAACTCAGAGACCCCAGAGTTCCCTGATGTGGCGCCCATACTGGCTCAGACTTTGTGAGCCTGAATGACCATCACGCAACCACACGACCTTTTTCATATGTATGCATCCTCCACATTCTACGCCTGTATATACCACCCCCCAACCACACTCCACACGTGCCTCTCCTTTCCCAGCGATCCCTTCTCTGTCTCTCACACACACAACACTTGGCCACCTTCACATGCAAGTCCCACCGGACTCCTGCCGGCGCTGTGTGTGGGAGGTGAGAGAGGCTCTTACCTGGTTAAAGCCCTTTTTGGATTTAGGGTTCTGCCTTTTCAGCACTTCCGTCAGGGTTAGCGTCAGTGCCTCCATGCTGGAGTCTGAGGGTAAAGGGTGGCAAGGGCGGCTCAGGCCAGGCTCAGGACCTTCCAGCCAACGCCCCTCCCCTCAGCCATCCTCTCCAGCCCCCTCACCTAGCTCCTCTGGCTTCCGGCAGGCCTTGTTGAGGTTAACAGAGGTACAGACCTTCTCTAGGTTGCTCCAGCGGCTTCGCCCACTGATGGCTCCCTGGAAGGCAGCACAGCCAGACCCTTCAGCCCAGAGCCCCAGAGCCTGATGCCTTGGGAGGGTGTGGATGCTAAAGGGCTACTTATCGGTACAAAGGGAAGTCTGGGGGTCTACTAGCGGGCCTGGGAACACTAGAAGCAGCTCTGGGTCGGAGCTCTGGTGAGGAAGGGGCTCAGGACAGGCTTCACTTACCTTGCTGTAGATAATCTGTAGTGTTAAAGGAACGGCTTCCCGGTCATCATCAATGCCCAGCCGCTTGCTGCCTGGACCTGTGCCACACAGACACACTCTTCACTCCTTCTCCTTCCAGCATCCCTGCTTCCCTGGGTACCCCCTTCCTCTGGCCTAGACTCTTCAGGGCCCCAGTTCCCCAGGGACAGGATTCCTTCTGCACCCTATTCCTCCCCCCCTTTAGTCCTTCCTCTGCTCTTCCTTTACAGGACCCCATCTCCAGCCACTCCCTCCTTTTTTCTGACCCCACCTCCTAACCATCTCTATAAGTGTTCCCGCAGAGCCCACCTGAAGCCTTGATAGCACGTGTGGCCGCAGAGTGACCCAGTTCCAGAGACTGAATGAAGATCTCCGTAGTCTTCTCTCCAGTAATGAAAGTCAGCTGGAAGGGGCAGGAGCAGAGCACATATATCAGTGTGGACCCCTTGGACCAGCACAGGGGCTTCTTAGGGGTGAGGGTAGAGTGCTGTGGGCCCAGCTTGCCACAGGCTGGGACCTGGCCACGATGACCATGGTTACCAGGAAGTCTGGGAGAAGCAGTCTCACCTCTGTCTGATAGACCTGCAGCAACACTGGGCGGGCTGCAAAGCGGCAGTAGTAGAGCAACATGTCGGCCAAGATGGGCAGCTGGGTGGCCGAGCCCTCCAGAGGCCGAGATTCTGTCTTCAGGGACTGCTGTGATAGATGGGACAGCCAAGCCAGGTGGGGGATGTGGACGAATGAAGGAAGCCACCAGAGGAAGGGAGGTAAGGACACACACAGAGGCAGAGAGAACAATTTGGAGGCAGACAGAGCAAGAGGGAGAGAGAGAAAGTAAGGGAATCTGGAGGGACTTTTGGGCCAGGAGCCCAGTGTAGCCTTTGTGCTCCACCTTGCCTGGCACACAGACCTCCCGGGTGATAGCCAATAGAGAGAAAGGGAATTGACACCTAAATTCCTTTGTGCCCTCCTGAGGATCCGCCCCCTTTTCCACAGTGGCCCCAGCCCTTGTCTCTCGCACCCTGGGTTCAGTCTCCATTCTGCTTCTTATATACCCTTCCTCTCCCTTCCCAAGCCAGCCCTGGCCCTCTATGGATTTCCCCAAAGCCAGAATCTTCAAAGCGAGGCTGAATGACAGCAGCCAGTGAACTCTGGCCCCCACCACAGAGTCTACTTACCTGGCAAAGGACTTCAGGCGGCAGGTACATGAGGCCCAACACATTGCGTTCATACCAGGGGTCAAGCACACCGAGGTAGTGAGAAATGTCATTGGTACTGTCCTCCCATGAGGCCATGCCAAGCTCCTGGTTAAAGGGACAAGAGTTATCCCTACCACATAGAAGGCCAGGCCATCATAGCTATGGAGCACAGGATTCTATCTGTAACCCCAAGCTGAGCTTCTTTTCATCTCTAGAGAATTATGAAGGCATTCCATCTTTGTAGTCCAACAGAATGTCATACCCAAGTGCAGGGCGGAGACCTGGAAACAAGGGCCAGGCACAGGAAGTGCTCGCAGACACAGGGGTCATTTTGGATGATTTTTCAACCACTACCTGGAACCCGCGCTTGTCTATTCCACTTTCCCATCCCATTTGGCCCAAGGTTGGGGACATACTGCAGGGCTGGGGTGCTTCAAGGAGTCTGCAGGGAGTGGCGATGTCTGACTCAGAGAGGATGGGCAGGTACCAGAGCTTGTTCCCTGGCTTCGCTTCACGGGCACATAGAAGAACTGAAGCTTGAAGAACCGTGTGAGGAGCGGGTGACTGTTCTCCAGCCTCCTAGCGAGGAGATAGTAGGAGGTTAGCCCATGGTGACTCCAGGACTCTGGGTAGGCATATTCCACCAGCACCACAATCATGCTGCATACGGTAGCAACGGCACCCCGTTCCCGTCCTTACCTGAGCTTGCTGTATGCCCGAGCCACCTTCCCTGAAATTCGATCAGAGCCAAAGACCACAACCCGTAGTGTGGAAGCCTTGGGGTCCTCATCCCCACTGAGGAAGGGGCGGCGGCGCTGGTGGTTTGAGGGTGGGGCCAGAAGCCAGCTGGGTAGTTGGGTGCTGAGCTTGGGCTGGGGTAGGGAGCGGGAGCGCTGAGCCCTGGAGGGGAACTGGGCTGGACAGTCCAAGGGGCTGCAGAGGCTCCCTGCCCGCCGCAGGGGCAGGGTTGGGTCTGAGCTGCCCTCCAGGCTCCGAGAGTCTCTCCGCAGGACCAGCTGGCTGGTGCTCTTCAAGAGTTTATAGATCCTGTTGAACTTACGGCCAGGCCTGCGGTGACCCTGGCGTTGCTGGCTACCAGTCTTCTTGGGCCACTCTGAGGAGCTTTCCTCAGAGTCCTCCACGTAGCCACTGTCCACACCATCCGAGAGGCCAGAGACAAAGGTGGTCAGCACCTGGCGGGACAGCACTGGCCCTGAGGCCTGAGAGGAGGTAAGCAACAGAGTGGAGTCATGAGACACCAGAGAGCTGGTGGAGAGTAGCGAGTCCCTTTCAGCACAAGGCCTGTCGATCTCCAAGTCCTCCTCTTCCTCCTCTTCATCATCTCCCAGGATCCCTGGCTGCAGCAGTTCCTGTTCCTTGAGAAGAACTTCCTGTAGAATGTCTACAGAGAGACAAAAACAGTGTTTGGGCTGGTGTCTTTGAACCCTTGAGGAGGGTAATGGGCTCTGGAAGAGGTGTTTGGTCTAGGGTTATCATGTCCCCCATCGGCTAGGGTTATGGCCTGTGTAGTGGGCTGGGTGGGGGTGGGGTTTGCAGAGGAATGTGAAGCATTCAGAGGCAGGATCAGACAGACAGCTGGCAATGCCCTGACTCCCGTTGTCCCTTACCAAAGCTGTCCTGGTTCCAGCTGTAGGTATAGCACCTAGCGACAGGGATGGGGATGGTGTGGAGTTTTCCAGGGTTTGCAGTGTCTGTAAGAGCAGGGAAGACAGGAAGAAGGGACTGAGAAGGGGCCTTGAAGAATGGCCAGCCCAGCCCCCCAGCCTTGCAGAAGAGGCCAGAGTGGGAACAATACAGTTAGGGAGCCACAGAGCTGGATGGACTGGGGCACAATGAAATCCAGGATACCTGACTCTCAGCTACAGGGCCCTTCTTTAAAGAGCTATGTAAATGGCAAGCCCTTTCCTAACACTGTGGGTATGGACAAGTCACAGGCTCTGAGCCTCGTTTTACTGCCAGTCCAGGAAAAAAAATAGAAACGTTTTAAAAGGTTTGCTTGCATGTTTTTGTTTGTTTTGGCTTTTGTCTTTTTTCAAAACATGTTTGTTTGTTTGTTTGTTTGTTTGTTTTTGTGTGTGTAGCCCTGGCTGTCCTGGAACTCGCTCTGTAGACCAGGCTGGCCTCAAATTTGGAGATCCACCCCCCTCTGCCTCCCAAGTGCTGGGATTAAAGGTCTACACCTCTGTCTGGCCTGCACTTTTGTTTTGAGACAGTGTCTCACTATATGGTTGGCCTCAAACCCATAAACTTCCTGCCTTATCCCCCCATGTACTGAGATTACAAGTGTGTGCCACCATGCCAGGCTCCTTAAAAGGTTGAATGGGGAACATGGTACCTGAAGTTGCCAACCGATGCTCAGAATCTATGCCACCTGACTCTGGTAAGAGTGGCAGGGACACCTCTAACCTTTAGAGTAAGATGTGACCGTGATGCAGGTGGGCCCAGGGACATGTGCAGAGGTAAAGAGAGCAGCCGGATGCCCTCAGTGAGTTCTCTTCCTCTTGCTAACACAATAGCAACCCAGCCTTGTATCTGCCCACAGGAACTCTGCGTGGGGACCTGAGGATCACCCAGATGCTGAGGAACCTGGCCACTGGAAGGCTCTATGGCGCAGAGCTGCCAGGCCCACTGGTGTGCACACTCTGGGTACCAGAATAGATGTTGGGGAAGTGGACAGAGTTGTTGTCCCCCAGCCTTCACCTAAGATGCCAGGGAAGCCAGCTTTTTCTCCCACTGCCTTCAGCTTGGTCCGGAGCCATTTCCGGGCCTCTGCTGCATCTTCTATGCCAGATGCCAGCTCCTGTGCTTCTGTGGTCTCGGTGAAGATATCATCAAGCTCTTCTAGCGTCTTGGACTAAAAGTGCAGGAGGAGACAAGGTGTGTTCCCGGCCCATGATCAGGCTACCCGACTCTCCCAGTTCCCAGTACCTGACCAAGGGCAAGCTGCCCTCAGCTTCCTCACCCTCCTGGTGCTTGGGTGGCAAGGAGCCAAGCCACCCTTAGCCCACTGCCTTTCTATGTTCATTTTCAAAAGGCAGGAGAAAAAAAAGCCCAGTGAGAACACTGCAGAGTGGGAGGGATTTCATACCCCTCATGCACACAGAATGGCGAAGGGTTGTCCATACAGTGCAGCTAACTGGTCAGAGAGGCAGGAAGAAACACAGACCTTTGTCTAAATCTTATCCCCATTCCCACGGCATAGTGCCTTCTTCACCACAGAAGCTAGGCACCAATGCCCAACTCAGTGCCTAGAGCACAGCCAGATTCTGGCCAGGACCCAGAAGTGCATCAGGGCCAGCCTTGCAGCCAATGTCTAGAGGTGCCACTTGGGGTTATGGAAGTAGCATATCATGGTTTTTTTTGGTGTATTGTTTTGTTTTGTTTGTTTGTTTGGTTTTTTGAAGACAGGGCTTCTCTGTGTAGCCTTGGCTGTCCTGGAACTCACTCTGAAGACCAGGCTGACCTTGAACTCACAGAGATCTGCCTGCCCCTGCCTCCAAAGTGCTGGGATTAAGGGCATGTGCCACCACTGACTGGTGGAGGTAGAGTATCTTCATAGCAAAATGCTTCTTCATAGACCCAGGTTCCCTGGTCCTTACCTGAAGTTTGTGGTGCAGGCTAGGAAGGTCACAGTGGGCCCCAAACGTGGCCTGAAAAGCATGCAGGAGCAGGGTGATGTAGACACCATGTGGTGACTGTCTAGGTGCACTCAGCTTGTCTGCCACAGCAAGGAATTCAGCCTGTACCTCAACCGGGTTCAGCAACAGCACAGTGCTGGGGACACAGAGGACAGGCTATGGTTTTGCTGCGTCCTCCGTGCCTATGGAGCTCAGTTCCATTCGGGACTCCTCACAGGAGAGCAAAGCAAGGCAAGTGACAGAAGCTGCTAGGAAGGGGCTGGGGGCATTGCGTGTCCATTTCCATGGGGAATGCTTATGATTATGCTGGAGTGTTTTTCAGGTGGAGTTTTCAAAGACTCTTTCAGACCTGAACTTGAGGGCTGGAGAGATGGTTCAGTGCTTAAGAACTAAACTTGAGGGGCTGGAGAGAACACTTAGTAGTTAGTCACATATAGTGCTCCTGCAGAGAGCCTGTGTTCCCAGCACCCACATGGCAGCTCACAACCATCTGTAACCCAGCTCCAGGGAATTGGACACTTCTGACCTCTGCAGGCACCTGTACAAACATACCTATGCCCTCCCCCACACATACAGACCCACAAATAATTAAAAATAAATATTTTTCAAAAATACAATAAAAATATTTTTAAAAAACTGAACTCAAAGAGCTCAGTTAATAGAGTAACTATCTAGCATGCACAAAGCTCTGGGTTCGATACCCACGTAAACTTGGTGCTGTGGTGCATGCCTGTAACCCCAGCACTTGTGAGGGAGGGTCAAGAGGATTAGAAGTTCAAGATCAATCTTGTCTACATAACAGTTTCTAGGCTAGCAAGGAATACAAGAGATTCTTCCTCAAAATCAAACACAAAACCCTGAACTTTACTTTTGGTTGTGAGCCTAGCCTTTAATGGCTGAGCCATCTCTCCAGCCCTGAACTTTACTTTTAAACCTACGTTTCCCCTTAAGTTTTATTTAAGACAGGATTATGCTATGTATTCCAATCTGGCCCATGACTCTCTGCCCTTAGTCTACTGTGCTGCCTTGATTTTCACAGTCATTTATTCCTATGGGAAACCTGAATAGATACAAGTTATTCACAAAAGGAATGATTTGAAGCCAGGTGATGTGAAGCTCAGTGATGGCTTTTCAGGGGAGCAAGAGCATGCCTGCCACAGATTGTCATTTATTGTGACCTTGGGTGACATCTGCCCAGAGGCAGGAAGGTTGTCAAGTCAGGCCTGCCTCTGAATCCTCCACTCCTCCGGGCATCTTTCCAAACCAGACCAGAGGCATCAGGTCTATCATGGGGCTGGGAGAGGTAAGTGCTGGGCCACCTCTCCCTCCCAGCAGGATATCTGGGGGCCCTTGTGGTGTCAATGTTCAAATGTCTTTGTTATGGAAACTTTCAAACACATTCAAATATTAAGAGCATCATGGGACCTTTCTCATTTCTCTGTGGGTTTCAGAACCTCATAGTGTTAGCCCACAAGGGCTGTAGCAGAAATGGTCTGGACCTGCCCTCACAATCCCACGATGCATCAAACTCCAGGCTAAAGAGGCACCAACGAGGCAGGGTTCCTGCCAGACTCTAAAGGTATCTGTCCTGGAGGGAGGGAGGGAGGGAGGGAGGAGGGAGGAGAGGGAGGGAGGGAGGGGAGCAGTTCAGAGCACAAAGACAGACAGGCCCTGTCCATCAGAGAGACTACTTTTTGTTTGTGATTTTAAATTTCTCTACTCAGAATTAAAACGAGGTAGGCTCCATTAACAATGTCCAGCTGAGGCCCTGCTGAACACATGGTCATTCCTTTCACAGATACGTGCTTACCCCCACTGTATGTAGGACAAGGATAATGGAGCCCCTGCCCTGTCCAGCTTGATTGTTCTCAGTTTATAGACAATGAGAATGAGAATAAACATTTTCTAACCCTAAGCTTTTCCTAGTAAGTTTGGTTTCCTTATTGGAGAAGGCCTTTCTCACAGGGTTCATATAAGGCATATATATATATATATATATATATATATATATATATCATATCCATATATGATACATATATGGATACTTATGAATTGTTTATTTCAGGAACATTTTTTATATTTGGAGCATGGTGGCTCATGGTAGTGCTGAAGGGCTGGAGAAATGGCTCAGTGGTTAAGAGCCCTGGTTGCTCTTCCAGAGACCCAGGTTTGATTCCCAGTACCCACATGGTGGCTAATAACAGTCTATAATCCAGTCCTAGAGGATCTGACATCCTCCTCTGTCCTCTGCAGACACCAGCTATACACATGGGACACAGACATACATATGGGCAAAACACGCATACACAAAAAATAAAAACAAAACTTTTAATTTAGCAGGAGAATAATGCTCAGAGTCCCAGTACATAATGACAAGGAATTGGTGGTTATTCATTAGTCCATCTCTTCAGGTCTCTGGAAATACCTTATTTACTTACTGAACTATTGCACACAGTCCTCCTTACACAAGGTCTCAGTTGTGTAAGGAGCCAACCATGCTCCAAACATATAAAATGAAAAAGTCCAGAAATAAACAATTTATAAATTTAAACCTCAGGCAGTCCAGTTCCATTCACTGGAGACCTGACTCTTCCTCCTGTCTGGCAATATCCACCCAATACACAGTGTGCCCATTGGTCATTAAGTAGTCTCAATGACCAGAGAGCCACTCAAGGCACCGCAGGGGTTGTTTTTCAAGTGATCATTATTCTTTTTAATAATTTTACTGAGGCACATGCTGGCATTTGGGATATGCCAAAGAAACACTGTAAGTGAAAGTTTGTGGCATGTACTATCCATAGCTACAGACACCTACTGTGTGGCTAGGACCAGATCCACTGCAGGGAAGGGACTAACTGCCCAAATTTTCTATCTTTTCTGTTTGTTTCTCAGCATCCACCACAGGCTTTTTGTTGGCTCATTTTTAACTTAGAAGTGCCTAGAGCAGTGTGTACTCAGTGGTGTGATGTGTGTGTGTGTGTGTGTGTGTGTGTGTGTGGAGAGAGAGAGAGAGAGAGAGAGAGAGAGAGAGAGAGAGAGAGAGAGAGGTTGACCCTGGGTTTCTGACACATCATAGTTGATGCAGCGTGCCTCAGCAGTTAAGAGCACTGGCAGCTCTTCCAGTTCTAGAGGTCCTGAGTTCAATTCCCAGCAACCACATGGTGGCTCACAACCATCCGTAATGAGATCTGGTGCCCTCTTTGGCCTGTAGGCATACATGCAGACAGAACACTGTATACATAATGAATAAATCTTAAAAAAAAAAAAAGATGAGGCAGCAATCACAAACTTTGAGACCATGAGTGGTTCCTCAGCCAGGGCTCCATTCTCTAGTGTTTTTCCAGCTGCATACCCAACAGGGCCAGGTGTGATGACTCATCCAGAAATCTCAGCGCTCAGCAAACTGAGGCAGGGAATTGACACAAATTGCAGGCCAGATGGGGTTACATAGTAAGCTCTAGACTAGCCTGAGCTACAGTGTAAGACCCTGTCTTGAGAGTAATTCAAAACCAACACACACACACACACACACACACACACACAGAGAGAGAGAGAGAGAGAGAGAGAGAGAGAGAGAGAGAGAGAGAGAGAGAGAAACAGAGAGAGACAGAAAGACAGACAGACACACACAGAGACAGACAGACAGACAGACAGACAGACACACACACACACAGAGAGAGAGAGAGAGAGAGAGAGACAGAAACAGAGAGAGAGAGACAGAAAGACAGACAGACACACACAGAGACAGACAGACAGACAGACAGACAGACACACACACACACACACACAGAGAGAGAGAGAGAGAGAGAGAGAGAGAGAAACACATACACACACAGAGACAGAAAGACAGACACACACACAGAGACAGACAGACAGACAGACAGGCAGGCAGGCAGGCAGACAGACAGACAGACAGACAGACAGACAGACACACACACACACACACACACACACACACACACACACACACACACACACACACTGCAGTCTAGGACTCAGAGGTGAAGACAGCATCAGCCTGTGTGGTTCCAATCAGATCTTGTTATTTAAATGGAACAGAACAAAGCTGGTCACAGGGGCTGATTCATGTCTGTACTTGAAATGTGAAGGCAGGGGACCAAGAGTACAAAGCTGGAGTCTGTTACATAATAACTTTGGGGTAATAATTAAATAAGTAAGTAAGTACGGACAGCACAGAACCCATTATGTGTGATAGGGTTAAGCTTCATGAAACTCTGTCCCCATCCCTGTGCTAGGCTGTCAAACAATTTTTTTTTTTTATTTTAAAATAGGGTCTCACTATGTAGTACAGGCTGGCCTTTAACTTGCAATCTTCCGTCTTACATGTGGGAATTGCAGGTGTGTGTGACACCATGCCTGGTGTAAAAGTGTACTTTTTAGTATAAATGCAGATCAAGAAGAATGTGGAGAGCACTGTTTTAGTGACAGGAGAAAGATACTGTGGGGAAGGTCCTTGAGTATGGCCAAGTCAAACCCTGACTCAGATACTCACTAACTGTGTGATTTAGGGAAATTACTTGGCCTCTCTGGCCTCCAGTCTCTTCACCTGAAAGCAAGAGATGAAGAAAGTGATGTGTGCTAGCTCCCTTTAAGAATCTGAAGGAAGAAGACTGGAGAGATGGTTCAGTCATTAAGACCGCTGGCTGCTCTTACAGAGGACCCAGGTTCGATTCTCACCCACCCAGTCATGCACAACTATGCATAACTCCAGTCCCAGGAGATCTGATGCCTTTTTCTGGCCTCTATGGGCACATATACACATGCAGACAAAACACTCATAAATATTTTTTAAAAATCAATCTGAAGGAAGACCCTAAGCTCAGATAAAGGAATTGAGGTACAGAACAACACCACAGACACAACAGTTGCCGGGGTCCCTTGTTGGTTGGTGGCTGGAATGTGCAGTAATGGGTGAGTCCTGGATGCAGGGGGATGGCCAAGGGTGAAAGGCCCATGCCCTGGTTCCCCCTCCCCCGAGAACACTCACACAGTGGAACTTCGGTGCCTCCTGGTGGGCAGGCCCTGTTCAGCCCTCACCAGCCGTTGGTAGGAGATCCCTGTGAACCAACAAACAACACAGAGGAGAGGGTAGGTAGGTGGCTCAAGTCCCAGGCAGTTGTCCTGGGCCTCCCTGCAAGCCCGGTTCTGGACAGTTGGGCTGGGAGTGGCCGAGGAGGCTGTTAGAAGACAGCTGCTGTTTGGCCCTTGGGCAAGTGCTTTGCTTCTGTGGACTAGTGACTCCAGATGTAACATACCCTGTGACCTCAGCCTCCACACTGAAGCCAGTCTCTCTGGCTGCCTCTCTGTCCCTTCTTGACCACTTTGTCTGGGCCCCAGCCCCAGATTGGGAACAGACAGCAGGAGCCACTGGCCTTGGGCAGACAGTCATTGGAGCGTGGTCCTCAGTTCCCCCTGAAGAGACAGCTAGGGGGACACCTCTGTAGCTGCTCATAGCTGAGTCCCAGGCCCACTTGAGATGCACCAGCTTGGCCTTCCTGGAAGGCAGAATTTCACAGGAAGGAGAACTCAGGCCAAGGAGGCTGCCAAGTAGTTCCTAGACTCATGCACAGTGTCACTCACGCCTGGTGTCTTCCTGAAGCCGGGAGGATGTGTGTACCAGGTACCCATTAGCTTCCACACTCAACCTCAGATTAGCCAGGCAGCACCCTTCCGCCCTCCTCTTCTCTGCCTGGCTTCCCATACCACCTTGAGGACCTAGGTTTTGCCCAGTGCCTGCTTTTTCTGAAACTCAATCCCCATCATAGCCTGCCTCCTTTCCTCCCCTGTGACTTCAAACACCCACAAAGGAAACAATATCCAGGAATAGTCACAAGGAAGTCCCTGTTGGGCCCAGGGCACTCCTAGCTGGGACTGAGCTGAGGAGTGGAAGGGAATTCCCCTTGGATGCAGGAAAGCCAAGAGAGCTATAAACAAACACAAAGGCCATGGATTTTGTTTAGTAAATGACAGGAAATTACCAATCCGTGATCTTTTAACTTAGGACCTAATTGCTTTAACTGTTGGCCTTTTGTGTGATGTTTAGTTTCTGTAATTGTCACAGATGCCAAAATTAGGTCTACTTTGCATCCTTAAAACTGGCTTCTAGTCAATCCTTAAGAGTCTAAGGATTTGGGCTGCCATCTAGTGGCCATTCATATACATTGCAAAGATAAATTCAACTCGGCCACACCTTCTGCCAGTGTGACACACAGCATAGACCCAATGTTATTCTTGACTGCTGTACACACAGACAAGCAAACGAGCAAGTCTTCTGTTGCCACTATTTCCCTGTGTGTGTGTGTATGCATGCCTGCATGTTTATGGGCCCCATAAGTACATATGAATGTGCATGCAGTGTGTGTGTGCACTTGTGGGGGCCAGAGGTTGGCATAGGGTATCTTTCTCAATTGCTCTCGACCTTATAAACAGAGGCAGGGTCTCTCACTTGAACCCAGAGCTTGCTGGTTCTGCTATCTAGCCAGCCAGCTTGTCTTGGGGATTCCCTCCCACGCACTGGGGTTACAGGTAGGCTGTCAGTTCCGCCCAGAGGTCACAATGTGCTTGGAGGCAGAACTCAGGTATTCATGCTTGTATGTCAAGTGTTTTACACATGGAACAGTCCTTTCAGTGCTTTTCAAATGAGTAGTCCACTCCCTAGCGGCTCCTCATCTTCACTCCTGGCTCTGCCTTTGTTGACCTAGATGGACAGCCAGTCACACTCCAAGCCATAAAGTCCCTGTCCCTGAATATAAGGTCCCCAAAATGCCAGGCTGTGGACTTCCTAGCCCATTGCATGCCACACCAAGTGTTTGCCCTGGCCCCAAGCCCAACTGCCCAGCCTCTCTCCATTTTCCTAGTATATGTGCCTTTGGACTATTGGGCATTGTTGGCAACTGCTGGCCCTGTAGTCACTTGTCCTGTGACATCCATGATGAGGACCACCCTCTATCATGCCTCTTCTCTATGCCCATGTTATGGATATTTCCATTACCTCATCTCGGGGCTGGGGTGCAGCTAGGGAAGGGGGGGCGGCTTCCTACGTACTTCCCTGCTTCACTCTGCAGCACCAGAAGACACTGGTACCTCCTGACCCAGAGAAAGCTGTGTTCTGAGCTGATAACCTGTATGAATAGTCAAGATACCCACAGTTCCAAGCAGAAACACAACCATTTGATAAAACTCCCAAATCCCAACCGGAAGACGCATCTCAGTGCCCTCTGGCCTCTCTTGGTGATGGCCTCTACGATTTACCATGAGGTGAGGGGTTTATGGGATGCACTGATGGGGCTAGGGCCTGAGCTGGGAACACACTAGAGTAGACCAACACAGGGCATGGGACTTTGTCCTATATAGGAAATCTCCCAAAGGAGCACCGTGCTTACACAAAGACAGGAGCAGCTGGGTCTTGCAGGGATCGGGGCACCTGTCTTGGTGTTCAGAAAATGGGAGAGGACTTCACCATGACTTTTGGAATCAAGCAGATGTAGGTTTCCAGGTGGAGCACTTGTTAATGTGTGAGAGTGGACAAGCTGCTGGGCCTAGCTCCTGTGTCATCCATCATCCAAACAATGACGATGTAATTGTAAACAATGCAGTAACAAACAGTTACCACACCAAGGGCTGCTCTGAGGATGCATGGGACTGCACTCACCATGTTGAACACACTGTGAGCACACAGTAGTGACACCTCTGCCATTATCAACAGCAGAAGTCCTGCTTTGGTGGGGAGACTCAGAGATTAAGCAGCCTGTCCAGGGTCATTAGCTAGTATGCGCCAATACAGAGGTCCCTGTCACACTGAGAACATGTTCCTTCTCTCATACTCAACTGTATAGCTTGGACGGGGAAAGTGAATTTTCTAACTTACGTATATGTTGGGAATGCTCTGTCACTTCCTCACCCAATAGGACTGTATATGGCTAGGTGAGGCATAATCCTTGAGGTGTGTATGCTTTGAAAACTGCTGAATGCCTCACATGGAAAGTGCTGATGTCACCAGCTAGGGTTCCAGATCAGTCCTTGGCAGGCAAGTATGATATTCTGCATCACTGTGTTAGCAAGCAGGCAATGCTCAATATACACATAGGCTGAAGCCCAAAGGACTGTGCTTGCTGCAGTGGTTGACACCATTGGGGGTGGAGCCAGTAAAAAGGGGAGGCCCTACTTTGATAACCACCCACTTCCTCCATACATATGGAGACTATGAGCTGCTGTCTCCATAGCAACCGAGACTCAGCTGGGGAAGGGCCCAGCTCCCTAGGTTCGTCACCATCCCTCTTTATGCTCTTGGCAGGACCTGTCTCTGAAGTAATCAGCATCCAGATGCTTACTGCCCTCTGCAAGATGAATGGAGCAGCACTTCACAGACTGCCCCGGGAGACAGGCAGCACTGTGCACCTATTGTTCAGATGGGGAAACTGAGGCAAGATGTAAGCTCCACATCTTGCCAAAGGGTCTAGCAGCTAGAGAGAAGCAGACTCTGAGCCAGGAATCACAGAGGTCTGGTACCAAGTCCAAGGAACCACAGGGATACTGGCCTCTCCTTCAGGAGCTCAAGCTACTCAGGATCTATCCCAGCCTTTTCATACTGCTTCCCTTGGCCGGGCTCACTGAAGATGGAAGGAGGCCGTGCAAAAATAAGTAGCATCAAAAATCACACTAAGACATTTCCTAATAAGCCTACCTCCAAGTCACACAGAAGAAGGTAACTTTATTTAACCCACTACTTGCTGGGAACTAGGGCTCGGCTTCTGTGAACATAGAGGTTATCTTGCAGACAGAGAGAAAACTCACAAGTGTGTTTTGTTGCTGTTGGTGGTGATTTTGTTTGTTTTTGTTTTTCAAGACAGGGTTTCTCTGTGTAGCTCTAGGCTGTCCTGAAACTCACTCTGTAGACCAGGCTGGCCTCAAATTCACAGTGATCCACCTGCCTCTGTGTCCTGAGTGCTGGGATCAATGGCATGCACCACCATGCTGAGATACTCCCCTGCCTTTCTTGAAGCCAGTTCTACTACCTTGCTATTGGCTTAGCAGCAAATGTACTCTCGTTTTGATACAGGTTCAGTATGTAACTTTTGAGCTGTTTAGAAACGATTCTCTAGCACCAGGAGAGGTCATAGTTTCCTATTTCACTTCCGTTTGCCCTCACAGAGGAATGGGCAGCTCTGTGCGAGCTTCCTGCTCCTGGCATCTGACTTCTTCTAGGTCCTTAATGTGTATGTCTGAGACCTCTCACTCTGGGGAAATACCAAGGACTCTGAGCAATGAGTGACCACTTTGGGGTCCTCCCTGCTTTGAGGCAAAGGCCCATCCTCTATTTCCACCACCAATGGCTTCTCTGCCTGGCTCCCAAGCTTAGCATCCTTTTTTTCCAGGGTCATGGCTCACCTCCACCTGCCTCTCCACATCTGTTTGCTGGGCAGATGAGAACAGTGCTCCTGACCAACAACCCACAGAAGCATCTCAAGGCATAGCGAGCATCCTACTACGGTTCACCAGATGGTTCTGCTCGAAAGTGGGAAGCAGTCTTCCCAGAAGTGCAGCATCTCCCTGGACCACTTCAAATAAAGGAGTCATTCAGTTCTCTGGTGTGCACAAAGGCACTGGAAAGGCATTTGAAGCTTAAATCCTTTCTCTTGAAATTGCAAAAGGAAAGAAAACCTTTTCCTCCTAGAAAGGGACCCCAGTCAACAGCCAGAAGCTAAGACAGGTCCATGACAGAGATGGACCTCGCACTGATCGCTCACATTTAGGATACTGTGTTAAGTTGGGTCAGCAGACCATACACTGAGGATAGCCTGTAGTCTCTTTGCAAGAGCAGTAACTTCTCGGGGACTTAGATCTTTTAATTCTCCACCCAAGTCCCTACTGTGAGGAGAGGACTTTGGAGTTCACTAGCTTCATACACCACCTGCTCTGTTTATTTGTGTTGACTGGTTGTGGGGAAACAGACGGCAAAAGTCAAGGAGCAGAGAGATTTGGAGAAGTAAGTCATGGGTCCTTACAAAGAAATTCACAAACATCAGACCTGAACTTTTCAGCACCCCCGATCTGGGGAATAGACTATAGTACTCCTGTCAGCTCGTGTTTACTGTATATGACTGCAGTAAAACGCTGCTGTCACTAAACTCTACCTGGAGTGGGTAAACATTGCGATGGAAAGGAAAAGGGACTGCAATGTACAATGTATTTGGGGTGGATTTTTCAGTTAACTAGTTAATCAACATCTTTTTGATATAAGTTTCTGCTTTTAAGTATCATTTAAAAAAGATTTTATTTTACTTTTCTATTGTGTGCATACAGTGTGTTTGGAAAAGTGCATATGTGGGTGTAGGTGCTCTGGGTGGCCAGAAGAGGGCGACAGATCCCCTGGAATGTGAGTTAAAGTGGCTGTGAGGGGCACCATGTGAGTTCTGGGAACTAAAAGCAGAGCCTATGCAAGAATGCTACTTGCTCTTAATTGTGGAGCCATCTCTCCAGTCTCCATCTTAGAAAACTGAATAGCCTCCTGAGTCCGGGATGTTCTACTACTGAGTGGGGCTGGGAAATGGGGGAGCTTGTTCTCTTGATGTGGGCTACTCATCCAGGTGGTTGTCTCCAACTTGGATAAGCAATTGGGTGCTATAAAATTAAAATGTTACCTCTTCTGGATGAAGACCTGTTTTTGGTTTCTTTTTTTTTGCATAGGCAAACTACATATAAGGGAAACCAGGTAGATGCTCATGTTTAATGGAAATGCTTGTAGCAGTTCACCTGGCCTGTTGCCATATTGAAAATACTTTTATGGTGATAGTTTCCATATATCGAGGAGTTTTTGAATATCAAGAGAGAGTGTTGAAGCTAAGCAAATGTTTTAGAGGCATCTATTGAGATGACTTCCCTGGAGTGGAAACATGGTGAATGACTCTGGTATGGGACAGTCTCCCAGCAAATCAGACTTTAGTTGTTCTTCCTCTTTCTCTGTCATGGCTTTCCTATGGTTCTTCTCATCTTAAACAGCATTTGCAGTGGACAACGTGGCTCAGTAGGAAAGGGTGTTTGCCCACCAAGCCTCATGACCAGAATTCCATCCCCAGGACACACATGGTGGTAGTGGAGAACTGACTCCCAGCTGTCCTGTGACCCTCATGTGTGCGCCAAGGCACACACATGCACCACCACCCTACACAAAATAAATAAATGTGTCTTAAAACAGCATCCACAATTTCTCAAGAACTCTTACTTTTCAAATCCTAAATATGAAAGAACCTGGAAGCGCAAAGTCCTTGTTCCCACTTGTCAGGTCAGCCATCAACCCCTCCCTTCCCAGCAGCAGGCGCTGTCCCTGGAAAAGTCAATCTTGCAACTGCCTATTTGCTCCTGGGGCAAAGAGAACAAATAAAGACCTCTTCTCGTTGATTATTCTGGAGACTTCTCTGAGTGACCTACACAGGCCTGGAGAGGCTCCCTGAACAATTCCTTCTTAAATCATGTCCCACGTAGACAGTTTTAACTTGTGCAAACCTAACCATCTGACGATGGTTAAGCACACCACGAAGAAGGCACTGCCACCCCCTTAGGGTGTGGGTAAGGATGAGGTGGGCCACATGGGCAGAACTGTTCCGGAAAAGACAGTTATCCTAGTCACATGATCCCTGGCCCCCTTGGTCCTCACCTGGGGCCTTGAGCTCAGCATCAATGAAGGTGAGCAGCTCTTGGCAGATGCTGCAATAGGGAACTGGCCAGGTCAGGAAGCAGTGGTAGGTGCTGGCTGCCTTCAGAAGGAGGTCTGAATCCGGTGGGAAGTGTGGTGTCTAGGATAGAAATGGGTCAGTAAGAAGGGTGAAGAAGAGTTCACTTATATTTTAGAACAGCTTCTGCCTCCTTTTTGGAATATCCCACAGAGGACACACATCTCCTGGGAGCAGTTTGCCCCAGGACAAGATCAGGGAGAACTGAACAACAGATGGACAAGATGGTGCCCAGAGCGTCTCTACAGCAGTGGGCTTTGTTTTCATGCAACACTTGAGGAAGCCTCTCTGAAAAGCTGTCAGCTCAGAGGTTGTTATAAACAGTGCCACTGTTTCTACTCATTTTGAGGAACCATCTTCAGCATACATGCTACACATATGCAAATACCCTCATGAGAGGCAAATACTTTTACTCTTTGGGTGGACTGAGTTCAATGTACAAGCAGTCATTTGGTTCACCAGTCTGGTGAAATGCAGAGCTGGTCACAACAGGGAAAGCCGATCCCTAAGGTGAAAGAGGAGATGGACATAAAAATCTCCCAATGTTATCTCCCATGACCGTCCTATGACACAGTTCTCCATGGAAGCCCAGAGACGCCAGGCACCACGCAACCATCTATAGTGACTAGAGGCTTCCCAGGGTGGTGGCATGAAGGGACCTGAAGGTTGAAACCCATCTCAAGTGTCATCGCTCCCACGTTTCTCTGTTTATCCTTAGAGCTGTGAGGCCTGTGGCCTGGATGGAGGCTACTTCTCCCTCTCCTTCCTCTCAGCTCCTGGCCCACCCGGACTTACACAAAGGACAGTGGAATAGAAGAGCAAAGCCAGTGGGGCGAGGAGGTCATAGGTGCCTTTCTCTTGGACCTGTGGAGATGACAGGGAGGTCAAGTTCTCTCAGCCACTGTGCAACCTGAGGCACACAAAACAGTTCACCATCTCTTCTGGGATGACCCCAGCAGACTAATTCAGACATTTCCTTCTCTCTCACAACTATTGCTTGAGCCCTTCCACAAAACCCTCCATTGATGCTCCACAACAGTGGGCCCTTTACTCGTGACTTTGGGAGTTGGGTGGGGTGGGGGGGGCATGGCTGTTGAGTTGGTTTGCTTGTGATCAGTAAGCAAAGGCACCATGTAAATCTGATACCAGGATAATGACTGGATACTTCAATAAATAACAGACATAAGTGATGGACTTTCTTCTAGGGATAACTGGCTAAGAGAGAAAACCACCTTTACAACTCAGTCATACATTAAAAAAAAAAAAAAGACAAACAACTTAAAAGAGAATCTAATAGCTAGAGTCTATTTTGGGTACTTGGTCCATTCTGGAACCTCAGCCCGGGTCAGCATTAAAAGCCTGCACACTCTTCCGTCATAAAAGCCGGCACGCTGAGCTGTCAGAGGAGGCCTTGGCTTCCCTTGCCAATCACTTCCCTTCCTTGTCACTATTGCTGTGAATCTTTCTGAGAAAGGAATTCAGTAAAGCTCCCCGCCCCCCTTCCCTCCTTCCAGTCCATACCTTGACTTACAAGCAATATCTGTTCTAAGTAGCTTAAACTCAGGCCTTCACAACACCTGCTACAGTGTTGTGAAACACTGGACAGAAAAACACTCTTCCTAGGAAGAGTCAGTGCACAAGTGTGGCTGCTGGCCTCCCAGGTTGAGCAAGCCATCCAGGTGGTCCAGGAGCCTCAGCTCTGGCCTATGTCTTGACTCTACAAAGTCAGCCCTAGCTGTGATCATCAACATCTTGGTCACCCTCACCTCTCGGGTCTTCTGTAGGATCTGTTCCAGGAGGATGAGGAAGTGGCCCGGGTCCCTGCTGACCAGCTCTTGCAGGCTCCAGCAGTTCAGACACAGCCCAGCTAGACAGGGGACAAGTTAGGCTACTGGTTAGTTTTGCTCTCTCTGGCTAGCCACAGGCTAGAAGGGGTTTTAATTCTGGAATCCTGCCGTGGGAGAATATACCTGAGTATTTCTTTCTAAAGAGAGTCTGGGAGAAATGCCATCACTAGAAGCCCCCAAGCTCCATCAGGATGTAACAAAGCCAGACCTGTAGCCTCAGCATTAGGGAAGCTGAGGCAGTTGGATCATGAGTTCAGGGGCACCGTAGGCTACATAGTTCAAGGCTAGCCTGGGCTACATAGTGAGCCATACTAAGTAACAACAACAATGATCACAACAAAACAAAAAGTGTGCAAGACTTAATGGCCTGTTTCTCACTCTCATACCTGCATGGAGCTCCCTAGCCATGAGGGCTGCTGAGCTGACCTAGGATCCCTCAGAGGCCAAAGAACTTGCTGATTCTCTGCTCTAGAACCTCAGGTGCTGCAGTGGTCCCACCATCACCCTCGCCCAGCTTTCCTATGGTGGGTGCCAATTCCTACCAGAGGCAAGGAAGTTGGGCCAGAGGTAGAAATTGCTAGGAGAAGAAAGACAGGAGCCATGAGGAGCTCCACCCCAGAACCGAGGAGTCTGTGACAGTCACGACGGTCATGGGGCTTCCCAAGACTGCTTGGAGCAGAGACCAGGAAGGGGAAGCTTGATTCACTAAGTTGAAAAGCTCCAAGCACTTGTCACGGTGACTTCCCCAGACTTTCTTAATGTGTTGGTCTCTGTTTCCCTGAAGTCAGCAAGGGCAAACCCCTAAAAGTTAAAGAGGTGACCACAGGGATGGGGTTGCATAAGTGGTGTAGGGAGTGAGTGCATCAGGGGTGGTAGGGGATGTGACCTTCATGCAGCTGGGGGGCCATGCCTGTGGGTGTGTCGTGAGTGCCTCTGGATGTATATCCATGTACCTATAGATATTTTTTTTCTTTTTAAAACTTGAAAAAGGGCTGGGGTTGTAGCTCAGTGGTAGAATACTTGTCTAGCATGCATGAGACATTAGGTTCCACACCCAGTACTGCAGGAAAAAAAGGGGGAAAAACCAACAACAGAAAAAGAATAGCCTTGCAGAAATTAGATATTTCCATACTTCTTAATTTAATGATACTTACCCCCAACTCTATGTAAACTTTGGCTCTATCAAAACCAGGAAAGGAAGGAAGAAGGAAACGCATTATTTACTGACCTTCTACTATGTGCTAGTATGGTGCTAGACCTTTGCACACATTCTGTCCACCCAGTTTCCCATCTTCTAGTCATTATTATGCCCATTGGGGGTCCCACAAGGACAAATGGAATGTACTTGGTTGTACAGTCAGTGAGAGTTAATACAAATTTATCAAATTCCAAAGGACAGAGAAAGCTGTCCACAGAGGTGACATCTGAGCTGAGACCAGCTTAGGACGTGGCCAGTTTCCAGGGAAGAGATCCAGGCAGTAAGCACAAAGGTCCTGAGGCAGCAAGGAAGCAGGCATGTTCAAGAAGCAATGGCTATCTCCCTCAGAGCAGGGAGCTAAGTGATGTAGTGTGCAAGGAAACCTTCAGCAGCACAAGGCATCCTCACAACTAGGCTCCAGCCTCTAGGGACACAACTACCTCTGCCTGAAGACTCCCTGCAGCCTAGCTGAGATTCTGTCTTTGTACTATTGAAGGAAGAGCAGAGTGGGGCTGTGGAAAGAACCAGAAAACAAGCAAACAATGTTTGGGGAGAGTTGTCTGCAGTCCCAGCTGCTCTTTTGGAGATAGTGGCTGTTTCTAACAGGTTTCATTCTGTGTGTCTACAGATGCTAAGGAAACAAGACAGTGCTAGGAGGAGGAAAGGTAGGAGGAAGAGGAGGAGGGAGAGGAGGAAAATTCTGTGAGAGAAAGCTGGAGAGCCTCATATGGAGGACTTTAAACAAGGACTGTGTCTTCCTCCTGGCTTGCTCACCTGGCACACAGGAATGGAAGCAGAATCTGCTGGCTGCGATACCTGGCCTCTGAGGCTTCATCCAGTTCTGGAATGTCTCCCAGTTCCCAGACCTACCTGACCAGGGTGCAGAACGGCGTCCGAGGCTCAGTCCATGCAAGCATCGCTCCAGGGCATGCTGGATGCGGTCCTCGGTGCACGTTGTGGCTGCTGATTGCATCCTGAGTCATTGCCTGTATGGGGGATAAACACCAGTCAGCTTGTTGGACTCCCTTCCAGGAGAACATCAGTCTAGGAGAGCTCTCACTCAGTAGGGCAGTGGTAAAAGTGGACAGGTGCTCACAGTCCACTTGGGTGCTGTGGGCACTGTGCAAGGAAGCTTCCAGCTGCCTACAGGGAGGGGGCAGTTTCTAGCAGGTTCATCTGTGCAGCAGGAGAGATCACCCCTGTGACAGAAAAGCATGGAGGTGGAGGAAAAGAGGTTCCAGGATGGGAATCAAGGGAGACATGGGACATGCCTGCTCACCAGGCAGTAGGGAGTGTTGCCAAGTGCCCAGAAAATGCCCAGAGATGTCCAGAGAATGGCCAGACCTCAGATATCTGGGCAGGGGACCTCCAGGTGGGAATCAAAACCTTTGTGGGGGTTTTCTTGTGAATTCCCAGACCTGTGTCCCCTTGTCCTGCAGGGTATCCCTCCACCTGCTGGACACCCCAACACCAGCGTTAGGGCTAGAACAAGGGTGGAGTTCTGTCCTCACACCCCCCATCCCCCTCCCATACAGGGACCTAGTTCCTTCCCTCCTTAACCTCTTATTTTGCCCAGCCCCCTTCTGCATTTTCCAGAGATCCAGCGGGCTCAGCTAGAAGGCTACAAGGAGGGGACTTCAGAAAGGGTTTTAGTATCAGGAGGGAAACTGAGAGCCTCTAATAGGACCAACCCCACGTCTTGGTTTTGGGGAGGGCTCTCCGGGTTCTTCAGAAGCCATGGGAGGCATCTTCAGACAGTGACTAAACCAGTTTGTGGCATCCAACAAAGTGAGACCCAAACCGGACTCTGCTGGTCATGAGATTTGTGGCAAATGTCCGAGCTTTCCCCCAAACCTCAGTTTGCTCATCTGTAAAGTGGAGACGGTGATGGTATGGGATGTCAAAAGGCTGCGGGGGGTGGGGGTGGGGTGCAGCACTCTGACTAAGCATCCACTGTGAGATCTGTATCATGAGACCATCGCTGCCACACTTGCCTGCCCTCAGGGGTCTATTCCACTGCAGACACTGTCCCTAGCCTGTCAGGCCTGGTCATCTGGGAAACTGAGGGGTTGGAACAGTTCTGGGGATCTGAGGACCAACCAGGAAACCAGAAAAGGAAGAAGAACTGTGGAACTGAGCCATGCAAACGACATGCAAAGAGGGATGAACTCGCCAACTTAGATCCAGATGGCCATTCAGATCCCAGAGTCCCAGCCTAGGCAAATCCTCCTGCCTCCCCAGCCTGGGGGAGTACAAGCATCCCCTGAGGCAGGCTCTTCCTGAGCTGTCTGCTCCACTGCCGTCCCTAGAGAATGACGATGCCTCATGAAACTGGGATAGCACAGTAACGCCCATGCATCTATGCCATCTTTCATTTCCTGACAACCTATGTCTCTACTATGTGCCTGGGGCAGAGCAAGCATTTGTTCCTGGGTGGAGGACATTGGCCTCCATTAACTATAGGAAGACAGGGACTCCCGGATGAGAGTATGGCATTGGGAAAGGGCCGGCTGACTAGCCCACACTTGGTTGTTTAGGATCTCCAAAGAAGGGATTTAAAGCCAGATAGGGACACCTAGGGTTACGTGAGAGGAAAAATATTCCAGAAAGATGAGATAGTTTTGCTAAGGTCTAGGTGTAGGAATGAGCTTGCCAAGGACCTGGACCCTGGAGCCAGTTGTCAGGACCTTGGAATCCAGTCTGTCCCAGGTCCCATGGCCCTGGAGGGTGGGATGGTGAACTGAGCTCAGAAGAATTTTCACTTACTATTATTCATGACCAAGCCCCTGAATGTTAGCCTCGGTGATGCCAGGATACCTCAAAGTACCTGTAAGCCCTTTCCTAATGGCTGTCATGCTTGCCTTTGGACCAGGTAGAAGCCACTGCCCCTAACAGATAGGGCAATTTCCTGTGCCCTGCTCCTTTTTCATTTTGGGCTGTGCTGGTACCCAGTGTGGCTTAATGACTATGGTATTAACACCTGTGAAGAAACCCTGCCCTTATTGACAGCACCTATCCAACCTGTCCACCAGCTCTGAGCTGACAGCACCTGTTGAAGGAGCTGGAACACTAGGAACCGTCATACAGACGACCTCGGAGACCCATGCCATGACCCAGCCTTTGTCCTTATAGCTGCTCCACCATCAACCCCAAGCCAACTTCCTGAGGGAGACAGGAAGTCACCCCAGCAGATCCTTCACTTTCCACAAGGGGTATCTGGAACCTGGCATGGATAAGGCTTGCCTAGGCCACCAGGAGCAGGCAGAGCCAGAGAGGGAAGTCATACTGCTCTCTCAACAGCTCAGTGGGGCAGATAGGACTTCCCTTTCTCCATAGCTGTGGCTGAACCCTAACCCCAGGTGCAAAGTGCTGAATGTCCCATGCTCTACGGTTCCATGGAGAGGTCGCTCAGCAGTTGAGAGCACTTGATACTCCTGCAGAGAATCCAAGTTTGGCATGGGTTCCCTGCACCCATGCCAGCAGCTCACAACCACCAGCTCCAAGGGTTCCAACACCTCTGGTCTCTTCAGGCACCTTCACACACACACATGTAATGTAAACTTAAATGAATCTTTAAAGTTTCAATAGCTACTTGGACAGGGGCTGCAATGACCTTGGTGCTGTTTGCATGGACCTAGAACAGCAGTGTGTATACTCGCCACCATAAAGAGGAAATGGGTTGTTGACCATTCCGGAAGGCCCACACTCCCTCCAAAACCAAGGGCTTGAAGGATTTGAAGAGAATGTCTGAGTCTCCTACCAGGTGAGGTACCATCAAGTCACTCCCAATGCATCAGGAGCTTTGGCAGGGAGCAGGGAAGAGGCAGAAGTGACAGCTTGCAAGCCCACTGTACGGGGAGGGGTCTGGACATCAGGAAGTCAGTTGGGCTTAAGCAGGAGCCCATCATTGGGGTGGGAAATCCCAGTAGCAAAGACTGGAAGGCTGAACCAACTCTGCAGGATACTAGTGGGGCAGGAGAAAAAGATGGGCAATTAGCGACACAGAGGAATAGAATAACTTGCCTGAGTTTACACAGCTGAGAGGTGGCAAAGCCAGAATGCAAAACTAGGGAGTCTAGGTTCTTAACCCTGCACAGACTGTCCTTCTGCAAATAAGGTGCACTTAGAAAAAAAAAGAAGAAAAGAAGGAAGGAAGGAAAGAAGGAAAGAAGGAAGGAAGGAAGGAAGGAAGGAAGGAAGGAAGGAAGGAAGGAAGGAAGGAAACCAATGCATGTCTCTACTTCGAGGGAAAACTCGGTTACCAGAATTTTACTTGGTGAGGTTTACATTTCCAGATGCTGTTGATCTTGAATCCTACCATGTCTGTGTACACCAGCTGCCTAGCCCAGCCTGCCTCTTCCAGAAAATGGACACCCTTACTAGCCACAGAGATGACACCCTAAAGCAAGGTAGCATACCAGGTCCTGCCTCTCTAGCCTGGGGGTTGGATAAAGCTAAGTGAACTGGGTCTTAAGTCACCTCTCTGGTCTTGCTGGTGTGACCAACATGAGTCTCCTTTGTCTTATACTGTCTTGATGCAAATGTGAGACACAAA
Organism: Cricetulus griseus; assembly: GCF_003668045.3. Lineage (NCBI taxonomy): Eukaryota > Metazoa > Chordata > Mammalia > Rodentia > Cricetidae > Cricetulus > Cricetulus griseus. Next base: position 82,365,747 of record NC_048600.1, on the reverse strand, counting down.
TGAGCCTTTTCAGCCCCCACTTTTTCTGCCATGTCCTTGTCCTTACAGGCATCAGAGCCCAGTATCCTCGTTTGCTGCTAGCAGCCTCCCCTTCCCCCGCCCCATGTCAACAGCACCCCAAATACTGCTCCAGTGCCTGCTGACCCGTGGCTTCTTCACCCTTCTTCCTGTGGCCTCAGTGTTAACTGGTTCTAAGGAGACAGCCAAGGTCTTCTCTTTGGAAGAGCCAGATGTCCTCAGAGACCAGGGCAGAGTTTCTGGTATGCTGGGCTCCCTGGCATATTGCATTTATCTACTCGTGCACAGACAGACATACAGGCAGACAAAACACCCTTACACATAAAAATAAATAAATGATTTAAAAAAAAATAGGACCTACTGGATGCTGGGCCTGAGGAGCCTGAAGAAGACAATAGAAATGCAGTGTAGGAGTCCCTCAGTGAACTACAGAGATGAGAGTAGGAGTGGACTCACTCAGAGCCTAGTGGGTCATGTCAGCCCTTGTGCTCAATGCCTGGCCTTGTACGCTCAATTTGGCCCTGATGACTCAGTGACATCAGCCATTCTTCATGACTTGTGGGCAGAGCCCCATTGGCTCTAGGGAAGGGGTTACAGAAGACAGTAGGATGAACAGACACCTTTTCCAAGAGCTTGGAAAGCAAGATCCGGCTTGTTCAGTATCTGATGCCCAACCCTGGGATCCCCCTCATTAAGAGGAGTCCCCATTGTAAATTTCCAGATGCCACCAGACAGGCTTCCCTGAAGGGCAGTGTTGAAACATTAAACAGTGGCCACTTCCACGTCCAAGTTCCTTTTCTGAGCCAGTGCAGAGGGCTGGTGACCTTACTGAGGAACCTGAAGAGAGTAGGAAGGCTTACCCTGAGAGACAGCAGAAGCCTGAAGCGGGAGTGTGAGCCCAGACAATGGGTAGTCTTCAGCAGCCTTTGCTTGGATGGGCGATCACACCCTCCGGCCAGCAGTGAGTCACCTCAGCTCTTACCCTTAAGTTATTTTTGAATCTCTTTTCTAATTTCTCCTAGAGTTACTGGAACAGGTTTTCAAATGCCTATTTTATGAATTCTGGTTTTCTGACCTCATTCCTTTTTATCAAAATTTCAAAATGCATTGGCAAGGACAGGTATTCCCACATTATTTTACAATGATTTCTGAATCTGCAGTCTCTCCATGCTGTATCACTATATTGTCTAAGCATAGATTCAGACCTGTGCTAAACATTTTATGGAAGGTTACAGTTGCTGAAATAATTATGTTTGACATTTACATTAGGCGTAGTAACCATGGTAACAGCATTTGTGGACAGTGGCTGGAGACCTGACTTGTCTAATCACTCACTATTGCATGTCTTTGTACCCCGGAGTTCTTTATTTCAGTTCACTTCTTGCTCAGCTGGGTGTTCTGAATAATGGCAGGCTGAGTGTGTGGCTAAGGTGTGAAATCTTATAAGTCATATGTCATTCAAGAACTATAGCCTTGCCAGTGACAGAGCTGGCAGCATTCATCATCCTCCCCACCCCTTCCCTATGCCTACAGAAACCACAGTTAGCAAAAACAAAATGGCTGTGACAATGAAAAGAATTATTTAATGTGATTGGATAAAAATTAATGTAGAAATTAATATTTTCTCATTGTAAAATGAAGGCATGCTCTAGGGAAAGGGCCCGCTTATAATAACATCAAGAGAAATAAAAATAATAAACTTTCAAGATAAGCAATTTTTGGGGGTGCTTTCCAGGCAGGGTTTTTCTGTGGCTTTGGAGGCTGTCCTGGAACTAGCTCTTGTAGACCAGGCTGGTCTCGAACTCACAGAGATCCTGCCTGCCTCTTCGTCCCAAATGCTGGGATCAAAGGTGTGTGCCACTACTGCCCAGCAAGATATGCAATTTTTATGAATAAAACTTTTGAGGGGCAGAAAAGAAGAGAAGAGTACGTGGAAACAAACACATCCTCTCATTAGGTGGAAGATCCAGAATCACGAATAACAACGCAAAAAAGGATCAAAAGCCTAAACCGGAAGCTGCAAAACTCTTGGACACAACAGAAGAAGCTTCTTCACACTGTATTTGTAGACGGCTCCCTGGAGCTAACACCGCCATACTCACTCCTGTTGCTGTGATAAAACACTATGACCAACACAGAAGGAAGAGTTTATTTGGGCACACGATTCCAGAGGGTTAGAGCCTGTAAAGCTCTAACAGCATGGCAGCAGGTGGTGGGCACGATAGTTGGGGCAGGAAGCTGAGAGTTCACATTCTCAACCACAAGCATCAAGCAGGCAGAACAAACTAGAAGGAGGAGAGGCCTTTTTATCTCAAAGATCACCCCTGGTGACATGCATCCTCCCTCAAGGCTGCACAATCTAAACCTCCCCCAAACAACTCCACCAACTGGGGACCAAGTGTTCAAATGTCCAAGACTATGGGAGACATGACTTGTGCAAACACTGAAACTACACAATGAAGAAGCCCGGGCCACAAAAGAAAAACACGGACAAATCAGATATCAGAGCCCAAACTAAATCAGATCTGAGAAACAACACTGCATGAAAGTCTATGGTCAGGGGTAAAATGTCCACAGAACAGAAGGCTTTCTTGTTATTTGAGTGATAATGGACTAATATCACTCCTACAAAGTGATATTAGTCGAAAAGAACTCCTACAACTCAACCCCATCACCATCACCATCCTTCATTCCCAATAGACAAAGGACTTGAATAAATGTTTCTCCAGATAAATATGCAGGCGGCTAATAGATACTCGAAAGGAGCTTTTTGGTGCCAATGAGATGACTCAATAGATAAAAAACAATTGTCACACATGCGCATGACCTCAGTTCAATCCCTAGAAACTTACATAAAAGTAAAAGGGGAAAACAGACTTCACAAAATGTCCTCTGATCTGCACACGTGGGCCATGGCAGGTGCACCCTACACACATGCATCATGCCCCCCACATACGCAATAACACTGATAGTAATAGAGAGTTTTCACTGTTGGTCAACATGGAAATGCAAATCAAAACTAGGCTACTCCTATTAGTATGGCTATTATTAAATAAAAACAACAGCAAAGTAAATGTCAGGGTGTGAAGAAGTCTGGATGTATGAGACTCTGCTCTGGGAATGTGAAACAGTGTAGCAGCCACGGAAGAACAAGATTCCTCAAAAGACGACCAAGAGAACTGGCATATATGATCCTGCAGCTTCAATTCTGGACGTAGGCTCAGGATAAATGAAAGCAAGTTCATGAATGTCCATGTTCATAGAGGCATTAGTTACAGTGGCCGGAGACTGAAAGCAGCCCAAGAATCCATGGGTAACTGAATGGACAAACGAGGGGTGTGTGTGTGTGTGTGTGTGTGTGTGTGTGTGTGTGTGTGTGTGTTAGCATTCAGTCCCTCTCATAGGAAGGAAATCCTGGCATGACACACACTGCAATGCAGATGAACCTTGAGCAGATTATGCTGGTGAAGTAAGTTGGAATGCATGGGTGCCCCTGTGTGAGGCAGAATAGTCAGTCATAGAAATAGAAAGTTGACTTATGGCTGCCAAAGGCTGAGGGAAGGGGGTAGGAAGTGGTTTAATGAGTACAGAGACATGAGATGAAAAGAGTTCTGGAGACCAATGGCATTACTGGGTGAATGGACTAAAGACTACTGAACAGGGGTGGGGGTGTGGCTCTGCTTGTGACGCCCACATAAATGAGACGTGATGATGCACAACTGTAACTCCAGCACTCAGAAAGCAGAGGCAGGAGGACCACAAGTTCAGAGTCACCCTCAGTACTTGAGGTTAGTCTGGGGAGTCTGGGGATACATGAGACACTGTCTTAAAAAAGAAAAAAAAAGTTTTTTAAAGGTTATTAGATAGTTGACACAAATGTGGTTAAATTGTTTGTTATACAGTATGTACATTTTACCACAAGTAGAAGAAAAGAATTAATTAGTGTGATATTCCAAAGGAATGTCAACTCATCATGAATTTCAGTTGGAAGCAGTGGTTCTCAACCTTCCTAGTGCTATGAACCTTTAGTTCAGTTCCTCATGTTGTGGTGACCCCCAACCACAAAATTATTTTTGTTGCAACTTCAAAACTCTAATTGTGCTACTGTTATGAATTGTAATGTAAATACCTGATAGACAGGCTATCTGATATACAATCCCAATGTGACCCACAGGTTGAGAATCACTGTCCTAGAGCGTAGTAAAGAGGGAGACAAGGAGCAAGGAGGGAAGGTTGGCTACTGCTGAGTGACTTTTCTGTCTCACACACTGTTTTTCAGTTCCACTTGCTGATTCCATTTGATGACCACACTCTCCTGAAGACACAATCATGGTTGCCCACAATTCCTGCCGCTCAAGCAGGTTACGCCATTCATTTATTCAGGCGTCTGTCATCACAGTTCCTATGGTCTGAGCTGGAAGCACCTTCAAACTTGGTCTAACTCTCAAAGTCCACATCCTCTCTCCATTCGTCCACAGGAACTCATCCCCTAGACATGCAAAGGTCTGCACACCTAGGCTGTGTGCATGAGAGTGGAGGGTTCAGATGACGCCTCTCCCTTCACCATGTGCAATCAGGCTTAGCAGCAAGCTCCCCTGCCCACTGAGCCATCTCTCTGGCCCAGTTTGTACAACTTTATATGAAACAGACACTGATTTAAGAGTCCTGTTTATTCCAGTCTAGAACTCTCCAGAAGTCTGAGGAACCATTTACTATGCTATTAGGAACTCAGAAACTGGTGCCATCTTTCCAGATGTACAGAGAAGGGGGGATACACGTTTCTATAAATAGAGGAATCTGGGTGCACCTATGCGTACACTCCAAACTGAAAGCCACATGCCCCGCTACACACACACACACACACACACACACACACACACACACACACTCACACGTACTTAGTTTAAAGCGACAAAAAATAAATCTTTAAAAACATTTCTGAGGAAGTCAGGTAAAGCCCGATTTATGGCAGATTAAGGTTAGGTCTCCAAGTGAGTCTGCACACCAAGGGGTGTTTATCCTCTTTTGCATTCTCCTTTAATGAAGACAGGCGGGGTACATTTGCTGAAATGGAAAAGCTTAGCAGGAAGAGGATTTGGGGGTGAAAGCTGCACAACCTGCTGACCCCAGGGGAAAGCCGCACATATACATTTGGGGTTTCACAGATTAGTGGTCTGGGAAGTGAGGGACCCTGTGAAGACAGAAGTGAAGGACTCAGGAGCTCAGGGCCACATGGAGGGGCTCTGTGATCATAGGGCAAGAAGGCCCAACAGGATAGGTGGAGGGGACAGAGAGAGGTGACAAACAACTGGCTCCGGGAGTTTTGCTTTGACGGGTTCGGAACATCTCATAACTGCAGTTTCATTTATCCTACTTTATTGAGCAGAGTTTCTGGTAATTGTGACCAAAAAAAATCTTAAGGTTCTTTCAGTTGTTCTTTTATTACACTTTTGATCCCAGCACTCCGGAGGCAGAGGGAGGCAGATCGCCCTAAGTTTGAGGCCATCAAGTCTAGAACAACCAGGGTGGCATGGTGAGACCCTGTCTCATGTATTTCTACCTAAACAAAATCACATGCCAAAATTAAAATGACAATCATCTCCAAGAGGAAAAATGAGGTACATTCATCTATAGACATTTTATAATAATTGATACTTTACACCACTATTTTGTCTTGAGACAGTGTTTCATGTAGCCCAGAGTGGCTTCATAAACCACCATCCTCCGTGAACTTTTGATCTTCCTGTCTCTTCTTCAAAAGTGCTGGGAGTCCAGTCATATACCATCACACTTGGTTTGTGTGGTGCTGAGGATTAAGCCAGGGAGGGCTCTGTGCACGCTAGGCGAGCCCTCTACCAGCGGAGCTACAACCCGATCCTTACATCTCACTTTTAATCACACAAAGAATGGTGTTGCATCTGTTAAAATGAGAAAAATGGTTCTTTTTTGTGTTCTTCCTGTTCAGTGCACCTGCACACGCTGGGCAGAATATGTAACATGATCCTATGGGTGTCTGAAGGGCAGAGGAAGGCAGAGCAGCCAAGGGCACTGGGAACACAGAATGGTCGAGTGACATAGCTGCAAGTTCCCCAGGTTTTCTTCTTGCTCACATAGTCTCAACAGTGACAAGCTGGCAGCCCAGAAAGTCAGTGCATACGACAGGAAAAGATGACTTTTCCCCAGGACACAGAATGGGGCAGCTGAACGAGACAGGCAGCCTTCAAGCCGCAGGGTCTCTGTTCCATGCAAGCTCCATGAGAAAGTGTGGTGTCACTGCTGCCAGTGATGGCGAGGAAAAAGCTTACCCTTCCACTCTGCCACCTACACACAGGCTCTCCAGATCTCTGCTAGAGGACTGAGGAATCCAAGTAGAAAGCCAGGTCCTTCATCCTCATGGTGGTCAAGAGTCCTGTCCCCCGCCCCACACGATGTCAGTAGACAGTGGAATCTGAGTTTCCACCCCAGACAATAAGTGTTCCCAGTCCCCAACAGGTGGTGTTAAGGAAAACCTAGTGCAGAGTCTGGACTCTCACTGGTGCCTGCAGTAGTGAGGTTATCCTTTCTCCCATCACCATGGTAACAATGGAGCAGTAACTATGTACTCCTGTCCCTTCCAGCCAGAGAGGAATAGGTGGAGGCCTAATAGAAAGCCGGACTTCCTTTCTACCCATCAGTAACAAAGACCCGCCCCCAACATCAGGGGGTGGAGCATGGAACCAGGGCTTCCACCTGCATTGTGCAGTAATGTGGCAGGGATCCCCACTTCCCTGTTGGAGCTGTGTCAGAGAAGGCAACTAAAACGTAAGAATGAAATAAGACTCAGATCCTCCTAACTCTCACCATACCCACGATGACCATGTTTTAATTAAGAAGAACTTGTCATGGGGCTGGGGAGATGGCTGAGTTCGTGTGTAAGCCCCAGGGCTTGAGTTTAGACCCCAGAACCCATGCAGAAAGCTGGGTGTAGCAGTGCCTATTTATAACCAGAGCATGGACAGGAGAATCCGTGGAGCTGACTGGACGGCCACAATAGGTGAATCAATTAGCTTCAAATTCAGAGAAAGACTATGGCAAAAACAAAATTCAAGGTGGAAAGACATTGAAAAGTCACCTAATGTTGACCTTGGCCTCCACATGCACACAAACATGCCAACGAATACACATACGACATCACACACACACACACACACACACACACACACACACACACACACACACACACGCACACACACACATGCACCATGTACATCTAAAGAAATGACACAGCAGAAACAAGGAAGATCTCAAACCTAACTTTAAACGTCATAGGCAGGGCACTGAGAGAAGGCCCAGCTCTGCAGTTAAGGGTGCTTGCTGATGCAGCCCGACTTCTGATCCCAGAACCTACATCACGTGGTTCACAAACTGCCTCTAACTCCAGCTCCAGGGAGCCTGATGCCCTTTGGCCCTCCCAGGCATGGATATCCACATGCAGAAACCCACACACAGACACATGAATCAAATTTAAAATAAATCTTTTAAAGAGTTACTAGATGCCACTGCTAGGTTGACAGGTGTCAAAATTTTTTAAATAGCTATTGGGAAATGTTCACTGGGCAATTATAAACTCCCTAAGCACAAAGGAAGGGGGGGAGGAGGGAGGGAGGAGAAGGAGGAAAGGAAGATAAATAAATAGACATGAGAATATTACTAAATGAAATGTTACAAATGAGAAATAAAACAACTAAATAAAAAACTCAGAAGGCTTGGTGGCACATGCCTTTAATTCCAGCACTCAGGAGGCAGAGGCAGGCAGAGCTCTGTGAGTTCCAGGACAGCCAAGGCTACATACTCAACAACAGAATAGAGAACAGAGCAGGAAAAACAAACATGGATAACATCACCTACTGATAATAACAGACAGACAAAAATAGACTGATGAGGAAATCGGAAAGACCTAACAAAAGATCTAGTATTTACATCAGTAGAGTCCCAGTGGAAAAAGAAGAAGAGGAGAGGAGTGGGAAAGTACTAAAAGGTGGGGGGAGGGCTGGAGAAATGGCTCATGTGTTTAGAGCACTGGCTGCTCTCACAGAGGACCTGGGTTCGGTTCTCAGAACCCATTCAAGTGGTTCACAACTCAATTCCAGTTCCAGGGATCTGATGCCTTCTTCTGGCCTCTGTAGACACCAGACATGCATATAGTACACTTACATTACATTCAGGCAAGCACTCACATACATAAAATAAAAATGAATAAATCTTTAAAAAAGTTAAAACACTCAAGTTTATGAAGTTTCAAAACTTCTTTTGAGATTATAAAGTAAATGAAAAAGCCAGACACTAGAATAAAAGATTGCTCTCCCCACATACATGCATGCATTCATGCACACGTAGCAAATGATTCCTATCCCAGGAGTGAACACTTACTTAACAAAAGATACACAAGTGAGCAATAAACACACTAAAATATTGTCAAAACAGTTAGTCACTGGCAAAAACCACAATGAAAGAACCCAACTCTAGAATATCTAAAATAAAAAATAACAATAACAAGTTGATGAGGATATGGAACAATCATACATTGTTGATGGAATTGTGAAACAGTACAGAGTTGAAAATCAGTTTGGCAATTTCACAAAATTAAACAATCACCTAGCCTTTGACCTAATTAGTCCATTCCTTTCCACAAAAGAAGTGAAAACTTATGTTGACAAAAGACTTGTGCAATAGTGTTCATAGAAAGTTTTATTCAGAATAACCTCCCCCTGGCACCAACCTGATCCATCAACAGAGGGATAATTTGCTATTATGCAATGTATTATTATAATACAATGCTTTGTTATTGAGTTATACATGGAAGATGAATCATGAATACATGTAATGACATGGATAAAACCCCAAAATATGGTGTGGAATGGAGATGCACAAAAAAAAAAAAAAAAAAAACACAGGTGCTTTCCGGCTCCACTTACAAGATGTTTTAAAACAGACAAAACTAGTGGAGAAATGAATCAACTGGTGGTCACCCGGTAGATAACAGAGAAGAAGCTTCAGGAATGGGCATGAGGGAGAGGCCTTCAAAACCTAGGGATCTGGGTATCAGAAGATTGCTCCCAGTCCCCTTAAAATTTTCCTATTGTTTTTCACTGCCCTGGGACACAGTTCATAAGAGCCCCCTCCCCCCCCAAGAGATCTAGGCCCTTCATTCCAGGGCAGAGCTAAACTTGTGCCTTAGCTCTTTCTGCTTGAAATATTGCTCTCCCATCCCCTCATGCTCAACTTAATCCCAACATGCACTCCTCTATCTTGCTTACAATTCATATCCTTACTTACTTGTTTTTATTTCCATTTTATGTATATGGGTATTTTTTTCTGCCTGTATGCCCATGTACCACTTGTGTGCCTGGTGCCGGAGGATGGCAGAAGAGGGCATTACATCTCTTGGAACTGGAATTGCAGATGGTTGTGAGCTGTGTTGTGGCTCCTAGGAATGGAACCAAGGTACGCTAGATGGACAGGCAGTGTTCTTACCTGATGAACCATCTCTCCAGCCCCGTTCAGATCTTTTAAACATATATATATGCGTGTGTTTATGGGTGTGTATATGCCACAGTGTATATGTGGGCGGTCACAGAACAACTTGTAAGAGTCAGTTCTCCGCTCCTATCATGTGAGTCCCAGGGCTGAACTCAGGTTCTCAGGTTTGGTGACAAGTGTCATTACCTACTCAACCTTCTGGTTGTCCCACAGTTCAATTTTTTGAGGGAGTTCTTTTGACCTCCAGGTGGGGTGGGTGCCTACTTTACCCTCCCGACATCCACAGCCTCTCTGCCTCCTCGATGACTTCATTACAACTGTCTGTTCCCATTCCGGGCCTTTCAATCCTGACTGCAGTGGCCTGTTCACCACGTCAAAGGTTCCGACACCATAGCTTGACATGGGGCCTGGGCTGCTTCTCCTTGCACAATGATATGAGTATACAAACCAAATCCCCACCCTAATATGTACCCAAGATGTTATGCCCATATGAGCAATAGGGGATATTCTTCAGGCCTGAGGGGAAATCACACCGACTACAACACCCCAGTGAGTCAGTCTGCATAGATGTTGACTAAGTCGGTTTTGGACACCCACAGTGAGGGCATATTGCCTGGAAGACCAGTTTCCTCCTTGATTTCCTCAGCTAGGGGCCAAAGAAGGAGGTACAGGTCAGAACCCAAACTTCCTGAGCAGCAGCATCCTTAAGACCAGAGCATGAAAACGGGAGCTGTCTCAGGCCCTCTCCCTTTGCCTTCTCCCCACACTAAGAAGACAACTGCACAATTCTGACTTTGTTCTCCCTGAATACTTTGTTCTCTATTTTAGGTCTTTTCCTTTCCATATAAATTGGTCCATATCGTCAAAGTGACTTTGGATTTTTGTTTGGATTTCACCGATGCCATAAATCAATTAATGGGAAAACTGGTACCCTAACCATAGTGAGGTTTCCTATTTATGAACATGGAATGCTTCTCCATTTATTTATATTTTCTTAGATTTCTTTCACTGGTTTGAGGGTGTCCACATAAAGATCTTGATACACTGAGTATTTTGCTATAGATTAGAGTCTACATAAGTACTTCATTTTTTGATGGCTATGTAGATGCTAGTGTTTTTTTTAATTTTTAAGATACATTTTTATTATTTTACGTGTATAAGTGTTTGCCTGCATGTGTGTCTGTGCACCACATGTGTACTTGGTACCCATGGAGGTGGTGAACCTCCATAGCAAATGGGTCTTTCATAACAAATGCCCTTAACCACTGAGCCAACTCTCAGCCCAATGGTACTTCTTTTTATTTCAAATTCCAACAATGCATTGCTGATCTATATAGAAACACAATTGACTGCATATACACATCCTCTATCCTCCAACCTTGCTACAACTGTCTGTTAGTTCAAGAAATTTTGATGTTACTCTTTATTCTTCAGGATTCCATATAGAAAATACTCTCAGCCACAAACGAGACCAGTTTTATGACTTCCTTCCCTTTCTGTAAATGCAGTATTTCCTTTTCTTGGTTTTTGCATTAGCTAGGACAGAAAAGTATGAACTTGAGTAGGAGTGGAGAGCCAGCATCTTAGTGAGGAAGTATCTAGTTTCTTGACATTGAGTACAAAGCTAGCTACAGCTTCTTTGTAAGCACACTTTCTCTGTTTGGAGACACTAGAATGACGTGTCTCTCTAGTCCTGCCTTGTGAATTTTTGCTGTGCATGGGTGAGAGATTGTGCTGAAAAAAATTTTTTTTCTGGATCTATTGATATGATCATGATGTTTCTTCTTTAGGCTGTCGAAGCCATGGGCTACGTTAGTTGAATTTAAAATGCTGACTAAAGGTCATGTACCCAGAATACATCCCTCATGGTCTACAGTGTTTCTGGTCATGGTGCAGAGCTCTTTTGTGTATTGTTGGATTAAAATTGCTTTCCAGCTGTTGCTGACTTTGGTAGCCATGGGCATGAGGGATACTGATCTATATCTGCCCTCCTATGTCTGTCTTCTTACAACAGCTAGGTAACCTTGAACTCCCAATTCTCCAGCCTCCACCTCCTGAGTGCAGGGACTACACACTTATACCACCATGTCTATATTACGTGGTCCGAGGGATTAAACCCAGGGTTTCTTGCTTGCTAGGAAAGCACTCTGTCCACTGAGCTACTCTCCAGGCCATGACTGCTCTCCTGTTTATCAGCCATGACTAATCGGAACTTGAAGTTAAGATACATTGACTTAGTTATTTCTTTCTGATTTGGGCATTAGTGTAACGCCGACCTCGGAAACTGAGTTGAACCTGGGTGTGGTGGTGCACAGTTTTGATCCCTGCACTTGGGAGCTGGATCCCTGTGAATGAACTCCAGGTCAGCCTGGGCTACACAGTGAGAACCTTTTTAAAAGAGGGAGCTAAGGAACACTCTTTCATCTTGCATTTTCTGGAATGGATTTCAGTATGCTATTAGTATTTTCCCTTAAATGTTCACTAGAATTCATCAGTGAAACCATACAGGTCTGGTGGGTCCATTTTGGAAGACAACTAATTATTTTTATTTATTTTGTTTGTTTGTTTGTGACTGGAGAGACAGTCGCGGGTGCTGGGAACCGAACTCCTATATTTTTGGTTATGAGCCTAGTCTTTAAGGGTTGAGCCATCTCTCCAGCCCAGATGACTAATTATTAATTTGCTTTGCTTAACAGACAAAAAGCTAATCTGAGGATTTATCTCAGTAGCAATAATCAACCTGTCCATTTTACTCAAACTATCATATTTGCATGTTAGAGGTATCCATAATGCCCCCTTCCACTGTCAATGAGGTTGGTGCAGAAATTTGCTTTTTTTAAATCGAGATTTAGTTCGTGTAACATAAAAAATTCACCACTGTGAAGTGTCCACTCTAGTGTTCAGAATGCTTAATATATTATACAACCATCACCATTGCCTTTGCTTACACATTTCCATCACCAAGAAGCCCTGTACCTGCTTCCCCATCCCCTGGCAACCAGAAATCTACTTCCATCTTTATGTGCATTTCATACAAACAGAATTATGTGATATATAGTCTTTTGCATTTGAGTTTCCTCATTTAACATGTTTCCTAGGGTAACATATTCCATCATGTGGGCATGCCCTAAGTATATCTTCAATAGCTATACTTATAGGTCAATATTCAGACATGGAAATACCTAAACTCCACCAAAGAAAAAGATGAAAAGTATTATCCATGTGTGATCCAAGTGTACCCACCTATATGAACAGAAATGGACTTAGCCTGGGGATTCCTTTGGAATTGAAAAGAATTACGCTTGCATCTCCTAGGCTTAAACAAAGTGCTGCTGTAACTGCATGCCACCTGCTTTGGTGGAACCCCTCTTCTGTCAGGTGCCTAAGTAGGAAGCCAATTGTATATGGAACAATCCTTACAGGTTGGCATTATGCATCCCCATTTGACATGTGAAGAAATCATGGGTCTGAGACCTGTAGCCAGTGAGAGTCAAGATGAGAATTCAAGGACCCCAATGCCTAAACTCTCCTCAGCTGTCAGGGAACACCTAGAATTCTTGACCTAACTGCTCCAGTAATAAGCACTCCTTATGGTTTTTAGTTTGTTTGTTTGCTGTGAGCCTACCTGACAGTCTGGAGAAGTCTACAGAACCCTCTTCAGAATAATGTTTTAAACGTATGAGATTAAATCTACACAATTGCAAAGGAAATGCATCCCATGTGTGATGGTTACGTTGACTGTTGATCTGACAAGAGTTAGAATCACCATGGAAACAAACCTCTAGGCAAATCTTGAGTTTCTAGATTAGGTTAATTGAGGTAGAAATATCCATCATCCCATGAACTAGGGTCCTGGACTGTGCTTTAAAGAAAAGAGAAACAGGGGGGCTGGAGAGACGGCTTAGTGGTTAAGAGCACTGGCTGCTTTCCCAGAGGTCCTGAGTTCAATTCCCAGCACCCATATGGCATCTCACAACTGTGTGTAACTCCAATTGCAGGAGATCTGGCATTCTCACACAGGCATATATGCAGGTAAAACACCAATGCACATAAACTATAAATAAATTGATTTTTAAAAAGAAGCAGGGTGTGTGGGAAGGGTTGGAGAGATAGCTCAGGGTTAAAAGCATTCCTTGCTCTTCCAGAGGACCTAGGTTTGATTCCTAGCACCTACAAAGCTGCTCACAACTCTAACCCCATGGTATCCAATGCTTTCTTCTGGCTTCCATGGACACCAGTTATGCCAGGAGTGCAAAGACATACATGCAGCCCAAACACTCATACACATAAAACAATAAAATTGAGAGAGAGGAGAGAAGGGAGCTGAGAAACTACAGCAACAAGACAAGGGACTCACACACCATGGAAATACAATTGCTAATTATTTTTAAACAACCACATTTCTAAAGTAATAACATAAACATCCTTTTAACACATTAAATAACAAAACCCAGCAGTAAGTCTAGTTCCTACTGCCTCTCTGCAATATTAAAAAGCATAAACAACAAAAGCTATCTGCAACCACTGTAGAGTGATACTCACACATCTGGATTTCTGTTGGTGACAAAGACACAGGTGCTACTGATCTGACTGTGGCTTATTGACTATGCTCATACTGAAAGGGAACACTAACTAAAATGATGTCACCCAGTCCTCCAGCCACATTCATGGGCCTCTAGGTGAGACTTTCTACCCCACCCCTACCCCCTGCCCTGTAGCTATGAAGCCCCGAGGGATGGGGACATGGGCCTGGGGCCTGCTATCAGTCGTTTATGTTCACATCCTGGAGTCCCAGTGTGACCTTGCTGCCACTTTCCCTGTCCAGTTCAGAGTTCCCACAATTTGCTTGCTTTCTGGGTGCTCCCTAAACAGTCTATCACCAGCCCCCGCCTAAGCTTGTCTCCCACACCCTGTGTCTAGGGATAGTTCAATGCCTCTGCCAAGCAACATCCCCAGCGTGGTGTGGGGAGTTTCTGATCTCTCATACCAGACTTTTTATATGAGTTCAAAAGGGCAGTCCCTCCCTGATCTTAGCTCCCCTGGGATGAGGCATGGTGTCAAGACTACAGCAATAAATGAAAACTCAGGGGCAGATATCTGTAGAGAAGGCAAGACAGGCCAGGACCTCTTGATGCTAGGCACAGCCCATCTCATGTCCCAGGGCCCTGCTTGGAGAGTGGAGGAAATGGGGCATACACATAACTTCTGGGCTATAGTTTTTCAGAATGAGATGGGCTTTCCACATTGCCATATTATGGGGTAGATTGCTACAGCAAAGCAGCCTGGTTAAACCAACCACCAGACATCCTCAGGGCTTACCCCTGACCTGAAGAGACTCAGGGAAAACCCCGTAGGTGACTCTAGGAAACAGCAGCACTATCTAGAGCTTTCCTATAGATCCAATCACACGTGGGATGCATTTCCACAATCCTTCTCCTCCTTGTTTTTCCTCTTTATTCCAGGCACTTGGAGACAGTCTCTCCTCTTTCAGTTGCAGTGTTCCCAAGAACAGAAAAGTGATATCTGAGAGCCCCTACATCTCCTTTCTGACCAGTCAGAGATGAAGGACTTCCCATAATGGTGATGCCACACAAGAGGAAAAGCAGTAGGTCGGTGGTACCACTCCAGCTGCCCTGGTAACAGCAGGTCCCATAGCAGAGGCAGCTTTATTTCTAGTCCAACCACAGTAAAACTGTGGGGCTGGAGGAGAGGGAGGCAGGCTCAGGCACTCCATAGAAAGACAGCTTAACTTGATATCCTTCATGATGTTTCCATGGTTACCTCATCTGACCCATCTCTACAGCAGTCCCTGGGGCTGAGGAAGGAGGCTACAGAAGCCAAATGGACAGCGAAGAGAGGAGGGTGGCCAGGCAAAGAGTGCCAGGAGGAGGCTTTCAGGGTTGGGTTGCTTGGCAACGCCCTCCAAACAACCTGGGCCTGACATAGATGAAAGGAACTCAAAAAACAAAAACAGAAAAGTCAAGATGCACACCAGCAGCCCCAATGTTTCCTGTTTTTCTAACAAATCAATGATGATTTCCAAGAAAAGCAAGCTGTACTGCACTCGCCCCAGGCACAGCCGCAGAATTTGCACATCTGGCCTGTGCTTCAAGAGCAGCCAGCGGTGAGCTGTGCCACAGGATGTGTCAGAACACCTCAGGACTCTGCAGCCTGAGGATCCTGAGAGGAGCAGGGCCAGGGAACCACCTGCCAGAGCCAGCCCAGGAGGTAGGCACTCTTTACTACCTGCCAGTTCATCCCAAAGCTGCTTCAAATCCCACCTATCATACTAATGCATCAATGTGTCAGAAGTGCCATCCATAAGATAAAGAAACAGGAAGACCGTCCATTCTTAGAGAACCCTCTGGGGAGGGTTATGTGTGTGTGTTGGGGGGGCTTCCCGCAGGCCAGGCCAATCTACATTTCCTCAGAATGTCTAGTAAGATGGTGTAAGGGCTCCAGGAAAGACCCATGGGGCTGTGTTTCCTTGGCAACATGAAGCTGATAAAAGTAGAAGCAAGGTCACTCAGGAAGCTTCCCACAAGGCATCCCATCCCACCTAGTGCCTTGCCTCTCCCTTTTCTGTTACAGAGATTTCCCAGGTTCCTAGTGAGAAGCTCCTGGCAGGATAGTCAGGCCTGATCTGGGGCTGAAGATCAACCTCCAGCCTTCTCCTTGTCTCTTGGCCTCTCCAAAAAAGCATGTCTGCTGCCTTCTGCGTAAACATATCCAGGAAGCCGCCATTGTCCCCGGGAGAGCCCTTTCACACCTGTCTCAAATTTTCTTTCTCCCCCACAACCAAAACCTCCACAGTACCTCTGCACCCACACTTGGTTGCTCGAGGCGCTGGAAAATACCACCTCCCTGTGGGTCCTGCCAAGCTGGGGATTCCACTCTGCTCACTCAGGCAGAAGGCAATTTATTTCTAAGCAAGCTCAGACTGCTGCCCAGCTTAGTCCTCCTGCACCCCACAGAGGTAGGCAGGCAGTAAGCAGGGAGCCATGGAATGAGAAAAGGAGAAGATTTTGAAGTCTATTCTTTCTGTCTTATTCCTGTTTGGCAGGTACCTTAGCTGGATGGATCTAATGTTCATATCACACACAGAGACACTTACACCCTGCTGAATCATATAAAACTAAGATGTAGGCTGTGCATATTGTGTCTTGAATGCAGTCATGTGTTATTTATCAACAGGGGGCATGCATCCTTAAGATATGCTGTAGGAGCCGGGCACGGTGACACACGCCTTTAATCCTAGCACTCAGGAGGCAGAGGCAAGCGGATCTCTGTGCTGGAGGCCATCCTGGCTTACAAAGCAAGTTCCCAGGACAGCCAGGGTTGTTACAGGGAGAAACCCTGTCTCTACAAACAAACAAACAACAAACACAAGATTTGCTGTAGGAAAGCATCATTAGGATATGGTGCAGGGAAAGACATCATCAGACAGTTTGGTGGTCAAGCAGCCATTACAATGCACTCACATGAGCACAAGATGCAGGAGGCTGCTGCTGGCACAACATGCTATGTACCTGACGCGGACATTTTTTATATAAAAGAAGAATCTAGTAAGTATATAAATCAGTAGCAGTGGCGAAAATCACTTATTGTCATTATGAAGGTCTTACCACTCTACGTAATTATGCACTCTGTCCTTTGAATGTTTAGTAGCATACCAGCATTGCCACAAATGCATGAGTAATGTGGTGTGCTCCAATTTTTTGACAGCCATGTCACTAGACAATAGTAATTTTTCAGCTCCATTATAATGTTACGGGGATGCCATGGTATGCCCATTTCATTATCAATGGGTATGAAGCTAGAGTGTAAGAAGTCATGCTGTGCAGCTGTGGAGCTTTCTCACTACAAAGGCCTGGCCTGGCTCCCTTCTCTCACTTTTAAGGGAGGGTAGGAACACACACTACCCACTGAAGCAGGCTCTGGCCCTTCCCCACTCAGATGGCACATCCCGGACTCATTAGATTTGTTGGGGACCAGCCACTCTCTGCAGCATCTAATCAGATGCCAGCTCCATAGGACTCCACCCTGACAAACCAACAAGTCTACCCTTACCCCTGTTATACATGCTGCTTCTAGGGGACAAAACACCAACCCCAAAGCTGTACTCCTCTACCTGGCTCCTGACGGTCCTTTGGCCAGTAGTTTCCATGACTGGCTCAGAGGGAGTTAATGACACTCCTGTTGGCAGGAGAAAGAAGAGAAAAGTCCCTGAAAACTCACCATAGGAAAACAAAATGCTCAGATGGGCATGGTGGTATCTGGCTGTCAGCCCAGCACTTAGGAAGCTGAGGTGAGAGGATGTTGAGTTTGAGGCCAGCCTGGGCTATACAGCAAGCTCCAGACTGTTCTTGTCTACTTAGTAAGATCTGGTCTCAGACAAAAACAAAACAGAACAAAAATCAAAGGAATAAGAACAAGGAAACAGAAGGGTTATGATAAGATTGTGGTACCCAAAGATGGTTATAGTGGTGTTTCTACAATCCAGTAGAATCTAGTTCCTTAACAAGTGAATTTTAACTTCCCTGTCCTTAAACTGAGGTATGCCAGTGACTGTGACAGTCAGTGACACAGTGGAAGTGGCCTGATGTAGCTTCCAAGACCAGGTCATGAATGGTAAGGCAGCGCCTCTCCTCTTCCACCCAGAGTTTGCCTTGATGCAAGGAAGTCCAAGACATATAGAGAAGAATCTGTAGGTGCTCCATCCATAGTTCTGCTCTCCAGATATTTTTGTCTTTCCAAACACCAAACGTTGCACCAAATGCTGAACACATCACGAACACAGAGACACCATCCTGCTACACCGGTTCAAACCCTTGACACCCCCATAATCAAGGAAGTAACTGACACCATACAGCACTACATTTTAGGGCAGTTTCTTTCACAACCATAGTGTGAACATGCCTGGCACATGTGCTGGATGGATGGATGGATGGATGGATGGATGGATGCAATGAGAAAGAAGTCAAAAGGAAGACAAAAGAAGATGGAAACATTAGAACTGAGGCTCAGACACTGCTTTCCTTACCTGGGTCATAAAGCCCTGAGCCACCATCTAGAGATGGCAAGGACTTCAATTGGAATTAGAAGGCCCAACTGGGCTGAAATTAGATCTTTAAACCAAACTTAAACTTTCATGCTTTCTGTTTCTCTCATCTGGAAGATCACAGACAACTGTGGAAACTGCCGTCTTTGATTCTGACTACGGTGCAACCTTCTCAAAACAGAAGTGAAAGGCAAATCCGGAGGACATGAGCACATCATCCTAGCGTGTGTAGTCCTCGCTGAAGACAACACTAGGTGCAGAAAATGAGTCACAGATTTTGAGGAAGCAGATTTCCAAGAGGCTGACACTTGAGAGGAAAGAAAACTGAAAACCAAAGCCATGTCATGCGGGCATGTGGTGTCGTTAGGGGAGAAGGCAAGGGGGTGTACAGGAGCCAGGACAGAAGGGAGGACCCCAAATAAGAATGCATGAATTACACTGTGAGCATGTTACAAAGCAAGGCTTGAGAAGGATGTGGGAGACATTGGCGAGGCCTTGCCAAGTTGTTTTCAAAGTCCAAAGCAGGCAGTGTCCACCCCTGGCAGCTGAAGGTGAAGTCAGATCTCCATTGCCATCCATTTCCTGAAGGAGCCTGGCTGCCCTAGCACACAGTGATGGTCAAGAGTGGTTTATTAAGTCCATAGGAAATGTGTACTAAAAGTCTATGACAGCGGTTCTCAACTTTCCTAATGTTGCAACCCTTTAATACAGTTCCTCATGTTGTGGTGGCCCCCAACTATAAGATTATTCTCATTGTTACTTCATAACTGTGATTTTGCTACTATTAGGAATTGTAATGTAAATATTTTTGCAGATACAGGTTTGTCAACCGGGTTGAGACCCACAGATTGAGAACTGCTGGTCTATTACATGATGGGCCTCCCAAGGCTTTGAGAACTCAAAATCTCACAAATCTCATGGATGGGGAAAGGGTGGATCCTGAGTGGTTATCACATAATATCATAGGGGCAGAAACAAAAATTCCAAAGTAGACAAACAACCCTGTAGAAAAATAGGCAAAATACTAGAGCCTATATCTCGAGAAAGCCAGTTGGCCTCTAAATACATGGAGAGTCACTCAAATTGATCAATCACAAAGGAAATGCACATTATAATCACAATTTGATGCCACTACAGGCCCAGAAGAATGGCTGCAGTGAGGATGGCAAACAGTGTGTGTGAGGACTTACAGCAACATGAACGCTCACAGTGGCCCATTGGACTGTCACCTGCTAGGACCACGTCCACACAGAAAAGCCCTCAGTGGCTCTGCTACATATCACCCTGGCCCGGGCTTAGGACACAGCCAGAAAGCACAGGAAAAAAGCATCCAAAATGGACTTCAAACTAGAAACAACCTCAAAGGTTCCATGTCCCAGTGGCGTTCACTATAGGGGAGGCCCAGTAGGGACTCGGAGGCAGGAGAATGGACATTGGCCAAGATTCTACAGGGGAGTAGTTTCCAGAAAGTATTCCCAGAGGAGGAGCTGTCCTGGATGGTGAGAAGTGGAGAGTGGAAAGGCAAGGAGTGGGAGACCGTGTAATTCCTATAAGGAGCCATTAGCCATTTGGTCCCTTGAATGCAGTGGTTCTCAACCTGCGTGTCACAGTCCCTTTGGCAAACCTCTAGCTCCAAAAATATTCACATTACGATTCATAACAGTGGCAAAATTACAGTCATGAAGTAGCAATGAAAATAATTTTATGGTTGGGGGTCATCACAAAATGAGAAATCATATTAAAGGGTTGAGATCCACTGCATTAAAGGCTAAGCATGGCACAGACACATTAGATGAAGCTGTCTGGGCTGCAGTGGTAGACTGTGAATGGTCTCTGATGACAGACTAAGAACAGAAGGGCTTATACAGGGGTCCTGTGGATCTGTTGCTAAAGTTTGACCCGGCAAATGACACACTCAACTGACTAGGGATTAGAAGTTCTCAGGAACCACAGGGTGGATATAGACTGAGGGAGAGAGTCTGATAAAAAAAGATCTGAAGTGGTGGGGATGAAATCCAGAACCCTTCACATGCTAGGCAAAAACTACTACTGAGCCAACCCCAGAACCTGCTGCTTATATTACACTTTGGGTTATAGGTGTGGATAAATTCGTCTCAGACAAATCAAGAAAAGGAAGCACTGTTTGACATCTATAAAACTAGAGAAAATGATGGATGTGTTAGAGAAAGAGAGAGATAAGAGGGAATAGAGGGGGGGAAAGTAGAA
The DNA here is from genome assembly GCF_003668045.3 of Cricetulus griseus. Classification (NCBI taxonomy): domain Eukaryota; kingdom Metazoa; phylum Chordata; class Mammalia; order Rodentia; family Cricetidae; genus Cricetulus; species Cricetulus griseus. Next base: position 82,344,923 of record NC_048600.1, on the reverse strand, counting down.
TCATGGGAATCCACCAGCCCCTAGGTGATATTCTCTGATATTCTCTATGTACTGTGAAGAGGCAGTTCATGAACACTTAGATGGGGATCCTGAAACTCCAGGGGCTGGAAGGGGTTTGTTCATTTGTAACAAAACAAAGCAAACTGCTACAAAAACAATGCTCCTGAATTGTAGCAAGTCTTGTAACAATTTGGTGATACTATAAACAAACGTGGTGGCTCCTTTGCTGACTTAGGAAACTCACCCAGAAGGTTGAGCATCTTTATCTAAAGGGACATCAATCATAAAACACTAAAGATTTCTGCTGTTGGGACCTGTGTGGAGTGCCATCTTTTTTTAAATGTGCTAAAATATACAAAATATAAAATACAATATGCAATATCATGCAACATGCAACTCAGTGGCAAGAAGTGCTTTTTTTGTTTTTTTTGTTTTTGTTTTGTTTTTCGAGACAGAGTTTCTTTGTGGCTTTGGAGGCTGTCCAGACACTAGCTCTTGTAGACCAGGCTGGTCTGGAACTCACAGAGATCCACCTGCCTCTGCCTCCTGAGGACTGAGACTAAAGGCGTGTGCTGCCAATGCCCGGAGCTATGAAGTGCTTTCCTATCAGGTGCAGCCATCCCTCTTCTCCATCCCTTTCACGTTTTTATCATCCTGCACCATAATACTGTACATGCTGTACACTAACTCTGTTTCCCCTTCCTCTCAGCTTCTGGCCGCCTCTACTCTCCTTCCCATCCCTCTAGAGGGCTTTGACAGCAGTGGGTCATTCACACAAATGGAAGCGAACAGAATTTGTTCTTTTGTGTTTGGCTTATTTCACTTAGCATTGTGAATTCAAGGCCAATCCATGTTATAATAGGTGTTAGAACTGCATTCCTTTTTACGGTTGAAGAACATTGCACTGTGCATATATAATGTATACATTTGTCTACCAATGGACACTTGAGGTGGTTCTTTTGGGACAGCATGTCATTTTTGATGTGTGTATGATGTATTGTGAATGTAAATGAGCATGTTTGTGTATACGCGCACACATGTGTAAGCCACAGCACATGTGTGGAGGTCGTAGCGTAACCTCAGGCTTGCTCCTCGCCTTCCCCCTTATTTGAGGCAAGGCTCTTCACTGTAACTGCTGAATGCACCAGGCTAGCCCCTGACCTTCTGGGTTTCACCTCTCAGTAGGGGTGCTGAGATTACAGATAGGCCTGGCTTTTCACAGGGGACTCAGACTCGATTTCTCATGCTTATACAGCAAGTGCCTTAACCGCTGAACCATCTTTCTGACACACGTGCTTATTGTTTAGACATAGGTTTTGTTTTGTTTTGTTTTTGTTTTTGTTTTTGAGACAGGGTTTCTCTGTGTAGCTTTGGAGCCTATCCTAGAACTCGCTCTGGAGACCAGGCTGGCCTTGAACTCACAGAGATCCGCCTGCCTCTGCCTCCCGAGTGCTGGGATTAACGGCGTGTGCCACCAATGCCCGACTAGACATAGTTTTTCACAGGACTTTCAAGACATGTGTATTCAAAGGCAGAAGCAATGAAGTTTATGTGTCAGTGGGGATTCACTAAAATGAGTGGATTTCAAATATGGTTAAGACATATCCTATTTCAGTAAGAGATTAGGGACCATCTGCGACCGACCAATAAGGTCACCATGAGAATATTTCATGACTACTTTTCCTCCCTCTGAGACAGCAAACACATCAGTGAAAGGGATGCTCCTACCTTCACCTTCTGAGCTACAGTCCAGGGGAAGCAATCCCTATCTATGAAAACATAGGGGAGAGAGAAAGGAATGGATGGTATTCTCTGAAGAGGCTGAGCTCTAGACCCAAAGTGTGTCCATCATTGCATGGTGACCCTAGCCCCAACCAAGTCCTTCAGCACCCCCTCGGAGATGCCTGCAGACTGTATAATTTAGCCTTAGCCCTCAAAAGGCATTCTCGGGCAGCTACATCCATCTCAGAGGGCAGCTCAGAGCCTTGGGCTAAAGTGGAACACAAAGGAAGGAATGGCAGTTGCTGCATCACGGCATGGTCCATTGAGGGCTTGTGTCTGTCAGTTCCTCCTCATGCCCACAGTCTTGTACATTTGGCTCAGGAAACTTCTGGAACAAGATTTCATTCCGCTCCTAATAGGTCACATAATTTGGGCCTGTGCTCAGTCTCACAACTTCAGAACTGTGTTTTCTTGAAACCTGAAGGCTGGCTCAACTCCACTTTACATCTTCTTCCATGCCCTCAGAGCAACTTCTGCTTTTCTCAAGCAGGCGGGTTTTGTTGTTGTTGTTGTTTGGGTTTCTTGTTTTGTTTTGTTTTTTGATACATCTAAAACTCATGGTAATCCTCCTGCCTCAGATTCCCCAGTACTTGGTTCACAGGTATGTGTCATCACACCCATTGACTGGATGTTTTTATTAGCAAATCCTTTAAAGGGCCACACCCTTATCACTGTTTGTTTTCCTTTACCTAAAGTTCATAGCAAATGTTCTTACACAAACCAATATTCTCACATTGTAACCCACAGTCCAGCATATACACTTTCACACCTCAGCCCCGAAGCTGGGTGGCTCATATATTCCATCCTTTCTCTGATGAGTTCAGAAAAACAACATACCTAAAACCATCCTTGTCTCTTTAAAATTGAGCTGTAGGGTGGTCCTCTCACTACAGAGAAATGTGGAGGGCATTCCTATCCCCTTGGCCAAGAAGACCTAAAGAACTTTCCGAGATCTTTCCAGATACTTGCATCAGGGCCTGTGGACAATAAGGGGCTCTGGACACAAGCTTATGTTCTTGTAGGTGACACAGTGATGGATCCAGGCAAATGGTTAGGTGCCCCAGAATTTGCCACACTCCATGAGAAGACAGGAAGACCACATCAGCCTCCTCAGGCCACATAAGTATGTATGCACAGAGGAGACAGCACCCTCCATCTAGGTGGACCCCAAATCAGAAATGGGAGTTCTGTCTGCTGGGGAGGTTTTTCCACAGGCTCCTCCCCAGAGAGAGAGGCCTCCTTCCTCTCCAAAGCACAGTTCTTCTTCAGAAAAATGAAGGCAGGACTAGGCAGATGGCTTAGTCCATGAACTGTTGGTCTTACACGCATGATGACCTCAGTTTGGATCCCCAGAACCCATGTAAAAAGGTTTGGCATAAAAGCCTTCGGTCACCGGGCATTGGTGCCGCACACCTTTAATCCCAGCCTTCGGGAGGCAAAGGCGGGAAGATCTCTGTGAGTTCAAGGCTAGCCTGGTCTACAGAGTGAGTGCCAGGATAGGCTCCAAAGCTGCACAGAGAAACTCTGTCTTGAAAAACAAATCAAAACAAACAAAATGCCTGCAGTCCCAGGGTGGGTAGTTAGGGAGGGGCGAGCAGGGACAGGAGGATGCCTGGAGCTCACTGGCCAGCTCATCTTGCTGGATTGGTGAGGTTCAGGTCCAGTGTGAGACCCTGTTTCAAACAGAAATAATGTGGAAAACAACAGAGGAAGACATTGGACATTGACCACTGGACTCCACAAGCATGTGGACATGCACATACCCCAGACACCTGTGTAAATACATCCAAACATGTACTCATGCACACACTACACACAGAAAGAATGAAGGAAGGAAGGAAGGAAAGCAGAAAGAGAAAAGAAAGGGGGAAGGAAAGAAAAGAGAGCAGGAGGGAAGAAAGAGGGAGGGGATAAGGAAGCAAAGGAAAATAACAATCTTGTCCTTTCTCCCTCATGTTGGCCCATGGTCCTCCTGGAGTCTGAGACGGGAGCTTGTTCCTGTTGTTGTTCTAAAGGGTTCCCAGCGAGTGGGAACAAGGCTGTGTCTGTGAAAAGCACTTTGTGGTTTTGCAAGTTATGAAGGGCACTATGATGTAAAACAATCATAATTATTTATAGTATTTTCTTCCCAATTTAAACACATGTATTCTTCTTCATCTCCCTTGAACTATCCCTAGGTCGGGTAGGCCAGGCACCTCTACAGATGTCTGAAGAATCCCCCAGAAATGCCTTCAACCAGTTCTTGTTTCACTCCTGAAAACACAGCTCCTAGTTGCCCCACAGCCTACTGGGTAGGCGGGACAGGAAGCCCCTAGGCCATGTAAATACTGTGTTGCAAACAGACACTTCCCCAGCCTTCTGTATACAAGCTGTCACAGACTGGGGCTTGTCAGGGGTTGGGGAGAGGCTCCTCAGGACTTCCCCCACCCTCTGCTGATGCTGAATGGACTAAAGACAGCAAGAGGATTCCCAGAAGGGTCAGCACCTGCAGGTGGCCAGAGCTCCTGGGGTCTGAAACAGTCCCAGAGGACACCTGCCTTGTCCTGTCCCAGAAAGGCACTGACACAGGTGTCTAAACCTATCAGCTACTCTCAGGAAGCCAGTGAGATGCTTGGAAGGTACAGCCCCTGGGAGAGCTGCAGTGAAAACACCCCACCCCCAGAGAGTCCAAATATGGGCCACTTAGCCTATCAGCCAGGCCCCATGGCTGAGGCTCAGGTCTTCCTGGACTGGCTGCTTCAAGGGGCAGTCAGAGCCTCAACCACCTCTGACTGAACACAGACAAATGCCTGCCCTCCCAAAGCACAGGGGACTCAGGAGTGTCGAAAGTGCTTGAAAACATTCTTTACCTGCAAAGGCTGGGGGGCGGGGTGGGAATGGAGCAAGAGCATGTTAGGTCTTGGGGGAAACTGAGCTCGAGAGGACGAGACTATATAAAGAACACAGTCAGACTCTACTGTATCCTAAAGAAGACCAAGGCCTTTAGGCTTTCCCCAAAGTGGCATGCCATCTAAGGGGTCTGGCTGCAGTAATGAAGATTTTGTGGCTCCTGATAGAGAAAGGAAGAGCCTGTGACAAAAGCCCACTACAGGTACACAGTGAAGAAAACCCAAGTGGACATCAGATGAAGGGACAGGTAGATAAGAGATAAAAGAGTCATGGAGTCAGGGAGCATCATCACAATGGGACAGAGTGGAGGGAGACGGATGCTGGGCGACATCAGAGACGATGCCAAGATTTCAGAACTGGAGTCTAGCTACAGAAGAAACAGAAAGAAGGAAGTCCTTAGAAGTGTAATTAGGTCCCAGATGTGTGTTCACAGTGAAGCAGTGTATCTAAGGGAAAACAGATAATATGTCACGGAGACAAAGGTTGGGATGAGAAAGAGAAGAATATCCGGGGAAAGAGAGGACCAAGACCAGAAGAGGACTGGCTGACTAGAGGCATGAGTGGGGCCGGGAAAGCTCCAGTTAACAGCAGAAGCATCAAATTTCCATAGAGACTTCCAAGAAGTGAGGCTCAGTGGCACACACTTGTAATTCCAGGAGGGTCACAAGTAAGAGTCACTTTGAGGGAACTGCTCAGTTTTAGGATTGTTCCCTCTAGTTTTAAGTTAGGTTTCATAGCAATCACTTTTTAAAAAGTTCTGTGGGTTTTTGTTTTGTTTTGTTTTTAGACAATCTCACTATGTAGCCTGGAGGAGATAGTAATACTGGGAGGAAGGAGGGACGGAGGGAGGGAGGGAGGGAGGGAGGGAGGGAGGGAGGGAGGCTCAAGAAAGATGCAGGCAAGAAAGAGGCTATTGCAATTTGCCAACATAAACTCAACGTGACTATAGATGAAACTGTCCAATCAAGACATGACTGACAATAAGGACTGCCACAGTTGTGGCTTGAGAAGGGACTTATAGTCACAGGGATTCTTGTCACAATGGACGCCAGGAGTGGATGAGCAGGTCCTTTCTACTGAGCCATCAGAGCAGTTCCCACAAGACTGCAACAAGAGAGCAGAAGAGAAACTACCAGGTGAGAATCCTGGAGTCAACTGGTCCAGGAGGCAGCAGGCTGGGAGAGATGAGGAGGACACTATGTACAACCAAACCATCAGTCTCCTGCTCCCTCTAGTAGCCTGAGTGTTTGTCACACCACAGCCATAGAATCCCCCCAACACAGTCATAGGCCATGGCTCTGAACTGGTTTTCTCAAAATGAATCTCCCAAGATGTCAGTACAGAAATGAATGCAAAATTCAAAGGCTTATGAAACATTGGCTTGAAAGTCTTACATTCAAGAGGCCATTCACACCTGGCTCACCATGGAGGCTGTGTGGCTGACTGTGACAGTTTAATGGATTCTGCCCAGATGACTTTTAGGAGGACTTAGTATGTCAAAGGAAGCAAATAACAGAAGACCCCCAAGCAGAGTCCACAGCCTAAGCTTAGGCTGTGCGTAAGATCTAGTCTCCAGTGGTGGTCACTATGGTCAGGGATGTTTTCTGACAGCCAGGAGGAACACACTGTGAAGAGAGATGGGGGACTTTTGAGGGAACTGCCCAGCTGTAGGAACTGTTCCCTCAGAGCCACTAAACTTCTTACATTTGAATAATGTTTTTTAGAATAATCAACCTGAAAAAAAATTTTTGAGACATTCTTGCTATGTAGCTTAGGCTGTCCTCAAACTCATGATGGCTCTCTTACAGGCGAGCACCACCACTCCCAGACAGAACAGTCTTGTCCACCATTGACACCATCTCTAGGAGGGACAGGAGGAGCGGAGTATCTCACACCCCACTCTCACAGCTATCACAACTGTAGGACCAACAGGCATTTTCCTTGAACACTTCTACCAACGGGGCGATCTCTGTCAACATGTGCCCTGTTCCGACTTTCTCTAAGCCCTTCCTTGAAGTGAGCTGAAGTCAGTTCCCTTTCATTTCTCCTCACTGAGCCCATTCCCATCCTATTCACCTTTTCCAAAGGACGCTGCCCTTCAAACATCTGAAAGATGGGCGACACCTCACTCATCTCTGCTTAGAGAAAAACTTGGGTTTTTAAAATAATTCCCATGAAGGTAACAGGGAGAGCTGCACTCAGAAGGATCTGCCTGGCTTCCTGTGGGAATGACCTTCATATAAACGGAAGGTCGTGTAAGGTGAAGACTCAGTGACTGATTGTTAAGAACCTGACTCTGTGGTGTCAGCTCCAGGTGGCTGGGGATTATAGGTGTGCACCTAAGAGAACTAAAAAGTAGTGGAGAGAAGAGCATGGAGAGTGGGAAGCTGGGGATCCAGCAGCAGAGCTGTTCCCACAGCTCTCAAGGGACAGACCCCTGTCCTGCTCGGACAAGTGCCTCCAAGTTGACCTTGCAAAGCAGCAAACTAGAAATTAATGACAACAGTGAGGGCAAACTCACCCTGTGTTGGGGGTAATTTGAACCTTAGATGGTCCCCAAAGGTATGTATACGCTAAAGGCTTGGTCTCTAGTTTAGTGCTTTTAGAGGGTGATGGGACCTTTAAGAAGTGGGGGTTAATGAGAGGTCTTTAGGTCACTGGATTGCATGTATGTAGGAGACCGAAAGACTCCAGAGTGTCTCTCTTTTATCTGTCTCCATCTCTCTTTGTGTCTTCTTGTCTCTCTGTCTCTCCCTTGTATCTGTCTCTGAGTCTCTCTGTCTCTGCCTGTCTCTGTCTCTCTGCTTCTCAGTCATGATATAAGCAGTTTTATTCTATTTCATTTCAGCCATGATCTACTCCCTCACCACAGGCTCATATCAATGAAGCCAACCCATCAGAGATCGAAAGCTCCAAAACTTGGATCCTAAATCATTCCTTTCTCTTTACGACTTGGTTATCTCAGGTGTCTGACGATGCTGGGAAGCTAACATGTAAATACAGATGCAAAACTCCTAAAGAGGCTCACATATAAACTCATGTCAAGGTGCAAGAACACAATTTTCTAATATATGTTTAAAAATATTTTTGACAGCCTTAATATTTTTGGTCATGCTTTTAAATGCTCCCTACAAACGAGCAATTGAAGAAAACATCTTTCAAACACATTACTTTACTGCTAATGTCTCACAATCACACAGAAAGGAAGTCTTAAAGACAAGCCAATCTCCAGGAACGCAGCTTTGTAGACTTAAGTTGCAAAGAACTGATAGTGGCCATGTCTTCTCTGTCCCTCAGTCCTAGCCATAAATCCGGTTCCTCAGGCTGGGGAGCAGAATAGAGTGCTCCTTGACAGCACTCTACTAGCAAAGGCAATGCCCATCCACCATCCTGGAAATAGGTTGAAGTCAAATCTTCACAAGTAATCCAGAAGATGGTAGCTGGCCATGGTGGCACACACCTGTAATTCCAGCTCTCCGGTGACAGAGGCAGGAGGAGTGCAAGTGACAGGGCAGTCAGAGTGACATAGTGAAATCCCAAGTTAAAAAATAAAATCCAGAAGATGTCCTTAGTGTTGATCACGAAGTTCAGCGGTCCGCAGCCATATGTCTCCAAGTCTCACTAGAGTCACTAGGTGGTTCCCTGAGTGCCCTATAAAGAACTCATTACCCATTACCACCCATGGCTTGACTCTACTAACAACTCTCAAGGGACTTTCCTGTGGAGACTCACTGCATAGAGACCATTGTGTTTTCTGGAACATACTAAGCCAGGCGCTAGACAATAGAAGTCTAAGAAGACCTTGGAGTTGTATGTAAGATAGACTGTGTGTGTGTGTGTGTGTGTGTGTGTGTGTGTGTGTGTGTGTGCATGTGTGTATGTGTTTACCCTTTCATCAGCATTTCAAACAGGTTCAACCTGTGGGTCTTGATCCTTGGGGGGGGGGTGTGAATGACCCTCTCACAGGAGTCATCTAAGACCATCAGAAAATACAGATATTTACATTATGATTCATAAAAGTAGCAAAATTACAGTTATAAAGTAACAATGAAAATAATTTTATGGTTGGGGCTCACCACAACATGAGGAACTGCATTAAAGGGTTGCAGAGTTAGGAAGGTTGAGGGAGAACCACTGCTCTAGAAAGTGTTTGAAACTCTTCTAGAAGAACCGTAGGTGTAGATGACGTGATCTAACTAATGCAGAAAACCCCAAGTGGAGGTAGGCCACGTTGACTAGGTTGGGTGGAAGTGGTTATGTGAAGATTTGCCTGACAAGAACCCACACCACGGAGCCACACAGGAGCAAACACTCAACCAAACATCCAGCTAGATGTCCAAGTGGATGTCGGGGTTCTGGGAATACAGATTTAAATGGAGAAGTGGGAGCTGGAAAATGGAGAAGCCATGATACAGAGAATCAAGAGCTGGGTTTCTGAACTCAGCGAGAACATGGTTCCCAAGAGGGACCAGATAAAGGCATGGCTACAATGGGTAGACTTTCCCATGGGTAGAGAGACTCCCTGAACTACTAAGGAAAAGCATGTCTACAAAGGGTCCAGAGTGGGACATGCTCTCCAGCAATGAACAGAGAAAAAGAAGAGGGAGCCTTCCCCCACTGCAATGATAGTTAAGACCTTGATGTCCACAAATTGCACCTTGGGATAAGGGAAAGGGAAGGAGCATGAAAAGAATCCTTGGTTCGTGTCTGATGTGGAACAAAGTCATGACATTCAGTTGTGACATCTAATTTCAAAACAAGGGATCCCCTCATGATCACACACATACACCCTGAGTTGTTGGGGGACAAACTCATGAGGGAAGATAACCACAGAGCCATGAGCAGGGGGCTGGAAAATGTCATCTTATTATTATCATGAGTATTCTATATCTCTCAGGTCTTCAGTAAAATCTGACATAATTCTAAACCCCAAACTCCCTTTCTGTAACCCCACAGTATCATGTAATCCTCACACTTAGAATTAGATGATCCCTGTATTGGGTGTCCTGAACTACTAGACCACATCTCCTTGAAAGCAGGAGCAATCCCTGCCTTCCCATGTCTTCTGGGCCTGGTCCACGACTGTACACCGAACATGTTCCACAGGAAAGTGCTGACTATGGAAGGTTAGGCAGGATCAAAGCCACACCGCTGCCATGTAGATAGGGGAAACGACACTCAGAGAGGCAAATGAGTGCAATCAAGGCTTTGTGGCTACAGTGGAGGAGTGGGGTAGAAACAGGACCCCTAGGCTGGAATCCACCTTCAGTCCTCACATCCCAGCCCTGCCCCTCACCCCACCATGAAGAAACCACACAAGCTCATTTGCCTAGGTCAACATAATAACAAGACTCCAGAGGACATGAAAATGAAAAGCACAACAGTCTCTAGGGACCCCACCCTGCTGACCCCGACACTATCCTGCATCTAAGCATCTTCTGCTGGGGACGTGCATAGAAGGCTTAGATCCCAGGGAGACTCAGCTTGAAGGGGTGACAGCTTGAAGCTACACTGATCATGAACAGGCCATAGCTATGTTGGTCCCTGGTAAATCCCTGCAGGCCAAGGCAGTCAGTGCTATACTGGGAGGCCATAGAGGACAGTACCTCAGTGTTACAGGATGAGAGCAGGGTTGGGAAAAGACTCTGGAAGATGGAGCTTGAAGATGGAATTTTCAGTCCACCAGGTGGGTAGAGAAAGGGAAGATGAAACAGTATCTTCACAGCTGAGGTCTGATTGAGCTTCACAAGAGGAAGCAGAAGGCTGTACCTAGGTTGGGAATGGATTTGGGATCTCCCATCACCATAGCAACATGATGTAGGAGGCCCCCTAAAGCCAAGCTCTGTTGGCCAGAATCTGGGACCCAAAAGATAGTTAGGAGCCTTGAGCTCTTAGCTGTGAAAGTTATCTACTTTCTCATTTATCATCCACTTGTAATGTCTATGTCTTGAACACACAGAAGTCACCTAACATATAATTCCAATTATCCAAAAGGTAACTGCCAGCCTAGAAGAAGAAAAGAAGGAGGAGGAGGAGAAGGAGGAGGAGGAGGCGGGAGAGAGAGAGAGAGAGAGAGAGAGAGAGAGAGAGAGAGAGAGAGAGAAACTACCTCAGAAGTACAAGGTAAGGCACATATTTGACAACCACAGGCCACTGCTGGAGCTTGCTTCTCTCTGGTCAAGAGCAGATGCCAGAGTCAGCCCAGGCCTGGCATTTTTCTGAGTGGCTTCAGCACCCCATTTCCTTATCTGCAAAGTGGGGGTGATAGCTACAGCTATCTCAGCTATCAAGATGAAATGGCACAAAGCAACTTAGCATGGTGTCCAATACACCACAAAATTGTAGCCAAAGGAGGAAAGTCACGCAGAAGGATGAAAGAGAAATGGTGGGAGATGTATCAGAAGCAGGCCCGGGGTGCAAATGAGAAGGGCGGGTTACAAGTAGTTGATCACATTCTGGAGAAGTTACTAAATCGGACCTGATGTGCTCTACTTAACAAAGCAGCCAACACTGTCTTTAAAGTGAGATACTGTAGGGCCGGGCATGATGGTGCATGCCTTTAATCCAAGCTGAAAAGCAGTTCAAAAAGCACTTGGGAGTAAGAGGTAGCCAGATCTCTGCAAGTTCAAGGCCATCCTGGTCTACACAGTGAGTTTCAGGTCAGCTAGGGGCCACACAGTGAAACTGTCTTAAAAGCAAAACAAAGCAAACAAAACAAAACAAACAAATAAAAAAACTAGACACCAAAAAAAGGTTGGTGCTTATGGGGTATAAGTTTTTAAATGTATGCAGAATAGGAGAATGACATGATTCTGTGTGTACCCATGTACATCTAAAACATTTCCCTAAATCTGTAAAATATATCCTGTATTTAACCGACTGCAAGATGCCATTGATTGTAAAGATGCACCATCATTTTGTATTGATGAAGAAAAAATACTGGGGCTCATTATAATTGTAACATGTTAACTTTAACATTGCTAAAATATGAATGTAAAGAGGGCCATAGCGTTATTGCATGTAATATCAGCACTTGGAGTTGAAGGTCAGTCTCAGCTATATACTGAATTGGAGGTCAGCATGGTGTACAGCCTGAGACTGTCTCAAAAACAAAACAAAACAAACAAACAAAAAAACCAAATAAACAGAGCAGGGAAGATGGCTTCCCTCCAAGCTTGACAACCCGAGTTTGTTCTGGAACTCACAGAGTAGGAGAGAACCATCTTCCTCTAGTTGCCCTCTGACCTCCACATGTACCATGGCAAGCATGCACACGTACGTACACTCACACCCACAAAATACATAATAAATGTTTTAAATAATAATTGATATAGAGAAATAAAAAGTGAACATAGGTACATCTCCAAATTGAGGATAAGTCCTTATATGTAATATGCATTGCTCTTCCATTCATCTGTGGCAAACGTGAGAACTCACACCAGGCTACATATACACCTATACATAGCTCATAGTTCAGCCCCTTGGTTCTGATGAGCCTCTTTAAATAAAGCTGCTCTATGCGCTTTTAAGAAACAAAAGTGGACATCTCCTGTGTAGCTCTCCTAGCACCTGTCTCCTTTCATTTCCCACAGGGCCCAGTAGATCAGAAGTGTACAGCCCGTTTTACAAATAAGGAGACTGAGGCAAGCAGAGGGGTGTCATATGCCAGGGTCTGGCTGGAACTCAGGTCTGTCTCTATTTCATCTGACACATGGTTCCCAAACAACAGCTCCACCACCATGGCTTAACGACCTTATTTAAAACTTGGTTCACCTTGGAAAGCTGTGCTGCACGCCTGGGGCCCGAGATTCTGTTTTGACAGGCATTGCAGGAGCACAACACTGCTCTGGGAACCCAACCTTACCAAGTGGTCCACAGCAGGCAGAGAGCAAAGCCCAAAGCAGAGGACAGCCATTCAGAAAAATCTTCCAGGTTGAGTTGGCCTGCTTTTAGCTCTCCAATTGCCAAAAGCCACCCCTCCTCTCGGCAGGAGGCTTAACTCACTTCATACCACATCCTGCTGCTTTCATCTCGCCTTCCTTTTCCCTCTGAACGCCTTCTTCCTCATACTGTCCTGAACTTCTTGCATACTTACCGCCACCACCCTCGAATGGGCCATCATGCCAGCACTCGAGCACACACACGTGCATACACACGTACATCCACATACTCAACACGCGTGTCTCCAGCGTGTAGACAATGATTCTCTGACAGTGTTCAGCGCGCAATACCCTAGAAAAGCAGCCGTGTCTGAGGACCCACGCTCACTTGTATGGGGCAGTCTGAGGCTCAAAGGAGAACAACGCCCAGGTCCTGATACCAAAGGACTCCTGTTTGTCCACGCTCTCCAGAGAGTTCAGAGCCAGAGGACTGCAGGTTACTCCAGAGCACAGGGTGGCCTGTGACCACGTAGGAGGCTGCTCACACACTTGGCCTCATAAGCTACTTAAATCTTGATGAGCAGTCCCGGGACGCCCCTTCCGCTTTGGGACAACCCACCCATGGGTTTTATGCTTCGTGTCCCCGAAGTGGACTTTAACTGCGGAACTGGAAGACCGCAAAACGGTCCAGCTCACCGGCTGCAGTTGGGGCACATTGCTCCAGGATGGTGGCAACCCACTCTGGCTCGAGCTCTCACGCATACCCTCAGCACCCCACTGGCTGCCCAGCTACACACCTGCAGTCCCCGCCGGGCGCCGAGCCCCTTTCCAGCGGCGACTCCCTGATGTTGGATCACCGTGCTGCGCTGCTGCGGCAGGAGCCGGGCAGCGAGTCCCAGCATCTGCCCTGTATCTACAACCCCGGTAGGCGGGGCCTTGGGGCGGGGCTTGTTGGGGGCGTGGTCTGGGCATAGCTAGTCGCCCGGCCGACCTCTCCCGCCCTCTGGTGGCCGGGTCGCTTCAGGCCGGTACCATCAGCCCACGCTTACTAGGATTCAAAGCCACTAAGAAGTTGACCTGAGCTGGGACCCCACCTGCCTGGGAACTACAGGCCTCGGCTGGTATACCAGCACCGAGCATCACAGCCCCGCAAGAGTAAGGTGAGGTTCGGGGCGGGGGGCCGAGGGGGGGGGAGAGTGTTTCTGTCTGCGCAGGAGGGGTGGGTGGGGGCTTCGGGGAAGGAGGAGAAAGAGGAAGCTCGGATGAGCTGCTTCCTTCTCGCATTGCGACTCAGCGCCCCACTTCCTCCTCCTACTTCTATTTTTTCCGAGTGCTCTTAACCCTTAAAAGGCCTGCACCCCTGCTGTGTTGATGAGCGCTCTGACAGGGACCTTCCTAGAAAGGTTCAGCCAATCCAAACTTCCAGCACTGCTTCCCCAGACTCTGGTCCCATGTGCCACCATGTCTTCACAGTACCAGAATCTCCTGTTCCTTCACCTGAGTCCCACCTTCCCTGGAGTAGATCCAAAACCGACCACAAGGTCATACGTTATTGCTGGTCAAAAGCCACAGCCCTACCTGAAGACTAACGTGAAAACCCAATGACTTTTCTTGTCCTGGCTCCCTGAATACCAAGAAAAAGCGACTTCCCCAAATGGACAGAAACAGAAAGTACCCTTTGGGCAGGCACAGACGTTGGAAGTAGATGGAAAGGGGTTCAATGTCCATCACGAGTCTGTCCATGGTGGTCTCACTTCTAACCACCCGTTTACAGACAGGGAGCCCAGCCCTGGTCAATGTGATTCGCACAACTGTCTCCCCAGACTCTACTTTGTTCAGCACAAATATGCTGACATTTGTAGGAGGAAGAAGAGAGGGACTGAGGAAGCAGGCTCTGCTGCAGAGTACGGAGTAGACAAGATTGACAGTGTGTCCCAGATGGAAAAGATGGAGAAGAGAGCTTTTAACAGTAAAATAAGTGCCAGAGAAGTTATGAGCACTTTGACTTCTTCTGTATCTTTGGTGTTCCTAAAACTGAAGGCAGAATAAAGCTGAAACCCTAGGAAGCTCAGAACCTCAGATACACAGTAGTGTTGCCCTCCCATGGCACTCTATTTCTTACTGGCAGCTGTGGCCCAGATGTTGAGTTCAAAATGATCCTCCCTCCAACGCTGGGGTGTGTTGTTGTCCCTGCAGGGCTGACCACTAGCCAGACCTCAAGAGCACCTGGCATCTTCTGGACAGAAATTAGGATGGCAGCTACCAGAAACATTCTCCAGCGCAGCTGGGAAGACCCAAGAGTGCCTCTGTCACTTAGTGGCACCTGGCTGCATTCCAACCAGTATACCTCTTTTGTTTGTTTGGCTTGCAAACATGGCTGTTTGTGATCACTCTACTCCCCTCCACTGCCTGATGTTTTCAAAGGGCAGCCTGCCCTGTTTCGACTTCCTCGTCTTACATTTATTCCACAGTGCTCTAAAAGAAGGTCACCAGGAAAACCTCAAATGCCAAATCCAGTGTGCTGTTTTTCAGACCTCATGGTTGCCACCTTTCCAAAGAAACCCCACTCCCTCCTATTCCTGAATCCTTGTCTGCC
The DNA here is from genome assembly GCF_003668045.3 of Cricetulus griseus. Lineage (NCBI taxonomy): Eukaryota > Metazoa > Chordata > Mammalia > Rodentia > Cricetidae > Cricetulus > Cricetulus griseus. The sequence goes on along the minus strand of NC_048600.1, from coordinate 82,329,776 downwards.
CAGACCACTGTTTCTGGCTTCTTTTTCTTCATCTTGCCTTGCATTCTTTCATGAGGCTGCTTCTCTTCTCCCAGAGCAGTTTTGTCTGTCTGTCCATCTTACTTAAAATGGTAGCCTGGACTTCTCTCTTGAGCTGAAACTGTGGCTCTGCTGCCACTGTGCCTCGTCGTCTCAGTCACCAGTGTCAAGGCACCTTCTTCCCAACAGGCTCCAGCCATTAACAGTGCTGTGCGGAGGACAAAGCTTCCAACATAGGAAGCCTAGACAGACAGCTCACATCCCAACTCTAGCGTGTGTCCTTTAAAGCCAGTGTTCTGCTCATGGTAACCCACCCCAGCACACAGAACACCGGGAAAGGAGTCTTCACTGAGTTTTTCCATCCCTCCATGCCCTTCCATCCACACTCTGGTTTCTGTTTAGATTGCCTCCCTTCACTTACTTACTTCATCAACTATTCACTCTATACTCATAGTCAGTCAGCAAATCACTTCAACCACCATTTATTCCCAGGTAAAGACCGATCCCTGGTGAGCTGGGATACAGAGACGACCAGATGTTTGAGAAAACCTGACACAATGAGAACCAACATCATCCACTAAATGACACTTCCGCACCCCCCCCCCAAAATGGAGGGGAAAATAAAACATTCTGCGTTTGTGTTTTCAAGTGTTTGGAAGAATATGTAAGGGTCATAGACCGAATTATTAAGAAATTGCCTGGGCTGGGTGTGGGGGCACATGCCTTTAATACAAGCACTGGAGAGGTAGAGGCTGGCAGATCTCTGAGTTTGAGGTCAGTCTGGCCTACAAAGTGAGTTCCAGGACAGCCAGGGCTACATAGAGACACCCTGTCTGAAAGAATAAAGGAAAACAAAAGAAATCACCGGCAGGGGCTGACAAGAGGGCTCAGTGGGGAAAAGGGCTCACCTCACAAACCTGACCACCATTCTGGAACCCATGATGGAAGAAGAGAACAGATGCTTGAAAGTTGTCCTCTGGCTTCCATAAGCATGTGCCATGGCACGTATGAACCTGCATTCATGTATGTACATCACATGCACACACATGCACTCATACACACACACACACACACACACACACACACACACACACACACACACACACTTAAAAAGAAATTACTAGCAGGCAAGTATCATCAGTGATTGGTAAATGCAGTGCACCAGGGGGCTAGAGAGATGGCTCTGCAGTAAAGAGCAGTTGTTGCTCTCTTCCAGAGGACCCTGGTTCAATTCCCAGCACCCACACAGCGGGTCACAACCATCTGTAACTCCATTCCTATGGGATCTGATGCCTTCTTCTGGCTTCCTTGGCTACCAGGCATAGATGTTGTGCACAGACATATGCTGAGGGTACACATGAGAGGTAGAACACCCATACATACAAAATAAAATAAAAACTAAAAAAATTTAAGTGCTATGTGTGGTGGTGCATGCTTTTAATCCCAGCACTCAGGAGGCAGAGGTCAGCCTGGTCTACAGAGTGAGTTCCAGGACAGCCAGGGCTGTTACAAGAGAAACCCTGTCTCAAAAAACCAAAAACAAATAAAACAAAACAACAACAAAAACCCTAAAAAATAAAGAGTAAATGCAATAGGCCAACATATGATGGTTCTGTATTCAGGTTCCTTTACAAAACCTAACCTCCAACGTGATGGTTAAGAAGATGAAACCTTTGAAGCTATGATTCAGCTCTGCTTGTTCCTCCTTCAAAATGTACCAGTGCTCTTATAAAGGGCACTCAGGAAAACGTGTCACTTTGTCCCACGTGAGAACACACAGAAGACCCGGTCCGTGAGGAACAGGTGCACACCAGGTGCCGAGTCCACCAGCACTTTCTAGCTTAGGCTTTCCAGACTCCAGAATGGTTAGAAATGTTTATTGATCTTTCAGTCACTCGGTGTGTGGTGTTTTTGATATTGCAGCCTGAATGGACTAAGAAAAACAGGCTATTTGCTTTGTCGAATAGTTCCCCATCAGATGTGTAACAGTAACAGAAAGAAAACAGAAACTTACTGTGGAGAAACCAGGCAGACACACCCTATGCCAACTGAACAAAATTGACATCATCATCAGGGGTCACATGATTTAAAGGACTGAGAAAGGTGTGTCCTTTCTGAGATGTTCTTGCCTAAAATACTTTGCCTCAGTCTAATTGTGAAAAAAAAATTAGACTAATCCATACTAAGAGTCACTCTATGAAATACCAGTGTGAACGTTGAGTCTCACCAAGATTGGAGTTGGAGGGCATTGTCACACAATACTAAAATGTAATGAGAAAATCAGGATTGGGTCCTGGACCAAGAGAAGGATATTCAAGGGGACCATTGGAAAAATTGGAATAAAATCTATCCATAGGATATCCAACTGGGAATGGTGGCATAGTCCAGTAATCCCAACACTGGGAAGGCTAAGGCAGGAAGGTAATTGGATTCAAGCCCACATTGAACTATATAGCAAGATCCAGTCTCAAAGAAAAAAACTAACAACAACAACAACAAAACCCAATTGCTGTATCTATACTAATCCTAATTTTTAAAGGTGTATTTTTATTTTATGTGTATGTGCTTTAGTTACATGTATGTCTGTGTACTCCATGCATCCAGTACACTCAGAGTCCAGAAAGGGGCATCAGATCCCCTAGAACTGGAGTTACAGAGGTTTGTTAACTGTGTGGAAGCTGGGAACTGAACAGGGTCCTCTGGCTGAGCCATCTCTCCAGCTCCCCAAACCTTGTCTCAATGATCATGTGCTATGTTCAGTCCTGATATTTGAGAGAGCTAGGTGACACTTCATAAAGACTATGTATTTACAGTTTATTTTTACAAGTCCAAATTATTTCAAAATGTAAACCAACTTTTAAAAACAAAAATTAAAATGTCCAAGTTTTTAAAACTACTGAAATGTTTCTTGTTTCATTTTAACCTGACGCTAAAATCTACATGGTGAACTGAAGATGAATTCTCTATGATAAAGTTACAAAATTTCAACTTAAAATAACAGTTTGGGGCAGGGGATATGACTCCATTGGTAAAATGCTTACCCAACATGCACAAAGCCCTGGATTTGATCCCCATCATCACACAAACCAAGTGCATGCCTCTGGTTCTAGCACTTGAGAGGTAGACACAGGAGGGTCAGAAGTTCAAAGTTGTACACAGCAAGTTTGAGGCCAGCCTGGGATACATGACACCTTGTCTCAACTAAAAAGAAAATAATCAAAGACCTCAATATAAATTCAGCTACACTGATTTTCTTAGAAGAGAAAGTGAGAAGAATACTTGAGCAAATTGGCACAGGAGACTACTTCGTGAACATAACCCAAGTAGCACAGACACTGAGATTGAAAATCAATAAATGGGACCTCCTGAAACTGAGAAGCTTCTGTAAGGCAAAGGACACAGTCAACAAGACAAAATGGCAATGCACAGAATTGGAAAATATCTACACCAACCCCACATCTGTCAGAGGGCTGATGTCCAAAGCATACAAAGAACTCAAACTAATCACTAAACACCAAATAGTCCAATTAAAAAGTGGGGTACAGGACTATGTAGAGAATTCTCAAGAAAGGAATAAAAATACTTTGACTTCTTTACTATTTGCATTCCCCTGGTCTCCTTCACTGTCCCATAGATCTACCTAAGATTTGAAGTGCTTTATTGAATAAGTATGGAGAGAGTGAGCATCTTTGAGCTGTTTCCTATTTTAATGTCAGAGCTTGGAATTTCTCTTGATGTAGGTTTAGGTTGGCTGTTGGCCTGATGTAAACTACCTTTATTTTACTGAAGTATGTTTCTTTTACTCCTTGTCTCTCCAGGACTTTTAGAATCAAGTGTTGCTGGATATTTTTTTGACATTTTTATTTGAATTACAAACAAGACTGAATTACATGACAATCCCAGTTGCCTTCTCCCTCCCATCCTCCCCTAACACCCCCCCAACTAAGACCCTACCTATCACATATCCTTTCTTCTAATCTACACCTGACTCAACCTTTCTGCTCCCTCATGACCTCTGCATCCTTCCTTTTCTCCCCTTCTCATTCTTGTAGCTCTCTCCCCCCACTTCCCATGTTCTCAATTTGCTCAGGGGATGGTGACCCTTTCCCCTTCTCCAGGGGACAAAGTTTGTCTCTTTTAGGATCCTGCTTGTTTACTAGTTTCTCTGGCAGTGTGGATTGTAGGCTGTTAATCCCTTACTCTATGTCTAAAATCCACATATGAGTGAGTACATACCATGTTTGTCTTTTTGTGATTGGGTTACCTCGCTCAAAATGGTTTCTTCGACTTCCATCCATTTTCCTGCAAATTACAAGATTCCATTGTTTTTTTCTGCTGAGTAGTACTCCATTGTGTAAATGTACCACATTTTCTCTATCCATTCTTCGGTTGAGGGGCATCTAGGCTGCTTCCAGTTTCTGGCTATTACAAGTAATGCTGCTATGAACATGGTTGAACAGATGTCCTTGTTATATGAATGTGCTTCTTTTGGGTATATGCCTAGGAGTGGAATTGCTGGATCTTGTGGTAGACTCATTCCCATTTTCTTGAGGAGTCACCATACAGATTTCCAAAGTGTTGGCACTCCCACCGGCAGTGGAGGAGTGTTTCCCTTTCTCCACATCCTCTCCAGCATAAACTGTCATTAGTGTTTTTGATTTTAATCATTCTGACAGGAGTAAGATGGTATCTCAGAGTTGTTTTGATTTGCATTTCCCTGATGGCTAAGGATGTTGAACACTTTCTTATGTGTCTTTCAGCCATTTTAGATTCCTCTATTGAGAATTGTCTATTTAGTTCTGTACCCCACTTTTTAATTGGATTGTTTGGTGTTTTGGAGACTAGCTTCTTGAGTTCTTTGTATATTTTGGAGATCAGCCCTCTGTCAGATGTGGGGTTGGTGAATATCTCTTTCCCAGACTGTGGGCTGCCATTTCGTTTTGCTGACTGTATCCTTTGCCTTACAGAAGCTTATCAGTTTCAGGAGGTCCCATTTATTAATTGTTGATCTCAGTGTCTGTGCAACTGGTGTTATGTTCAGGAAGCAGTCTCCTGTACCAAATAATTCAAGGGTATTTCCCACTTTATCTTCTAATAGGTTCGGTGTGGCTGGGTTTATGTTGAGGTCTTTTATCCATTTTGACTTAACTTTTGTGCAGGGCAATAGGCTTGGGTCTATTTGTAGTCTTCTACATGTTTGCATCCAGTTATGCCAACACCCTTTGTTGAAGATGTTCTCTTTGATCCAGTGTATATATTTGGATTGTTTGTCAAAAATCAGGTGTTCATAGGTGTTTGAGTTAATATCAGGGTTTTCAACTCTATTCCATTGGTCTACCTGTCTATTTTTGTGCCAATACCAAGCTGTTTTCAGGACTATAACTGTAATAGAGCTTGCAGTCAGGGATGGTGATGCCTTCAGACGTCCCTCTATTGTACAGGATTGTTTTGGTTATCCTGGGCCTTTTGTTTCTCCATATAAAGTTGAGTATTGTTCTTTCAAGGTCAGTGAAGAATTTGGGATTTTGATGGGGATTGCATTGAATCTGTAGATTGCGTTTGGCAAGATTGCCATTTTTACTATGTGGATCCTGCCTATCCAAGATCATGGGGGATCTTTCCATTTTCTGGTATCTTCTTTAATTTCTTTCTTTAGAGACTCAAAATTCTTATGGTACAGGTCTTTCACTTTTTTGGTTAGTGTTACCCCAAGGTATTTTATGTTGTTTGTGGCCATTGTAAAGGGTGATGTTTCTCTGATTTCTTTCTCCACCAATGTGCCATCCGAATATAGCAGGGTTACAGATTTTTTTGAGTTAATCTTGTTTCCTGCCACTTTGCTGAAGGTGTTTATCAGCTGTAGGAGTTCCCTGGAAGAGTTTTTCAGGTTACATATATAGATGATCATATCATCTACAAATCGTGTAAGTTTGACTTCTTCCTTTCCGATTTGTATTCCCTTGATCTCCTTTTGTTGTCTTATTGCTCTAGCTAGAACTTCAAGGACAATATTGAAGAGGTATGGAGAGAGTGGACAGCCTTGTCTTGTTCCTGATTTTAGAGGAGTTGCATTGAGTTTCTCTCCACTTAATTTGATGTAGGCTTGCTGTATATTGCTTTTATTATGTTGAGGTATGTTCTTGTTAACCCTGATCTCTCCAAGACCTTTGTCATGAAGGGGTGTTGGATTTTGTCAAAGGCTTTTTTGGCATCTAGTAGATGATCGTGTGCTTTTTTCCCCCTCAGTCTGTTTGTTTGGTGGATTACATTGATGGATTTTCATATGTTGAACCATCCTTGCATCCTTGGAATGAAGCCTACTTGATCGGGATGGATGATTTCTCTGATGTGCTCTTGGATTCGATTTGCCAATATTTTATTGAGAATTTTTGCATCAATGTTCATGAGGGATATTGGTCTGTAGTTCTCTTTCTTAGTTGTGTCTTTGTGTGCCTTGGGTATCAAGGTTATTGAGGCCTCATAAAAAGTGCTTGGTAATGACCCTTCTGCTTGTATTGTGTGGAATACTTTGAGGTGAATTGGTGTTAGTTGTACTTTGAATTTCTGGTAGAAATCTGCCCTGAAGCCATCTGGCCCTGGGCTTTTTTTGGTTGGGAGACTTCAGATTACTGCTTCAATTTCATTAGGGGTTATAAGTCTATTTAAGTTGCTTATCTGTTCTTGATTTAATTTTGGTAAGTGAAATCTGTCCAGAAAATTGTCCATTTCCTTTAGATTTTTGAATTTTGAGGAATATAAGTTTTCAATGTATGACCTGATGATTCTCTGGATTTCCTCTGTGTCTGCTGTTAATTATGTCCCCCTTTTCATTCCTGATTTTATTAATTTGCATGTTCACTCTTTGTTGTTTGGGAAGTTTGGATAAAGGTTTGTCTATCTTGTTGACTTTCTCGAAGAACCAACTCTTTGTTATATTGATTCTTTGTATTGTTCTCCTCGTTTCCATTTTATTGATTTCAGCCCTCAATTTGATTATTTCCTGGCGTCTGCTCCTCCAGGTGTATTCTTTGTTTTCTAAAGCTTTCAGTTGTGCTGTTAATTCTCGAGTGTGATTATTCTCCTATTTCTTCATGTGGGCATTTAGCCCTATGAACTGGGCATTTAGCACTGCTTTCAAAGTATCCCATAGGTTTGGATATGTTGTGTCCGCATTCTCATTTAATTCTAGGAAATCTTTAATTTCCTTTTTTATTTCTTCCTGGCCCCATGAATTGTGTAATTGGGTGTTACTTAATTTCCAGGAGCTCTTAGATTTTCTGTATTGTTGTTGTTGTTGAACTCTAATTTTAAAGCGTGGTGGTCTGATAGGACACAGGGGGTTATTTCAATTTTTTTTACCTGTTGAGATTTGCTATGTTGCTAAGTATGTGGTCGATTTTAGAGAAGGTTCCATGTGGTGCTGAGAAGAAAGTAAATTGTTTTGTATTTGGGTGGAATGTTGTATAGATATCTGTTAAATCCAATTGCGCCATAACTTCTATTAGTTCTTTTGTGTTACGTTTCTGTCTGGAGTTCCAGGCTAGTGGTGAAAGCAGGGTGTTGAAGTCTCCCACTACAAGTATGTGCGGGTTTTATGTGTGATTTGAGTTTTAGTAATGTTTCTTTTACAAACGTGGATGCCTTTATATTTGGGGCGTAAATGTTCAGAATTGAGACTTCATCCTGATGGATTTCTCCTGTGATGAGTAGGAAGTGACCTTCTTCATCTCTTTTGGCTGATTTTAGTTTAAAGTCCAATTTGTTGGATATTAAGATTGCTATCCCTGCTTGTTTCTTGGGTCCATTTGATTGGAAAATCTTTCCCCAACCTTTAATTCTTAGGGACCGTCTGTCTTTGAAGTTGAGGTGTATTTCTTGTATGCAGCAGAAGGAAGGATTCTGTCTTCTTATCCATTCTGCTAATCTGTGTCTTTTTATAGGGGAGTTAAAACCATTAATGTTGATGGATATTAATGACCATTGATTGTTCATTCTTGTTTGTTTTTGATTTGGTGATGGTGGTGAGATTATGTGTGGGATTCTATCCCTTTTTCCTTTTGGCTGTTGATAAAGTGGGTTTATCTATTGCCTATATTTTTCTGGTTGTAGTTAACTTCCTTGGGTTTCAGTTTTCCTTCCAGAACTTTTGTAGGACTGGATTGGTGAATGTGTTGTTTGAATCTGGTTTTGTCATGGAATATCTTGTTTTCTCCATCTATAATGAGTGAAAGCTTTTCTGGGTATAGTAGTCTGGGCTGGCATCCATAGTCTCTTAGTGTAGATAGAATATCTATCCAGGACCTTCTGGCTTTCAGAGTTTTCATGGAAAAGTCAGGTGTGATTCTGATAGGTTTGCCTTTATAGGTTACTTGACCTTTTTCTTTTGCTGCTCTTAATATTTTCGCCTTGTTTTGTATGTTTGGTGTTTTGATTATTATGTGGCGAGGAGACCTTTTTTTTGGTTCAGTCTATTTGGTGTTCTTAAGGCTTCTTGTATTTTCATTGGCATGTCTTTCTTTAGGGTGGGAAAGTTTTCTTCTATGATGTTGTTGAATATGTTTTCTGGGTGTTTGAGTTTGATTTCTTCACCTTCTTCTATACCTATTATTCTTAGGTTTGGTCTTTTCACGGTATCCCATATTTCCTGGATATTTTGTGTTAGGGATTTGTTGGACTTAAGATTTTCTTTAGTTGATTAATCTATTTCCACTAGTGTGTCTTCAACTCCTGAGATTCTCTCTTCCATCTCTTGTATTCTGTTGGTTATGCTTACATCTGTAGTTCCTGAATGTTTACCCAGCTTTTCTATTTCCATCATTCCCTCAGATTGTGTTTTCTTTATTGTCTCTATTTCAGTTTTTAGGTCTTGAACTGTTTCCTTGATAGATTTGTTGATAACTTGTATTTTTTGGTTTGTTTTTTCTTCCATTTCTTTATGGGATTTTCTCATGTCCTCTTTGAGGTCCTCTACCGTTTTTCTGAAGATGTTTTTAAGTTCATTCTCTTCTGGTTCATCTGCATTGTGATGTTCAGGTCTTGCTGGTGTATGGATCCTAGTCTCTGGAGGTGTCATATTGGAATTTCTGTTGTTGAATGTGCTTTTACCTTATCCTCTTCTCATCCTTTCTTCTGGTGGGTGTAGCAGGAATTTCTTGCTCTCCTGATGGTTATGGGACCAAGGTTCTCTTCTGGTAGATGCAAACAGATCCAATACTCTGATGTCTATCCTCTTCTCGTGGATGGATGTGTCACTGTTACTGGGGCGTCAGCAGTGTTCGGGTGTCTTGGATCCCTCTGGGCCGGAAGATGGAGACAGAACTGCCACTAGGTGCTCAGTGTGTCGGATCCTGCTGCCAAATTCGGTCTGGCACGCAGATCACTCGGCATCAGATGACTCTGAGCAGTGAAGACAAACGGGAACCGGAAATAGCCCCTGGCCTACCTGGGCCATCGGATGGAGGCAGAGCTGCCCCCCGGACCTTGGTGTGTCAGATCCCGCTGCCAAATTCGGTCCGGCGTGTAGATAGCTTGTGTCAGATGACTCTCTGGATATTTTTTTATAATTCCCTCTCTCCATCTAATGTGGAATTGAGTTTCAGTATGTTTATGTGGTGGATTACATTTATTTTTTTGTGTATTAGACCGTCCTTACATCTCTGGGATGAAGTCTAGTTGAACAAGGTGGATAATCGTTTGGTTGTGATTTAGATTTGTTTTGTACGTACTTTACTGAGAACAAATTTTTAAATTAGCAGTCATTCATTATTCAAATTATTTATTTAGTTTTGTTTTTTGATTTTGTACCAGGGTTATTGTTGCCTGTACAAAATAATATTAAATGATATTTCAGTTTCTATTTTACTGATTAGTTTGAGGAGTGGTGTTAAGAATTTTTGAAGGTGTGATAGAGTTTTGCCCTCTACCCATCTGTCCCTGGGATTTATTTGACATGGAAACTATTAATTACTGATTCTATTTCACTAGGGGTTACGGATCTATTCAGACTGGCCTTCTGATCATTGACTTTTATGCCATATATAAAATAATGCATCCATATATTATAGTTTTCCAATTTGTTAACATGTACATTTTTAAAGCATATATGTATGATTCTCTGAATTTCTTTAAAGCCTGTTGCAATGTCCCTCTTTTCTTTTCTTCTCCAAATTCTTTTTTTAGAACAAGGGCATGATAGTTTTTAATAACCAAAATTCTTAGTTTATGTTAAGGTTCATTTTTTTATTTTATGTTTACTCTGATATACCATCTTATACTTGTCAGAGTGGCTAAAATCAAAAATACTGAGGACAGCCACGAAGCTTCTTCTATGAATGTGGGAATGTCAAAAGCGGGCTAGGTTATGTGGACATCACTAGTGAAACTTAAAGCATGATGGGTGCATTTATGTAGAGGACTTGAACTGGGCAGGTGGTTGAGGGAAGTTTTATTGTGAGGGGATTCAGCAGGGGAAAAGTGTGTGAGCTCCTAGGCAGGAGCTCATATGTGAGTGAAGGGATGATGTTGTTAGATGGGATTATTTGGAGAACAGAACAAATCTATTATAAGGATGTGCATTTAGTGCTGTAATTATAGATCAAGGAGTATCAGAATCATGCTGGCAGGGGAGGTACTGCAGACCATATTATCAACTGGAACATGATCTGAGTTTACTGCACTACTATTTAGAAGTATGGGGTTGGAAAGGCAGACCTGTTTCGGAAGAAAGAACTAGGAACATATGGTACAGGGACTATTTGATCACAGTTATTCTGTGGAGTGAAGTGATGAACGTGGCTAGTGAAAAGAGGTCAAGATCACCAGTAAAGTCTGATATAGGACCTGCAAATAAACACGTGGTGTGTTCAGCTGGTACAGGGAGCCATGTATCTGGAGGACGCTGAAGGGAGATTAATCAAAGTAACTGTAAGTCAAGCTGTGCCTGGGACTGTGAGGAGGAAGATGGCATAAAAGCTTATTTTGAAATTCTGCTCCATAGGGTGCAGAAGACCTGGGAGTCCATGGGCACCTCCAGGCTCTACACCCTGTTGATGGTGCTGCAAACTCAACAAGTTTTCCTGGGTATAAGGAAGATAGGCTTTGATGCTGGCCACTGGGATGACTTTGGTGTCAAAGTGCAGGAAGCAGACACCATTGAGGAGAGTGCTGAAAGGCATCTTCAGGAAGAGAGTGGTCTGACAGTGGATGACCTACACAAGGTAAGCAACATCTCATTTGAATTTGTGGGTTCCTCCAAGCTGATGGATGTACATATCTTCTCTACTCTCCATGTGCATGGGATGCCCACAGAGAATGAAAAATGCACCCTCAGTGGTTTTAAATGGACTAGATCCCCTTTGCAGACATATGGACTGATGACAGCAACTTGTTCAAAGAAGTTCTGTGGGTACTTCTGATGGGGAATGTACTTCTTTGTATGTTTATCTTATTGATTGTTGAATAAAATACTGTTTGGCCAATGGCAAGCAAGGACTAGGAGTCAAAGAGGATTCTGGGAAATGTAGTAGAGAAGTGATGATCCAGGCAGGAAGTGACATGGCAAGGAGACTCATATCTAAGCGAGGAAACAGGAAGTGTGCCTCTTTTCCCCTCTGCTCTTGCTCCAGTGGCACAATGTGATCCACCGGCAAGGAGGGACACCAATAAGGCATTCCATAAGATAAGTCTTATAAAATATATAGATTTATGATAATTAAGACTGAGCTAGCAGATGAGAAGTCCTAGTCATTGGCCAAGCAGCTTTGAACCTAATACAAGTTTCTGTGTATTTCTGTGTATTCATTTGGGCCTAACTTGGGCAGGCAGCTGGCGTAAAGCTCACACGTGGCGGTGGGGCTCAGGCGGCTTTTGGTGGAAAGATTTATTGTAACAGAATGGTGTCAGTGAGCAGGATGACTCCACACCCCAAGGTTCCCAGAGAAAGAGGGAAACCTGCCGCCACAGCCTGCCCTATTGGGCAGCTGAGAGGCATCGAAGCAGCTTCCATATGCTCTCACCATCCTGGCACTTCTGGAGTTTAGACTCGGCACTTCTAAGATGATAAAGACAGATCCAGATAAAAACAACCTCTAAAGGTTTACACTACATTTAAAAATATATGTAGGCTTGTGAGAGAAAAAGTAACAGGAAGAAATAGAGTAGTTGGTGGTTGTGGTGGCCAGCGCCGGTAGGATTTGCTGAAGGAAGCAAAGGCAGGCGGACTTCCACAGAGAAACCCTCTTTCAAAAAAAAAAAAAAGAAACAAAAGGAAATAAAAGTATAATAGTAAAAAGCCACCTAGAGATGAAAAATACACAAAGAATCTGGATACTAAATGCCATACTGTTGTCTTTAAATTGATTGCCCAGGAAAGACTGCTGCTAAAATACATTTGATTATGAATGCTGCTAAATTAATCCAACTTATACATTTTAAAAATGCTCTAACTTCAAAATTTAAGTTTAAGGACAGGCTACTTAGAAATAAAGGTTTTGCTTGTATTTCCACAGAAAATGAAAAGCTGTGGATTCCTTCCGGACTAATAGGGTTTGATCAAGCAAGACCCCCTGAAGCTGAGATGATACAGCCTTACAGACTACAGAAACAAGGACTTGGTCAGGTTTCTATGTTTTATCATGATCCCAATGATATGAACATCGCCCCCCAATCATCGGGAAGCAGTTTAGAAAGAACAACACCCATATTCCCAAATATTGTTTATAAATGTTTTTTTTCATTTAAATGGGGTTGGTTATAAATGATAATGAGCATAGTCAATTTTTTTTTAAAGAAAAAAAGGGGAATAGGATATAGGAATGAATACTTTGCATTGGTATAGATTTTCATTTATTGATACAACTTTAAGGTTAATTTTGTGATATGTATATGTCTCCTCTTGTTTAGGTATTGTGTTTATACAGATCTTTTAAAATGATATACATAATTAAATACAGGTTATATAGTTACCTATAATAGTCAGAACTTATAATTAGGTTAGTTATGTTTTCTAGATTTACAGAGATGTATTTGAGATGGTTAGGTATTCTTCAAACCTTTTAAAGACCTACAGAAATATGGCATTTAAATGGTTTAGGGTTTTTCTTGGCAGTGAGACACAACTGCTCCTGAAACACCAATTGCATCAGAAAGGAGGATGGGCATCGAAGAAACTCGTTATGGAGTTTGCTTTCAACATGGCAAGATTAGCCAATTGGGCAAGAAACTGCTCTTCCCTGGACTGTTTGTTGCTGTATAAACTGGACATACAGGACCCACAAGAAAGTGAATGCTGAACTTACAAAACAAGACAGTACTGAAGGGTTCCTGTTGACGTGCAGGACCCACAAGAAAGTGAAATGGAGAAGTGTGCCAGACACACTGTGGCCTATGGGCTAAAGATGGATGCCCCAATGTTACAGAGGAACTTTGGATGACTGTCCAGGTAGTGGATGTCTCTGTCAATTCTAGAGTTTATATATTATCCTTCTATGGTCTTTGATAGAGTTAAAGACAGATAATTATGGTTATAGTTTTCTTCAGTTATTATAAAAGATCAGTTACCCTTCTTTTTATTTAGACAGAAAAGAGGAGATGATGGGGAATGTACTTCTTTGTATGTTTATCTTATTGATTGTTGAATAAAATACTGTTTGGCCAATGGCAAGCAAGGACTAGGAGTCAAAGAGGATTCTGGGAAATGTAGTAGAGAAGTGATGATCCAGGCAGGAAGTGACATGGCAAGGAGACTCATATCTAAGCGAGGAAACAGGAAGTGTGCCTCTTTTCCCCTCTGCTCCTGCTCCAGTGGCACAATGTGATCCACCGGCAAGGAGGGACACCAATAAGGCGTCCCATAAGATAAGTCTTATAAAATATATAGATTTATGATAATTAAGACTGAGCTAACAGATGAGAAGTCCTAGTCATTGGCCAAGTAGCTTTGAACCTACTACAAGTTTCTGTGTATTCATTTGGGCCTAACTCGGGCGGGCGGCTGACGTAAAGAGCACACGTGGCGGTGGGGCTCAGGCGGCTTTTGGCAGAAAGATTTATCGCAACATACTTCAAGTTCCAGTATCAGACCTTGACTACTCACTGCATGAGGTGGATGAATTCTAATACATAGGTCTGGCCAGTTCTGGCCACACTCATGTTGCTACACAGACAAAAGGTGTCGGTCCAAGGGTACCTCAAGGAGGGACTGGTATTTTCTGTGTGCAAGATGTTGGGGTTGGACTATGAAATTTCACTGACAGACTAATATGCTTGAATGCTTTGTCTCCTCCCACTGTTCCTGTTTTGGAAGTTTGTGGCAACTTTAGCAGACAGATCACTTATGGGGAAGTTGAGTCACTGGGGGTCAGAGAGACATGGGATGGGACTTAAGGATCTATAGGTAGGCCCCACATCCTGTCTGTTCTCTGTTTCCTGATGATGTGACCAGCCACCTCATACTGCTGCCACTATAACTTTTCTTCCCTAATGGACTGTATCCCCTCGATGGATCCATTAGTCAAATATAAGCTTGTTCCCTTAAAAAATCAGGTTGCAAAATTTTTGTAAGCAATGAAATGGAGCTGTACCTGCAAGAGAAGCTGTGATTTGAACAGTCTGGGTCCTGGGAAACAATCAGGGAAATCTGGTATAGGAGTAGACTCGGTAGTTCCGGGTTTCAGCATGCTGCACTCAAACTCCTGAGATCCCATCAGGCACACCTAGTGATAGATCCACATTTCCAGAGCTAAACAAGAGAATTGTAATGCAGCCCAGGTGTGTCTATGAAGGTACTTCCCAGGTAAATCCAGAGTAACAGTTGAATGACCAGAGATAGAAGTCCTAGTGTGGGAATGTCCCTTTATGAGCAAGTTCTGTGGCTCTCATGCAAGGAAAACAAAGAGCCATTTCTCATGTTTGTCCAGGCATTCATTTTTGAAGTTGAAGCATGGAAGCTGTTGTCTGGGTGGTACGGGAAAGGCATCACTTGGAAGAAAAGTGAGCTGTGTGACTACAGTTAAGCCTACTTGTATACATGGTACAGATCATCTTGATTCTGGATTAATGTGGTATGAAATGAAACAGCAAGATATGGATGACCAGATCTAAAACTAGAAGGGGGGGAGTGACAGGGGCTGAAAAGGTTCAAGGGATCTGATGAGAACACTACATGTTTCTATCTGAATTGAGAATCATGAGTTATACCTGGGGTTGCGTTTTTAACATGTGCAAGCTCTATTCTGGGGATCTTTATAAGGTATGTCCTCTGGGGGAACCTACATTAGGTGGGCTAGCTCTGGATTCTGACAAAGCTGCTTCCAGGAAACCTTTTGGTACTCAGAGAGCAAATATGTTATGCAGTCTGCAAACCCAGGGCTAGAGCATTAGACAAGAGAGCATGACAGATTCTGGGGAGTTCCATCAGGCATAGCTAATATGCTTTCTCTGCATCTGCAGGTAGGCATTGGATAGTAGAAATGTTGCAGGACTTCTTTCTGAGGAAGTCAACAGGGGAATCTATTGCAGGAACTTCATCTCCACACCTAGACTCGAGAGTGTGGTGAAGGCACTGGTACACAAGACTGGCAGGGCACACCAGGCCAAGCAAGTGTTAGATTCCTGAATGCACTGTGTGGAATTGAAGCATGGAGATGAATAGGGTGGGCTTGGATTTGGTGATGCTCAACAGTGTAATCTGTTGTAGGAGTTGCATGATTCGACACAGGATTGCAATTGCAGTTTTGAGGCTAAAACATGACATTCTTGGGGAATCCCCCAGGCAATGCTATTGTATGATTTGTCTATTCAGATGTGGTTGAAGTCAGTTGACTGTCATAAGGTAAGCTGTTGTGTGATTCTGCACCCAGGTTTAGGAACTGGACTGTGGAGATTATGCAGCAGTATGTGGTTTGAGGGACACTCACCAGACAAAGCAGTTATGTGGCTGTGTGATTAAAGTAGGCCTGGGAAAATGGAGATAGTTCTGACAGCTTAGAGTCTTTGAAGAAGTTAAATTGGCTAAGCAAATGTGTGCATCCACAGGTTGGTATCAGCATATGCAAAGCATAGGGCAGAACCAGTTGTCATGGTAGACAACAGACAACATCAGTGAAGGAACTTGTGTCACAAGAACAAAGACAGGAAGTATGGGAATGGCACCGGAAAGAAGAGAATCTGGGGCACATCAAGCAATGATTACTTGATCAATGCTCCTACAGAATGCACTAGGGAGTGTGGATACAACACATACATGCTTCATTCTTATGGCGTCACCCTGGAATGCTGGTAGAGAAACTGTATGACCAGCGTTACTATTGGGAGTGTTAGCTTTCTAAACGTGGATCAGATGTAGTCGAGAACACCATGTAAATCTGATGATGGCTCTGATCATCAGGCCATGCAGTGTGCAGAGTTTTCTGGTAGGGCTGGCATTAAAGGAACCCAGTGGGCAGTCTATTTAGAAGTGACAGGGTCAATATGTCTTTGTGTATATGAATGTCCATGGAGGATCAATTTCTGTGTGTCTAACCAGGAAAATGAAAAAACAAGTATGGCCATAGCCACAACTCTGTGTGATAGCATGGAGAAAGCTCATGTAGGATGTATTCTATGAGAACTCATTAGGGAAATCTGGAGCCTGAGGTAAATAACCAAATCTAAACCTGAGAGTACAGAGAAGGTACACATAAGTTGTTGGGGTTGGGTGGGTATTCTTCAGGAACTATATGTTCAGTGCTAAGTCTGGTGATGAATGATGATTACAGGCCTAGTTCTGGGAACTTTACTGGACAATATTGGTATGCCATTTAAGCATTCAGAGGTAGGGCAGGATTATTGCTATGGCACAGTCACGGTCACTTCCTGCACTATTTAAAAGGTAAGCCAACACTCAAAATTCACTACCAAAGCAAGGCAGAGGTAGGAACACTGCTAGAAGATGGGTTTCTGTAATTATCAACAGGCAACCAGGGTACTATTGGGAGTGTGATAGCAAAGGCCAGCTTGACTCTGGTGCAGACTAACCAAGAAAACTGAGGGGGAACTTACTTTCCTAAATTAGTCCAGGTACAAATGGAGGTGGTTCCAGGTGGTTCTGAGGAGATCACCTAGCAAATAACATGCATGAGCGATACATTTCATGCTATGCCCTTTAAAGTGGAGATGGAACAGTTGAACTTGATTTGGGTCAGGGGTTTGCTCACTAGAGACAGTCATATAATTAGCTTACGTGTCGATCATTGAAGGAACATAGGACAGGAATCAATGGAGAATCCTGAGGCGGGACCAAATGCTGAGACCATGGAGGAACTCTGGTGACTGGCTTGCTCTGTGTAGATACTGCAATTACTTTATAACCCAGAACCACATTTACAAGTGTGGCACCACCCACAGAGCCCTGGGTCCTCTTTGATCAATTATTTTTCAAGAGGCTGCTCTACATATATTTCTACAGTAGGCGAATTCCTTGAAGGCATTTTCTTAACTAAGATTTACCTCTTCTCAGATAGCTCTAAGTTGTCAAAAATAAATCACAGCCAGACTCCACAGCAACCTGAAGAAAGGACTTGTTCCCTGTACCATGATCCACATGGTATTGAATTTGTGGCAAGGGAAGATCAAATATTATGGAACCAGGCAAAGTGTGTCAGAGCTGAAGTTTGGCAAGGGGGTCTAGAAAGGCTCTTGCATGAAGATGTAACGAAGTCCATGCTGCAGTAGGCACCCAGGGTGGTGAGGATGCAAGAATCATGACATGCCTCTTGGTGGAAAATTGCATGTGTGTAATATAGACAGCTCAAGAAAGAGACAGTATGCTACAGTCAACAGAGATGAAGGGGATTAGGCCCTTTGAAGGCAAAATGACTTCCTCATATTATTATGTGATGTGGAGATATGGAGCTGCTGGATTTGGGGATTGCTCTCATGGATTTACTTTTTTTTTTTTTTTGTGAGCCCTTGCCTTGATATGTCCCAAGTCCTCGCTTTCATAACCGTATTATTTACTCTCTATCATCTTATGTTAGAAGTATGCAGTAGATTTATGAGTGTCCAAGTTTTCATACTTGAAAAACTGGCCTGAGTCTCAAGAGACATTGGACTTTTGAACAAATTTGTGACTGTTAATGACTATGGATAATTTTAGAGATGGCATAAATTTCTTTTTCTCTTTGAAATTGCCTTCATTCTATTGATACCAAGCATGAACAGGTAGTATGATTGGAGTTAGTGGGAGTGTGCAGTGGGTATGTATGTTTGCTAGCAAACATAATGGAAATTGGAACCTAGTGATTCAGAAGGTAAAACAAGAAAAATGAGTCAGACCGGAATTGGCTGTGGATACAGATGGTGCCTCCCAAGACTGTTAGAGCTGCAGAAACCACAATTAAGTAGGATCTCACCCAGTGCCGGAGGTACCATCATGCCAAGGACTCCTCTAGTTCTGTGGGCACAGGCACAGGAGAGAGGAAAGGAAACATCTCCAAGCCATTCCTTATGGCTGAGGTGGGCAGTACTAAACCAACTACCATGTATGACTCATCCAAGATGCCTGGATTTTGGTGATTGGGCATGATTGGGATAAGAGTACAAGGTAGGAAGGTAGAAGACATGGAGAGGTTGGTGAGGGACAGACAGATGTGAAATATCTAAACACATACCTATGGCCTTCAGATTTTAACATATGAAAACATTCCAAGAAAAGGACACTTTAGACAGATACAGGAGGAAGTAATTTAGAAAGGCCCAGAGAATCAAGTTGATGCTTTATTTAGAACAAGTTGATAACTACAGTATTTCTGTGCATGAATAGGAAATTTCTTCAAGGAACCTTCTGACTGATGCTGCAAATGCAGGAGCCCTCACTTCAGGTCTCTTGATCAGCCACTATGCAAGCAGGCTGGGCCTTCAACTGACTATATAGTTTCAAAGAGCTTATCTCAGGGAGAAAGAAGATCAAACCAAAGAATGATGTGGTAGTTGTCAGAACCCCTATTGGGAACACAGCAGAATAGTGTTTGTATATTAAGGCTTCTTATTTAACTGGGAAGTCAGGTGGAAAGTCAAGAGAGGTTTGGCCCAATGATTTACAAAGTGGTTCCAGCTCATGGAAACAAATGTGAAGAGGCTGCTAACACACAAAACTAAGGCACAGTCCTTGTAACAATAAAACTCCAACTCTATGAATGGCAATTTCATGTGGCTGATTTTAATGGGATTGCACCAAAAAAACAGAACTACAGGGTTCATTAAATTGCCCACAGACTCAGGGTTTGTGCATACTGACATTCAGTTGAAATGGTCCAGGTGGAATTGATAGGGGTATGCACCAGCATCTTAACTGCAGTCCCTGAGACATTAAATAGTTGAGGGTAATAAGGTTCCCATGGTCCAAAGGACACAAATTGAACAAACTTGTTGTCGAATTCCCACAGGTACCAGCATTAGCTGTTTGCAATGTCTATTTCAAACACCAAAGCTGATAAACTTCTATGGAGTCCTCTCAGCTTGAAGATGCACTCCATGGTGTTGGTAAATCTGAAGATGATATTTAATGCAGCTATTGTCAAGTCAGAAAAACAAAGTAACATGGGAAATCAAAATAAGTTGTGTTTTACAGAGCTCTCCTACCTTGTCCCTGCTGTCACATAGTTGTGTTTAAGTAGTCTATCTGCATGTTAGGGTTCAACATTCTACAGACAGGAGTAGAAGAAGCCGTAAACTCCTTGAATATAACAGAAGATCTCTCTATGATAGGTTTTGGTGGAAGTAGGTCCATAAGAGTGACATACATGTTCCCCTAGCAAAGCGGAAAGGGAGAAGATCTCCTGAGCTATTTGCGAGCATGAGCATAGGGGAAAGTGTGTTAGAAGAAAGAAAAGGACTATGCAGGGGAGGGGGACAAGAACCCCTGAACAAAGTGGGAGCATGGGGCCTGGGTGGGGAAGAAGGATGTGGGAAGGGAAAAGGGGGGAATGGGGCGGAGAACAAGAGGACTGAGACAGGGAGGAATAGAGGAGAGCAAGAAAGGAGATAGAGGGAGACAGTACAGGTATGGAGAGAGATCTGGCACAGAGGAAATGTTAGGGGATCCACAGGGATGACCCCACCTATGAATCCAAGCAGTGGTAGAGAAAATACCATTGATGCCCTTCCCCTATAATGAGATTGGTGTCTACCTTGCTTACCATTCCTAGAACCTTCATCCAGTAGCTGTTTGAAGCAGAAACATGCACCCACAGCACTGAATACCCCTGGAATCCAATTGTGGAGAGGGAGGAGGGATGAGCAAAGAAGCCAAGAGGGTCCTTCAGAAACCCCCAGAACAGCTGACCTGACCGAGTGAGAACATGGAGACCCTAGTCATAAAGCTGGGGAAACAGCATTGGACTGAGCTAAGCCCTCTGAATGTGGGTGCCAGCTAGGAGTCCAAGACAGTCTATGGGACTCAAAACAGTCTTTAACCCTAGAGTACAAATGGACTTTGGTTTCCCATTTCCTATGGAGGGATATTATTGCAGCCCAGATACAGCAAGGAGGGACTAGGCCCTCCCCCAAACAATATGACAGACTTTAAAGGTCCCTGGTGGAGGGCCTCACTGTCCCTGGGGAGGAGTTGGGGGATGGGTTGGGGGGGTTGGTGGGGAACATGGGAGGTTGGGAGGGTGAGGGAATGGGGGTGGATGGATATGTAAATATGAGTGGTAATTAAAGAATTTGAATAAAAATTATTTCATTAATATTTAAATTTACAGGGAGCTATGTATCCTTCTTTTCATTCAGTACAATTACAGTATTTTGAGATTCACCCAGGTTGCAAATGATAACACTGTGTCTTTTGTTCAGAGTAATACTGTTTTTAATTAATAGTTTTAGTAGTTTACAAATGACTGATATAATAGTGTCAATGAAAAATATGTGAGAAAAGTAAATTCTAATGTTGATTTCACACTGTATAAAGTATCAAAAATTTTGGTGAAGACAAAGCATTACTTCATTGAGAAATATTTCTGAATGCTAGGTGTTAAAATTGTGGTTTTGGTGCCAAAGGGTGTCCACCCAATATGACCCAAATGTCAAGTGAGAGCATGTCACAGTCAAGTAGGTTGCAATAGGAAAATCTTTTAGTCAAGTTCCTTCCCTCTCTTTTTCTCATTATCTACATCTTCTTGTTTTTGCATTATCATTTCATGATTTTTTAATATTCTTAGTATAGGCATATTAACAGAGTTGTAATTCCATCCTTTCCTCATAAAAACTTCTTGAGTATATTTGGCATAGCATAGCCCTTGTGTACAATGAAATCCTTAAAGGCAATTGTTCCATAGAGATTTTAAAGTACATCTGGTTTGTAAAAGCTTCTACCTTGAATTTCAAGCAAATTCTTAGGGTCAGTTATAGGCTCTTTACTGGCTATTGATTTCAACTGTTTGGGTTTTTGATATGATGGCCCATATTTAAACTTCTCCTTGGTGGACTTAACACGATCATGTGGTTTTTGGAGTTCCATCTCAAATATTGATGATGCCGGTTTGGAGAATCTGATGTCCTTCTCTTTGCTTAATCCTCTGAAGTACTTGAGCTTGGAAGGAGGATGACAGACTTTCTTGTCTGAGGATTCCTTGCAACTTGGTTGGTAAGCACGGTTCATCTCAAGTTGTTGCAACACACCCAAGTTTCCCAGCACTTCATTCCATTCATAGATAACATTACCTCTTCTTTGTGGGAATCTATGCTTAAGAGAGTCAAGCAAATTCTGATTTCTGGATGTGTTTCTAGAAAGAAAATTTCCTTGACATAACCTGGAATTCTCAGCAATTCCCAGATTGAATTTTCTGTGAAGGCATTTTCCATTCTTGCTGTTCTTGTTTGCTTCCCTTTGATTTTCCAAGTTGGGCCACTTATTCAGATTCCAGTCATGTTTTGGCATCTGCAGCAAATTTATGAAGTGGTTTTCAGCATCATCTTCCATCTGAAACAAATGATCCAGATTGTATTGGGTCCTTCTGCTTCCTTTCTGATCCGCTGACATTGAGCAAAGCAGTCCCAAATCCCGGGACAGCTTTCTCCGTCTTTTATTGGTGACAGTACTGGGTGGTTCACGACAAATTCTGGGGAACAAGGTTTCCTGCATGGTTTGTGACAGTATCTCTTCACATGGGACATAGTCTCTAGCAAAGTCTTCCTGCTTTTCATGAGAAAACAGCCAGTGTTTGCCCTCCATGAAAAGAGGCAATGCCAGTTGCTCCTTCTTTTGCTTCAAGACACAGTTGTGCCTGGTCACCTGACCAGGTTGGTTCTCTGGCAGCCTCTGGTCCCCCATGGTATCTCTGGCTCTGAGGCCACTGCTCAGAATTAGTTATTGTTTCCCTGAGGATGCTTGGTTGCTAGGAAACTTTAGATTCTACATTGATGAACAAGATGGAGTGCCCAGGCCCCAGTTCCTCCAATTCTATTCTACATCATGTGAAAACAATACCCACTATGGATAGACTGGACTTTTAAACCCACCAGAAACTTAGGATAATTTTCAATTTTTCCACACATTCCTAGTATGTGGTATGGTTAGATCTTTCAGTTTGGGAATATGTTAATGTTGGTGCAGTGATATGTCATTATGGTTTTTATTTGCCTTTTTATATAGCCAATGATACTGAATGTGTCCATTGGCTGACTTCTCATTCATATTTCTCCACTGGCAAAGTGTATATCCAGTTTTTTTAACCTCTTTAGTTTATAGTGATTGTAAGATACATTTCACTGAATTTTGACAGTTGTTTGTATTCTGGATTGAATTGCTTTATCAAATACATCACTTGTAAACTTTCTTCTGCCCCCACCCCCATCATTTGTCCTCACATTAGTCTGTTTCAAAGAGCAGAGTACCCAACCTTGCCGAAGCTCCCTTCACTCAGTTAGTTCTTTAATAAAGTATTGTTTTGAAATGACATTAAAGAATTTTTTCCTTTGTAAAGTTCACACATTTTAGGTTCTTCCTTTTCTGGTTTTTAGAGACAGGGTTTCTCTGTGTAGCTTTGGAGCCTGTCCTGGCACTCACTTTGTAGACCAGGCTGGCCTCGAACTCATAAAGATCTGCCTGCCTCTGCCTCCTGAGTTCTGGGACTAAAGGCGTGCGCCACCAGTGTCCAGCCTGCATTTTAAGTTTTTTTTTAATCTAATATTTATTTCTAGGTTTTGCAAATTACCTATTGAAATTTAATGTTTTTGGATCATGAAGATAAGGATTAAAATTTCTTTCTTTTTTTTTAACCTATGATTAGATATCTGAAAAGCTTTTGTGGCAAAGGGTAAGCTGTTACTCACTGACTGTACTTTTTTCTGTGTTCTTTCTGATATCATGATTTTTTTAGTATTTTCAGCAAGCAATTCTGTCCTGCTGCTTCCTATAGAATTACAGCCTTGAAATGGAGCTGTTAATTTAGCCAACTGTGGTTTTTCCTTCCAAGGCTTTTGTGGCTGTTGTTTTGCTGGAACCTTTGAATTTTTGTGAGAACTTTTAGCACTGTTTACTTAATGTCTGCAAAGGATCTCATTTTGATTTTGATGAGGTTTCTGTTGGTTAGATGGATTAATAAGGATAATTGACATGTTAACTGTTTAGGATCTTCTGACCTATGAAACAGGTATATCTCCATTTGTGTATATGTTTTTCTTCTTTTGTTAACATTATTTTGTCTTATGGGGTATATGTCTATCACTTATTTTTTTCTCTAGCTTTTTCTTAAATATTCCACATCTGTGGTACAATGAGTTGTATTGAGAATGTGTTTAGGTGGAGGGAAAATGTATTCTGCTGAAGGTCTTATTTGCTACTGATGAATTTTTTCCTGTGTATGGGAAGAACATGGGGTCATCTGACTACAGCACAAGATTGGAACTTCTTATGTAACTTAAGATGGCCTCAATCAATGCAAACTCCTGCTTCAGCCTCCTGAGTAATGGATAAGTTTTGCAATGTGTAAATTGTGTATGTTTTTATCTCTAATAAACTCTGTGTTAATTGCTGGTAGTGCTTTGAACAGGCGGTCCCATTGCTTTCTGACTTGCAGTGGTTTTGGTGGGTAGTCTGATGATACTCTCCATTTTGTTTACTTTTTTACCAAAGCCATCATTTTCTCTATTTGGCCAGGCATGGTGTGGATACAATGATACCTGCCATTTCTACATGGTGTTTTTTTCTGGATCAAGTTACTTACCTGAGTATCTTTAACTTAAGTGCTAGCACAAGTATCTGCCTCTGTTCCTCTTTCTTGAACTTTTTTCTTTTTCTTTTTCTTTAAATTAGAAACAAGCTTCTTTTACATGTCAATCCCAGTTCCCTCTCCCTTCCCTCCTCCTCTGACCCCCACTGACCTCTATCCCAACCCCTTTTTGCTTCCCAGGAAGGGTGAGGCCTTCCATAGGGGATCTTCAAAGTCTGTCATATCATTTGGAGCAGGGCCTAGGCCCTCCCCCGTGTGTGTAGGCTGAGAAACTATCTCTCTATGTGGACTGGGATCCAAAAGTCCATTTGTGCACTAGGGATAAATACTGATCCACTACCAGTGGCCCCATAGGTTGTCCAGACCTCCTAACTGACACCCATGTTCAGGGGTTCTGGAACAGTCTTATGCTGGCTTCCCAGGTATCAGACTGGGGTTCATGAGCAACCCCTTGTTCAGGTCAGCTGAATTGTTTTTGTTTTAGTTTTTGAGACAGGGATTCTCTGTATAACAGTCCTGGCTGTACTGGAACTAGAACTTGCATTGTAGATCAGGCTGGCCTACAAAGATCTACCTGCCTCTGCCTCCTGAGTGCTGGGATCAAAGGCATACACCACTACTAGCTAGATTTTTTTGAAGAAATACAGTAAATTGAGACATTTGTGGGGCTCTTTATTTATTTATAACCATTTTCTGTTTTAATAAGGATCAATCTCTGATGCCTGATAACCAGTGGCTGCAAAACTTTGTCCTATGCATTTCCACCATTTTTTTTTTTGCTACAAGAAAAAATAAATGTAGTTTGTTTTATTTGATTGTGCTGAGAAAAGGAGTTGTAATTTGCTTTCATTGGTCTGTTACCACTAATTCAGTGAAGTTGCTTTGAAGTAATCAAGGTAATACCACCCTGTTCTAACTCCACTTTGTGTTTTCTTTAGATGGTCTCAGCCCAAATCCCCTATCTGTCTGTCAATAAAAAGGACTTCAACCTTTAATTGACATAATCAGCATGGCTTTAAATAACAATCCCACTTGGATTATTTCATTGGTGGTCCCAGAAAGGTCTCTCACACACCATGGAACTCAGCCTTGTTCCTAGCCTTCTCATTCAAGGAGAGGTTGCAGAGGAAGCGTCTCCTGATAAATGTTTCAGGTTCCCAATCCTCTCACTGAGTCTAGACAGGTCTAGAATGACAGCTGTTTTCCAGAACATGAAAACAAAGGAAGACCTTCTAACACTTCTATGAGGTAAATCTGTATATTCACTTCTGGTTCTAGTTTCAGGTTCTTGTTAAGGAGGATGAGCCCCAAAGGCATAGGTCAAATTCCGGTGAAACATTTTCTTTTGGAGAAGGGAGATATTGAAGACCCTCCTCACTGTGTAGGAAGAAAATTCTGATGAGAAACTTTTCCCTAGCCTTTTCAAGCTAAATTGGGACATCAGTAGTGAGGAACTCTGTAGTCTGGTTATGCTTCTCCTGAGAGATTTGGTTTTGCTTTTGCTTGAATGAATGGGGTGAACTGTGTGAATGACTGAATGCTGAGAAAGCTTGGCCCAGAAAGTTGTTTCTTTGATTTTTTTTTATTTTGTCACTGATGTTTCTGTTTTGTCTTGTTCTCTCAAAGGGGAGCATGCTATGATAGACTTATTGATTGAGATTTTGCCAGTTTTCCTAGATTCTGCCACTGTGTGTCACTCTCCATATACCAGTTTTCATTTGGCTTTTTAAAAATTCTTCTTTCCATGCCCATCTCCCCCTCCCCAATATCCACCCTCCATCTTCCCTCAGAAAAGAGCAGGCCTCCAGGGATATCAACCAAACATGGCATAATATGCTCCTATAAGACCAGACACATACTATCACATCAAAACTGCTCAAGGCAATCCAATAGGAGGAAAAGGGTCCCATAAGTAGGCAAAAGAGTCATTGACCACCCCTGCTACCACTTTTAGGAATCCCACAAGAACAATAAGCTACTTAGCTATAACATATATGCAGAGTACCTAGGCTAGACTACAACAGACTTCCTGATCTCTGAGAGCATCTGTGAGTCCTAGTCAAGTCATTCTGTGGGCTGTGTTCTCATGGTGTCCCTGACCCATCTGGTTCCTCCACGGACTCCCCAAACTCTGCTTACTGTTTGACTGTGAGACTCTCCATCTGCTCCCATCAGTTGGTCAGCTGCTGGATGAAGTCTTTATTGTCTCTTTAATGAAGATTTTGAGAGGCTCTGGACCCAGAACCTCACAGGAAGGAAAAACTGTAAGTCAAAGGTTTTGTGGATGGGTTGGTGTCCTAATCCCTTGACTTCAAACCTTGTCTGGTTACAGAAGATGACCAGTTTAGGCTCTCTGCATCCCCCATTACTAGGAGTTTTTGCTTGGGTTATGTTGTGTGATATTTTGTTTGTTTTCTGACAAATAAGTCTTGCCTGGACATCCGAGGGCAGAGCTAGCCACTAGTTGAACATAGAAGTTGGGCAGTGGTGGCGTATGTCCTTAATCCCAACACTCCCTATCAAGGCTCACTTGGAAGGCAGAGAGAGAGGAAGTGATAAAGTGGGGCAGAAACAGGATCTCAGTCCCCTTTTGAATAGAGGAACAAAGATGGGTAGGAAGCAACTGGCAGCTCTTCCCAGTTCTCAGATGTTTCAGGTTTCCCCCTAATATTTGTCTCCTGATTTTTTTAATTAAGATTAACTAGATTCATGCTTCAGAGGTTACTTGATCAAAGACCTCAACATAAAACCAGATACACTGAACTTGATAGAAAAGAAAGTGGGGAATAAACTTTAACGCATTGGCACAAGAGACAACTTCCTGAAGAGAACACCAATAGTGCAGACACTAATGTCAACAATTAATAAATTGGACCTCCTGAAACCGAAAACCTCTGTAAAGCTAATGACACCATAAATAGGACAAAAAGGCAGCCTGCAGAGTGGGGAAAATTTTTTACAAACTTGACATCTGACAGAGGGCTAATATCTAAAATATATAAAGAACTCAAGAGCCCAGCCAGAGACTTCCAGCAAGCACCATAGTCCTTTTCTCTGCCCACAGGATGAGATAATCTTGAGCCTGTATACTGCCTGCCCTCCAGTACCCTGCTTGGAGCCACCTGAGGCCTGGGGACTGTGGATCCCATTCCGGCGGGGTCCTGCCCAGCCAGAGACTGCCAGCGACCTAGTCCCTTTGTCTGCCAATGGGAAGAGGAAGAGGAGAGCGGTCAGAGTATTAGACATGCTTATACACGCCAGAAGGGAAGCTTGGTCCCATACCCACCAGGAGAGGAAGAGACTCTTTCTGCACTGATTGGAAGAAGGGATGGGAAGAAGACAATATAAAAACATATGCAACAACAGAAAAATGAATATGATACCACCAGAGTC
This sequence comes from Cricetulus griseus, assembly GCF_003668045.3. NCBI lineage: Eukaryota > Metazoa > Chordata > Mammalia > Rodentia > Cricetidae > Cricetulus > Cricetulus griseus. The sequence continues at coordinate 82,302,156 of NC_048600.1, read as the reverse complement.
TACACCAGTAAGACCTGAACATCCCAAAGGAGATGAAACAGAAGAGGATGACCTTGAAAACTACTTCATGAAAATGATAGAGGCCCTCAAAAAGGATATGAGAAAATGCCTTAAACAAATGCAAGAATAAACAAACCAAAAATACAAGAAATCAACAAAACTCTTAAGGAAAGCCAAGAAAAAAAAAAACAGTTCAAACAATCCAAGACCTGAAAACTGAAATAGGGACAATAAAGAAAACACACGCTGAGAGAAAGCTGGAATTAGAAAAACTGGGTAAAGGGTCAGGAACTACAGATGCAAGCATAACCAACAGAATACAAGAGATGGAAGAGAGAATCTCAGGCATTGAGGATACACTAGGAGAAATAAATTCATCAACCAAAGAAAATCTTAAGTCCAGCAAATCCCTAACACAAAATATCCAGGAAATATGGGATACTGCGAAAAGACCAAACCTAAGAATAATAGGTATAGAAGAAGGTGAAGAAACCCAACTCAAAGGTGCAGAAAACATTTTCAACAAAATTATCGAAAACTTTCCCAACCTAAACAAAGACATGCCAGTGAAAGTATAAAAAGTCTACAGAATACCAAATAGAGTGAACCACAAAATGTTCCCTCAGCACGTAATAATCAAAATCCCAAACACACAGAATAAGGGAAGAATATTAAGAGCAGCTAAGGAAAAACGTCAAGTAACATAAAGGCAAACCTATCAGAATTACACCTGACTTCTCCATGGAAACCCTGAAAGCCAGAAGGTCCTGGATAGATATTCTACCACAGACTATTATACCCAGCAAAGCTTTCAATCAATATCAGATTTAATCAATGCATAACCACTAATCCAGCCCTACAGAAAGTACTGCAAGGCAAACTCCAATCCCAGGAAGTTAACTACAACCAGAAAAACATAGGCTATAGATAATCCCACTTTACCAGCAGCCAATAGAAAAAAAGGGAAGGCAATCCACACATAATTCCACCATCACCACCAAATCCAAAACAAACAAGAATCAACAATCAATGGTCATTAACATCCCTCAATATTAATGGTCTTAACTCGCCTGTAAAATGTCACAGGGTAACAGAATGGATACGAAAACAGAATCGATCCTTCTGCTGCATATAAGAAACACACCTCAACTTCAAAGCCAGATGGTATCTCAGAGTCAAGGGTTAGGAAAACATTTTTCAATCAAACAAACCCAAGAAACAATTGGGGGTAGCAATCCTAACATCTAACAAACTAGACTTTAAAGTAAAATAAATCAAAAGAGATGAAGGTCATTTCATATTCATCAAGATGAAGTCTCAATTCTGAACATCTATGCCCCAAATACAAAGGCATCCATGATCATAAAAGAAGCATTACTAAAACTCAAATCACACATAAAACCACACACAATTACAGTGGGAGACTTCAACACCCTGCTCTCACCACTAGACAGTATCACAAGACAGAAACCTAACAAAGAAATAAAGGAACTAATAAAAGTTATGACCCTGCTGGGCATTGGTGGCTCACGCCTTTAATCCCAGCACTCAGGATGCAGAGACAGGCATGTCTCTGTAAACTCAGGTCAGGAAGGACTACACAGTAAGACTCTGTGTCAAAAAACAAACAGCAAAATCAAGTGGATTAGGAACACATGAACTACCATCATGAACCTTCGTCTGGCTGAGGCAAGGACTTGCAAAGATGAGCTTATTGTTGGCCCTGGGGTATGAGATGAGGAGAAACTCAGGGTTTGACCAATGTGTCACCATTTTAAAATTCAGATTGGACATTGAGAAACTGACAGTGGGGCCAAACCACATCTCCCCCACCCCAAAATCAGTCCCTTGGTGTTGCTTTCTATAAAGGTGTGACCCCTATCCCAGGTCAGCCTCACAGGTTGATATCTGAGCCTTATGGACAAAGAATTTCAGGGGAAGGAAAAAAGATGTTTTCCTTGGGGTCACTGAGGGGGCCACCACAGAGCAAGGGTCCAAGATGGCTAAAGAGGAACATGTCCTGGCTCTGGTCTCTTAAAAATGAGAGGAAATTTCATGTGGCTTTGAAATTTCAATGTTTTGTACCCTAGTCTACCCAGAGAGACTGACCCCAGGACATTTACTGCTGGGAAACTCCTCAGAAATAACCAAGAAGACCTGAGCATAGATCAGAAACATAAATATCTCTACAAACCAGGCAGTTCAAAGTCAGGGATAGACTTGGGAGATGGAGATTCCTTAACACATCTTGACATTCCATAACAGTCTGGTTTATGCTTTAAAGCCTCATCAAATGGAACTTGTGGAAACATCTCTCTCTCTCTCTCTCTCTCTCTCTCTCTCTCTCTCTCTCTCTCTCTCTCTCTCTCTCTCGTGTGTGTGTGTGTGTGTGTGTGTGTGTGTGTGTGTGTGTGTGTGTGATGTATACGTGTGTGTTCCCACATCCATGCAGCTTTTACATATTTTTCTTGTAATGTTTTATTTTCTGGTGGCACTTTACATCTAATTCTCTAGGCAAACACCCACTGTGTATTAAACCTCTAGGAATAGTCTTCACATCCACTAAGATATATGCTGCCCCATTTCCCTTGATGCACACAGCCCCCTTGCCCTCTTTTATTTCCTCTACATTTTCTAGAGACACCATTAGAAGAAATATTTCACTTTCACCTAATTCCATAATACAAAAAGCAATTGCACAAATACGAAAACTGGTAACTGACCCTTGAACCTGATGTCTGGGAAACAATTGGATATGGAGACAATGGGGAGCAGATAGAATGCTAGTGAGGTAAATGAAGAGACCTCTAAAGAAGGCCCCTGGGGCCCAGCCTCGGCCTGCTGTGACCATGTGGAAATTCAGGAACCAGAAGGGCCAGATCTTAAGAGATTTAAAGACAAAAAGGAAATTGGAATTCTTATCTGAAATTCCCTAATCTTTAAATGCTGGCAACTAATTCAAAACAGTATTTTAAAACCCCTTCCTTATAAGCTAACTAGATACGACCCACTGGCATTCAGCTGTGACATCTGTTCTGTATTATACAGGTGGGACCATGTGCCTGTGAAACCTGAGTTATTTCTGTTAATGTGAGCTCATTTGTTCCCACTGGAGGGGAGACAATTAGTTTATAAAAGGGAGAATCAATATAAAAGTTTATTAATGTTGTTCATCACATGAATAGGACTCAGGAGACCCAGCAATATAATTACCCTGATAAGATGTCCCCTGATGGGAACTCAGTGACTAGAAATACAAGGTGACTTTGGTGACATGATAAATGGCATTTGTCTCAATCAAACTGCAATGTGATGCTTGATGATGAGGAAGGGTGAAGAAGAGATATGGTCTTTAATAATAAAATCATCTCTGTGAAAACAAGGACTTTTATAATTGTGAGTAGGAGAAAATAATGGGAGAAGAAAACAGGCATACATTTGGATAATCTAATATATATATTAGTCATATATATATATATATATATGACTACCTAAGAAACCACAACTAATGGGCTGAAAAATGTTTATAACTAATAAGGGAATTCAGTAAAGGAACTGTATACAAAACAAACATATGACATTCAGTTGTTCTCTACACACCAGCAGGGATGAAGTAGAAAATATAATATATATAAAAAATAGCTTATTTTATCCACCCCAGCAACAAAGGCACCTGGGAATGAAACAGGCAAGGAGCTCAGAATAGCCAAAACAATCTGGGGAAAGGTGAAAGGTTAGAGGACTCACGTTTCCTGGTTCCAAGACAGACAGAAAAGCTACAGCAGTCACGACATTGAGGTTCTGGCATGAGTGACAGATAAGAGGGATAAGATGGAAAGTCAACATTTAAACCCTCACTTTTCAGTCAGTTATTTTTTTTGACACAAGTGCCAGAACCATTTGGAAAGGAAATGAATTATCTTTTCCACAAATAGTGCTGACGCCGTTGGATATCCATATGCAAAGTGGCAAAGCTGGCACACACCACACACAAAACTTAATTCAAAACAGTTGAAAGACCTATCAGAGCTAAGACCACAAAACTCACAGAAGAAAACATGGCTATAGATTTTGGTGACTGGGTTAGATTAGATTGGGTTAGAAATTATCAAAAGCAAAAGCAATGGAAGTGAGAAATTACGTAGGCATCACGAAAAATGAAAACTTGTGAGCTTCAGGAACACCATAAAGTGTGGTAACTAATGCCTTTAATCCCAGCACTAGAGAGGCAGAGGCAGGTAGATCTCTGTGAGTTAAAGGCCACACTGGTCTACAGAGGGAGTTCCAGGACAGCCAATGCTTCATAGAGAAACTCTGTCTTGTAAAAACAAAAGCAACCAAACAAAAACAGAAGAAAGAAAAGAGGAAGGAAGGAAGGAAGGAAGGAAGGAAGGAAGGAAGGAAGGAAGGAAGGAAGAAAGAAAGAAAGGAGGGAGAGAGGGAGGGAGGGAGGGAGGGAGAGAAGGAGGGAGACTGCGGAGATGGCTCAGTGCTTAAGAACACTTGCTGCACGCTTACAGAGGGTCAGGATTGGTTCCTTGTACCCACACAGTAGCTCACAGTGGACTGTAATGCCACTCTTAGGGGATCTGATCCCCTATTCTAGCCTCCTCAGGTACCTGCATACATGAGCACATACACACACACACACACACACACACACACACACCCTGTCTCCAACACACAGATAATTAGATTTATTATTTTTTTTATTAGTTCAAATTAGCAACAAGCTTTCTTCACATGTCAATCCCTTCTCCCTCTCCATCCCTCCCTCCCTCCAACACTCCCCCCACCTCACCTGCCCCCTCACCCATCCCCCCTCCACTCCCCAGGCAGGGTAGGACCCTCAATGGGTTCCCCAAAGTCCACCACATCATCCTGGGCCGGGCCTAGGCCCTCCCCCGTGTCCAGGCCGAGAGAGCATCCCTTCACATGGGATGGGCTCTCAAAGTCCCTTCTTATACCAGGGAAAAATACTAATACACTACCAGGGGCCCCATAGAGTGTGAAGGCCTCCTCATTGACATCCATGTTCAGGGATCTGGATCAGTCCTGTGCTGGCCTCCCAGACAGTCTGGGGTCGATGTGCTCCCCCTTGTTCAGGCCAGCTGTTTCTGTGGGTTTCACCAGCCTAGTACCGAGCCCTTCCATCTTCATTCCTCCCTTTCTGCAACTGGGTTCCAGAGTTCAGTTCAGTGTATATCTGTGGGTGTCTGCCTCTGCTTCCATCAGCCACTAGATGAGGGCTCTCAGTAGGGGTCCCATAATTAGATTTTTAAATCTTTTTTTTTTTGAGAAAAAGAATACCATAAGAAATTGAAAAGGTAATACAGAATGAGAGATTTTTCCAAGTCATGGTAGGAAAAGATAATTTGAATATGGAATAGATCAAGAATGCTTACAACTACCAGGCAGTGGTGGCACACACCTCCATCCCAGCACTCAGAGGCAGGCAGATCTCTGCAAGTTTGAGGCCAGCCTGGTCCTGTTCCAGGACAGCCAGGGCTACACAGAGAAACCCCCGTCTAAAAAAAAAAATCAAAAAAACAAAAAACAAACCACAAACCAGCAACAACAACAAAAGAATTCCTACTACTCAATAATAAGTAATTTTAAAATGTGTAAAGAGTCCAAATGGACATTTCTCCAAAGAGAATGTGTGGAAAGTCAAGCATGTGAAAAATGCCCAACGTTATCAGAAAGCTGCAAATGAAAATTGCAGTGAACTATTACACACTATTACTGAAAAGACTAACAGATGTTGACAAGGACAGGAAAAAGTAGAACCCAGACTTATACTACTACTGGCACAGACAGCTTGGAAAATAGTCAGGTAATCCCTCAAAATATTAAAAATAGAGTTCCCACAGAACTTAGCAATTCTAAGCGTAGATATAAACTGAAGGGAAATAAAAACACATGTCCACACTAAACCTTGCACATGAATGTTCATAACAGCTTTGTTCATGACAAAGACAGAAGTAATACATATGTCCATCAATTGATAAGTAGATAAATGTACTGTGTGTGTGTGTGTGTGTGTGTGTGTGTGTGTGTGTGTGTTCACGGGAGTGTGACTGGGCCTAGTGTACTCTAGGCTAGTGGTCTATCCTTGAGTTCACTTGCTCTCTTGCTCTCTACTCTCCCACCCCTCTGAGATACGGTCTCACTAAATTCCCAGGCTTGAACTCCCAGACCTTGAACTCCCTCTGTAACCAAAGAAGGTCTTGTGTCACCAGGCCTGTCTGGAAATTTTAAATGGGTGAGTTATACGATATGTGAGATATATCTCCATAAAACTTTTATAAAATAATAAATTTGGGCTGATTGGTAGAGTACTTACTAGCAGGTACCTAGTATATCCTGGGTTCAATCCCCAGGACTTCATGAAATAAGACACATTCCCAGCACTCAGGACATGGAGGCAGGAAGATTGAAACTTCACAGTGACCCTCATCTACATAGTGAGATTGAGGCCAGCCTGGGTACATAAGATACGTAAGATTTTTTTTTTCTTTATGACACACAGACAGACAAAGTAACCCTGGTTGGCCTGGAACTCATTGTGTAGATCAGGTCAGCCTCAAATCCACAGAGATCTACCTGCTTCTGTCTCCTAAGTACTGAGATTAAAGGCCTGTGTCACCAAGCCCAGCAAAAAGACATTTTATTCTGAATTGCAAAGTGATGTTATGAAGTATGCTAGTCTTTCTCAAATGAGTGTATAAATATAAAATGGTACACTCAAAAGCCATCTAAGGATTAGGGGATCAAGGTGGCTAGGCAATTTTATACTTCACCATGAAAAGCAATTATATAAGGATGGTTAAGAAGCTCCCAGAGTTTTACAAAGGAGGCAGAAGTTGCAGTCTGAGATGAAAATGTTCTAGAAAGCCTCAGAATTTAAGTACTGTAGTATCAGGTATAATCCCAACAAGAGGAAGGCCAAGGCAGAAGGGGTTCAGGTTTGTGGACAGCCTAGGGCTACAGAGCAAGCTCCTGTCTCAAAATGTTTTGGCATCATTCTTGTCTGATTCCCTTTATGTTTCTGGGACTTTTTGTTAGTTTTCTTTTTGGAGGTGGGGGGAACATGTAGTCAGCTGGGTAGGAAGGATCTAGGAAGAAATTATGATCAAAGTATATATTGTATGAAAACATTTAAATAAACCAAAAGAAACCCACAAAATAATGGAATTACTCAGTGGATGAACAAAGTGCCATAGCTCTAGTGTCAATCGTGCAATAGATCAATGAAAGAAAGTTTATCTGTCAGAAGCAAAGATGAGCATCTGAATGAAGTCAAAACACGTTAAAGAGAATAAGATCCATTGTTCAATAAATGGTCCAGGTTGACAACTAACAAATCATTAGGAGGAAAAACCAGTCTGGGCAGTATCTCACATCTTATACTACTAAAAATCCATGACTGAAAATTCTATAGATCAAAATTAAACTGAAATGAGCAAAGTCTTAAAGAAAAAGGAGGAAACGTGTATATGATATTGGAATGGTGGCTGACACCAAACTCAGAAATAAGAAGGAAAAGAATGATTTGCATATGTGTGTATTGAAATAGCCATAAACATTACATTAGAAGGCAGAGGACATTCTGTGGCAAATCCTCACAATGCATAACAACAGTTTCCAGCCTTAATACATAGTGCATTGACATTAAATTTACTTATACAAAATAAAAATGAATATTTAAGTAGATAGTTCATCATAGGTATTCAAGTAGTAAGTGTGGGAAAATGTAGAGAAGGTTAATGCTAAGAGGAATAGTGTAAAACAGAACAATGGATGTAAACTTCCACCTGACAATAGGCAATGAAAAGAGGAATTATATTATGCTGACTTTCCAAACATGTAGGATCTGAAGTTTCCCAGTGGTTACAAGAAGCATAACTTTGGGGTTGCATATATAAACTCAGTATCTACAACCTTGAGTCTAGTCACTCTGCTGTTAGGAACTTCTGTGAAGGAGAAAAAATATTCTTGAATGCACACAAACTTTTTAATTTTTTTATTTATCATTCTTTTAAGTATTTATTTTAGTTTTAATTGTGTGTGTGTGTGTGTGTGTGTGTGTGTGTGTGTGTGTGTGTGCTTATATGTATGTGTGTGTCTATGTGCACATGACAGCAGTTACCCTTGGTGGATAAAAGAGGGTGTGAGATCTCCTGAAACTAGAGTTATAGACAATCTGGAGCCACCCGAGACAGGAGCTGAACTTTGCTACTCGGAGAGAGCAGAGAGCATTTTTAACTGCAGAGGCATTGTTCCCACTTCAAGAACCTAATTGCCAGTTTCATTATTATTATAAGCTGTGAAAAATGTAAAGAACATCAGTGTTTGAAAATTGAGTTTAAGACAGACATGGTGGTGTACTTCTGTAATCTAGCACTTGGGAGGCAGAGGCAGGTGGATTTCTATAAGTTTGAGGCCAACCTGATCTTCATAGATTCTATCAGTGCCAGGACTGCATAACTGCATAACAGAGAAACCCTCTCTGTTTTATATTTAAATAAGTAAATATTTAAATTGAATTTAAAAATATTGTTAATCTATAGAATTGTAGAACATTATGAAAATGTAATTTATAAAGATAAAAATAAGTATACTTTCAAGACAGCCTAGAGACCAGAAAACCAGCCCCGTGGGGAGGACTTGTGGAACATTCCCAATACAATTTTCCCCTTTCTTGAAAAAAAAGTCAGAACATACCTTTCTAACCTAGAAATTCTTTCTTTATAGAAATTTTGTGAGGTTCTTTGTTTAGTGTGATTTATTTGCTTATTTCTGTGTATGAGTATTTTACCTGAATGTATGTATATGCACCACATACATGTCAGGTTCCTGTGGAGGTCAGAAGAGAATATTGAGTTCCCTAAACTGTAGTTACAGATGGTTGTGAACCACTCTGTGAGTGCTGTGAGTGCTGGGAATTGAACCTATGTTCTCAGCAAGAGCAGCAATTGGTTTTTGGTTTTTGGTTTTTGGTTTTTTGTTTGTTTGTTTTTTGTTTTTCGAGACAGGGTTTCTCTGTGTAATTTTGGAGCCTATCCTGGCACTCTCTCTGTAGACCTGGCCTCAAATTCACAGAGATCCGTCTGCCTCCGAGGGCTGGGATTAAAGGTGTGTGCCACCAACGCCCAGAGCAGCAATTGTTCTTAACTGCTAAACCCTCTCTCCAGCCCCTAACCTAGAAATTCTGTTACTAGGAATCATTTTTTAAAACTTCTAACAGCAGCATATGCGTGCACGTGTGCTCGAGTGCACACGTACACGCACACGTACACGCACACGCACGCACACACACGCGCGCGCGCGCGCACACACACACACACACACACACACACACAAACACACACACATGCACATACACACAAAGGTTTGTAGTTTAAATGGCAGTCATTGCTGATAAAAGAAACAATTCCTTCAATCTTATTTTTTTTCTTTTTTGAGGGAGGGTCTCTATGTAGCCCTGGCTGTCCTGGAGCTGTCTATGTAGATCAGGCTGTCCTTAAACTCAGACATTCTCCTGAGTGCTAGGATTAAAGGTATGTACCAAATCATCTGGCCTTCCTTCAATCTTAATAATATACTAGGTAAAATGCAACGGTAAACAGTTTAAATGAAAAGAGAAACTGAAATTTAAGAAAGGGTAATCCTGTTCAGTGACCGGTATCAAGTACAGGCTAAACTGAAAACAAAACAAGCAAATGAACAAAAACAAAAACATCATAAAGATCATAAAGACAAGAGGAAAAAATAACTGAAAAAGTGTTAGTTGCAGTTTACAAGTTTGTAAGTTTCACTCTGTTTCTGTGACCAAAAACCATGACCAAAAGGAACTTGGGGAGCAAAGGTCTTATTTCACCTTATCATTCGGGAAAGTCAGGGTAGGAATTTGAAGGCAGGTCTGCTTGCCATTCTACAGTGCCAAGAAAGTATGGCAGAAACCATGGAGGGTTGCTGTGTGCTAGCTGGCTCACAGCCGCATGCTTAGCTAGCTCAGGACCATCTATCTACCTGCTCAGGGAATGGAGCCATCCAAGGTGAGCTCAACCCTCCCACATCAATTACCAGGATAATCCCCCATGGACACGCCCACAGGCCAGTCTGATTTGGACAATCTCTCATCTGAGGCTCCCTCCTCTGGTGACTCTGTTTGTGTCAAATTGACAGTTAAAGCTAACTAGGACAGAGAGGTGCATCTTAGGCGCGAAAACACAGACAGACAGACTGAAAGTAAAAGGATGGAAAAAAGGGAACACTGCAGATTCTAACTTGATGATGACTCAAGTCGATTTCAGATTCAGATAGAAAAGAGCGTCTCGGTTTGAATGTGAAATGCCCCTACAGACTCAGGTGTTGAACACTTGGTCCCAGTTAATGGCACGTCTTTGGGACATGTGGAACTTCGGAGGCAGTCCTAACCGGAGGAACTATAGCACTGGGGCACAGCTTTCTAGGTTCTACCTGTTCCTTGGTCCCTTCCATGTTCTCTGCTCCCTGCCCACAGTGAGGTGAATAGCCTCTACTGAACTCACCGTAGTGCCTGAATCAACGGAGCCAAGGACTGTGGGCTGGACTCTAAAACTATAACCCAATTGTTCCTCTAAGTTGTTCTTCCTAGTGTTTTAGTCACAGTGAGGGGAAAGTGACAAGTTCAGTAAGCATTATGAGAGGCAGAGATAGGGTTGGCACAGTGGCATGCTGCCTGTAGTTCAAGACACTCCAAAGGCTGAGGCAGAAGATTGCTGGTCAGGAGTTCAAAGCCCACCTGGGAAGCATAGCAAGCACCTCCCCCATCTCTGTCTCTGTCTGTCTGTCTGTCTGTCTCTCTATCTCTCTCTCTTTTTCTCTCACATACACACAAATGCACACACACACACACACACACACACACACACACACACACACACACACACAAAGACATATTATGTAGCAATGCACTCATAATTCACCAATGGATAAACTAAATCTACATTTTTATACAACTGTTTTCTCATCTAAAACAATAATTAATAGCCCTATATGGCAAAATGAAGTTCACCACCATTGTGGGTGTTTTCAATAAACATCACTGAGTTATTTATTCCTCATAAGAATAACCACCCGGGCATCATAATAGCGTATGCCTTTAATCCCAGCACTCGGAAGTCAGAGAGCACAAGCAGATCTCTATAACTTTGGGGCTCGCCTGGTCTACAGAGGGTACATTAGGAGCTCCAGATCTACCAGGGCTACCTAGTGGGTCCTGTCTCCAAAAACAGAAAGGGAAGAAGAAAAGAAAAATAGTAACACTATAGATTTGATTTTTTAACTAATCTGGATTTGATGGATATATATAAATAGATAGATGGAGAGAACCCTGAACACAATAATTAACAAATCATATTCCTCTCAAGCACACACAGAACATTTACTGAGATGAATCATGTACAAACCACAAGGAACATTTCAAGCCCTTTCAGAGAACTGGTATCATGTAGACTGCATTTCTGACCACAGTGCCGTTAAAATTAAGTGTCAAAAACAAAAACCAAAAAATTTCAAAATCCCACAACCCTGGACACTCCTTAATAGTTCCCTGTCAAAGAGATTTAAAAACACAATGGGGAAAAATGTAAGTACGTTTTTCTAAATGCTAATGAAAACTAAATGCTAATGAAAACATTATATATCAAAACTGTAGGACACAGGAAAAGTTGAAAAAGTCCCCACCTCCCACAAAAGACACAATAGGGCTAGAATGCAGCTCAGTGGTAGAACCCATATGTAGCACGCCCAAGGTTCTAAATTCAATCCCTAACACTACATTTAAAAACATACAAAGGGGCTGGGTGGTGGTGGTCTTTAATCCCAGCACTTGGGAGACAGAGGCAGGAGGCTCTCTGTGAGTTCAAGGGCAGCTTGGTATACATAGCAAGTATTAGGTCAGCCAGGGCTACATAGTGAGACCTTTTCCCCAAAACAAACAACCTTCTCCAAAACAAACAAACAAGCAAATTCTCCTAAAAACAAAAAAAGGGGCCTTCACCATGGCTTAGTGGGTAAGGGTGCTTGCCACCCTAGGCTGACCTCCTAAGAACCAAACAGAGGCAGAAGGTGGTTATTTGAAGACACAATCATTTATCTGGGAAGACTGATAAGAAGTAGGAAGCACAAGTGAATTACATTACAGCTGAGGAAGACGACAAGACTACAGATGAAGTGGAGGCCATGAATGGGAATGAAGAACCTACATGCAGAAAAACTGGCATTGGGTGGGCAGTACTCCCTCTGGTGGAGGATAGTTGCTATGCACCCACCGGGAGGCGGGTTAGTCAGTCTCAGTGGGAGGTCTTTGTGGGGGGGGTGGGAAGTAGGGCGGGTGGGGTGGGGGAGTAGTCTTAGGTTGCAGTCATCTGGGAGCAGGAAGCTGTGGTTGCTACTTTTTGCACGCACTGTCAGTGTCCGCGCATGGACCAGGGGAAGGCTTTACCAATTCCCTTGGGTTAGGGATTTCGGTTCTTGACATAGCCACACTCATGTCAACAGAACGCATTCACTCAGGACTTCAACAGCTCCCAGAAGTGCTGTAATTAACTTCACAGCAATAAATCTCAAAACTTAAGTGAAGTGGGGATTTAAAAAAAGAAGACGAACCAAGACCGTGAAGAAATAGAGCGTGTCGATGTACGTTGTTCAAAATGTCAGAATATGCATGGACTGAGGCTGTGGCTCAGTGGCTAGAAGCTTGCCTAGCAGGAAGCCTGGGTGCCAATGCCAGCACAGCTCAAACAGGGGTGCAGGCTCATACCAGCACTTGGGAGGTGGAAAGATCTTAAGAAGTTCAAGGTCATCCTCTGCTACAATGGGCATCTGAGGCCAGAGACTGACTCAAAACAAACTTTCATAGCAATTTTAAATCTTTTTTTAAAAGCGGCTTAGACCAAACTTCCAAGAATGCTCAAACCACCCTTTAAGAGAAGTTACAGCCCCCAGCCTTTTTGCTTTCTTGCTTTTTTTTTTTTTTTTTTTGATTTGGAAATTGGATATCTGTCTGCCCATGCCTTCCAAGAGCTAGGATTAAAGGCATGTGCAACCACACCAAGCCATCCCCAGCTCATTATAACCTTGATATCTAAACTAGACAAAGATAATGGAAGAGCTGGACATAATGGCACCCAGCATTCAGGAGGTAGGTGTATCTCTGTGAGTTGAGGCCACGGAGTGTCTTAGTTAGGGCTTCTATTGCTGTAAAGAGACACCATGACCATGGCAACTCCTCTAAAGGAAAAACATTTAATTGGGGTGGCTTACATTTTGAAAAGTTTAGCCCGTTATCATCGTGGTGCAACATGGTGCTGGAGAAGTAGCCGAGAGTCCTACATCTTGACTTGCAGGCAACAGGAAGTGAACTGAGACACTGGGTGTGGCTTGAGCACATTTGAGACCACACCTGCCTCCCCAGTAACACTTCCTTCAACAAGGACACACCTTCTCTAACAAAATCACAACTCCTAGTAGTGCTACTCCCTTTGAGGGCTATTTTCTGTCAAATCATCACACAGAGTTCCAGGCAAGACAGGGCTACTTGGAAAGACCCTATCTTAAAAGAAAAAGAAAGAAAGAAAGAAAGAAAGAAAGAAAGAAAGAAAGAAAGAAAAAGAAAGAAAATCATGTGAGAAAAATTTCAGGTCAAGCGATTTGTCAGCCTACATGCAAAGATACTAGGAAAACCAAAATGATGACACAATTTGACCACTCAGGTTTATCCCAGGAATACAAGGGTAATTTGACAGGAGAAAAGTCCATGGTGTCATTCAGCATACCGTGTGAAAGGAAATATACCATGTAATTACTTGATTGAATGCTGAGGAGGCATTTATAAAATTATCAGTTTGTGAAACAGCAAAGACCTCTTAGAAAACAAACCCTGGAACTCCATTAACCACAAATAAGGTATCTAAAAACACCCATAACAAACAACTTCACAAGAAGACTTTAAGATGGAAACGTAGCACAAGTGGTAGAGTGCTTGCCTAGAATGAACAAAGCACTGGGTTCAATCCCCAACACCCCATAAACTGGCACGGTGGCACACACCTGTAATACCAGCACTTGGGAAGTGGAGGCAGGAGGAGCACAAGTTCACTATCAGTCAGCTCCACTGAGAGTTTGTGGCCAGTCTGGGCTATATGAGACCCTGTCTTACAAGCAAAACATTCAAATCAAAACAACAGGCTTAGTGGTTAAGAGCAATGATTGTTCTTCCAGAGGATACAGGTTCAATTCCCAGCACCCACATGTCAGCTTATTACTATCTGTAAATCCACTTCCAGGGATCCAATACCCTCTGGCTTCTGTGGTCACCAGGCATAGTACACATAAAACTCATATACATAAAAAAATTTAAATAATTTAAAAATAACAATAAAATAAAATATTCAAAAGCAAAACCAGGAACAAGATACAACATAAATGAACCTTACAATTTATTCTAAGTGAAATAAAGACCCACCCTCAAAGACCACAATATAGCACATATTGTAGAATTCCACTTGGGTAAAATGTTCAGGATATCCAAATTCAAAAAGACAGAGAGTCAGTGATGCTTGCTGGGGGCAGGGTCAATTAGAAGGAAATGGTGTGATTTGGCTGCTGGTAGATATGGGATTTCTACTTGAGTTGTTGAAAATGTTGATTTTGGCTGCACAAGTCTAAATAGAACAAAACCCACTGAGTAACATGATATAATTGAGTGAATTGTGGGAGGTGGGAATTTTATTTCCATGAAGGTATTCTTGAAAAAACAGGTGAGCTGTAGTGTGTTGCCAAGAACACTGAATCTGTAATCAAACATAGAGATTCAAGACAGCCAGGCACATGAGGATTTGAGCTTGAATTCCAAGGAACCACATAAAGAGCTGTGCATGGCTGTGTGTGCCTCTAACCCCAGTGTTGGGAGACAAACTGGTGGATGAAAGTAGTTCACTGGCCATCCAGCCTCGCTGAACAATGAGCTTATTGTTCAGTGAGAGACCCTGTCTCAAGAGAATAAGTTAAAGAATGATGGAGGAAGACAACTGACATCCACTTCTGGCTTCCGTGTGTGTGTGTGTGTGTGTGTGTGTGTGTGCGCGCGCGCGCGCACACACACACACACACACACACACACACACACGCACATGCACATGAGTACATGAGTACGCACACACACAGACGCACACACCAGACACATGATAAGGACATTTCAATAGTTACTCTTTTATTCACATTGCATTAGAGATCACAGTGGGAACACCAAGGCAGCAAAACAGTACATTTTAAAGGCACTGAAAAGAAAGAATTAAAAGGTTATTATTTGTTATTATATGATTGCCTGCAGAGGAAAAAAAAGAGGCAGGGAAAGTATTAAAAATAAAAACAGAAGCCTGTGGCAAGTCTCTTTTTGTCAGACTTTCTTTGGACCACCAGTCCCCAAATAATGACATGGATACTTTTATTAATTATGAAAGCTTGGCCTTTAGCTTAGGCTTGTTCCTAACTAGCTCTTATAACTTCAATTAACCTGTTTCTATTAACCTACACTCTGCCCTGTGGCCTTTTACCTCTCCTCCATTCTGTGTGTCCAACTTGCTTGTGTCTCACTGGGGTCTCCTGCCACAGCAGATTCTGCCCTCAGTTCTTCTCTCTGCCTGGAAGTCCCACCTATCCTCCCCTGGCTAGCTAATGGCCATTCAGCTCTTTATTAAACCAATCACAACAATGCATCCTCACACAATATACAAATATACCACAACAGAAGCTGCGTGGTGGTGGTGTTCTCCTTTAATCCCAGCCAGCCTGATCTACAGAGCGAGTTCTAGGATGGCCAAGGATACCCAGAGAACCCCTGTCTCAAAAAAACAAAAACAATTATTAAATACATAAATAAATAAAATAAAAATAGAAATTAACAAGATGGCTGGCTGCAGGAAGGATCCCTGGACAACAGAGTCCATTGTCATGTACCAGCAGCTAATAAATATTCCAAAAATTTTTAACAACCCAATACAATATATATATATATATAATATATATTATATATATATATATAATAAAACATGTACAAGGAAATATGCATAATTAAATATGTAAAACTTCACCAGAAAACATTTAAATGGAATTGGCAAGGCATTCCATTTTCATGGATAAGCTGTATTATGAAAATGGCAGATCTATCCAAATGGATAGGCAAGATTCAAGCACTTCTAAAATGGTCAGAATGTCCAAAATGTGTTCCTCCACGAAAGCAATGGGAACAATAGCAAAAAGAAAGAAAGAAAGAAAGAAAGAAAGAAAGAAAGAAAGAAAGAAAGAAAAAAAAACCAACAATAATAACAAACCCAAACCTATGGAATTTAGTTAGCCAAAAGATTTCAATGACTGGAGTCATAGCTGACTTCCAGAACATTGAATTTTGTGAGGTTTTAGCTCCCCCATATCTCTCTCCCCATCTCTGGCTCAGACTTGAAGAGCAGGAAAGCCCCTTCCTATAAAACTGGCACCATTTGACCTGTCTGGCAGCTCCCTGGAAAAGCCCCATTCATAGATCTTGGGGGTTTTTGTTTGTTTGTTTTCCTTCACTTCTTATGTGTACTTTTTAGGTTTTATTTTGATTTGACCTGACTGGAAGTTTGCTCTGAGCTAAACCCTACTCCTGGGGTTTCAGTGGGAAGCCATCAGAGGTAATTGTTTAACAGTGCAACTGCCCCAGGCAGCAAAAGCAGCTGGAACCCAGAAAGGCCTGGGAAATCCGGGGAGTGCACTGTCATAGGGACACCCAGAAGGCTGTACACACATGGTAGGCCGTGTGCAAGCCCGGAAAAGACCCCACATGTGAACTATTCTCTCCTTGCAGTGAACACATACTTACAAGAAGTAACTTGAGGAAGAAAGGCTGTGTCTGGGCTGATGTCGATTGGTCCATCGTGGAGGAAGTCATGAGGGCAGGGTAGTCAAGCAGCTGGTCACTCTGTATCCAAGGCAGTAGGCAGGGTGAAAGGAATGGTGTTATCTCACTTTCCCCTTTGCATTCAGATCAGGACCCCAGCCCATGGGAGAGTGCCAGCCACATTCCAATCACATACCAGGTCTGTCTCCCTTGTGGTGACACTTGAACAAACATACTCAGAGCTGTGCCTCCTAAGTGATTTTAAACCAGCCACAGTTGGCAGCAAAGATTAGCCATCACAACGTGGTCCTAATCTCTCTCACCCACCAAAGTTGTCCTCACATGTGAGGACAGAGGTGAGGCAGAGGGGCAAACTATCAGAGCTTTGAGAGAATTCCCAAGCACGGAAGGACAGTGCCTTTTAGTTAGTCATCAGCTGACCTCTACACTAACTGAGCAGATACTTCCTTAGACACCTAGAATTAGTGGGGCAGCGCATAACCTTAATCCCAGCACTTGAGGAGGCAGAGGTAGTCTGATCTCAGTGTGCTCAAGGCCAGCCTGGACATAGTAAGTTCCAGAACAGCCAGAGTTACATGATGAGACCTTGTCTCACTAGATAGATGATTGATAGATAGATTATAGATGAATAGAAAGATGATAGATAGATATGTTCATGGATAGATAGATGATAGACGAATAGAAAGATGATAGATATGCACATGGGTAGATAGAAGATAGATGGATAGATAGATAGATAGATAGACGATAGAGGAAAGTCATAGAACAAGCAGTTCTATTGTTTCTACAACAACAACAAATGATATAGACTGAAAGAGGCATGACTAATTTTTTTTATAAAACTCTTTTTAAAGTTTACTTTTATTTTGTGTATGATTTGCTTTGCCTGTTTGTATGTCCATACAGGTCATTCATGCATGGTGCCCATGAAAGTTAAAAGAGGGTGTCAGATCCCCTAGAACTGTGGGGTCCTAGAAAACACTGGAGGAAGACCCCAGACTCAAATAGTAATGTAAAAGCAAAGAGCATTTATTATACAAGCATGTTCCTGGGGTGATTTACCTCAACAAAATGGTGATGACCCGGAGAGGAGTGTGCAGGCTCCTTTTAAGCACAGCTAAGAGGAGTTTCAGGGACAGTTAGGTGATCGCATATATAATTGGTTAAGCAAGCAGCAGTTACATTAGTATACTTTTAATTGGCTGAGGTTTAGTCTTATCATTTTTGGACATACTCGAACAAACTTGGGCAAGTTCAGACGTGACTCAGAAGAGGCTGCTGGGTTTGTCTTTGAGACATGGTGAGGCTGGCTCTGCTCTTGTCCCTGAATGTAAGGGCATTGTGGATAAAGGGCCCTTTGCTGGGGGAGACACCTGGTTTGCTCTTCTCAGAGAACTGAAAACTAAATGCAGTTGTGAGAGTGGGAGAGTTTAACCCCTTCAGAACTAGAGCTGTAGACAGTTGTGAATCACCATGTAGGTGCTGGAATTGAACCAGGTCCTCTGGAAGAGCAGCCAGTGCTTTTAATCACTGAGCCTTTTCTCCAGACCTTCTCATTTCCAACTGTAAGTGTCCTATAGTGAGGGCTGGGAAATGTGGTTTAGTTGACAGAGTGTTTATCTAGCATGTTGGAAGCCGTAGGCTCAATTCTCAGCAGCACTTAAAACTGGGTGTGGCGGTGGTACCTGTAATCCCAGAATTTTGGAGATGAAGATGGAGGATTAGGAGTTCAAGGTCATCCTTGACTACATGGGGAGTGAGAAGCCAGACTGGGTCTTTGAGATAAGACCCTATCTCAAAACAACAACAAAAGAAGCCCTGTTATGAGACACTCTAAGAAATAGGATAGTAGGCCCCTTCTGTGAGAAATGAAACAGTCAATATAAGTGGCCTGAGGAAATCCAGTAGTTGAGATGTTGTGCTTACTAGACTGACTTTAAATCAACTGCTGTGTCTCCATGATAGAGTGCTGGACTATCAAAAATAAGGCCCTAGGTTCAATCTCCAGTGAGGCCCTGTCTCAAAGCTAAAATAAGACAACAACAAATGCAACCCAAGAAAGAGTCCAACATTATTATAAATGAAATATGCCAAGGTGTTTCTGGGTATTTCAAGACACAATTCACCAACAGATAAAACAAATCTAAACTTGTACAGAGCTAATTTGCCAATGTTTTTTTAAAGAATAATTTTTATGTGTATGGGTTTTTGCCTGCATGTATGTCTACACACCACCCCTTGTGTGCCTAGTGCCACTGGAGACCAGAAAAGATGGTCAGATCCCCAGGGAACTGGTCAGAAATGTTGTGAGCCACCATGAGGTGCTGGAAAATGAATCCTGCTCCATAATTCCAGTACCAGAGGATACGATGCCCTCTTCTGCGTTATGCAGACACTGTGTGCAAGTGGTGCACAGACAGACAGGCAAGCAAAACACCCATACATAAAAAATAAATAATAATCTAAAAAGAGCTGAGCATAGTGGTGCACACCTTTAATCCAGCACTTTCGAGGCTGAGTTCAAGGCCAGCCTGGTCTACAGAGTGAGTGCCAGGACAGCCAGAGCTACATGGTGAGATCCTGTCTCTAAAAAACAAAACAAACCAATCTAAAATATACTATGTTTGTAATATTATCTAATTATGGGTTTAATTCATACTTCTCCAGTGACTAATAGTATTAGACATATTTTCCTATGTTTATTTGCCATCCGTATGTCTTTTGTTAAATGTCTGTCCAAATATTTTTCTAATCCAGGAGTATATGTGACTGTTGCCACACCTCTGCTGTGAGATCTTGTTGGAGTGGGCAGGGCAGGTAGCTCAGTCATAGAGCATTTGTCTACCATACATACAGGGTGTAATCCCTAGCAACACACACACACACACACACACAGACACAGACACACACACACACACACACACACACACACACACACAGACACACACACACACACACACACACACACACACACACACACACACACACACACACACTGTGACTTATCCAAATGTTTTACATTGTTGCAACAGAAACCTCCCACTTCTTACTACATTCTATTTGGAAGGAGTCCCTCAGATGGTTGGTGGTTTGAATAGGAAGGTCCTCTATAAGCTCATATATTTGAATACGTAGTCACCAGGGAGTGGCACTATTTGAGAAGGACTAGGAGGTGTGTGGCTTGTTGGAGGAAGTGTGTCACTGGGGATGGGCTTTGAGCTTTCAAAAGCTCATGCCAAGCCCAGTCTCTTATCCCTCCCTCCTGCCTATTGATCAGGGTGTCGAACCCTCAGCTGCTTCTCCAGCACCATGCTGTCATGCTCCCCACCTGATGATAGTGGACTAAGCCTCAGAAAGCAAGCCCCCAACTGAATGCTTTCTTTCATAAGCATTGCCTTGGCAATGGTGTTTCTTCACAGCAATAGAACAGTGGCTAAGTCAGAGAGACTAAACAGTTATTTCAGAAAACAAACCTTAAAACTTTAAAATACCAATGTAGAATGTTTTTGTGACCATGAGTTTAAAGTCAGATATGAACTTGTTTGTTTGAAGACAGGGTCTCACTATGTAGCCCAAGTTGACCTTACCTGTTGTCTTCCTGCTTCATTCTCCCGAACACTGTGATTACACATGTGGGTCACCACTCCTAGCCAAGGAAAGAGTTCATTGCTTTCTTTTTTTCAGTTTTTGAGACAAGTTGGCCTGGAACTTCTTATGCGGACCAGATTAGCCTCAAACTCAAAGGCCCAAGTGCTGAGACTGAAGGTATGCAACACCATGCCCAGCAAGGAGAAATTTCTTAAACAGGATGCACAAGCCTTCATGCTAAAACAAGACACAACCATTTAAAGCACTTTAAAACTAATGGTTTCTGACCTGGCTGTGGTGGCGCACACCTTTAAGTGCACATGGGAGGCAGAGGCAGGCCAATCTCTGTGAGTTCGAGACCAGCCTGGACTACAAAGTGAGTTCCAGAACAGCCAGGACTGTTAGACAGAGAAACCCTGTCTCAAATAACCAAAAACAAACAAACAAAAACAAAAAAAAAACCCAAAATCCCCAAACCCCCAAAACACACAACAAAACAAAATGAAACAAAACAACTCCCCCAAAACCAAACAAAAAACAAAAAACAACACAAAACAAATACACAACAAAACCTAATGATTTCTACTAATTAAAAACACTATAGGTCTGTCGAAAGGCTCAGTGGCTCTACACATTAAATAAATGTAATATTTTAAAATTATGTTAGGTGGTACGTGGTGGTGTACTCCTTTAATCCCAACACTTGGGAGGCAGAGGCAGGCCAATCTCTTATGAGTTGGAGATCCGCCTGGTCTACAAAGTGAGTTCCAGGACAGTCAGGGCTATGTAGAGAGCCCTGTCTCAAAAATTTTTCTTTTTTAAATTATGTGTGTGAGAGTGTAAACATGAATGCAGTGCCCATGGAGGCCGGGAGAGTTGGATCTCTCTGGAGTTGTGAGCCACCCTATGTAGGTGCTGAGAGTAGAAGCTACGGTTCTCTGCAAGAAAAGTGTAAGCATTCTTAACCACAAAGCCATCTCTCCAGGCCAGTTAGAATACTTTCTAAGGAGCTGGAGACATGGCTCAGAGGTTGAGAACACTGGCTGCTCCACCAGAGGTCCTGAGTTCAATTCCTAGCAACCATAGGTGGCTCACAACCATCTATAATGAGATCTGGTGCCCTCTTCTGGTGTGCCTGCAAAACACTGTACACATAATAAATAAATCTTTAAAAATTATTGTTTAAAAGGTGCTATTGTGGAAAGACTTCAACCTTGGAGAACATGTGTACAACAGTCATTTAACATTTAGAATGTGTAAGATACCTCACAAATCAGGAAGTTAAATGTTTCAGAGGGGAAAGGCCAAAAAAGGCAGGCCCAGGACTTCCGATAAACCCCAATTTAGGGCAGTGATTGGGGAGGGACTTGGCAAGCAGAGAGTGGCCTGGCTTCTGGGGACTAGCAGAGACCTTGGGGCACCCTGTAGATGGAGACAAGGACCTTCCCCCTGCTGAGTGAACTCAGCCAATGCCAGCCTCCCCAGTGCCAATTAGGCAGTCATTGGGGAGACTGGGTGGTCCTAATGACAATGTCATCAGCATTTGTTGGCATTGGGAAGTGTCCCACTGCTGTCTTGCTCATGGCCAGCAGGATTTGGAGACCTCAGATATTCACATCAAACCATGGAAACAACAGTGCATCAGACTAAGGCAAGGACCGGTGCGTCACCCTCCACTCCACTCCCCTTGACTGTCACTGGCCTGAATCCCACAGGCTGGTTCAAACTCAGGATCCTCATGCTTCAGGAAACTGAGTACTGGGATGAGAGCCATGCACCATCATACACAATACACTTCTTTGTTAATGTATTTAATTATGTGATTGAATGGCCGGTCTAATAGCCAATAGTAATAGAAATAAATGATATTGCCTGTTGTCTCCAACAATGTTTATGATATTTTTTTAAAAAATGCTAATATATCGGGGGCAGAAATAACAAGTAGTGTTTTTGACTAGTGAATAATAAATTCATTATTCAGGGGCACGTTGAATTTCAGATGGAGTGGCCAGACCCAGTGGTGCACACCTTTAGTCCCAGCACTCAGGAGGAAGAGGCAGGAGGATCTCCGAGTTTGAGGCCAGCCTGGTCTACAGAATGAGTTCCAGGATAGCCAGAGCTATACAAAGAAACCCTGTCTCGAAAAAAAAAAAAAAAAAATCCTTTGGAGCGGAGTGCAATGCTAAGGTGCAGAACCTTAGTGTGAATGCAGTGTAATGGAGTGTAAATAGAGACTGTCTCCACTAGGGGGTGCCAGTATTTTAGAAAGAGAAGTATCTGGCTGACCTCAGACCCAGCTCCAGGCCACCTCTTCCCTTCCACCAATTCAGGGCCTTTCCACAATCCGGAGGGAAAGTTAGACTTTGCTGTACTAACAGCCCCGCCTGGGCCAATTGGGGTAACCAAATCACAGAAGAGCACCCACGACTCTAGTTCTGAGCCCAGGCTGTGCTCACATCTTTCTTTGACTGATGGAGAGCCAAGTCTCATAGGATGACCTCTGATGAAATCTGAGGAAAGCCACCAGCCTTCTGCAAAGTTTTTCCAGTATTTTCCTCACCGGAGTCAATTGTTGGCAAGTTGCTTCCAGCCTTCATGTGTGTGTTGATGTGACAGTCAGAGCCCCGAGGCCTCTCAGGATAGAAGAGGACTGAGCGGGCAGAGTGAGCCCAGGTCAGTCATTCCCACTCACCCCAGCCCTACCACGCCAGGCCCCCAGTCCCTCCCACCACCACTTCCCTTCCTACTTGCAAAGGAGCAACTTTGAAAGCACTCAAGAGGCAGTGTGATAGGATGGCTACAATCATGACCCCCATGGCTGAATGCACAATGTTTCTTCACCAAAACAGAGCCCTGACAAGCTACACAGGAAACCCAGCCTAACCAACTCCTTAACACAAGGCCAGCAAATCATGGAACCCCTTTGCCTCTGTAAAACGGAGAGAGGGACAGCCCCAACTTTTAGGAGATTGTTATGTAGACATGACTCGGAGGACAAAATGCACTCAGTCGACTGCCCAGCCCATAGGAAGTACCAAATGAGGATCTACCGCTGTCAACCGTTGGCACAAATGGAGGAAAATGAGAAAAGCCTTACGCCATCCTGGCCTCCTTGCTCCCACTTCCTTTTTTCATGACTCTCTGTTTTTATCTAAGAAGTTAGCCTCTTTTCCTCTTTTCCTCTTTTTTAAAGTCTGTACTCTGGCTGGGCATGTAGCTCAGTGGAAGAGTATATGCTGGAATGCAGCAAGCCAGGTCTCATCGCAGGCAGAACAGAAGCATCCAAAACAGTTGACAAAGAAAACACTTTTTTGTGACCATCTCTTGCCCTTCCAGGCTCAACAGGTGTGGTGGGAAAGTGACTTTGTCTTTTTACATGCACCCAACACCATGTTACCATGGACGCCATGACTTTTTGTTTGTTTGGTTGGTTGGTTTGGTTTTTCAAGACAGGGTTTCTCTGTGGCTTTTGGAGGCTGTCCTGGAACTAGCTCTTGTAGACCAGTCTGGTCTCGAACTCACAGAGATCCTCCTGCCTCTGCCTCCCAAGTGCTGGGATTAAAGGCATGTGCCACCAACGCCGGGCAACTTTTTTCTTTTTATCTCTTTGAGGGCTCTGCTATAGGGCTGAGGGGCACAGTCCTGAAGCCAGATTCCCTGTGTCCGAATGCTGGCTCTGAAGCACGGTAGCTCTGTGACTTCAGGGGGACACTTAATTGCCCTATGACTCAGTTTTCTCGTTTGTGAAATGAGAATGGTAGGCATTAGAAGCACTGTCCTGGTCCAGCTCTTAGAACAGGCTGGACACATAGCAAGTGATCAACAAGTGCTAACTGCTCCTATGGCTTCTTGACCACACCAGGCTGCCTCTGGATCATCGCCTTCACCTGCTTTGCCCCAGCCACTGGAGAAATTGTTCTTTCCCTTCACCCAACTAATACTTCCTCAAACCTCAAGTTTCAACTTAAATGGCACTTCCTCAGTTGTGACCAGAATCTCAGTCCCTATGGTTTCTAGATATCTTTTTTTTGGGGGGGGGGGCGGTTCGAGACAGGGTTTCTCTGTGTAGCTTTGGAGTCTATCCTGGCACTTGCTCTTGAGACCAGGCTGGCCTCGAACTCACAGAGATCCTACTGCCTCAGCCTCCGGAGTGCTGGGTTTAAAGGTGTGTGATACCACTGCCCGGCTGTATGTATGTTTCTTGTACTAGTTATCTGAGTTGCAGTCACAGAGATGTTTATGCTATTGTTTATTAAATGTCTGCCTTTCCCTCTAGGCTTGTAGCTTGATGAGCACACAACTGTGCTTGCCTGCTTCTGTGCCCATCGAGCCTGACATACTGGAGGAGTCAATAAATGTCTACACACTAAAGAAACCATGCAGGCTAACAAATTGCTAGTGCATGGGTGGATGCCTTTTGCTTGTTGATAGGCTTTGGTCCCTCTGCTGCCCTTTTTAGATCAGAGGGTCTGGGAGAGAATTCTTGAACGTCTGAATTCTTGCTGTGGGTGACCAGATGGCCCAGAGATGTCAACTGGCTAAAGTGACAGAATGTGTAAGGAGGATGAGAGACACTCAGGGCTGGGTCTACTAGCACAGATAAATTCCAGGAATACCAGTGAGGGGATCAGGCCATGTCATACCTGCCTTGCAAGACAAACAAGCCACAAATTGAGGTGGGGGCAGTGGGCAGGGATATACCACAACTGCATGAGAAAAGGAGGGCCAGATGTACAGACCGGAAAATGCCTCAGTGCAGGTGGAGATGAGTATAATGAACTGAGCCCCATGAACAAGCCTATACCTGCCAGCATGTCAGAAACCTTGTCCTAGGGAGCTCTGGGCTCACTAGCCTTGCTTCTGAGAAGACACCAAAAGAATAGCTCGTGATTGACATGCCGAGCACATAGAGTTCAGGAAAGTCTTCCAGGCCAGGGCCCCGGCCCCCGTTGCTAAAATTGGGATTATGTCTGTGCCAATTTACTTCCCACCAGATTGTGCATGAGATTGACATGGAGCCTAGTCTCCTTTGGGTCTCCCTTCTCGACACAAGGCAAACATGAAGGAAGAAATTCAGTTTAAGAGGCCCTCCTTCTTCTGGACCCCTCTTTGGTTGCCAGCTCTAGCCCCGGACAAGTGTGTTTGTGTAGGCTAGAGAGATACTAAATGTCTTTTATAAGTCCAACTCCAAGCAGAGCAAACGGCACCCTTGCTAAGAATGCCCAAGCAATTTTGATCCTGAACTACTAGTGCCCAATGGAGAGTCTATTGTTCAGTTGGAAATTTGTGTGGAAGTGGTTTTGGCTGCCACAGTGGTGGTGGTGGTGGTGGGGTCACCACTTCTATTTAGTAGCCAGGGACAAGAAGTGTATGGCATGTAGGGGACAGTCATGCACAACAGAGCTGTCTCTTTTCCTGTATCTTTTAAAATGCTACACTAAACTGGTAGGCTAAGCTCAGCTTTACTTTGTCTTGGAACGCAATTTTGTTTTATTCTCACAATGTTAATGCACATTAACATTTCCAACAAAGCAATTTGACCAAACACTGTGTCCACTTTGGAAAACCATGTTGCTTATGGCAATGCTACGCAAGGGTTTTGGATCACACCTCCATCAGTCTTTGTTATTGTGGTCTCCCTGGTCATCCCACACACAGACAAAAGTACTTACCCACTTCCTTATGCCATCTTATGTCCTTGTGCCCAGACACTTACATAAGATTTCACTGTGTGTGGCTTTTTCTTCTATCCCTAGTAAGACATTTTGGTTGACCTGGAAGAGGACGGTATGAATGTCAGACGGCTATATCATCTATAAATGTCATTTCAGGATGATCACGGTATCTATTTGTAAAAATGAAGGGTGGCTACGGGAGATCTGCTGTGTGGACAGTTGCATGGTGCTCAGGTGGTAGTACAAAGCAGCCACGGAGCTGAGCGCTGCTCAGGCTGTAAGACCTTCAACTGTAGACTGGTTTTCTCTGCATTAAAGACAACTTTTCCCAGTGAGAAAATGTTACTGCATTAGAAATGATGTTGCCATATATAACTCACAGATGAACCATAGATACAGCACTGGTGAACCATACACATCATCTATTAAAACCCAGAGCTTACTGTGCTGGAGGTCCGGGGTGGGAGGGTGGGGTGGGAGGAGCAGGGCATCTTTGTTGCCCGACGTGGTGCACCTGCGCCACCTAGTGGACTGTGGGGAAGCAGCCTGTAGTCTTTGCAGACAATTACCCCACACTATGATTTTATATACATTAATTCGTGCACTACAAAATCTTTAGGACATAGACCCTCTTATCCCCATATAGCATGTGAGGAAACTAAGGCACAAAGAAAACGAGTGGCTTGAGTGGTTCAAGGAGCTAGTGAGAGGCAAGGCTTGGATTTGAAGCCTCGTGGCGCGTGGCAAGTTGCTCGCCTCAAACACTGCTATGATCTTGCACATGGCTGCTATCACAGGAAACACTATTCTGATTCAAAGATCACACTGAGTCTGTAGAGAGGCCATCCGTTGGCCTTGAAAATCTTTGCACTAAGGTGCAAGGAGGGTATTGCATTCTTCTAGAAGATCTCGGGACTCTGGGATGACAAAATCCACCGATTATGCTGTAAGGTTTATGGGTACAGACCATGAATCACTTCTGTGTAGCCAGTGCTTATCTTAGGACCTGGTATGGATTAAATGGAATAAGTATTATTTAACATTTATATTGAGATGTAATTAATAAACCACCCAGCTCATTCACTGAAAGTGTACAATTCATTGGTGTTCAGTAAATTCATAGAGTTGTGCAACCATCATAAAAACTGCCTCTCATTGCTTCTGAGCAATTGTCATGCCCATTAGTGTTCCTTCCCTTTTCCTTCCGTCAGCTCCTTGCCTGAGCAACCACTAGTCTATGTTCTGTCTCTGTTGGTTCATCTATTCTGAGCATCTCATTATATATAAATGGGACCATGTAATATATGTATGGTCTTCTGTGATCGGCTTCTTCCACTTAGCGTAAACATTTCATGGAGCATACATCAATCATTTCATTTCATGGTGGAATAATATGCCATTATACGGTTATATCATGCCTTCACTCCAATATTTTCTTGCTGGATGTCTGGGTTGTGTACAGCCCATGAACAATGCTGTTACAAACATTTGTGTACACGTCTGTGTGGATATGTTCTTGTCTCTCTTGGGTAAGACAGGTAACGACGTTAAGACTAGAATTGCTGTGACGTGGGATAGATACTGCTGGGTTTTCTGAGAAACTGCTGGACTGTTTTGTCCTCTTAGCGCTCGTCACAGGATTCAGATTTCTCCACATCCTTTCCAACACGTTTTACTGCCTGTTGTTGCTTCTTAATAGCAATGTACAGATTCCTAGACAGTGGGGGCCGAGCAGGACCACTGCAACCACAGAGAAGAGTGAAGGTGAAGGGATAACAAGGGACTCAGCAAGGCAGTCATTGGGAGTGGTGGCAGCAACAACACAACCTAGAAAGCTTTTGTTTGTCTTAAGACTAGATCTCATTATGTAGACCTTGATTGGCCGGGAACTTACTATGTAGTCAGGCTGGTCTCAAACCCACAGAGATTCCCCCTAATTCTACCTCCTGGGTGATGGGTATGTGTACCAACATACTCTGCTTTTTTCTTTTTTTGGACATAGTCTGTCTTGGGGCTGGAGACATGGCTCAGTGGTTGAGGGCACTTGTTGCTCTTGAAGAGGGCCTAGGTTCAATTCCCAGCACCCACATGGTGGCTCACAACCATCTGTAACTCCAGTTCCAGGGGATATGATGCCCTCTTCTGGCTCCCATTGGCAGCAAGCACATACATGGTGCACAGACATACATGCAGGCAAAACACCCATACACATAAAACAAAATAGTAATTTTTAAAAGGAAAAGCAAACAATGTGAGGGTTGGAGAGGTGGCTCAGTACTTAAGAATGGTTAGTTCTCTTGCACAGCCCTCGGGTATGCTGCCCAGCACTCACATTTGAGCAGTTGACAACTGCTGTGACACCAGCTTTAGGGGATCCAATGCCCTCTTCTGTCCTCCAAGGACAAGCAGGCATCCTCACATAATACATAAATAAAAATAAATAGTTGGTCATGGTAGTCCATGTCTTTAATCCCAGCACTTGGAAGGCAGAGGCAGGCAGATCTCTGTGAGCTTGAGGCCAGCCTGGTCTACAGATAAAGTTCCAGGACAACTGGGGATATACATAAATAGTCCCTGAGAGCCACACAGGTTAGAACCAACTTCCAAAGTTGTCTTCTGACTATATTTCTGACTGTGTGTGTGTGTGTGTGTGTGTGTGTGTGTGTGTGTGTGTTTGAGGCAACTTGGGCTACATGATGAGTTCCAGACAAGGAGAGACATTTGATAGACAGATTAGGAAAGAAAGTAAGTAAGCTGGGTATGGTGGCACACAGTATAAGCTCAGTACTCAGGATCCTGAAGCAGGGGATTCTAGGACTACCTGGGATATACAGTGAGACTGTCTTAAATAAAAGAATAAGGGGATGAAAGAGGTGGGAAGAAACTGGGAGTCTGGGGGTTCAGTTAAGCAGCAGAGCACATGTGTAGCACCCTGAAGCCTCAGTGACTCCCCAGGGGGAAAGGGGATAAAGAGCATGACCAGTGAGTATGGTAGAGAATGCCTGGTCCCAGCACCAGCCCTTGAGAGACAGTGGCAATGTCACCCACAAATTTGAGGCCAGCCTGGACTACATAGTAAATTTAATGCTAGCCAGGCTTCCATAGCAAGA
The DNA here is from genome assembly GCF_003668045.3 of Cricetulus griseus. Lineage (NCBI taxonomy): Eukaryota > Metazoa > Chordata > Mammalia > Rodentia > Cricetidae > Cricetulus > Cricetulus griseus. Next base: position 82,272,832 of record NC_048600.1, on the reverse strand, counting down.
CTCTATCCCAAAATTTAAAAGAGTCTAATCTAAAACCTGAAAGAAATGTCTACAACTAAAACTTGATGACAGTGACTCAGTGAGTAGTAACATACAACCATGCCTTGTTAAGCCTCCTGGTCCCCTGCTGTGTTTAAGTCACTGTGGAAAGCAAGGACTTCAATTTCTTTCTGATTTGTTGCTAGCAACGTCCCTGTTTTACAGTGAGTGAAAGGCCTAGACTCTCTCTAGCCCTGTATCTAACTAGGGACCTGTTAACAGAGAAGTGTAAAGACTCAAAAGGTCACAGAGGTACAGTGGTACACACCTCTAATTCCCGAACTCTGGGAAAGGAGGCAGGTGCAGGATCCTGGGGTTACAGGTCAGAGTGGAGCTACAAAGCAAGACCAGTCTTGTTCCCAGAGAAGCACACCTTTAATCCCAGCACTGGGGGAAGCAGAGGCAGGTGGATCTCCCATGAGTTTGAAGATCTCCGTGATTTACATACTTAGGGCACTCCAAGCCAGCCAGGGTTACATAGTGAGCCCCTGTCTCAAACAACAGAAAGTTCACTATGCAAACTCCCTTCTGTGAAGGTTATCACAGGAGCATTTCAAGGGCACAAGAAACTAATCACAATACAGAACTCGGGACGCTGAAGGCTGGTATGCAGTAAATAACGAAGACAAAAAGAAAAGTTAATAAAGCAGTTCAAAGTCTCAGTGAGTAATTATTGATATAGAAGGCCTACAGTGTAAAAGTTTAATAATGGCCTGAAACTCAAATTCTAGTTGAGCTCTGGCCCCTGTTTTTCGGGTGCTAGTGTCTGGTGTGAACCGCCTGAGGTACCCAACCCAAGCTTTGAGAATGGTCAGTGGAACGGTGTAGTGCTCTCCAGAGCAATGTGGAGCGCCTACTTCCTCCTCTCAGGTGATCTTAAATTCCTCTCTTTCAGAGGTATAAAGGACCCTTTTCCAAGAGTCAATGGCGACAATTCTCCATCTCTTTAGTCATTTAAATGGTAATTACCGAAGGCAGACCAGCTAGCCACATTGCATCAAAGGTGCAGTTAGCTTGACTTGAAGCAAGGGCTGGGAACGTAAAGTGCACGTCCCTGGGACAAGCCCGTCAGCCAGCCCAAGCTCATCCGCAGCTTCTGGCCAGACACCAGATTTCTCCAATTCAATTCGCAGACCAACTTGACGCTAAGGTGAATGGCTGGCTTTCTCTTGGGTAATTAGTCTACCTCTAATTGCATTCATCCCGTCCTCCTTGACTATCCGAGTTCCTCCATAGTCCCCAGTGTCACTGAAGCCAACGCAACAGGCCGCAGGACGCGAGAGAGTCATTGAGATTCTGGCAGCGCAGACCCGGTACCAGCGTGACCCGGTCGGTGAGTGAAGAGCCGCAAGGGCCGGGCAGGCGTGACACCACCTGGCGGAACCTGGGGGAAGAGTCTTAAGAGAGGGCGCTCCTCTGCTCCCGGCGCAATCCAGCAGGATCCACCGAGAACTCGCTTCCCTCCACTGCCCTGCGTGTCCCCGTCTCCCCCCGCCCCCGCCCCCGCAGGTAAGTGTCACGGCAGTGGGGGCAGTTTAGCGACTGTCCCGCGCTCGATAGCTCTGGCTGGGGTTGCGGTCGGAGGGTGGCGCCCAAGTTTTGGAAGGCCTCGGAGGGCAGCTTCGGTGTGCACTGCTTGCCGGCGCGGGCTTTGATGGGGTGGCCCGGGGCTGGGGCCGTCTGGAGGCGGCCACCCGGGGCGGTGCACGGATTTAGCCGCTCGCCTGCAGCAGGAAGCACGCCCCAGCCCCAACCTGGTGCACTTGGTGCGCTCTGGCAGCAGCGATGCCCACCAGCCTCAGTCTGCTCCGGGCCGCGACCCCGGCTCTACGCCTGCCCGCCCGCCCGCTCGCCCCCCGGTCGCTCACGGTCACGCGGCAGTCGCGCTCGGCGTCTGGCCAAGCCTGCCCGAGTCCCGCCGCGCCCGCCCGCCCCTCGGGCCACCCCGCCCGGCCCTCTCCGCGCTGCGCCCCTCGCAGTCCCCATCTCCGGCCGCTCGCTATTTTCACACCTCCCAGTGGCCCGGCCTGGGCGCCTGATTCAGTGCTTAGTAATTAATTTGGCGTTTCAGAATGGTCAGCGGGCTGGATAATGGGCGCATTCATACCCCGGGCTAATCTGAACAGAGGTGGGAAGAAAGGCTTTCACAGACAGAAAATGCCATTCGCCGAGCGCTCAAAGGGGCTGTCACTCCCAGAATAAATCGCCGCCGCGCCCGCCGGCTCCTCTGCCCATTTCCATACAGCCCCGGCCCGCGCCTCGGACCCGCCGGCCTCCGCCTGTGCGCCCGGGAATCACTCGCCGAGGGCCTTCGACGGGAAAGTCGAGCGAGAGCTGGACCCAGGCTCAGGCCGAGGCGGCTCGGGAAACAGGAAGCAGGGGTTAAGGGCACTGGGGACAAAGAGCTAGATTAGAAGAATCAAGTGTGGAGCTAGAAGGAGGAGCAGCTAATTTAACACAAGGATGTTAAAGCCGGGGCTCTAGGATCACCGGTCTAAAACCCGTTCGCAAAAGCGTCGGTGGGTGCCCGAGGTCACACCACGAGATCCTAGGTGTCCTAAATTGCGAGTGGAATGAAAAGACTGTAGAAACAGGGCCGGGCTGGTGCAACCCAGACCAGAGTCAGACTTTATTGGGGTTTTTTTTTTGCTATATCCTGTCCTTCGACCCGGGGGCGCAGGAATTCACGTGGCACTTCTGCCTGGACCATGGGTCCTCTCGGGGCTGGAGGCTTTTTGCTTAAATAGTTCCTTAATTCAGAACAGCTCCCACTTTGACCCCCCAAAGCCTACTGGTCTGAATGCTTGGAGCCCTTCCCTGGTGGCGCCCCCTGCCTTCTGGTGGAACGGGATCCTGCGCTCCAGCCACAGCACTAATGCCCACAAGCAGGGCTCTGGAGAGGGCGAATGGGCTGAGCTGGCTTCGCTCCATCCAGAGTGAGGTTCCTGGGACTTCTTCCCTAAGGACAGGGCTTGTTGTGTGTCCACCTGGCTTGGCAGATTTGGCCCTCAAGTGCTGGCTTCTTCAGAGGTTGGACCTGAAAAGAGTGCTGGGAGGAAGGGGAGGTTCTGGAAATGCCAGGGTGTGCCCGGGAGATGGAATTCCATGCCACTCACCAACTTCTGACTGGAAGTCACTCCTCCCTTCTGAGGCTCAGTTTCCTCGTTTGCAAAACAAGGGTAAAATGAGATCACATTTGGCCCCAAGTGCTGGAGGCTCTGGGTAGAAGGATCCCACACACTACTCACACCTCCAGCCACCAGCCCCGAGAGCACACACCCCTGGCATCTTCCCAGGTCTTCACCTCCTTAGAGTGTTAGCAACCCCGCATTTTCTCTCAGGGTGGCTCCACCCACCTTGCTGCAACTGAGTACTAAATCCAACTCTCCTAGAAACTGCTTCCCAAGTGTCTCTAGATAGTCAGAACACCATATTAATTTGTTTCAATTTTATACAGTTTGTGTTTTTACATTTTTTTGTTTATTTTACTGTGTACTCCAAACACCCTGACCCAGTGCATGCAGAGGTTAGAGGACAACTTGGAGGGGGCGGTTCTCCCCACTATGTAGGTTCTGGGAATCAAATTTAGGTCATTTGGGGTTGGTGGTGGCAAGTGTTTTTATCCACTGAGCCATCTCACTGGCCCAGGACACAACATTTTAAATGAACTTCCCCAAACATTGATGCCAGTGCTACAGGGACCATATTAAAGAAATGCAGCCCACATTTCCCAGAAGACCCCACTCTCCCAGTTTCCCAATCTTTGGTTGTTCTCCATATCTCTTATTTGATCAGCAGAAGCAGACAAGCAGACTGGTAGAATAATGAGTGGAGCCTATTTCTAGAAACTACAATCAAGTACCAAGAATTTTCAGCCAATCAGAGCAGTGTAGATGAGCTCAGCATCCGGTCAGATGAGGGATGGCTTAAGAGGGCTATAGGCTGACTGGACACTGAGTCCCCCAAACCAGCATGTTTCCATAGTTGGACCTAGCCTTGCACACTGCCAGCACTGCACAGATGGTACAGTAGTATTCAGAGGTTCCCTTAGCCAGGGAAACCTGTCCATAGCAAGGGCAGGTCAGCTAGCCACAGTGGGTCATGTGGCAGCAATAACCCAGGTGTGAGCTCTGGCCTAGAAAAACCCAGCACCTGACCCTCTACTACACTGGGCTAGAAAGACACAGGCTAGGAGGAGGTGTGAAGAGGCAGAAAGAAGAACAGAAAGAGTGGGAGACAGTAGACAGGGGGAGGAAAACCGTTAGGAGTGGAGAGGGGGCAGGGGAGGGACACGTCCCTATTTATGTAAGCCATTTGTAGCTGTGGATTGTAAAACCGGGCAGGATCCTCAGGAGTAATTCATAGTGTTTGGACAAGACAAACATTGTTCTGCTTTAAACAAACCTCCAGAAAGGTCAGCTTGGTTCATCCCTTTGCTGTGAGTTGCTGAGACTAACCAGATGATGAGAAAATCAGATCTTAGGGGAGGGGGCCCAGGCAGGAGGCAGTGGCCTCCTGAGCCCTTGGTATGCTGGGTGATGCTACGCGGTACAAGAAGGGGCCTTGGCTCCTGGTGAAAAGGCTTGGATCCTACCCTGGAGCCAGAGGATACTGGGCATATCTGTGCACATCACAGATGATGGGATTGCCAAAGATTGTCCAGGTTCTAGGGCAAAGACAAGATTTGTCATGTGAGTGAAGAACTGATGGAAAAGTAGCTCCTAGAGGAAGAACTGAATTGGACCCAATAAGCTTGACCCCAGACATGGTACTGGACACCAGAAAGTCCTTGTTCTATACATTTGACATTTAGACATTCTAGCCAGGCCCTTCTTGGTTCACTTACCAAATAGTGTTTCTGGTGGCCACTCTCCAAAGTTCTGTGCTAGGTGTTTAGGATACAGGAATGAGCAGCCATTCCTGCAGCTGCTCATACAAGTCCAATTTATGGTCTCCACTTCTGTCTTCCCTAAAGACAATTTCACAGCTGATTTCTCCACCACCAGGGCCTTCCAAGCACCCAGGTCCTTCGACGGTGAGCACCAAAGTGTTCCAAAAGTGTTAGCTGCCATTGTAGTTGATGGTTGTGTTGGCATGACTTCACCAGTTCCCAGCTAAAGAGGACATTTTTATTATTGTTATCACGTAGGCTCATTGTCTTATTAATTAATAATATTTTACTAATAATGTGGTCCAATATTTCTGCGACGTCTGCTACCATTTCCCCATACATAATTTCCATTTGTCCATGGTAGTATGAATCCCTCTTAAGAGAGTGATCCCCTGGCGGATGGTAGTAGTAGTGCCTAGCTAACTGGTTCTTCATGAATTGAAATTGGTTAAGTGCTTCAAGGTCTTTTGAATATGATTTTGCTTTATAGGGTCAGGGATCAAGTCCAATGCCTTTGGGCTTGCTAGGTATCTTAGTTTCTTCTTCTGTTGCTGTGACAAAATATCCTAACAAAAATAATTTAAGGGAGAAAGGGGGTTTTTTTTGCTCAAAATTCATCAGAGTTTGGGGGATATCACAACAGTAGGAGCTTGAGGAAGCTGGTCATAGTCAAGAAACACACACAGAGAGAGACTTGTGCTCAGCTCACTTTTTAAAATACTTAGGGAATGGTGCCACTCACAGTGGGCAGGTCTTTCCACCTCCATTTATCAAGACAACCCCTCATATACCATGCCCAGAATCCCTTTCCCAGGTGATTCTAGTTCTCATCAAGATGACAATTGGGACTAATCTTTCTAGGCCAGAACTTTATCACCAAGCTTCACCCCCAGCCTCTTGATGTCCATAGAAGGAAGGGAAGAGGAAGGGGAGGAAGGAAGAGAGGGTAGAAACCCTGTTTTTCACAAGAGAAAGTCTGTGCTCAAGGGCTGAAGTGCTTTGCCCAGAATCACAGGACGTTAATGCAGGTGCACAATCTTGGGCCTGCTGACCACCCAAGGAGTTCCCCGTGAGACCCCATAATCCAGGTGCTTAGCCTCAGGCATGGCAATGGCCCCCTAGACTGAGCTATATACATCAGCTGTATGTAGTCTCTGGCATCATTGTGGGACTGGCATGGTGGCCCTACTAACTGATGTCAGCTTCTGTAGTGAGGAAAGGGCTCCCTCCTGCCTCCCAAATCCTAGTTTCCTTTGACACCTTATTATGGTTGAAATGTCCATGCACTTACCCAATCTGTTTGGAATCAGTGATCCGTGTCTGTTCTCCTGTATTGCCTCTTGGAGTCAAGTCTCTAGATTTTCTCCATGTGACATATAAACCCGTAATACCTCATTTTACTGACATTTGGGGAAAGTAAGCTGTTCGATATAATTGAATTTTGTGGTTAACAGAAGCTCACGCCTTTAAGCATAGAAATGTTCTAATGCATCATTTTTCAATAAAAGAACTATTTTCCCCCATCAAAATCATGACCCCTCCCAAATTAGCAGAGTAGAATGCAGCAGGTGTTCTCTGGGTGGAGTTGATGGATGGCCCACAAGCCGTTCCGTGTTGAGGCCATTTAGTCTCCACTGCCTTAGTTTCCTTCTTTGCAGTCTGAGGGGACACAAGATGAGGCACTCAGGCCTGCCACTACCTTTACACGGTAATACCCCTGGGGATTACTGACCTGCATCCCCAGCATGGGCATCGATAGATTCACCTCTTTGCTTGGTGTATCCCCAATCCAGCAGTTACTTTCCCACCATGGAGCCTCATCTGGGAATTTTCTGGTCCTGTGGTAGAATGGAAGATTTCTGACCTCAGGTTATAAACACCTTTGAGCGAAGAACTCTCAAGGTCCTGGTTGACCAGAGTTCCCTTACAGCAATGGATCTTAACCTTCCTAATGCTGCCTCCCTTTAATACAGTTCCTCATGTTGGAGGGTCGTGACTGGCAGTTCGAGATCCTGTGGTTCTTTCTCATACCAAATTCATTATTCACTTGGGACTGGGTTCTGGATCATGAAGGGTGCTTCCAACTGGACTCTAGCCAAGGGGTTTACAATACCTAAATATAAACAGCAACACTTCAAAAGCTCAGAACTCGGCATTTTGAGGAGGTAGGAAGCAGTAAGGGGAGGGGGGTCACTGCCTATAAAAAGAGGACCCAAAGGAGAATTTAAGTAACTTGTTAAGACCTGAGTGTTACCAGTTTCTCTTTGTTTCTTATATTCACCACAAACCTTGCTTTTTTTTTTTTAATTGGGGGGCAGTGTTTATGTCACATTGGTCTAAATTTCAAGTGGATGAGAATAGGGGTGGGAGTGGCTTTTCTAAGGGCAATTAATAAATAGGAGTAGCAATGTAGTATATGTGTATGCATGTGTGGAGGGAACCACCTGGTGTTTAGAGGTCATGGGCCAGAGACACTCGGTATTCTGTAGAAGGCAGGTCTGTCCTGTTGCTGCTCAGGTTGGAATGATGCCAAGGGGCACGTTGGTAGAATCTGGTCTTAGGGAGTTTGTATTGAGTCTTGAAGGACTAATTTCCCAATCTTAGCTAAGAACCTTCTGTTCTTTTTCAAATCCTTTCTGCCCAGATACACCTGCCTGTGTTCTGTGTCCACCCACACAAGATGTTTTTCTAGGCATCCTCTGTGAGGTGGCATCACTCCAGGGTCCTCTCTAAGCCAGCCAGTTTCAGTCAGGGCATCCTCTCCTTCCGTTGTAAATGTTAATGAGTGGAATCCCAGCCCTGCTCTCAGGGGGCCCCCACAAGTTTCTCTACCCAGATACCCATCCTTTCATTTATACCCTTTGTTTCTTTCCTCGGGGAGGATCTTCCATCCATGACAAAGCCTCCCCCACTGTGACCCAGTTTCTTTACTTTAGGAGTACTTAGGGTGGGATCTTGTCAAAAGTGTTTTTGCAAATGAAAATAAATTACATCTGCTGGCTTCTCTTATCCATGTGCATTTTCCCTCCTTCAAAGAGCCCTGGTAGATGAAAGGACTGGGTAGATTTGGGATTTGTAGCCATGTCTATGCTCAACTCCACTCAGGAATCCTCAACCAAGAAGCCTGTGCCAGGGGAGGCCTGACCTGAAGATGCAGATGAATGGCCCGGCCTGGAGTAAAGGAGTAATCTCTAGAAACCCTGAACACAGGACAGAGGACAGGCCTGTTCCTTATGTTTTAGTTTCCTTTCCAGAACCCTCCAGGTACCTATAAGTCCCTTGAGCAGTACCCCATGTAGCCAGTCTAGTGAGCCAGACTCTAGAAGGCTTGGAATGAAAGGACAACCCCAATTCTTCCAGGCTGAGAGATCTGGCAAGTAGATCTGAGGACTGTAATTATTAAAAACAAAACAGGCTGGGACTTGGGATGCATCTCGGTGGTATAAGCACTATCCTAGCATGCATGAATCCCTACATTAGATCCCTACACACACACACACACACACACACACACACACACACACACACACACACACACCAAACAAAAGTCTATCATATATGGAACACCCACTCTTTTCAAATCTTGATAACAGACCTATAAAGTGGGTGTGGTTACTTCCATTTCAAAATGATTAAAGTGATTAAAGCCACAGCAAGTGCAAGCAGTAAACAGGCATCAAGGCTTAGTATAAACCAACTTCTTTCTATTTCTCAAGGGGACATGGTCAATTGAGGGAGGCCAGATGACTGCATGTCACCTCTGGTTACAGTTTCTAGTCCATGTTGTTGGAGTCCTAGGAACTAAGTCCTCTAGGTCTGTCTTCTTAACTGCAGCAGAGAGGTGCTCAGAAGTGTAGTGGGTTCAGGCCACAGCTCACACCCCTGGCAGACCTCAAGAACCCCTTCCTCTCCAAGAACCAAGCCTTGCCAAGCCCACCTTGTTCATAGGTGCTAAGACCTCTGAACTCTGGCATCAGACTTCTTTTTAAAAGTTAAAATTGATTGACTTTATTTTATGTGTATAAGGGTTTTGCCTGCATGTCTGTCTATGTGCCTTGTGTGTGCCGGGTGCCTAATGGAGTTCAGGAGAGGGAGATGGATCTCCTGGAGTTGGAGTTACTGATGGTTGTGAGCTATCTTGTGGGTGCTGAGAATCAAAATTGGGTTCTCTGGGAGAATATCAAGTACTCTTAACCACTGAGCCATCTCTCTAGCCCCCATAAAACTATTTGAGTTCTAACATCTGTTCTTCTTAGCAGCAATGGGTTAATGATCTCCCTGTAAAATAGAAATAATAAAATCCTAACTCAATCTTACGAAGATGACAAGCTTGTGACTGTTAAAGTGATCACAAGAGGACTATGCACCCAGTAGGCCCAGCACCTGTTTGGTTTCAAAAGTAAAAACCATACTGGCAGCAGTGGCATATAACTGTCATCCCAGGACTTGGAAAACAGAAGTAGGAGGATCTTAAGTTCAAGGCCAGCCTAGTGAGACCTTGTCTCAAAAACCAAAACAATATGACCTGTGTGCTGGGGTGTATAGCTCAGGGGTAGAGCACTTACTTAGCATGAACAAGACACTGGGTTCCATCCCAAACACTGAAATAAAAACTAAAATGGGGGCCTGGAGAGATAGATCAGCAGTTAAGAGCACTGGCTGCTCTTCCAGAGGACCTGGGGTTCAATTTCCAGCACCCACATGGCAGCTCACAACTGTCTGTAACTTCAGCTCCAGGGGATGCAACCACCAGCCTCACACGCACATGAATGCAGACAAAATACCAATGCACATAAAACAAAGTTAAATAAAATCTTTAAAAATAACCCTAAAATCAATTGATAAATACATAAGGTAGAGAGGGTTCTTGGTTATTTATAAAATGGACAACACCCACCTCACATCCCTCAGGTCTGTACTGTCTTCTTATCCTCTTCCTCCCAAGCTCTTAGCCCTTTAGGCCCCATCTCTTGGGTACATCCTCCTTTGAATCCTCATCCTCCTCATTGACTGCTCTTCCCTCCCTCATGCTGCACACAGCCCACCCTTCCGGGGGGGGGGGAGGAGGGGGAACATCCCCCCCAAACCTCCTACAGTGCTCTTTCTGCTCTACACTACATACCCCTGATGCTCAAGGCAGGGCCTGCCACCCTCTCTAGTCCACCCACGTTCCCTCCATCTTGATTTTTATTAATTAGTGTCCATAAAGTTTTATTCAGACATAGCTGTACCCATTAGTTGCTTTTGTATGTCAAGCCAATACAGCGATGAATAATTGCAGTGAACCATCTGGCCTGAAAAGTATGACGTAATTATTATATAGCTCTTTAAAATAAAAGTTTATGGACATTCGATGCTAAATTAAAGTTGAATAAAAAATTAAAGTGTTCCAGAAGAAATTATCTTAAAATGAGTTAATATGGAAGGTTTTATCTGTACCTAATAGATATTATTGTAATCCTTCCATCTTTATTAGAGCAACAGCAGGAACAACCCCCCCCCCGAAGAGTCCTGCTTCTTTAAGACCAGCATCACCACAAGGCTGCTCTGCTTCTTACACTTCCCTTCAACCACTCTGGGCATGTTCCACTCTTTCCCCATTTTGCAGACACTTAGGTCTGATCAGAGACTCTCTCCCTCAGCCTGATGCTGCCCATAGGTGTCCTCAACACCTGGGTAACAACACAAACAGCACCTTGGCCTCCTTTAAGCCATTGTTCCTTCAGGAACCCTTCCCCCTCTACTGGTCCTCACAGGCCTTGTGTGCTCCACCTGTGGAATCCTGATCTCTGGCATCCAGTTTTGGGTCACAGCCTCCTCAGTAACCTCCCACCATGTTTCTTCTTTGGTCTTCCTGGATTCTCTCATTAGGTCTGTCGGGAAGAAGTTTCATAGAGCATAGCAATGCACCTTAGCAGCATTGTCCAAAGCAGGGGTAACTGAGCTTTAGATGTCATTGATTTGAATTTCTTGATGCTGCAATTAAAATAACTGCATATGGCTCCTGGTCAAATTATTGTGCAGCACAGCTGTCTTTCTAGGCTTTCCGGGGGCTGCAGAGGTTCTGTGTTTACGTGTGTGTCCCATGAGGGTGGGGTTACTACACACTGTCTTTCTTACGTAGATCCTCAAGCGCAGTGAGGCCTTTATTCTTCCCAGCAGGCATTGCCTTTATCTCAGGGACAAGGATGAATGCAGAGGTGGTACCCTCAAACCTCCAGTGTAACAGCCCCTCCCCCACTCTCTGCTGATCGTGTCACTTCCTATTTCCATTGAAACCTGGGACGCTTTCAGGCCACCTGACTGATCACATTGCCACCTCTCTCTCTCTCTTGCAGGCTCCTTCCTATCACGTAAGACATGTTCAAATAGCCTTATCTTATAAACAATGGAAAGCCAGGGCCTGCCCTCCTCCCGTATCACCTTCCTGCTTAGGCCCTGCTCTCTTTCCTACCGCTTGTCATCGCACTTACTGGAAGCTGTCTGCACTTGCTATCTTTACTTTCTCACCTCGCTTTCACTCCACAACCTAAGGCAGACTGGCTTGTGTCCCCCACCACTCTACAGCAACAGCCTGTCAAGGTCACCACCAATGGCTTTCTCCCTTCAGATCTTATCTTGACCTTTAAGGCATGTGCCAGTGATCATTGCCTTTGAAACACCCCTGCTCATCAGTTGCTAGGACACCTGACTCCCCAGATTCTTCTCTTCAGGCCACTCCCAAGTTTTCACACTGACCCATTCTCCCCTCCCTCGCATGTTTTGTTCTTGAGCTTTGCAGGTTAAGAAGGGCTGTAAGCCCAGAATGATGACTCCTCCCTCCCAATGCATTCCTTGCAGAAACACCTGGGAATTTGCTTTCTCACCCAAGAACTCTACTGTTGTTTTGAACTCATTTGTACCCTGGATCCCGCTGCTCGGAGACCGACATGCCTTCATGGGGTGTATTTATAACCCCCACTTTGAGAAGAAACACTTGGACATCTGTTTTGTTCATTTGTCTGCTCAAAAGGCAGCAGGCTTTAGGAAGGGGCATTGACAACCGAAAAGTGTACTGGGAGAGACTGCAGGCTGGTCACAAATGCACGTCCCATAAAAACCATCAAAAGAAAGAAATGGGACCATTTTGCCTAGAAGAGAGGGAAAAAAAGAGGTTCATTTCCAAACTCCAAAGAGACAGGTGACAGGCCTGGACTACTGGGCAGGGTCAAAATGGACCAAATGTAAAAGTGGCAAAAGATGGTTTTGAGTGGAGGTAGAGAAGTTCTAGCATATTCCAGAAGACTCAGGCTTCTTATATTGCAAGGTTAGACTGTCCTGCCTAACAGGAAGAGCTAAAGGAAATCAAGTTAGATCTTAAGAGAAGGTAATGAAAGTGGAAAGTGCTATCCCCCATCCCCTGCTAAAGCCCATTGGTTTAAGCCACTAGCAGTGCAGAAAAAAACACAAGCCATGGAGGGCACTTTCAAACTCACTGTCTCTCAAATTTGTCACATAAGATTCATTGAAAGCTCCCAGCAGAAGCAGCATGGCAAAAACTCTGCTGTCCTGTCTTTTAACTACTCCAAGATGTACCGAGGTCAGGGAACTGAGTACCCCAATTTGTCTCTTTCAGACCCCTCGTTGGCAGAAATGTGTTTTCCTGACTTGTTCTGCTGCGATGCCATCCCCCTTATGTGGAGGGCTGATCACATGGTCTGCCCCATGGAACTCACTGTTGTGAGTATTATGGGGATGCTTGCTCATTACCTCACACTGTGTTCCCTTTATGAGGCCCCCCAGGAGAAATTCCTGTCTGATTTTAGTACCAAGAAGAGTTGTAATTCTCTTGAGCAATAGGTCTGTTTTTATCTCATGGACACTGGGAATTGTGTAAGGGACATGGTCTCCTTTTCACTTTGGCTGCGGGAAAGCTTAGGAACAAATTGGTAGCCCACCCACAGGAGGCGAATAGGCCATCCCAGAGTGCAAGTTGGCATTATTCCCATGTCTACTTTGTCTTCCCCTTGCTTTTTCTTTCTTAGCTTTCCTTCCTATTGTATTATAGAAAATTGAGAACGTATCAGCAAAGATAAGTCAAAATCACTGGCCATTTCCCTTTCAGGGCATAATTACTATTAACAATGTCTTCTAATGGACACTTTTGAAAAATAGAAATGACCCTATATTATGCACGTTTTTTCAATTTTCTTTTTCCAATGTCATGAAACTTGACATAATTAAATGCTCTTGAAATAATTAAAATTTTTGACATAGCTTCAGCAATTTAATACTGATAACTCATATCTCTTTGTCTACCACATGGCTGGATTTCTGAATATGTATTTATTTGTTCACCTAGTTGGAGTATTAATGATTGAATCAAGTGCCTTCTGTATGCTAGGCAAGCATTCTACCAGCAAGTTACATGTGCAGCCTTGTTTTTTTGTGTGTATTTTCATAGGCATATATATGACAGTTTTTGTGTAATTACACTACGTATGCATATGTATTAACAAACTGTATGTGTGTGTCAGCTTATTTGGTGCTTATGATCCTATGAGATAGAGATATTGGTATTCCCCCTTTATAGGTGAGGAAGCCAAGGCTAAGAGAGAGATGCAAATACTTGCCAGAGTCACACAGCAGAGGCAGGAGTTGGATCCAGGCACTCTGGCTCCAAACTGTGTTCTCCCAAGTGCTCTGTCGCCTTCCAGCATACCACTGAGATTTCAAAGTCCACCATGGTTAAACATTTCTTTATTTCCTTTCACTTCGTTTCTAATTTATGTTATTTTGCCAAGTTTTAAGTACCCTTGTAAGTCACCTGTGGTCCTTTCTACCACAAGCCAAGACATAAATAAACAGCACAAAGTGGTAAACGACATAAGCAGGCAAAGCTAAACACAACCCCAGAGACTCTGGGTGAGTCCAGGCTGTCCCTGCAATGACATGGATTTATTTCCTCGGGCTGTGGCTAGCTCCCCTCTCTGGAAGGGTAGCCAGCTCTCAGGAAGACCAGAAGGCCTCCTTCCAAGGAGAATGAACGGGCCAGCCCAGCCTTGAGGCCCTTTCTTAGATTCTCAAGAGTTTATGAAAATGACAGGGAAAAAAAAAAAAAGAAGAAGAAGAAGCAGGCAATAGAGCTAGTGCATAGAGCAAGGAAGCCCTTGGGCCAGAACCAGGGTTGGCGCTTTCCATCCAGGTCTGTTACTGGATCACACATTTTAAATGAGAAATAAATTGAACAGAAATCATGTTTCAAATTCACAGCTCTGCAGAGTCTCACCTCTGAACTCTTTGGCTGTGGCTGCAAGGCAGTCAAAGGTTACTATTCTTGTCCAAGGTCCCTTTGTTAAGGTGTCAGAGAATGAGGCCAGAAGCTGGGTGGCCTGGGGATACCTCAGGAGATTATAATTGGGTGAGATTATCCATTTGACAAATGTGGAGAGAAAGCTCTGCCCGTTGCCCAGGCTGGCCTTGAACCCCTCGGCTTAAGTAGCTCTGAAGCTTCAGTCTCCAGAGTAGCTGGAGTGACAGGAACATACCACCCGCAGGAGAACACCACCATCCCAGGCTGGGAGCCCAGGTTACTGTATCCAGGTTTGATTTTTACTAGCCTGAACACTTGGGGCAAATTATCCCTAACTCCTGAGACCTCAATGTCTTCAGCTGAAAAATGTTGTCAACTGTTACTCTGCAAATCTATTGTGGGAATCTCCATAGGGACACTTTAAAAAACAGTAGCAAGGAAGTGCCAAGAAGCCCAGCTTCAGGGGACTTCGGGGAGGACTGACCTGGCCCCACCTCTGAGGTTCTGGGCAGACCTGAATAGGCCACCATCCAGGTGCGTCCTAGCTTCTTGGCCCTTAGCCTCCAGTCCACCACAGCTTCCAGGCCTGCAAGGAAATTTTGTTCTTTACAGATAGGCCTAAGGCAGTGAGTGACAACTCTGGGAGGTTTAGGCGCTGTCTCTTGTCGCCATACCCTAGGGCCTCGGGGCAGGAGTAAGGAGCAGGTAGAGTTTATGTCCCCTTCCTGTTCCCCTTCCTCACACCTCTGGGGCTGAGTGCCCATAGGGGCACGGCCCTGTGCCCGGTGCCACCCGGGGCCACCAGGCTGGGTTAGAGGAAGGAGGGACCTCGGCGCAGAAAAGAAAACAAACACAGATGTGTTTGGCTGGGACTCGGAGGGAGAAAGCCGTCCTCGCCCCCACCCCACCCCCACAGGGTGCGCGCGGGCCCTGCCCCCTCTCCGGGGTTTCCCCGGGCGCTCCTCTCGCTTTCTCTTTGTCTCTGCTGTTCTTTCTTGGGCTCCCAGGTTCCCACCCGCTCGCTCTCGCCCTCTGGAGCATCCCGGGCCGGTTGGCTTTAACTTTCTTCTTTCCCGGGGTTAAAACTTTGCTCCCGAGCGGGCGGCTGCTTGCCGACGTTATTGGCCCGGCGCCCCCGCCGGCGGGCCCCGCCCCCCGCGCTCCCCCCGCCCCCACTTCCCAGCGCGAGTGCGGCGGCGGGCGGCGGGGGCGGTGGCGGTGGCGGCGGAGCCTTTCGGGGGCGTGCGTGCGTGTGTGAGTGCCGCGCCAGCCGAGCCTGAAGTTGTGTTGCGCCCCGGGCGCGGGCAGGGCAACACTCCGACCGCAGCGGGAGCCGGGCGGCCGCGTAGTCACTCGGGAGGAAGAGGCGGAGGCGGCCGGGGCCGGGGCCGGGGCTGGGGCAGCGGCGGCCGCGCTGGGCATGGAGCTGGCAAGCCCGCGCTGAGACAGGACGCTCCTGCTAGCCGCCAGCCAGAGTCTCTCTGCGGTCCGGCGCGCGGGCTCCCCGGCTGGGGCCAGGCAAACTTTTCTTTCTCTTTTGCCATCACTTAGAGGTAAAGTCCCCTACGCGGAGTCCCTCACTGGGGACGCGACCGGGAGGGGGCATATGAGAAGGGACCCCAAGTGGCGGGAGGAAAGGGACGCTAGCCCTGCGGGATTGGGGAACCCAGAGCCCTGCTGCGCCCGAGAGATTTAAGGAGCAAGGCGGGCATGGCTGCGGATGGGCAGACGGGCGCGGGCATGCCCCTCGGTTGGCGGGGAGGCTGTGGGGAGGCCGGGGTAGCCGGGAGGAAGGGGAGCGGGCTGTTCAGGCTTGGAGGCCCCCCGCGCTCGGGGAGCTCCTGGGACTTTGGAGGAGTGAAACAGGCAGCTCCGGGGTTGGTGCCCGGGGGTGCCGGGCAGTCGTCGCCCGCCACTCCGCGGAGGGCTGTAGGGCGCGGGGCAGGCTGGCTGCTGGCTGGCTGAGCGCGGCTCCCCTCTCTCCGCAGGCGCCTGGTGCGGCAGGCGGACCGACTCCTCGGTGCAGCGGAGCCGGGGCAAGCTGGCCACGGCATGATGCGCGCTGTGTGGGAGGCGCTGGCGGCGCTGGCGGCGGTGGCGTGCCTGGTGGGCGCGGTGCGCGGCGGGCCCGGGCTCAGCATGTTCGCCGGCCAGGCGGCGCAGCCCGATCCCTGCTCGGATGAGAACGGCCACCCGCGCCGCTGCATCCCGGACTTTGTCAACGCGGCCTTCGGCAAGGACGTGCGCGTGTCCAGCACCTGTGGCCGGCCCCCGGCGCGCTACTGCGTGGTGAGCGAGCGTGGCGAGGAGCGGCTGCGCTCGTGCCACCTCTGCAACTCATCGGACCCCAAGAAAGCGCACCCGCCTGCCTTCCTCACCGACCTCAACAACCCGCACAACCTGACGTGCTGGCAGTCCGAGAACTACCTGCAGTTCCCGCACAACGTGACGCTCACGCTGTCGCTCGGCAAGAAGTTTGAGGTGACCTACGTGAGCCTGCAGTTCTGCTCGCCACGGCCGGAGTCCATGGCCATCTACAAGTCCATGGACTATGGGCGCACGTGGGTGCCCTTCCAGTTCTATTCCACGCAGTGTCGAAAGATGTACAACCGGCCGCACCGCGCGCCCATCACCAAGCAGAACGAGCAGGAGGCCGTGTGCACCGACTCGCACACCGACATGCGCCCGCTCTCCGGAGGCCTGATCGCCTTCAGCACGCTGGACGGACGGCCCTCGGCGCACGACTTCGACAACTCGCCGGTGCTGCAGGACTGGGTTACGGCCACCGACATCCGCGTGGCCTTCAGCCGCCTGCACACGTTTGGCGACGAGAATGAAGATGACTCGGAGCTGGCGCGCGACTCCTATTTCTACGCAGTGTCTGACCTGCAGGTTGGCGGCCGCTGCAAGTGCAACGGTCACGCGGCACGTTGCGTGCGCGACCGAGACGACAGTCTGGTGTGTGACTGCAGACACAACACAGCCGGCCCCGAATGCGACCGTTGCAAGCCCTTCCACTACGACCGGCCCTGGCAACGCGCCACGGCCCGCGAGGCCAACGAGTGCGTGGGTGAGTGGGGCGCCGCGGCGCCGCGGGCGGTGGGTGGAGACGCGGGCTGGGGCTCCTGGACCTCGCAGCGGCGGGTTTTCCGGAGCGCGGGCGCCAAGCGTCCGAGAATCGCGGGATTGTGGGTTGCGGGATCGTTACAATTGCTGTGGGACGCACCACGTTCCGAGACGTGTGGGACTTAGGAGGATTGAGAGCAGAGTGGTTTGCCCACTCTGGCAGCACTGGGTGTGGATGCCCGGGGTGTGCGCTTCTTCGAAACCAAGAAGCGGCTGGTGAAGTGCCACAGGAGGTCGGGGTGGAGGGAGTGGTTTGGAGGAAATTTGCGGACAGGTCTTTCTAATCCCAGATCCAAACGGAAACATATTCACTGCCTTCCTCTTAGTTTGCTCAGTGCCTGAGTTTCACCTCCCCCCACCCTTTCCTAAGGCTGCAGCTGGGCGCGCGGTTGGGGACCGACCACAATCGCGAATCCCTTGGGAGATGGCAAAAAACTCTTTGCAGCTTGGGACCAGTTGGGTACCCAGCAAATGTCACTTTTGCACCCTGCATTTGTCTTTTTATGGTTTGATCTTTTTCTTTTTTCCCCCTTTTGAACAGCGTGTTCGTGTTAGCAAAAGGAGAGTGATGTGATTTCAATTAATTACTATCTACAGATTACAAAGGAGGCCTCAGTAACTATTTTAAACTAATTCAATCCTGGTCCAAAAAAAGAAGTCTAACAGATTTTTTGTTAGCTCCGGGGTTTGGTGAAATTGAACAGTTTTGAATTAACTAAGGGCCCTTCGTCTCGATTTTTAATGGAGTTTCAATTCTTGAAAGAGAAATCTGACAAACCCGGTGCTAGTGAATACGCCGGGGTCAGAAAGGAAGCTAAGAAAGGGTATGTTCTACTTCTGAATTGTACGACTTTGTTGGTGAAGAAACTCCCAGACATCAGTTTTGAGAGAGAGAGAGAGAGAGAGAGAGAGAGAGAGAGAGAGAGAGAGAGAGAGAGAGAGAAGAGAGAGAGAGAGGACTTTTTCAGCTTTAGATGTAAATGTCTAAATCATTTATGAAAATCATTTAGTCCATAATGTACCATTTGGTGTGCATCTTTTGTGAACGTACAGATCCCCCCCCCCCAACCCCAGAGAGCCAGTGCAAGTCTCTTCAATCGCTTCGCCCTCGGAGGCACATTGCAGAGTTTGCTGGTCCCCACAAACACACGTTTTGAAGTCTGGTTCTGATTAATTGTGTCATATTGTTGTCGAATAGTTTGTGCCTCATGACTGTGGATGCAGACTTTTGAGCAAGCGAATGGAAAACATGTCTCGGAGGGTCGATGCACAGAGGCCCAGGCAAGAGCCCTGGTCTGCAGACGCCTGCGCCTCCTGTTGCTCTGCAGGGCCTCCCATTTAAAAAGGCGGTGGGTCCCAGCTTTGGCAGACCTAATTGAACATCCCCTAACCTTCAAGAGACAGAAGAACTAGCTTCCAGTGTGAGACTTTTCAGGCCTCTGTAAAGTAGTCGCACCCAGACTTAGTGGTCTTGGAGAATAAAGTGCCTTTGATCTGTTCAGGTCCCTGGGAAATGTTAGTTTTCCCCATCTCTTCTCCTCTTTGCCTCTCCTCTTTTCTTTTCTTCCTTTTGTGTGGAAAAGCCCTTTATTGGCATTTAAAGGGATTCCCAGGGTTTTGCTATCAGTTTAAGTTTGTATGTGCATATGAACGGTGACTTTGTATGGCCACCATTGGGGCTTTAATTGGACAAACCTGAGTGGATACATTGAGGTGAATAATATGGATTTGTGGCAAAAATATTACTAGCTTGAGGGTTCCTCCTACCCTTAGTATTGGTCACTCCTCACTCCCATCTCTCTCTGTCACTTAGTCTGTGAAGACACAACCTGTTATTTGTTATAATGATGGTCTTAGACATGAAATAATCTCTCCAGTTTAGGATTTTTCTCTTTCTACCAAAGCACTAACTACACACAAATTGGATTGACCCCCCCTCCTTTTTTTGTGCCAAGTTGAGCAATCAACATATTAACTAATGTAATTAGCAAGTGGTTTTTGTTCAAAAAGTTTAATTAGGCCTAGTAAGTACATAATCTACATGACAAATGATCGGCTAACAATATTTTTTCAGGGTTTTACTGAAGTTATTTTAATTCTTCGTAGTTAAAGCATCTTTAAATCTTGCCAATTATTCAGTCATTTCATAAAAGTCAAGCCGACTCAATTCCACTGAAGTTATTTATAGTTTCCTTTTTGAATAGATGTTCTGATACCTTGTAGATAGGACTGGGAACATCAGATTGAAGTTCCCATAAAATCTTAATTGAAGTCTTAGTGATTTTTCCATCATTCTGTTAGAAAGAAAGCCAACAAGGACAATTTAGGAGTGATTTACAGTTAAAGGTCCAGCTTTTTATGAAAAGGCCCTGTAGTGGAGATATGTGAATGAATTAGTATTTGACAGGTGCTCTGAGACCCTGGAAGGCACTGTGCTGGGAGAAACATTAATAAATCCTTCAGATACTAACTTTATACCTTCAGCAACTCGAATCCCCCCCCCAACATAATCCCATTTTGTGAATTTCACACTGTTGACATATGAAGTAAAGCTGCCCTGACTGTTAGACTATTTACAACTAAGGCAACGGATTGCATTTTTTTTAATTAAAAAAAAAATACCAGTCTTGACAAAAATCAAGCAGCGTCACCATGCCATTTTGGTTTTTCTTTAAGAAGTAATAATATATGATTTATAATAGGCCCAAATGGGACAATTCCCTAGATTAGCCTCCACTCCCTCCTCAACAAAAATCCCTAAGAATTTAGACTACTGAATATCCTCCAAGGAGGACCAGGCACTTAGAGATTCCTAAGCAGTGAAGATAGCTCATGTGTTTTCTTAGGTGGAGCTTTCATTTCAGTATTGCTTCAAGGCAAGTTTCTCTACAGAGCAAATGTGAACTGTTGTGAGGGCCAATGTTTTAAATGCAATTTTGGATTTTTTCTGGACAGAAAGAGCTCTTGAAGTAATATGAAAGAGAAGACTATGTCTACCCTTCCATCTTGGACAGCTCTCAGTGGAATAACCAAATCCTTTCTTCTGACCATATGTATCAGCAGCGTTCACACGCTTTTGTACACATGTGCATTTACACTGACTGTGTAAAGAAGCACCCATGCATGGTGTATGGGAGGGGTGTACATTGAAGGGAAGATACACGAACAGTTTTAAACCACCTGGATGACTGGGCCACCCTTCCCCCTCTTCCTCTTTTTTTCTTTCTTTCAAAAGAGCATCTGAAGACCATATTGTGTTTCATAAGTTATTGACATCAGTTTTAATCAGTGTTCCCCTGACATGGGAGCTGTGTTAGTATTTAGTGCCTGCTGAAGCATGATGTTTAATCTTACTGTGGGGATGTCAGCGTGAGCCTCTGCTTGGTTTGTGACAGGTTGAGATTATGAAAACTCGTTTTGCGACTCACTCTATGGCTTTGCATTGCCTAGCTGTAACCTTAAACCCACACAAAAGGCGCCTCTGCAAGATGAGCGCTGTGCTGGGCTGGCCTCCTATGGTCATGGGTACCTGGAACATAATGCTCATAATTGTTTAAACATGGCTGTGAGGAGAGGTGCAGTCCAAATGCTGCAGGTATGCCCTGGTGCTTGGGACACCCTTATCTTTTGTCAAGCAAGGGAGGTTACTTTGGAGGAGTTGCCATGAAAAAAAGAATCCTATGCCCTGCTAAAGATCCTTACTATATCAAAAGGCCAAAAATATTTGCTGGCTCGTCCAGAGCCTGGCACCTATCTGTGAATGAGTGTATGTTTTTAATACTCACAGTAATTATTATAATTACTGTCATTATGATGATTAACTCTTGAGGGCTTATTCTTTGCCAAGCACTCACATTAATTTAGTTATTTAATTGTTGTGACTCTGCAAATAATGGGCACTATTATTGTCCTTATTTCAGAGATGAGGAAACCATGGCCTAAAGACATTCATTGCATGGTTTACTCAAAGCCCAGAGCTGGTAGGTGGCAAAGCTGGGCCTCCGGGCCCCCTGATCACGCTTCATTTTATTGCACGTGCTCCTTCCACGTGGAGTGATGGGGTGACTGGCTAGATGACTGACAGAGTGAACAACTGCGTGCTACTTATACACAGGAGGAAAGGTGGAGGAGCAACCTGTTACTTCTTGCTAGAATGGGAGGCAGTTTCCTTAGGTATGTTGGCTTGTCAAATATACCACCCTGTGTTGTATTAATGGATACTTAACCATGAAGTTGCAGATGACCACTCTCTCATCACCAGTAGGCCTGGTGGGAACAGGGAGAAATATAATTGAAGAAGGTCTTTTTTTTTTTTTTTGGTATTTGTTTGTATTTGTTGAACCTGTGTCTTAGTGCATGCTGGATAAACACCTCATTACCATCTATGCCTCTCAGCTTATGTTGATTTGTGTGGGGGTCAGGGAACAACTTGCTGAGTTGATTCTCTTTCCATGATGTGTTTCCTGGTTTGTTAGTTTCCTTTAAGATTGTCAGGATAGGTGGCAGTATCCTCTACTCTCTTAGCCATGTCCTGACTGTCGATAATTTTTTGTTGATGTGTTGTTTTTTTGTTTGTTTGTTTGTTTGTTTTTTTGGACAGGTCCCTCTTTTCTTTGTAGCTCTTGCTGTACTGGAACTCGCTCTGTATACTAGGCTGACCTCTAACTCGGAGATCTGCCTGCCTCTGCTTTCCAAGCTCTGAGAAAGGCATCCGACACTATGTCTGGCCTATTTTTTTTTTTTGAGACAAAGTTTTGCTAACTTGTTCAAGTTGACTTTAAACTTCAAACAAAAACCAAAACCAAATAAACCAAATAAACAAATGACTTTTAAAAATATTTTATTTATTTTTATGTCTATGAGTGCCTTGCTTGCATGTTTATAGATGCTTTTGGAACATCTGGGTGCTGGGAATCGAACCCTTGTCCTCTGCAAGAACAAGTGTTTTTAACCATCTCTGCAGTGCCATGGCCTAGAACTTTTCATTTCCCTGTCCCAGCCAGCTGGGATGCCACAACTTGTGTGTCACCATACCCTCAGATGGTCAAGTCTTGGTCTCAGGCCTGTAGTAGTTCTCAGAGGTCCAGGTGAAGCTGAGCTGGTAGTCTAAAAATCCTTTTTAAGAAGCTGTGCTTTTCATACCCCAGGGCTCATCACCCTATTGCTTCTCTGTAACATAGTAAAAACAAAAAACAAAACAAAACCCTAGGAAGTGGCTGAAGATGTTGCTAAAAAGTGGAGTTTGTTGGAGAATTCAGTGTTCCAGTTGTCAGTTAGATACTGTTAGGACAGTCAGCAGCACAAGGCTGTCACTGTCACTGATCTCTCTAGGCCCGAGGCAGCTGGAGTGAGGTCTCAGCTGGGGTCCTCATTAGCGCCTGTGAGAGAGTGGGCTGTTCCCAGCTCTGTGCAGGGAAGGGAGGCATGAAGTCAGGGCCAACCCTCTGGGGCCAGCAGGCCTGTGTTTTCAGGCTCTGCCAAGCTCTCCTTTTAGCCCTGCCCAGGCTCCTCTGACCTCCTCCTCCTGGAGAAAAATGAGATCCTCGGAAAGGTATTTGAGACTTTATGTCCAGAGTAAATATTGGAAAGGCAGTGGGTTGCAATTCAGATGTTCCCTGGAAGGAATCCCCTCGTTTGCTGCCCACAGCTGGTATCGATAATTCCTTCTTGAGATGAGTTGTGCTTTTCATTAAGTAAATTTTTTGTCTTGGGATTAAACCAACATTGTATTCTTAATAGACTTTTATGTTTACACTTCAAAAGTCCACTGGGTTGTTATTGGTGTTATCTTGATGGCTTCTACAGTGTCTGCTATGCACACTGACTGCACCAAAATAAATGGCTCTCTGGGGAACTGGATTATAAAAGAGCCTTATCTGTGGATGCACAAGGATGGATATCTTGTGGGCCAGAATTTTTTTTCCCTTCTTTTCAGAAGCGACTACCAAGCCTTGGGTTTCTGTAGTGCCTTTCATTATGGGGAGACAAGAGGTCTTGGGGGGCTTTTGAAATGTTCAGGACTTAAGCCTAATACTTAAGAGAGTAGCACACATCATTCTGCATGTCTTCTAGAAGCCTCGGAAGGCAAGCATTGGTTTGGGTGGCCCGGGAACCACAGTTTAGACCCATTCACAGGTAGTTGTCAGGTTGAGTCCTGAAGACAGACCACAAACCCCCACCGAGAACCAGGCATTGTATGAGGTACTTTCTGTGCGCTTTGTTCAATTAATCAGATTGCCACAAGGAACAGAAGCCTTTCAAAAACAGATGTTGCTGCCACCAAAGGGCAGTTTGTATACACAGGGACCAAGTGGGGACTCGTCTGCAGGGCACATCGGAGAGAGCAGGGGGTATCAGAGGCATTTGTTTCTGAGACTGATCACATAAAAGCCGTGTCCTATTATAACTGACTCCCAGGGACTGTTGCTGTGAATAGAGCTTGGAATAAGTGAGCTGCCCAGGCCAGTCTGCTGGACAGGGCCATTCGCCTCTAAGTTGTCTGCTGTCATGAGATTGGACTGCTGGGTTGGAGTGACTTTAGTGTTCCCATATTCTTATTGTTCTTAGTCTTACTCCAAACATATGCCTTCTGAGTGCTGGGGTTATAGGCATGAACCAGCCATACCTGGATCAGAAGTGGATTTTAATTTGTTTCTGTTCTTTTTGAATTCTCTCTTTCCCTCTCTCTCTCTCTCTCTCTCTCTCTGTGTCTCTCTCTCTCTCTCTCTCTCTGTGTGTGTGTGTGTGTGTGTGTGTGTGTGTGTGTGTGTGTGTATGGCATGTACATGTGCCTGTAGAGGCCAGAGGCATTGGATCTCCTTGGAACTAGAGTTACAGGTGATTTTGAGCTGCTTGGGAATATACATGCTGGGAGTTAAACTTGGGTTCTCTACATGAGGCATTTGTGCATCTCTTCAGCCCCCTTAATTTGCTTTTAAAAAGTTTGTGGGGCTGGAGAAGTGACTCGGGGGTTAAGAGCATTTGCTGCTCCCCCAGAGGACTGGTGTTTCATTTCCAGCACTCACACCAAGTGGCTCACAGCGCTCTGTAACTCTAGCTCAGGGGATCTGATGCCCTCTTCTGGCCTCCATGGTCACCCACACACATGTGGCATTCTCTCTCTCTCTCTCTCTCTCTCTCTCTCTCTCTCTCTCTCTCTCTCTCTCTCTCTCTCTCTCTCCCTGTCTCTCTCTGTGTCTCTGTGTCTCTGTCTCTGTCTCTGTCTCTTACACACACACACACACACACACACACACACACCTACTTTGGGGGTTTGGGAGAAGGGTAAGTTGGTAAGATCCTTCCTATATGAATTGAGGACTTGTGTTCAGATCCGTATAACAAAGCTAAGCATGGGAACACTTGTGTTCCTGGACTTGGGGGGTGGAGACAGGAGGATCCCTAGAGTTCACCGACCAGCCAGTCTATTAGGCTTGGTAAGCTCCAGGTCCAGTCTGAAAAACAGGTGAAGAATGATTGAGAATGACACCCAGAATATTTGTACATGTGCACACACTGTGCAAACAAGTCTATATACATATGACATGCATATTTATAGTTTATGCTCGGGATAGGCTTGTAATTTAGAGGGAAATTTTGATTAATATGCACAGTCCTGGGTTTGAATCCTAGACCTGCAATAAACCAAAAGAGTTTTATGTAAATTTCCCCCATGTCCAGAGTCAGAAACCCATACACTGCTTTTTATTTTGTTATTTTGTCGGGGAGGAAGTTCTGTGAGTCAAACCTCTGACTTTGGGCACATTAGGCAAATGCTCTACTCCTCTACAAGCCTGATGGTCAGTTTTTGTCTGTAGAAATATCGGTTCTGGGTTGGGGCGACATTTCACTGGGTACAGCACTTGCTGTATAAGTCTGCTAACTTGAGGTCGGATCCCCAGAACCCACATTTAGATAGTTGCAGAAGAACAGGTCTCTACTAATGACAGAGCACCCCTGAGGAGGTGGAAGATAGAGACAGGGAAGCCCACCATATAAAGTGGTGAGCAAAACAGAGATACCCTACCTCAAGAAAACTGGAAGGTTGTCCTCTGACCTCCATCCATGTGCTGTGGGATATGTGTGCCTGCAGCACACACCTCTCCCTCTCCCTCTCCCTCCCCCTCCCTCTCCCTCCCTCCCTCTCTCACTCACTCACTCACTCACTCACTCACTCACTCACAAGGAAATATCAATCCTTTTCTATTTTCAGCTCCTGGGAGGTGCTGGCTTGGGTGTAGGTTCAAACCTGCACACATTGCTTTTGGCAGTTCTGCCTTCTGATGGAGAAAAGGGCTTATTGTTGCTGGAGTTTCTCTTGTCCCACCAGGTCCCGCTGCCATTTTCAGCCCCAAATAAGCACACAAAGACTTATATAAATCATAAAACTATTGGAGGATGTCTAGGGCTTCTTATTGGCTAGCTCTGTCTTAATTATTAACCCATAACTACTAATCTATGTATTTCGACATGGCCTTATCTTACCAGAGAACACCTGATGTCTCCTGTCCTCCCAGTCTACATGGTGTGTGTCCCCCACCCCCATCTCTCTCTGCCTACCTTTCCCAGAATTCTCCTGTCTCCTAGACCTGCCTGTCTTCCTGCCAAACAGTGTTTTATTCATCAACCAGTAAGAGAAACATATATACAGAAGGACATTCCTCCATCAGCTTATGGCCATGGATTGATGTAGGATGTCTCTTGTTGGAGCCTTTTTCTCTCTATATAAACTATTACTCCAAGCCTCCTTCATGATGGATATTTATTTTGAGGCAGCTGCTGGCACTTCAAGCATAAAAGGAAATGCTATATGAGAGGACAGGAATACCACCAAGTAGCAGAAAACGACCTTTTGCCATGTCCTGTGTGAAATCCTCCCTGGAAGTTGCTGGGTCATCTCCCTTTGGTATGCATGCACTGGTTAGGCAGGTTGAAGTGAATTCACCTTGCAGTGCACATAGGCTTGTAATGAAGACCCAGGAGGAAGAAGACTCATAAATAGAGGGTATGTCTAGGTTTCACAGAGGATTGACTTTTCAGAAGTCAAAGTAGATTTGTTGGGTGAGAAACTTTTAACATTGGCAGTGTCCCGCTGGAAGGCTGCTCTGTGAGTCTGTCTGAGGAGGATGCAGAACCAGCCTGTGTGAGCTCTCAGCTCTTTGTGTATATGGCCACATTTTAGTTGGGGGTTGTCCATTTCTGCCCCCTCCTGGATGTTGATGAAGTTTCTAGATTTTTTTTCCTATTGAGATTTTTTTTCTGTCACAGATAAGAGAGATTATTAATTGTCACGTTCAATTTTCACACATTCCAGAGGCTCCACACTTAAGTTAGACAATCTGTAGGACCACAGGCATCTTGAAAAGGCTGGCTTTGGATAACTGAGTTCTAAATAAGGAAATGAGACAGATCTCATCATTTCCTGAGGCCCCATGTGCTGTGAGGCATTCCATATTTGAAGTCCCCAAGTGATGAACACTTCCTGCATGCTAGATTGCCATCGTCAGGCTTCTGGTTTCTCTTTTTCCCATTTGGAGCGCCTGTGGTGAGTATGGTTGTGTCCTGTATCCACAGGGAATATGTTCCAAGGTACCCATTTTGGATGTCTGCAATTGTGGATAGTACTGAACCCCATGTATAATGTTTTCTTTTTATATATCGACCATGCCTATTCTGAAGTTCAGTGTATAAACTAGGCATGAAAAGTAGGGTGCATTTATAACTATACTACAATTAAAGTTAATATGCTCTCTCACCATCAAAATATTGTACTGTGGGTCTTATTCTCATCTTGTAATTTTTTTCCTTCTATATTCGAAAAACTTCCCTCCTTTTAATGTAAAGGAAATGTTTCAAGACATCTGGACATATCTGGACTGCGGCCATCACTTCTTGTACTTTGGTAGAGCAAGTACTTGAACATGCACACTGTGGTATTGACAGCAGATCTGATAACTGAGATATATATATGGTCAAGTGACCAACAGAGGGGTGGAATATACAGCCTGGACGCACAGATAGAGACCTGGTTCACATTATCAGCAGTATGGAACAGGACAGCCTAACATCTCATCATAGCACCTGGTTCAAATGCAACAATTGCTTATTTCTGGAATCTTCCATTTAATCATTTGGGACTGAAACTCCAGAAAGCAAACCTTGGGGGATGGGACATGCATCCCCTCCAACCTAAATGGAGCCAGTGCAGGTATTACTAATAATTTACAGCATGCTCTCCTTCTGAGTCCAGAAATGACTTTTTAGTACCAGAACTACATGAGATGAAAAAAACTACTTGCCATTTTTCATTATAGAATATTTTCCCTGACACCCCCCACACTCCTACAGACAAGTTGGTGTTTTGGGAGCATTTACTGTTGAGGTGGGTCTGTTGGGTCTGGGCAATTAAGGAAATATAAAGGAAGATGTTCCTTTCATTATTGAGACTGTGTACATAGAGAGGGAAACACTTGTCCACATGGATGGCCTCCCTCAGAGTGAGGTGCTCCGCCCCATCCAGGGCACAGGGGGGGCACTGAGGGTCTTGAGGGGAAACAGAGTTCAGGTTTGGCTCCCCTACCAGGGAAAGATCGGATATATGTCCGAGTAATGTTTTCATTTGAATTTGTTCCGATGTAGTGTTTTTATTTTTTATTTTATCATGCCAAGAATTTGAGAAACCACAGTTCCCTGAAAGTGTGGTCTTCCCAGAATGTCTATACCAAGCAGGTGCTCCCCGCTGTGGATGGAGGATGTTTTTGGACAAAAGCTTGTAGTGACAAGTGACTGACAGTTCAGTGAGGTTAGGGCCTTCCAGAGCATCTCCCGAAAGTTGTTCCCAGTAGTCAGAACCAAGTCTGAGAGATGCCAGAAGCAAGGACTCTTGAGAAGCCCCAGTCTCAGCTCTTTGCTCACATTCAGGCCAGTGCAGAAAGCACTGAACAATAAAGCTCCAAACTCAGCATGAAAAAGGAAACACATTGTGTTTACAGATACAGAATTTGGCATTGGAAGCATGAAAGTACCTTAGAGTTGGGCGGCCTCCGGCCAGGGCTGTTGGACACAGGCCCCTTGCCCACAGCCCTCAGAGGTGGGCAAATTGATAGCCAGCTCCTTCTTCCCAGACACAACCCTGTCTCACTTCATGGCTCAGTCCTGGAGAAAAACTCATTGTGAGAAAGAGCTCAGCCTCTCAAGCTGCCACGAGGAAGGAAATTGCACCTCTTTCCAAGCCACAGAAATCAACCCTTGGAAAACCACAGTTTCAGGCAGATTAGCCATCATGGTACTCAGATATGTTAGGGAAGAGCAAGGCTGAGTGTTCCTCCTGTGTTTCTTAGCTTAGTTTACTGTCTGAATCAAGGGTAGAGGCCCGCTTTCTAAATGAAAGATACCTGCTGGAAAAGCAAAGCTCTGTCCTTTCATGATCCACAGAACTTTCCTGTTCTGACCCAAGGTCAGGGAACACAGCGTGCCATTTAATAATGTACGAGGTCTAAGATAGATGTGGGGATTATGATAAAAGAACCCCTTTCTGGCTTTGGGTGCTTGGATCTAGATCCCAGCCAGTACTAGGACCTTCAGCTCTCCATGTGGATTGCCTGGTAACTTGGAGCTCCAGCTAGAGACCACTTCGTGCTGAGCCTTTAGAGGGGCACAGAGGAGGGGTATAATCGAGGCAGGTGTTGATTGCAGACTCAGGGCACGGTCACTATGACCTGTTCTAAGTGCTTTGTAAATAAACACCTCAGAGAGTGCTATACCAACCCTATGAGGCTGGCTCTGTAATTAATAAGTAATCTACTCTGTGGCGGTATAGCACATGACCCCTCAGTGCTCAGCTCAGTGACCTGTCACACCCATGCTCGCACTTGCATAACCAGTGCCCCCATCAGGAACATACCTGCACACTGGAAAGCTGGTCTATAATCCCTGCAGGGCACCATGCCCCTCGAAGCCCACAAAGATTGGGTTTTAGTTTGTAACTTTGTGTAGATAGGATTGCTTTCTGAATTTTTAACCTGATATGGTCATTGAGGTGGCTATCCATGTGTGGCAATGATTCTTGAGTTTCTTACTTCCCAGAGTTTTGTGATGTAAGGGTATCAGGGTGTGTCTCTCCATTCTACATAGAACGGTGTATGTTTGTTTCTCTGAGTTTGGCCTCTTAAAAAAATGCACAGCTGTGACCATACTTCTCCATGTCTTTTGAAACATGTGGGAATGAATTTCTCCCTGGGATATATGAAAACTTGGAACTGCTGGGCCCTAGAGCATGAGTGCCTGGTTAGCTTTCGTAGACAATGGTGGTGCTTTTGGTGGAGAGCAGCTTGACTGCGTTGTGTCCTTGCAGCCATTTCCCAGGTAAAGAGGACAAGGCTAGGCACCGTGTCCAAGGTTATACAGCTTATGGGATTTAGAAACCTGGCCTCATGGCTCTGGAGTCTTACTTTCCCTGACTGTACGTAGAGGCCCCTCATCTTTATTCTGTGTCCAGCCTGGCAGGAGAAAATGTTCACACTGGGAAATGTAGGAGACTTGCTAGGGCTCTCCTACTTTTGGACTTCGATTCCTTGTCTTGTGGAGTGAGCTGTTGGACTGCTCAGACCCTGTTTAGCTCTGACACTGCATATGTGGTAGGTACAGTGCTCTGAGCCACACCACCCACCTCTCTAGTGTTTGCAGCCTTCCTCTCTCCTCACCCACCAGCGGTAGCTCTGCATTGTAATGCATTTTCTGTCCACTCCCACTGGGGTTGCAGCCCTGTTGGGAGGACCTCCTCTGGTCTTTCCTCCAAAGTAGTTTCCTTTCCTGAGATTCAGCCCCCAAGTGCCTCCCAGTTCTCGTTGGCTATGACATGGGCCTGTTCCTTCTTTGCCCTCACATGTGTTGGCTAGCCTGACATCTCTCCAGATCATGTGTGTTCAGCTGGCTTAATTTTCCCAAAGCGAATACACCTGAGTATCTGTCTGAAATCAGGAAATAAGATATTTCCAAAAGGCCCTTAGTTCCCTCCAGACCACCGATATTCCAGTGTGACCAGAGCTTTGACTTGTCACACCATAGTGTCTCACTTGATAGGTAGCTCAGGCTCTCCTCAAACTCCAGATCTTCTTGCCTTAGCCTTTCTAGTGCTGGGATTATAGGCATGCACTGCCATGCCAGGTTCTTGTGTTTTGCCTGCTTTTAAACTTTATATAAGTGAAATCATACTGTGTGTTCTCTTTAATATTGATGCCTTTTGCTCAGCGTTTTTCCTGTAAATGCCTCCAGCGTGGCTTCTCCTATGGTCCTGGTTAGTTTGATGGATGATCTCAGGTTCTTGGGAGCACGGATTCTCCTCCTCGTTTTGTCTGCTGACCTTTGCTCATGGTGAATGATTTCCGTATGTGTTTTGTACTTTCTGACTGTGAGCTTATTTTTATTTCAGATTTTGTGGAAATCCCTCTGGTCTCAGTTATGAAAATGATCCAGTGGTTTTTTTGCATTGATTCTGCCCAAAACTGGACTGGGACCAAATTTTTGATTCATTCATTAATTAATCACCTTGAAAATTATTATTTCAAACAGGAAGAGTATGCATGTAATCTCTAAGCTTGCTTAGGCCTGCTGTTTAATTTCTCCCTTTATGAAGGAAGAGCTTTGGCAACACAGAAACTTTGAGGGATAAGGACCTTTAGCATCCTATACTCATAGTGCGTTTGGAAGGTCCGGATATTTGTCACCTGGGTTATTGCTATGGTTGCCTACTCACCACCATCCCAGCCTAGTTCCAACCCTAGTCAACAGTAACTGTTGCCTGTGTGTCAGTTGCATGCCTGTTTCGGGGAGTACCCGGAGCGCTGGCAGTGGCTGTAGAGTCCTACCTGCTTCGCCCCCTGCTTCTCTCCTACGCTTCTGTTCTCTTCCAGCCAGACTCTTAATGTGCTAGACTCCTTACAGCCCTGTCATTGGCACATTTCTGCGGGCATTATTAGGTGTACACAATATCGTACCTTCAGCCAACTAGCACCTTTCAGTGGCATGCTCCCATCTTAGTATTGCCAACAGCGGGGCCCCTGTCCACGGCTGTCTGTTTATCCCTGCCCCGTATCACCTTTATCCTGCTCTCCTTTTTCCTATAACACTTATATCACCTTCGAACATACAAGTTAATTTACTCATCATGACTCTTAACTGTATTCCAATCCTTCCATTGACTCTTTCTTTAAATATGCATATAGGTACGTATGTCCACATGTATCTGTGCACATGTATGTGCAGGTGTGTGTACATACCACACAGAGACAGCATGTGCATAGAGGAGCACTGAAGCCAGAAGGCATCAGGTATCCTCCATACCTCTCTGCCTATTCTTTTGAGGCAGGATCTCTCCCTGAATCTGGGCCTCACATTTTCTTGACTGGTTTGGGGGCCAGCCAGCCCTAGTGATCCTAAAAACATTTTCTGGGTGTCCGACTTGTTATGTGGGTGCTGGGATCTGAACTCAGTCGTCATGATTGTGCAGTAAGCACTCTTTAGCCCCCTCACCTGTCCCTACTTATTCCCTCTGCCTACCTGTTTTTGAGATAGAATCTCACTATAAAGCCTAGGATGGCCTGGAAGTTGTATAGACCAGTCTGGCCTTGAACTCATAGTAGATAATCCTGCTTCTGCCTCCTGAGTCCTGGGGCTAAAGGAATGTGCCACCACTTTGGGCAGATTTTCAATTTTTAATTATGTATCTATTTGTATGTTTCCCTGTGGTTTTGTGATGTGATTGCAGGCACCTATAGAGGCCAAGGGTATTGGGTTCTCTGGAACTGGAGTTACAGGCATTTGTGAGCTCCCTGCCCAGGTCCTGGGAACTGAACTCAGGTCCTCTGGAAGAGCAGTGAGTGTTCTTAACTGCCAAGCTGCATCTCCAGACCACCACTTACTCCATTCTAACATATGAGTGTAAATTTACATGAGACCAGAAATCCTTGGCTGTTTAATTTATGAGGGGCCTAACAGTGTCACCAGGTAATTCTAGCACTTGTGAAGGTGAGGCAGGAGGATTGTTGTAAGTTGGAGGACAACCTGGGCAACATAGTGAGTTCCAGGCTAGACTAGTCTGGGCTTCAGAGTCTCTCTCTCTCTCTCTCTCTCTCTCTCTCTCTCTCTCTCTCTCACACACACACACACACACACACACACACACACACACACACACACACACATGAAAGCACCAAAGAGAGAGAGAGAATATGCAGGGCCTCTCTCATTTGCAAGGCTGCCTTTCCTACCTTGTTTGCATGCTAAAGCTCAAGTCCCAAAGCATTTAAGGCCTATCTAATAACTGTTCTTTCCCAAGTTTCCCTCCTTCCTCTTCCCAGCTACTCATCTGCTCCTCCTGACCTCTGGGGAGTCAGTGATTCTCTGAATATTTAGGCGTTCAGGTTCTCTTTGCCTCTACCCTCTGAGGATTTCCTCTTATTTTATTATTATGAGATCTGCCATGCATCACATGTATTTTGAAATTACATTCCGTTTAGTATTTCTAGATGCTTGCAGTGGTTGGGGTTCTGGATTACCTCAGTCTACTTTGTTGCCAGAGTCTAAGATCATATATTTTCATCTCTTCTGCATCTGGAGTTATTTATGACATGCGGTGTGAGGTAAGGATGTCTATTGTTTTCGTCAGATATTTAGCCAGCTGTTCCGTGACAGCTCTTGAAAAACGTTCTTTGTCACTGACTGGAGATGCTGCATTTATTAAATGGTGAAGTATTATATAAACTTGGATCTGTTTTCTGGACTTTCCATTTTGTTTGACAGCTCTATCTATTTTCCTGTCACTTTCTATCTGGACAATGCATTTCAGTATCTGGCTCGGTGGTCATTCGTTCTTTCCTAGTTGTTCTCACTGTTACTATTTAAACTGTTTTGCATTCATCTATTTATTTGTATGTGCATGCATGTGCGTGCACGAATGCATGTCTCAGTGGGTGTGTGGAAGTCAGACAGATTTACTCAGTTTACCAAATGTTAATTATCTTATGTATCCATCCCACACTGATTAAAACCAAGAATATTGGTGTTGACACTAGCATCTAACCTGCAGACCTTCTTTGGCTCTCAGTGACCATTCTTTTCATGTCCTCTTTTGGCCCATGTACCTGCTGTACACAGGGCTCCTGTATCCTCAGACTTCTTCAACTAGGGCAGCTTTCAGCCCTTAAAGTCCTTCATATCATTTAAAGAGAATTGACTGGCCAGTTATTTCTTAGAGTGTCTCTTTCTTGAGATTGTCTGATGTTTCTTCATGATCCGATTCAAATAATACATTTTTAGCCAAAATCTCACAGAAGTGATGTTGTATCCCTGGCTGTCCTTTCCAGTGACTGAAGGACACTGAAGGACAGAGCTGGATCTTTCCTTCTACCATGTGGGTCTCTGGGACCAGACTTGAGTTCTTAGATTTATCAGCAAGTGCTTTTACCCCACTGAGTCATCTTGAATCTCTTGCTTTTTGCTTGGCTTAAAACAAACAAACAAACAATTTATTAAAAAAAATTTTACCAGCCTGGCGGTGGTGGTGCATGCCTTAATCCCAGCACTTGGGAAGCTGAGGCAGGCAGGTCTCTGTGAGTTCGAGGACAGCCTGCTCTGCAGAATGTGTTCCAGGACAGGCTCCAGAGCTGCACAGAGAAATCCTGTCTTAAAAAATAAGAAAAATTACCACCCTCTCTAAAAAAAAAAAAAAAAAAAAATCCAGGCATAGTGATGCATGCCTTTAATCTCAGCATTTAGGAAGCAGAGGCAGGTGAATGTCTGTGAGTTTGAGGCCAGAGCTACATAGTGGGACCTTGTCTTGAAACAAACAAATAAATTATGTACCTGAGTGGTTTGCCTACATGCATGTGCACCGTGTGCATGTAGTACCCAGGGAGACCAAAAGAAGGTATTGGAACCTTTAGAATTGGAGTGAGTTGCCATGTGGGTGCTGGGAACTGATCCCTAGTCCTCTGCAAGAGCAGTTAGTGTTCTTTGCAGCTGAGCCATCTCTCCAGCCCCTGTCTTGGCTTTTGTTTGTTCCTTCATTGGCCTCAGATGAGTTTTCCATTTATTATTTTTTAGCTGCTGTTGTTCTTGTTTGACTTTGGTGGCCTATTTGTTTGTTGGCTTGATGCATTTGTCAAGTTATATTACAAGCACCACTGATAATTTGATGGTGGTGTTGCTAAAATGAATGTGGTTATAGTCGATAACTTTATAATTTTAAGCTGACACTGCATCCACAGAACAATTGTATATAATGATTCAGTCATTTGAATGTCTCCATTGGGGTTGTTAGAGTTTCAAAACGGATGGAGTTAGGGTCTAGGAAAAATCACAAACTGCTGCTTGGATTACCCCCCCCTTTTAAAATTCCACCGTGGAATTTTAAAACAGATTTACTGAGATGTAACTGGTGTTCAGTGAATCACACATATTTAGAGGGTGTAATTTGATAAGTTTGGCCTGTGTGTATACCATAATTGAGACAATGGAATCAGTCAGCCCAAAACATTTACTGGTGTTCCTCCTTCCTTTTCCTACTATTGGGCGTTTTGTTGTTTTTGCCTTTTCTTACAAATTAAAGAATGCATTAGTTATGTTGGTGTTCATACTGTGTGTGTGGCGGTGGGGCACTCATGGCATGACACATGTGTGGGGGCCAGAGGCTGACTCCAAGGACTTGGTTCTCTTCTCCCTTTATGTGGGTTCTGGGATTTGACTTGGATCCCTAGGTTTGTTGGTGAGTCCTTTAACCCAGGGAGTCAGTCATCTTGCTGGCCCAGTTTGCCTTTTCTTAAGATTTACATAAATGGAATCATATATTCCATAGGTAGGTAGAGGTGTGTGTGTGTGTGTGTGTGTGTGTGTGTGTGTGTGTGTGTGTTGATAATTCTCTTCCTTCCTCCCTTTCTCCCTCACCTCCTCACCTGTACTCTCAGCATGTGGACTGGTTTTTGATGTGGGTGTTGGCTACTCACACTCAGGTCTTCATGCTTGTGCTTGGGCCATCTCCAGCCCTACTTTGTTATCCTGGACTGTTCTTTCACCCCGTGTGGTTAGTGGTTGGTTACTTCTTCATCGCTGACGTATGTGCATGGATAATACAGAATATGGCTATACTACAGTCTGCACGCTGACCTCCCAACAACCATCTAAGTTGTTTGCAGTTTGGCTATTTACATGGATACAGCAGCAGTGGACATTCCTGTACAAACTGTTCTGTGGATGTACGCTTTCAAGTGCCCACAGGTGGGATGGCTCACTGATGCAACAGATGTATGTTTAGCTTTTTAAAAAGAAGTTGCCAAAATACTTTCTAGATGCTAAACCAGCAGAGTTCTATCTAGTTTCTTCAGTCCCACTTTCTAGCAGTATTTGTAACAACCAGTTCTACTAATTTGAGTCATTCCTATAGTTGTGCAGTAGATGGCTTTACAATTTTGTCTTAAAACAGAAGCATGGAAGCATGGAACAAAGACATTTATCTGTGTCTTTTATATACCTCTCAAGAGAGTTGATGAATTTCTTTATAATAGAATCATACATTTTTAAAAGAAGTTTGTACCTGGCTGGGCATGGTAGCACTAGCCTTTAATCCCCGCACTTTGGAAGCAGAGGAAGGTGGATCTCTATGAGTTCAAGGCCAGTGTGGTCTACCTAGTGAGTTCAAGGCTATCCAGAGCTACACAACAAAACTCTGTCTCAAAAACAAAAACAGCCCTCCCCCCAAATCCAAAAAACCTTGTTCCTCTCTTAGTAATACATTTGTTTTTGATTATGAAAGAAAGTTTTCTTTCTCATTCAACTTAAAGGATATTAATGATGTAATTATGCATAGAAAGCTGTTGATCTCTTTTTTCAGGGTTGGGGATTGAAGTCAGGGTCTAGTGATGCTGGATAACTGCTGTGTCGTTGAGCTACCCTGTCAGTGCCCCAGTGATTTTTCTATTAATATGTCACAACCTGCAGCTCTACTGAATTCATTTAAAGTTAGTTTCCATGGTGTTGCTGTTGACTTCTCTTGAGCTATTCACTATATAATGCAAAAGCCAGGAGTACTGTAGCCCTTCTTTTCTAATACTTGTATCTTTAATTTACTGTTTTTTTGTCTTACTGCACTGGCTAGAACTTCAAACTGACAGTATATAACAATGTTGTAAGTGTACATTTCTTTGACCCTGAATGTTTCTGTTTCTGGACTTACATCATGGACTGTGCTATGTGATGTTACTTGGAGTTAGATATTCTGTTCCTGGTCTACCAGGAGGGTTGGCCTTTTTTTTTATTATTATTATTATTTTTATTTTATTACGTATATAGTGTTCTTCTTGCATGCCAGAAGAGGGCACCAGATCTCATCATAGGTGGTTGTGAGCCACCATATGGTTGCTGGGAATTGAACTCAGGTTCTCTGGAAAAACAGCCTGTGTTCTTAACCTCTGAGCCATCTCTCCAGCCCCCGAGGGTTGGCCTTTTTTAGAATTCAAGAATATGTAGGGTATTTCCCATCTCTCCATTTTGTTTTGTTTTTGAGACAGGTTTCATGTAGCCTAGGAAGCCCTCCGCGAGTTTGCTATGGACCCGAGACTAGCCTAGAATTCCTGACCTTCTTGCTCCTGTCTTCAAAGTGCTGAGGCTCTAGGCTTGTGCCACCATTCTTAGCTAGCATATTAATTGTTTAGAGGTCTATCAAAAATAATCACAGTTCCCTTTTTTGACTGCTAATCCAATGGGTTGTATTAATTACCTTCTGAAATATAGTTCATACTTCATATGTAGGTTTATAAGTGACTTCTTTCAATCTGCATTATTTTTCACGGTTCACCTGTGTTTTAGCCTATGTCTATGTTTCACTGCTTTTTTATGGCTAAATAATGTATAGAATCTTATTTATTCGTTTTTTTTTTTGAGTTGTTTTTAGGTTTGGGTTGTAATGAGGAATGCTTCTGTCTGCTGCAAACACTGGTGTGAAGTTTTCTTTTGAGTGGAATTGTGGTTTGGAAGAGTAAAGGCCCCTGTAGGGAACACTTGGTCCCCAGCTGATGACACTTTTGGGGGAACATTATAGATCCTTTAGGAGGTGGAACCTTGACGGAGGAATACAGTGGGGATGAAATGTGATCAACTGCTCCATGATTACCAGGCTGCTGTCACACTCGGGCGTCCATGTTTTCTTGCCACCATGTCTCATCCGAAACTGCAAGCCCGACTTAACCCTTTCTCCCCAAAGTTGCTTTTGCCAGGATGTTCACAGCAGCAGGCAACTAGCACACGTGTATTTATTTCTTTATGTACCCAAGAGTGGAATTTCTCGGTCATAAAAAAACACAACTTTTTGAAGAACAGCCAAACCTATTTCTCCACAGCTGCAATGTTCCCCAACCCACCTGCATCATACAGGATGTTGGTTCCTCACTTCTCACCGTGTATCTTTTCATAGCCATCCTGACATCTTATTGTGGTTGTGTGATTGCCCAAGTTTGAATTATTCCAGTTCAAATCGCGTTATTCTTTGCTAATATTTTGTTTTGTATTTTTAGATCTGTGTTTGAAAGTGAGATATAGCTGAACTTTCTTTTGTATCAAGGCTGTTCTAACTTTATGAAACAAAGCCGGAGTTCCCTGCCCTCTGATGGTGTGATTGGCACGGAAACAGCTGGTCCTGGTCGGTTTGGTAGAGTGAGCCCATCTGGGCCCTTCCATTTTTGGAAGTAGTTATTTGATAACCATTTCAATTTATTCCATACTTCAATGTTGATTCAGGAATTTTCAACAGCCCTTTGAGTCAAATCTGGTCATTTATTTTCCAAGAAAATAATCCTTACTCAGATTTCCTTTTTTTTTTTTTAAAGCACAGTTATATATAGTAATCACAAAAATATATTAAAAATTTCCATATGTGGCTCTGTCATCTATGTCAGATAGAAACATTTACTCTCACTCTTTGCCTGGGTTTGTTTGCTTTCCTGACGTTTGTGAGCGTGGTAATGGTGGCATCAGATCACACTCTTGAGTATGTTGTCCTGTGTGCTGGGTCCCCGTGAATGCACAATTCAACCACTCTTTACAACTCTGAAAATCAGTGGTGTTTCCCATGTTACAGATGGTTGGGTAGTCAAGACATGGAATTTGTCTGAAGCCACACAGCTACAAAGCCTAGATCTGGAATTCCAATAGGACTGTCTGTTTTCAGAGCCAGTGTTCTTCCAAGCTCACTATTCTAGGCTGCTACTTACTATTTTTCAAATTTTACTACAGTTAGTGATTGATTGCATTTGTGTTTGTGGGTGTCCACATGCATGTCCCTGTGTGCTTGTGAAGGTCAGAGAACAGCGTAGGGGAGCTGGATCTGGCCTTTCACCATGTGTGTCCTGGGGACAGAACTCAGGTCATCAGGCTAGGCAGCAAGTACCTTTCCCTGTTGAACCATCTTGTCATCCCTGCCACTTACATTTAAACACATTTTTTTGTTTTCTAATTCTCATTTTATCTTTGATAATTTGTTACTTTGGCTACTTGTAGTCCTCCTAATTTTGGTTTAATTCTCAGCTCAATTAATATTATTTTCTTACTTGTGTCTTTCAGTATACCATTTAAAGCAATCACTTTTCCTTTCTACCGTGTCAGTGACCACTTTAGATATATACATTTTGGTTCATATTGTTCTTATTGACACTGTTTTTTTTACAAAGATGATGTTATTGTGATCTTGATATTCTTTTTGTTTCTGGGGTTATTTATTTAAATAAATAATGTTTATTATTAAACATTAAATAATGTTTTTTTTCTTTTTCAAATAGGGCCTCTGTATTCTAGTCTGGCCTTGAACTCCAATCCTCCTTTTTCTGCTGAAATTATAAGTGTGTATCACTACACTGGTTCCAAATTGCTTTATCGAAGCTGATAGAGATTTTTTTTTGAGGAACTGAGGTTTGAACACAGGTCCAAACACATGCCAGACAAGCATATGTTGAGCTGTATCCTAGCCCCTTTTTTACTTTTACTTGGACAGAGTTTCTCTTAGATTTATGTATTATATTTGATGTGCATGGGTATTTTGCTGGCATGTGTATGTGGACCATGTTTGTGCTGGTGCCCGTAGAGGTTAGAAGAGGTACAAGGTCCCCAAAACTGGAGTTGCAGGAAGTTGTAAGTCACCATGTTCTGGGAACTGACCCTGGGCCCTCTGCAAGAGCAGCAAGTGCTCTTAACCACTGAGCCACCTTTCTGGCCTCTTGGAAGGTCTCTGTCCCCAGAATAATCTCATGAGTGTATATGATTACTTTGTCTGTGTCCATGGGAACCAAAGAACTGGATTTGGTGTGGTAGTAGTTCAGTAGTTCAGATTAGATCAGTCATACTGTGATGTATTCTTCACACACCCTATAACTTTTCTTTTCGTGGACCAGGTCCAAAACACTTGTAGTGGAAGACTCTGACATATATTAACTCACAATATTTTACAAATTAGTTGACAGAATCCTTTGACCTTTGAAAAATTCAGAGCTGTGCAAAAGGCGTTTACCTACCACAAAGGGAAAACACAGAGTAGTGCCAGAAGGGAGAGTTCAAAGCACAATGCATCCCGTGGAAACATGGCTAGGGTGCTGGGGATCGAACCCTGGGACTCACACTTTTGTGTGTACTCCACCACTGATTTTCACCCCAGTCCAAAGCTGGTTATTTCCTGCCCACACCATGAAAATGTGCTTTATCTTGAGCTTCCGTGTAGCCTGACCAACTGACCAACTGAAGGACTGCTCCCTGATGAGGTGGAGTTGGGCAGATGGTCCCTCTGCCCCTTTTAGTTCTTCATTCTACCATGATGGTTTTTCAGACTGACTGCTACATGCTTCCAGGGCTGCAGTGAACTGGGAGTGAGGGCTGGAAGCAAAAGACAAAGACAAGATGATTCCCAGGCTGAAGCCGAAGCTGGAGCCATCTGAACCGACAGCTGGCAGAGTTCACTGCTTTGGCTTGCTCCTGACTTTACATGAGTATCTGCCCCGTTTGCCTTTCAGCCTGGCAGCTCGAAGCCATTCTGCAAAGGACAGGATGGCTAAGCCACTAGGACTCACCGTCATGGGATGCCACCTCCCGGAGTCAAATACGTCTTCCAATGGTTTGGTTTGGCTATGGAAGTGTTAGTCCCTGG
This sequence comes from Cricetulus griseus, assembly GCF_003668045.3. Classification (NCBI taxonomy): domain Eukaryota; kingdom Metazoa; phylum Chordata; class Mammalia; order Rodentia; family Cricetidae; genus Cricetulus; species Cricetulus griseus. The sequence goes on along the minus strand of NC_048600.1, from coordinate 82,232,308 downwards.
GGCTCTCAGCTCTACGGAAGAGTGTATCCACAGACAGCTTTCTGCGGAATGAACAGATTCCATGCCTGCCTCTATTTCTCCTCATCCTCTTGCCAAGGGGTGATTAACTCATGGGAAAGATGGGCTGCGAAAGAGAGGAGTGTGCTTCACTGAGCACAAGCATGAAAAGGACCGAAAATTAATGAGCTAAGTATCTAATTTAAGAAATTAGAAAAGAATCAAACAGAATAAGGCAGAAAAAAGGGGAGGGGGGAAAAGGAAGAGATACAAATAAGAGCAGAAGTCAATGAACGAGAAAACAACTATTCAACAGAGAGGGTCAACCAAAGCCAAAAGAGGGTGGTTTGGAAAGAGTAATAAAAATAAACAAATATCTGGGAAGAGTAGTCAGAGAAAAAAAAAAGAAGAGAAAAATAAATATCATTTGGAATGAAAAGGAGACCTGAGTACAGAACTGGCACAGAATTAAAAAAAAATTCAGGGTTAAGCTGGTGGTAGAATGCTCGCCCAGCGCACACAAGGCCTAGGTTCGAGTCCCAGAACATCTTTGAAGGTAAGATAATGTCACGATATATGGAGGCCAGAAATTAGCCTCAGGTGTCATTCTTCAGGGGCCAACCACCTTGATTTTTAAGATAGGATCTCTTATTGGCCAATAAAAATTCACTTATTGGAGTTTGCTTGAATAGTCTAGGCTAACTGGCCAGCACACTCCAGAGATCCAACTATATCTGCCTCACCAGTGCATATATATATATATATATATATATATATATATAGAGAGAGAGAGAGAGAGAGAGAGATGAGAGATATCTTTGGTGCTGTTTCAGCCTGGCAAGGAGCCCTCCCAACATCCTGGCCTGGTATCTGACAAAAGGTACATCCTGGGAGAGGTGGGATTTTGCCTGGGGTTTAGATGGTGAAGTGGCCCTGGCAAGGGCAGAGAGAACCATGGGGGACTCGGGAAAGTGGCCTGGTCTAGAGGCTTTCTCACAGGCTGTGCTTGGCAGGCTGCTTAATGTTACACCAGCTTCCAAACAAAAAGAGTTTTTAGACACAAAGGAAGGCTCAACCTGGCCACTGCCAGGCCTGGCTTGGCATTTGAGTTCAGAAATCCAACTTGTCAGAGCTCACAGACAGCCCAGGCCATCCTGGGAGCTCTCCTGCCCCCACTCAGGATTGCCAGAAACCTGCTCCATTGCTGACCTGGGTCTCTTTCATCAGAGGTAGATTGGAGCCAGCCCCTGGGGTGCAGATTTTGCTGACCACAGAGCCTGGGCTGCAGGCCTGGGGTGGTGGTCCTTGCACCTGTCCTAGATACAGCCTCTCCCTTCTTTTGTACTTAAGATGAATGAGCATGCAGAGATGAGTTTTCTCCTGTCATTGTGCCCTAAACAAACCAGTATACCAGATGTCTATATTCAGCATTCATGTTGTTAGGTCTGTGTAATCTAGTTATGATTTCAAGTACTGGGGGGATGTGTGTAGCTTACACACACACACACACACACACACACACACACACACACACACACACTTCACCAATCTGCACAAGGCATGTGCACATCTGAGGGGTACCCAAGGGAATCACAGACCTAGTACCTCAGGAGCACTGAGGGGATCCATTGTATTTGTTTTCCTAAGCTTTACTGAGATAAAAATAACAAATAAAAATTGTATATAGTTAAGATATACAAAATGTTATTTTGAGAAATAAATAAATATATTGTGTAGTGATTATTACCACAGCCTAGTGGTTAGCATATCCATTACCTTACATAATTATTTTTTTGCATGTGGTGAGAACATTTAAGGTCTTCAGTCATAGCGGTTTTCATTTTTATTTATTTATTTTTATTTTATTTCTGGACAGGGTCTCACTATGTAGCTCTGGCTGTGCTAGAACTCACTATGTCGACCAGACTGACCTTGAATTCACAGACATTGGCCTGCCTCTGCCTCCTGAGTACACAGCCGCACCTGGTCTCATAGCATTTTTCAAGTATTCTAAATATTATCATCATTATTTCTGTAAAGTCAGGCCTCTCACTAGGCAAGTGCTTTGTTGATGTGATACATCTCTAGCCCTTCATATATTATTGAGCATTTTCAAATAAGACAAAATAGATAGTTAAACTTTTTTTCAGCTTTTAAACATAGGTTTTCTGGCTGTAATTTTTAAATCCCTTTTCCCAGACTAGACGTTCAGTACATACACCTCAGGCACATACATAATGGAAAAGTTCCCGGACAGTCTGGAGAATGCTCACTAAGAGACTAAGGAAGGCTAGTAACCAGTGAAATCACCAGATGTGTGAAGAGCCAATGACTAGGTAGCCTCATGTTAGCTTGGCGGAGCTCCCAATGGGTGCCTGGCACATGCTGTTTTAGGTTGCCATGAAAAAGAGGACACCACAGTGTGTTGGGAATGAAGGGCGGACAGTAAATCGAATTGCCTCTCCCAGAAAAAAAGCCTAACAACAGTGTCAGTATTTCCAGAGAGGGTTTTCTGTCGGACTCTAGGCTGATGATGGCAGCGATATGGTCGTTTAGGCTAGTGGTTCTCAACCTTCCTAATGCTGTGACTTTTTAATACAGCTGTGCTGACCCCAACCATAAGATTATTTTCATTGCTACTTCATAACTGCAGTTTTGCTACAGTTATGAATCATACTTAAATATGTGATATGTGGTCCCAAAGGGGTCATGACCTACAGGTTGAGAAGCACTGGTTAAGAGCCATGGTACATGCAGAGTGGATTCCCTGTGAGTTGAAATGTTATCTTTCAGGGTAGTCCTTAAGTCTCTCTAGAGCATGAGAGCCCAGACATGACCAGCTGCCTGCCCAGGTTTGCCCAACCTGTTCCATTGGGATCATGGCTTCTGACTTATCGTTGAACAGAGGTAAAGAGGGTGATGGAACAGGGATGTGAGGGAAGGATTGATTTCCCTGTTTGTTCTGTAATGGGGATATTCATCTTGTCTTGTTGAGGGGTGGGAGGCTCAACAAGCCTTTGGGATGAAAAACTTCCTCCCATGCAACATTTATGGACAGATGCCCATAGGAGGTGGTGGCGGGCTTTACAAGAACGAGAGTTGGAGAAAGAGAATACATGCTGAGTGTCTGCAGTGAGGGAGCAGCTCAAGTTTGGCCAGCTAGGAAGGCCACCATGCCAAGTGTCAGGGGCATGGAGGGGATGGGTTCAGCTCCCCATGTCTCTGCAGAGCCCAGCTGTCCATCAGAAACACAAGCCTCCAGCAGGGCAGCACAACCAGGACTTTGGGATGCTAACGGATCTTTGGGGATGCTCAATGGAGCATTTCTGTCACTACAAAGGGGAGAAATGAGGGGCAGAAAGGAATTTTGGTTCTGAAGTTTCCTTAGGCGGAGGCCAGACAATGGTGATTTAAATGGACAGTGTAAAGTTTTATCTGTTGTGATAAAGGGGAATTGGGCACGCTTGCTGCCTTGGCAGCTTCCTGGTGGGGTTAAATGGCTACCAGGGTGGGTCAGTCAGCTTAGGTTTAGGCTCCATGTTTAAGCGCAGCCAGTTGATTTGAGGACCCCTGCTGGTACCCAGGTGATAGGAGCCACTCTGCTCCCTTTGCTGCATTCATTCATTCATTCATTCATTCATTCACTCACTCACTCACTCACTCACTCACTCACTCACTCATCTACTCAACCTTCAGTCACTGTGCCCTGGAGGTTCCAGAAGGTACAAACACAACAGAGGACAAGCAGGGTCTCCATTATCATGGAGTTTATGCTCCATGTAGAGAACAAGTGTGAAGAAAGGAAGGAAGGAGGGAGGGAGGGATGGAAGGAGGGAAGAAAGGAGGGACTGAGCTCATGTCAGTGATCAGAGGCTGGTAGAGATGGCCTTGCCCAAGAGACCGTATCCGTAGATATTAGAGACAAGACCATTTCCAAGTTAGAAGTGTGGGAGTCCAGAGGTAGGAAGGAGCTTGCTGTCATCGATAAACAGTAGAATGGGGAGGAAGGGGGAGTCGGAGAGAGGAAGGCTCCTGTGGGCACCAGGAGGAGCTAAGATTTGATTCTGAGGACTGCAGAGAATTGTTAGAGGTTTTCAGGTCATCTGGCGTCCAAAAGATAATGGGAACCAAGGAAAAGCAGGGAAGGATCTCTGGGTTGGATGATCTGAGATCCTGCCCCAAAGATCTGGCCTAGTGCCACTGGCTCTACCTGGAGGCTGGTGTCAGCCAAAATACAACTCTCACCAAAAAGGGTAAGAGGTCATTTATCCTGGAGCCAAATATGAGTGACCATGGCCTTGGAACACAGATTCAGGTCACCCAAAATTTTATGTTACAGCACTGTAATAGTTCTGTCAAGTTTTATACTAATAGAACAAGGAAAGACACAAATTGAGACATTTTTCAAATACACTGGTGGGACCATCAGGTAGGTGGGCTATAGTGAAGCAGAGAAATCTTGCTGTAGGTCACAGGTGCTGTCTGATGACTCTCTGAGCCTGTTGGTTGGTGGCAGCTAGTGATCTGTTAAGTTAAAGACACTCTAAAAGTTTTGCCTAAAGTTAGGTCAGCCATAGAGGTGAGCAAGGACTGGCTGGCTAATAAGGGGGCTAAAAATAGTTCAAGATTAATGACAATCAGGCTCTGGATCCGAAGCATTCCTACTCTTGACAATCATTGCAATTCTAATCAGCTAACCAGCCTTCCAGGAACTTTAGTTCACATTGGCCACCCCCGGGAGAGTGTGTGACGCTGAGCTAAGGATGGCTTAGAACAAGTCCAGTCTGCAGTAGGCACTGCTGTGGTGTGGGCCACTGGTGGTCTAGGATGAACACAGGCATTAATGCAGCTCTTTGGGGACATGTTTGTGGCCCTGGAGTGCAACATGTGAGCATTTGGCCCAGCTTGTCTATGCCTACCCTCTGAGATGTGTTGAGGACAGATGACCCAGAGCCCATAGGGACAACTTGGCATTGATGGAGGGGAGCCTTTTGCTGAAGGTGATAGGAAGGGTGTTCACCCCTTGCAGCTAGCTCTAGCCCTATACGTTTCCTTTGGGTATGTCCACACTAAATCAATAATCACCCTACCCTACAGGACACCTCTTGTGTGGGCACTAGGAGCAATAGGAGCAACAAGTGAAGTCTCAGTTTGTGACTTGGGTTTAACCAGATACGGCAGGGGACTAAGAGAAATGTAACAGCAAGGTCACTGAGGTGGGGGATTCAGAAGCACCTCTCCTCTTTGTAAGCCCAGAAGGCTTGCTGTGGCTTGGGTATAGTTTGGATGTGTCCCCCCAAGATTCATGGGTAATGGCAGTTCTGGGAAGATACCCATGCAAGGTCCTTAGTTCTTTGGATGTATGTCCTTAGAAGGGGTTTAGGACCCTGGCTCCTCTCTGGCATGCTGTTTTGAGAAGTGATGGCCTCACCAAAAGCCAACCAATGAGGCCAACTGGGCTTGTTTGAATATTTAACCACTAGAACCATGATCTAAATCAGCCTCATCCTTTCAAAAGTGTCTAGACCCAGTTATCTCATTATGGTAATTCGAATTATGGTAATGTGGACTGGACTCCTATAGAGCTGCTAATGAGTAAGAGCTGAGTCAGCGGGCCCTGAGATAATTCTTGAGTCCAGAGAGAACGCTTCCAGCTTTTAGTTGATGGGTGAGCAGTGTGGACAAACCTCTGGCAGGGGTGCGGATGGGGGTTGTACAAAGCTGACATCAGGAAACCAAGTGGAAGGTTATTGTAGTTCAGGAGAGGGGCTCTCTGGCCTGGGTTTGGCAGAAGACGGGTGTGTCATCCTTTGAAGGGGTAAGGGAGAAGCTTGGGGCTGGGTTCAGTGCAAGGTTGAAGAGACCTGGAGACAAGAAAGAGTAAAGAGAATGCCAGGAATGTCTTACGGCCCACTCGAGAGCTCCACGATCCAATCAGCAAGGCAGAGACCCCTCTGTGGTAGTGTGTGGACAGCCTTCTGGCCTCACTTGGTTTTCCAGTGCCTCCTAGCTGCAGGGTTATTTCTATATACAGACTGTCATATGGAAACACATCGGGTAAATCAGGAAGAGCTTGAGCGAGCTGCTCCGGCTGAAGGTGATAGTGAAGGGGGCGAGGCCTGTAGTCATCCTTGTTTCCATCCATGGGACTCTGCTATCTGCTACTTCTCCTTACTCCACCTCTGACATGACCAGAGGACCCCAAGGTTCCCCAAGACCAACTTATGCAACCTAGTTTTTGACATCCCTGAATATACCCCATCAACAGTAGACAATGGGAGTGTCCACTGGAATAGCTCCACCGTGTAATCCTCAGTTTTACTTGTAACTTGTAACTGCACACAGATCTGTGACCCCCAGAGTCTGCTGGTTAGCTGTCCTGGGGTGCTTCCTACTCTTATTGGTGATCTGCTTTCCAGGGGTAGTGGTCTGCCTGGGCTGCCTCTTGGCTACCCCTCTTGCTGTCAGGTCAGCATGCCCAACACACCCCTGTTTTCATTGCATTCTCAGGTATTTTCCATCCTGCAATGCTTTGGCTGTGATTTCTTCCTTGTTTTTATAATGGCTCTGTGTATTCATGTTTATCAAAAATCTCCATTAAATCTTCAGTGGGAAGGCTGAATTGTTGACCCACATTGAAGCCTCATGACCGGATTTGAGAGTCCATGTAAGGAAATATATTTTCCAGAAAGTTCTACCTGATTCCTTGAAGTGAATAACCTTTTTATTTGGTAGCTGTGCTAAAGGTGGAATTCATGCATGTTGGCCATGCTCCTCCACTGATGCATGCTACCAGCCTCTGAAGTACAGCATTTACGTCATCTCAATCATTTTAAATAATGGCTTCACTGAAAACTGCACTTTTTTACCTGCCTGCCTTTTAATACAGAGTGTCTGAGACTGACTCCAGCCTTTTCTCAGTGACTCATGTCATCATGTAAATATTAACCATCGAGGCAAGATCTCACTATGCAGCCTTGGCTGGCATGGAACTTGTTGTGTATACTAGACTGGCCTCTAACTCACCGTGATCCTCCTGTCTCTGCTTTTTGAGTACTGAGATTAAAGCTATGTACCAGCATGCCTGTTCTAGCCCTTGTTTATTGAATATGGCAGTATATGGGAATATGTAGGGCCCTTGTTCTGGCCCTGAATGGCCCTAGGTAGCTGAATTTTAAGAGTTAGCATTGCCTTACTTTTCTTATCCATAAGGAGGGATAGTCAAATCTGCTTACAGGATTTTTATAAGCATCAGAGCCTATATAAGATACCTGGTTCATGGAAGAGGTTTTTTTTTAAGCCCTCCAAAAATACCCATAAGGAAAAACTTGGAAATAATGACAGTAGGTTGAAAGAGATTGGGTGTTTTCCATCATGAATTCTTCTCCTGGGTCTGACCAGTATGCTTTGGGAGCAGGTGCAGGTGTTAGTAAGTCTCCCACTTAGTGTTGGTGTTTAGGAGTGAGGGAGACAGATAGGAGATGACGATATAGCCTCTGAAGCTCCCACATCTTGGAGCCAGATTGCCTGAGCTTGTGCATGCACAATGCTGAGTTGGTTATGATGCGGTCTGAGGTGCAGTTCTCCTCACAAATAACCCTGGAGGGGGGGGGAACAGAATAGGTATGAATTGAGTTTAGATATGTCCCCAAAAAGCCATTATAGTCAAAGTTTACTATATGCAAGTATAGAATATCATAATAAACCCAATTGTGTAAATATAAAATAAAGGTGTTAAAGGAAAACCAAATTAGGGATATGGATATAGCTCAGTTGATAAAATGCTTGCCTAGCTTATGAAGCTCTGGGTTAACCCAGCACTCAAGAAGTGGAGGCAGGAGAGTCAGAAGTTAAAGGCTAGCCTGGGCTCAAGAGACTTTTCAAACAACAGCAACAACAAAAAACCCAAATTAAACATAGAATGGTCATATGATCCAGCAATGCCACTCCTAGCTTTATACCCCAAAGAACTGAAAGCTGATAATGCAAACAAGTAACTTGCCCAATAATTTCATTAGTGCACACTATTCAGAGTAGCTAAAAGTGGAAATAACTCAAATGTCTACCCCCCCCCAAAAAAAAGGAAAGAAAAAGAAAAAGGTAATGTAGCCACAGCAAAATATCCAGCTACAAGATGGATGAACTACAAAAACACTATACTAAGCAATGAAACCAGCACAAAAGGCTACACATGTAGCCTTTTATATTTATGCGAAGTGTCCAGAATAGGCGAAGTTGCGTGGTTGCCAGGGATCAGAGGAAGAGGAAAATGAGTACAAGTTATTCTTGGGGAGGGATGAAAATGTTTTGGACAGAGGTGGTAGGTAGTTGTGGGATATTGTGAATGTCCTAAATGTCACTGAATATTTCTTGAATGGTAATCTTTATGTTAGACAAATTTTACAATGGCTTAGAAGGGGCTTGTGTAGATGAGAAGATGTATGGGAGTATCTTAGGTTTCTGTTGCTGTGATAAAGCACCATGACCAAAAACTACATGGAGAGAAAAGAATTTATTTCATTTTACAAATCGCAGGTTACATCTGTCTCTGAGGGAAGTCAGGGCAGGAATTCAAGGAAGGAACCTAGAGGCAGGAGCTGATGCAGAGGGATCACATGAGCAGTGCTGTTTTACGGCTTGCTCCTCAGGGCTTGCTCAGCCCAGCGTTCTTACACACCTCAGGACCACCTGCCTGGGGTCAGCACCACCCTCAGTGGACTGAGGCCCTCTCATATCAATCACCATTAAGAAAACATCTCACAGGCTTGCCTACAAGTGAGTCTTGTAGAGGCATTTTCTGAATTGTGATTCCTCTTCTCAGATAATTCTAGCTTGTGTCAAGTTGACAAAGTAACCAGGATAATTGACCCCTTGTTAACTTGACACACCTATACAACGCCATTTCTTGTTTATCCTCAAGATCTCATATTAATATCTCAGTAAAGAACACAGAGGGCAAGTCCAACTGCCAAGCTACACATGGTAGTATGAGCATATTTGTGCTCAAGGATGAAGAGGGGAGTGTCTGCATATGCCATACAGTGTATATATGCAAATGTGTGTGCATATTGATACAAACCATCAATTTTTATTAGTATAGATTATTTTAAGATAAAAGACTATAACTGAAGAAAACCAACAGTCTGGGGTGGCTGTATTAACGGCCACATGAATATACCATGGGCATGGGCAATAGACAGTTCATGAAGTTATAACACTTTTAGCAGAATGCCAGATAGTCTGTCCATGTCATAAGTAACCATCCAGGCTTCAAGACGGATAATAAGGAATATCCAACAGAGGTTTGGGGAGAAAATATAATTTAAGAATGATAAAATGGAGAAAAATAACCCCACCACAATAGACTCAATCGAATGTTACTTGCTTTGTTGTGCTGTGTTCTTCTGGAATGGTAGAACACTCCGGTGCCCCAGCATTGCCCACAGCTCCTCCGTGCAGGAGGCATTATTCCCAACACCTTTCCTTGAAGTAGAGAACTGGTAGGAGAGGGACCTGATTCTAGGCATGTGCACGGAATGAGTGATGACCACCTAAAGGGGCTGGTGAAGCTGGTCTTTCTAGGGAACATTCGTCCAGGGGACACTTTGGCTAGAAGTTGGGCTTGAGGTCTGGGGGATGGAGCAGGAGTGTTGGGACAGATGGCAGGCAGGTGGGGCATGTCCACTGTGTCTAGGCAAGTGGTTTACCAGAGGCATAGATTGCTGAGCATTTTTGTAGAGACTTGTAGTCTGGGGGAGAGCCCCAGAATTTACTTGTCTAAAAGTTTCCCTGGTGGCCCATGAAGGTCTGGACCTCACTGCTTGTTGGTGGGATCCAGAAGCAGCTTTCAGTCTTAGAAAGAGGTGGAGCACAGTGGCCATGGCATATGGCTATGAGAGCGGTAAGTCAGGTGGTTTTGTTCCGTCATCAATCTTGTATCTCAGTGGAGTTTTAGGCCCTGATACTGATTGTTCACAAAGAACTTTTTTAAAGTTGGCTTTGTGTTTTGATAACCCCAGGCTTTTCTTGGAATGAAGTTGTCCCAACTCCAAATGAAAGGTCATGGCCCAACAAAAGACTTTTATATACTTCTTCCTGGCTGCAGCAACAATCTAGAAGAATGTTGTTTCTGTGTGGAACCCAACAATTCGGGATCTCCCAGATGCCGAGATGAGTTCAGGGACTCTGCGCAAAAATGTTTGACCTTAGATCCTTAGATCCTTCCTGGGAATTTTAGGCTATGTGATTATTGAGCCGGGCTGTTTCTCAGGCATTGGGACACATTGTTTGAGACCCTGCTGCCGAGCTATGGCTTCCCCAGGTGTGCACTTAACTCAGGCTTCTTTGCAGCCTGGGGAACCTTCCAGGAAGAGAAGGAGCCCTCCTACCCTCATTTGAAAGGGTTTTGAAATGCTAATTCTCAATCTTGAAGTATTCTGACAGCCCGGAATGTTATTCAGGGCAATCAGGCACCTCGATGATTACCCGGCGTGAAAGGTAAATTGCTGCTATCCAAGAAGTCACCTGCTTTTCAAGAGAAAGCTCGGGAAAATAGCACATAAAATTGCACTCCAGGGTTACTACATTTCATGTATCATGAGATGGGGTGAGGTGACACTCAGTGCATCTGAAGGTGTGACAGCGTCAGCTGGTAGTAGGAATTTAACAGCATTCACTAGCTTGTCCTTATGCTCAAAAAAAAAAAAAAAAAAAATGGAAAAGAAAGAGCAGGATTACTTCGAAGGTTTCCAGGATTTGTTATAAGCCTATGTGGAATCTGAAAGCTCATCTCGGCTACTTATTTTTCACTGAGAAATCCTGTCCCAGATCTGAAACCATCAGAACCATGCTTCCCCTCCTCTACCGTGTGTGTGTGTGTGTGTGTGTGTGTGTGTGTGTGTGTGTGTGTGTGTGTGTGTGTGTGTGTAACCAGGGCCCTGTACTTGCCAGATGAGTGTTCTCCTACTGAACTACACCCTTAGCCTTTCATTCATCTTTTTATAGGAATCACTTGTAAAGCTTTGTATTTTTTGCCACGATAAGCACAGAATGGCATTTCTTTTTGGTCCAGAGTGACAGCAGGATTTGGTCCTTGTTCCAAAAGTTCACACTCAGCTATGCGAAGCTAGTTAGAGTAACAAATGCAGCTGATGCATGCCTTGAAGAAAGAGTCATTGACAAGCCAGATGTGTACGGGAATGAAGAAAGTCCCCCTTGATCAGTTTCCACACTGGGTTTTGGTTTGGGTCCTACTTATTCCTTCAGTCATTAAGAAGTACAGAAGATCCTGGTCGCTAGGGCTCTCCTGTGTTTCTTAGCCACTCAAGGTCAATCATAGTTGATTTTTCACCTTAGAGCAGTGGCGAAGAGGATTATGTTACATATTAGGTATATAGAAACCTGTCAGCTACGTGGACCATGTGCATATATTGAGTAAACAGTCCTATTTGCTGATTTAAGCAGTTGGTTAGAGCTGTTTGCATATAAATCCTTATGTGCTTGTATGTTGTTAATCCCACCAGTGAAGACTTAAGACCACTACCACAGTTTAAAGCCAGATTTGGAGCAAGCTTTAATTACATACTGGCCAGGAAGGATGGACTCTGGTCAGGTCCATATCCAGGTTCCCAGGCAGTAACCACAAGTCACGTTTTTTAGGGGCTTAATAAAAAACAAAACAAACCCTACAATTCATCGCATTTCCCATCAGATTCAATCAGGGGCAAGCATACATCTTAACATACTTCCCATCCACATTCCTCCTGCTCATATGTGAGCAAGCAGATGGGTCAAACAAACACAGGACAAATAAGAACTTATTCTTAACTGCAAGCAGAACTCTTAACCTGCAAGGTATATTTTTTTCTGTCTTGGTCTCACAATGTGTGTGTCCATTTCTCTGTCCATCCACTCACCCATCCATCCACCTCCCCATGTATCCATCTACTCATCCATCCATCCATCCATCCATCCACCCACCCACTCATCCATCTAGCTAGCCATCCATTCATCTCCCCATCTAGCCGTCTGCCCTCTTATCTACCTATTCACCTACCAACTATTCTTTTATCTGCCTCCTTCACAGCTTCCTCTGTGACCTGGTCCTCTTCTATGTGACCTCTACCTGTTAAGACTCTCCCTAGGGTTCTTTTGAATCTTTCACTCTGTGGCTATCTAATCCACTCCTTTCACTTTACATGCAACCATGCAAAGGCTCACAGTTTTACTTCTGGTCCTAGTCTCTCTCTTGGGCAGGACCCCACCGGTCACTACCTCTCACCTTCTTTTGGATGTCTGTCTAATGGGCACCTCAAGCTGCCCAGACCAGCTCTAGGAGAGTTCGTCTAATTCCACCTCCACCTCCCATCAGCTCACTTCTGAGTGTGATTGGTACTTTCCTTCTCAGTCTGTTTCATGTCATCTCAAACTGCCACCATTACTTTTCTCCTGTACCACTGTGGGGGGGCCCCCTGGGGTCCTGTGTCCACTTGCACCCTGGTTTGGTCCTTTTCCAGAAGACAGCGATACACTGAGATGAAAACAATAGCACCTGTACCTGCCCCTAACTCCTATCCTGCCAAGCTTGTAGCCATACTACCCTTCTGTTCTCCCCACCCACCGAGCTTCTGCCTGTGCCTCTCTCTCTTTCTGTGGCTGATTCTTTTTTGTTCCCTAGGTTTTGATTCAAATGCCTCACGTAGACAGGCCTCCTCTGACCCCACAACTGCTATATTCATAGCTGGTGTGTGTGTGTGTGTGTGTGTGTGTACACTAAATGTTCAAGTATGCTCATGTGAGTTCAGGTGTATGTACACCATGCTTGAGGAGGCCAGGGTTAACATTGGGTGTCTTTCTCTATTGAGTTCCGTGTTTATTTGCTTATCGACAGGGTCTCCATGTAACCCCTGGCTGGCTTGGAACTTGAAATAAACTAGATTGGCTGGCTTTGAACTCAAAGAGAGCCTGGGATTAAAGGTGTATGCATGCTATCATGTCGACCCTTCTACCTTGTTTTTGGAGACAGGGTCTCTCACTGAACCTGCAGCTCAGTTGATTCTCAGAAAGATAAGATAGCCAGAGACTGTCCTGTCCCTGACACTTGCACATGTGTGCAAGTATAAGGGTGTGTGTGGGAACATCATTTTTTTTTTTTTTTACCTTTTATTGTCAGTTCAAAGAAAAGTAGGAAAGCCTATTTATTTATCTGAGACAGGACTGCAGACCATCCTGGAGCTCATGGCAGTTCTCCTGCCTTTGGCTTCCTGAGTGCTGGAAATAGAGCGCTAATTGCTAGGAAAACTTAATTTATATAAATGATTATAATTATCAGAACTGCCCATAAATTCGCACACTCTTTATCCATCCTTTTGCTAATCCTAGAATCTCTGCTAGAGTGCACCTTCAGCTGGGAGTGTACTCAGGTGTCTAGAGGAAGGTTTAAATGCAGCCAAGAGTGTAATGTGTAGGAGAATACTGAAGTTCCAGGGTGGAACTCCTTGTATTGATGCCTTTCTGTGTAAAACAAGAATCTCTGTAACAGATGTACGGAATGGAAGAACTGAGCCCACGGATGGCAGAAGTAGTAGTGTTTTAATGTCATGGATGGTTGGATGTACCTCATGATAATGGCCATTCAGGTTACTGTGTAGAATTGAAGCTGGGTGGTATTGATGCATGCCTTTAATCCCAGCCTGGTCTACAGAGTTCTATAGCCAGGACTACACAGAAAAACCCTGTCTCTGGAAAAAGGAGTAAGGTGTATTGAGTTTTAGAGAGAGATGTAGAAGGATGCTGAGAAGTTTGCATCTTAGTTTCTTTGAGCCTCTGTTACCAGGAGGTAACAGTTGCCATTGTGCTAAAAGCATTTGTCAGTAAGATAAGGTACTTTTTCTTTAAATACATTCTAGATGCATCCATCTGCACACCCATTATGTATATACTCTGCCACCATCTTTGTGATTCTTACTCTTATGGGTTCAAGCCCAAGTTCTTTGGCTTGGAAGTTACGAATTTTCTTGGTGTATGCCTCCAGCCACCCCCTTTTAAGTTAGTGTTGCCCAAGGGTCCTGGTCTAGAGTTTTTCAAGGCATCTCTGTTTGTCTGGTCCCTCACCAGTGCCATAGGTCCTTATTGCTCAGGTACTGAAGCCACCCAGTTGCCCCCCTCTGGAGCTTGGACCATGTCACAATTCTCCAGTGCCTCCCAGGACTTCTAGCTCATTGGAGACACTTCATAAATGTTTATTAACTGTGTGAGTAAGTAGACAAGTTGAAAATGGTTTGTCCTTCTTTGGTGTGACTGGAGGGTCAGGCTAGGTTCTGTTTTTATAGGCTTTCTCTCATTTCAGACCTCAGGGAAGGAACTGTGCATCACCCTCAGATTAGCTGGACCTAAGGCACAGGAAGAGAGTGGCTGGTCTCCAAGCAGGTCAGGTGGACCCCTTACCCTCTTTATGGTTATGCCTTAGACTGGCCGCTTTTCTAGCCCTCTATGCTTATATGAATAAGCCGGAAGCTGAATTTTCTTCTCCTTGCAGATAGCTTCTGGCTTTCCAGCGGCTTCCTCCAGCCTGTGTGCTACTCTGTTCCTGGGGGATGTGTGGATGACTTTTACAATCCCGTGGGACCAGGGCCCGCTAAAGCACTTTACTCAGCTATTGACTTGGAACCTAGGCACCAACATCTCACTTCCCCTGCTAGGGATTTTCCTACTAAAGCATTGGAAAGGTCTCTTCTACTAGTTTATAGTTAGGGGAATTTTAAAAAGTGAATGGAAATTAAGTTTCAAGGACATTTCTTTTTGGTCTTCTGTAATGACTAGTTCAATTCCCACTTTATTGGCGTCTCATTATTCTAAAGCAGAAGAAGGAACACTTTTCCTCCTTCCGATTTCGTAATTAGGAAACCTCAACAGTCTCTGCGCACGAGCTATTTTGGTGGCTGTGGATTAATCACTTTCACTGTGTTATAAACAAAACAGTGGAGCCAGCGAGGTCATTTCCTTTCCGAGGCGTTTGAATTCTGAACGTCCTCCTCCCTTCTACTTCCCATAGACTTCACCTCAGAAGCCTGGCCCCGAGTTCATCCCATAGATCCAGTGCGTCTTGGCCCCCTACTGGGGTTTGAGGATGGGATCTATCCAAAAAGCAGAAGCAACTTGAAATAATAACATGGAGATTGAGGCTTGAGAGATGGCTCAGTGGCTAAGAGTACTGGTGCATCAGCAGAGAATCTGGGTTTGGATCCCAGCATCCACCTTGGGCAGCTTACACAGCCTGTAATTCCAGGTCCAGGGGTTCTTCTGACACCCTCTTCTGGCCTCCTCAGACACCTGCATGCAGGTAATATGCACGCATGTGCGCTCTCGCGCGCGCACACACGCGCGCGCACACACACACACACACACAGAGAGAGAGAGAGAGAGAGAGAGAGAGAGAGAGAGAGAGAGCGCAAACAAATAAAAAGAATGTGAAAAACAGGAGACTTGATGATTCTCAGGTGCTTCCAAGGAAAGGGCTGGCGAGGTGGGCCTCCATTTACCCAAAGATTGAGTACTGTCTTTCTTATAGCCCGCTATGTCCTGCCTTTGCTTCTCTGGGTGATCGTAGCAAGACCCAGTGTCTCTCTACAGACCAAACAACCTGTCCATAAGTCAGATCAAACCATCTCCCAGGAACTCTGGGAGGTGAGTCAGGGGTACTAAGCACCCTTCCTCTTAAGAGGTTCTAAAGTCTGGTGGGGTCAAAGGTTGGCTCTGTACCCCAGTCTATGTTGAAGCCCTAGTATTCCTTCACCTTAATTTAACTCTGTGACTCTGGGCAAGTGTCTCAGCCACTCTGTGACTCAGTTTCTCCTAGCTGTTTGGAATGACTTTTATCATATTATTCAGTCTTGTGGTCGTTGGTAACTGAGCTAACATTCAAGTGCCTGGAGCAGCAGGGGACTGAGTGAGTGTGGTAAATGTTAGCTCTGAGCCCTGTGGGGGTGGGTAGTTTCCTTGTAAAGTGTGATGGAAAGAGGAAGTTAGGACTCATCGCCTGCCTCCTCCTTCCAGCGTTAGCATAGGGCTGAGCTGCCACTGATTTGGCAGTTTAGTATTTATTTGTGTGTGTGTGTGTGTGTGTGTGTGTGTGTGCACGCGTGCGTGCGTGCGTGCATGCATGTATGTGTGCACACACGTGTGTTGCTGGAGATAGAGAGTCCAGGGCCTTGAGTTTTTAAGACCAGTGCTCCATCCCCAAGTCCCATCCCCAGCCCCTGGATCGCACCTTTAAAGGGAAATGTACTTCATGCTGAAAAACTGCCCTTTTGTTGAGTCTGGCAGCTGATCCCTAAATTTGATCCTACCAAGATTTTTGAAATAGCTACTTTGCCTCATTCTGTCCCTGTCCATGTTGGTTCCTGCAAGGCTTTTCTGTGGCCCTGGCTCTCCCTTACTTATTTCTCCCTTAATCTGAGAACAGCCACAGAAGGCTGTGGTATGGAGGGCCCAGCTCCCGCTCGCTTCTTTCAGTTATTTGAGGGTAAACTGCTTGAGATCTTTGGGGACACAGATCTATTTTTGATATGCCACGGTGGACTGAGCACTGACACCCTGGGTCGGAGTGAATTTCTTTAGAATTTCTCAGGCATCTGAAGGCAGTCCCTGGAACCACATGTTAAACCTCTGCCACGGTCCAAGGCTTGCTCTAAGCCTGTTTTGATCACTTTCCCATCTAATGATATTTCTTCACATTCTTCATAATTAGACTCTGTAATCCCCTCATTCGACACTGTTTGACCTTTATCTTAAATTAAAATTTTTTTTAAATAAATTGACTTTAAAAGGATCTCACAAGACGTGTTTGCAGAGAAAAACAGTGTATTAAAAGGAATTATAGTTTCTGAGTCTCAGACTGGTTCATACAAGCTTTGGGTAGGTTGTGTAGCTTCAGATAACTAATGTACCCAACTTGCCTGCCCAGAGCAGTGCAGAAACCACCCATAAGCCTTCTGGCCACGGCCTTGAATGGAAGGAAGAGGAGAGTAATGCTATGCGTTGGCCAATGCCACATAGTGTTTTCCCCCATGCCTTAGAAATGGATTAAAGTCACATTCAGGGTCTGTTTCCCTCCAGAGTTCCTGAGACACTTGAGTCCCAGCTTGAAATCTGAATGAATGCTGGGGTGTGGCCAGGGGATGAGGGCATGATAAGTTTCCTTATAAAGTACCATGGTACCTATGTGTTCCAGCCCTTTATATTGTCCAAAATCAGCTTCCTGCACGGGGCAGGAGAAGCTGCAAGCCTTCAGGACATCTGAGAAACAGTCAGGCCTGTGAGATGGGGAGGAATCTGGGCTGGGAAACAGCTCTGCCCTTCTCATAGCTGAGGACTGGCATGATCCTGCTGAGCCCAGACATTCACGGGGAGCTCCTTCCCTGAGTAAGCCATCATTCTCTAGGGGTCCCTATGTAGTCCCTCACCCTGACTTTCTAGCTTCATGCCAGCACCCGCCCTGGTGGCCCTGGAGCCTGGGTTATTTGCTGTTTTTTCAAGTGTACACCACACCCTTGAACTGTCTGCCAAGAAGGACCATTGTTCGTGAGAATTCCTCCCTGGCTCCAGCTAACCCTTCGATGCACTATTCTAGGCTTGTGGTCCTGCATTACTCTTCTCTCTCTTCTTTTTAAAAAGTCTCCCAACACTCCCCTCACTTATTCTTGCCTTTCCTGAACCCAATCTTCTCAGCAAGTTTCATCTTATTGTCTAAAAAGCTTTGAGAAGTGGGTGGGGCTTCAGTAACTGAGCTATCATCAAAGAGGCCGCTGACCTGGTCTCCATGGCAGCTCTTCGTGTCCGGACCTTGGAGAGGAGGTAGGGAGGCCCCTGAGCTATGACAAAGGAGCCTGGGCAGGTACTCTAGTAGGTGTGTGTACATGTGTGCAGCTGATGGGATGCTTGGGTGGGAGGTGGAGTGTGGTGGAAGAGGGCAGAGAAGGTAGGCCGAAGAATGAAAACCAGTATTTCCCTCAGAACTGCAGGTTAACCTGTAGAATAGAGATCCTGCCAAGCCCAACTTCCTTGTTCCCAGAAACCTTGGCACAACGGCTCCCTCTCTGGCAGAGGCCCACCCTCATCAGAGGACCCAGCAAAGCAGCTGCTGTGATTTTCTTCCGTCTTTTCTGGCAGTCCCAAATGAGCCTGCTTACTTTTTCCTTCCCTTTCCTTCCCCACCCTCCTGTAGCAGGGAGTTGGTTCTGGTTAATGTTGAAGATCATAACATGATTACCCTAAAGTCTCATGAAATTAAATCACTTTTCTTCAAAGAGAAAGGGGTTGGGGAGGGGACTGTCTGGCTGGTAGGCCAGTGAGGGGCGAGCGGATATTGAAAGCAGGCTGGCAGCTGCCTGGAGCTCTGCACAGCAGAGGCCAAGAGAGCCAGGGCAGCCACACATGGGGGCTGGGTTTGCCAACAGTGACTCTGAGGCCTTGGATCACCCACCTGTGCCCTAGACACCTGTCTCCCAAGTGCAGGGTCTTGGGGGTGGGAGGTGAGAATCAGAGCTGGGGATGACTGTGGGGACAAAAGATCCAGGGAGAGGAACCTGAAGGATGAGTCGTGGGAGAAAAAACTCTAAATACCCTAGAGATTTCTCTGTTACCTCCTATCCTGGGGATTCATGGAGTCACAGCATGAATTTAAGGACAGCTTTCCTACCAGAAGAACCTGCAAACGAACCTTAGCCTTTGCAGGCAAAGCACTGACCACAGAGGTAGCTGGGGCAGGCATCTTCCCTTTATCCTCAGATGTCCTGGGCTCACCAAGTCTTAAGGCTTGAGAGGCTGCTGCAGATCACCCAGCATCCGACTTCTCATGAAGTACATTCATTAATCTTCTGTATAACTTTGCACCCTAAATAATACCCAGCTTCCGCTCCTTGCCCTCTGAGTATACATTCTTCCCAAAAGTCCATTTCTTGGAGAGATTCTGGGAATTATACCAGATAATCCATGTTTTACCTCAACAGTGGTTGGCTTGGGCAGTGGCTGGATTGGGAAGTTCTGACTGTGAGTATGGCTTTGATATATGGGTATCCTGTGGAGCTCCTCACAATGGGTACAGTGGGTCTGAGATCCCCTCCCCAACTTTTGGGTCAGTTTTGCAAAGGGGAACACGAAAGAATGATATTCCTGAGAAACAGGACCCCAAAGGATACTCAATTCTCTCTGCTGCTGACCCAGCACCCTGAGATCTAGGGGAATAGGGCACATCTCAGGAGGCTACGACTCGGTGGATCTGGTAGTAAAGATTGAGGGATCTGATCTGCTGGTAGCAATAGCCACTGCTTACCATAGGCAGTGAGGTGAACATCTGAAGAGGCTGTTGAGTTGGTCACTTGCATTAGAAACTTAACAGGCATAGGAAGGAGACTTGACACCGGCGGGGTGGCTTCCTATGAAAAGTTCAGCAAGTGCATATTTCTGAGGGTTTCAGGATGGGACATGGCCAGCTCCGTTTGGAGCTGAGCACTGTGACTCATCCTCATCAAGGGTCACCGAGCATCTTTCTGCACTTGGCCTTGGGCTGAACTCCTCACCTGGCCAGCCTTCTCGAAAATGTGTGTCATTCCTTGCGAGGCAGAGCCGTGGAGCGGGTGAGCGAGCGTGCACATCAGTGGAAACTCATCTCCGCCGTTGGAAAAACAACTCCCAAGTTCATGAGTTGTTGGCTTCAGAGGTGTGACTGTGAAGGATGGAGCTGACTTTTATTTTGGTTTTTGTTTTTCACAAGACAAACCCTAAGGGATAGGTCCAGATGAGCATCTTATCCACGTTAGTAGCCACCTTGGGAGCCGAAACACTTCTTCCACTGGCCTGGATAACTGTTTTACCAGCTCCCTGGGGAAAGCTAGTCTTGTTACTTTATAGTCGAAGTTCATTTTAATCCAAAAACAACATCACCCAAGCCTGATCCCAGAGTCTGCTCACCAGATTTGACACCCAAGGGTTGAAGCTGGATGTTAAAGTCCTGTTCAGGTCCAGGGCCCAGAAGCAGCCACCATCTGGAACATTCAGAAGTCCCCGAGGGCAGCTCCCCAAAACAAGTCTTAGAAATGCTTTGGGCTGCAATGGCTCTGTTGGCATCGGCAAACAGTCCTTGCTCTGCCTTCTCAACACACACGGACCTTCCCTAGAGAGTTGTCTAGGTGTGCAAGTGGCCTGTTATGATCTGGCTCGTTAACGAGCCAGCCCCACCTTGCTGGGATTGGGCCTGGTTGCCTGTGTACCCAGCGTGAGTCTGCAGCACACTCTACTCTTATTGGTGGCGTGGTTTTGATAATCACCTCCTGTGTATAACTTACCTGCCACCATCCAGAGTGGGGTGTCCCTGAGAACTCCTGTCCTGTGTCAGGGTTCCATGTTGTCATAGGTATCCTTTTGCTAGGTGACTTCCCTTGCACTTTTTTCTTTCTGAGGAGAGCCGGTATAGACAGTCCTCACCTTCCTGAACTTGGCTGTCTGTTTGGAGTGTCTTGGCTCCCAGTTTAGAGTCACTGGTGTTGTGTCACCCGCCCCATGTAGCAGCTGGAGGGGAGGGGACTGTGCTTTGAGGTGAAGCTGTGGCCACACAGTACCTCCCTCTCTGCTCATTGCTCTTTTCAGTGGAAGGTGTGGTTGGGCAGTCGGGTGAAGGTCGGCCTGGCTGTATTCTCTCCACTTCTTTCCTTTGTGGGACATCTCGGAATTAACAAAGATGAGAAGAGGAAGGGATTGACAACGGCTGGAGGTACAGTGTCTCCAAAGTACAGACAACCCACTCCACATCTCCAGATGGAAATGGAAAGATTCAAAAGACAGGAAAGAAATGGAAATAACAATGTAGATTTTGGCCAGAAAGACGGACAAGGTTGGGGCTACGTGTTTTTTGAGGACCCAACCCAGAAGAACAGGAGTTCAGATAAATGGGGGGGTGAAAGGGAGGGCGGCCAGGAGCAACAGGATAGCGGAGGCGGGGCAGTGGGCAGAGTCAAAAGACCCGGTTTCCATTCATACCATACCATCAGCTCATTGTAGCACTCTGAGAAAATCCTGTCAGCTTTGAGAGCCTCCTGTCCTTGCCTGGGAAATGGCAGACATTTCATTCTCAGCTCGGAAGCTCACAAGGTGGTTGTAAAAACAAGATGAGACTTGGCTTGTTGGCTGAAGTCTGTGACCCTGGCCATTGTGCTACACTGCCTCTTAAGGAGATCCCGTGGAGCACACAACTAGGCCTGACCACAGTAGGCACGGAGAACTGACTTTTTTTTAACAATCCAGAACATTCCATAGCCGTACATTCCTTTTGAGTAAAACCCCTCAAGTGTTGGGAATGCAGTGTGGGGGCTACTCATTGCTGCAATAAGGTTACCACGCCCCATCATTAGATAGATCATATTATTAGAACAGAATATAGCTTGATCCTAATTTTTAGCCAAATATATGGAGCAAGAGCTGAGCTGGGGTGTGTATTTAGCAATTCATCCATTCTATATCAGCATCACCCCTGCTCTGGCCCCCCCAAACCAGAGCAGTGGCTGCTCCCTACTCTTCCTGGAGCCCAAGCCTGAGCACACATAGCACGGACTGGAGTGTCTGGGTAATATCAGCCCTGGGCTAGCAGAAACCTCAGGGAATAATGAGCTGGATTCCCACCTTTTGCAGATAAGAAACCGTGGTTCAGAATATTGTACAAATACTCTATTCTTGGTGTTTAGAATCAGTCAGTCAAATAGAAAAAAGCCACTTGGTGTGCTCCAGTGACATCAGGAGGTCTAAGTTCCAGCCGTGTTGAATCTTTTTTTGGGGTCCACAGGAGCTGATTTAGGGGCCCTGTGACTAACTAATGGGAAGGAATGGAGCAGAGGGATGCTTCTGGTGACTTCCCTGGCTCTAGTGCTTCCTACAACTCATTCATGGCTTCTGGGGCGGAGGGGAGTGCTCTGACAGGAAGCAGCTCCATGCTGAAGCTCCATGCTAATTAAGCCTTGTGCAGCTCAGGGCTGAGGTCATGGTGTAAGGGCTATGGGATGAGCTTGCTGGAGGATGATCTAGAGGATGGTGGAGCCACAGGCGTGCAGGGTGGTGACTGGTGGGGTATCGTTTCTACTCTGCTCTGATTACATTGTAGTTTTCTCCCTCAATTTTGGAGTCCCCCCATTTCTCTTCAAAAATGTCTTGCACAGTGAGATGGAGTTGATCCCCACCTTACAGATAGTGTCAACTGTGAGCACTGTTTCTTTGATTTTTTTTTTTTTTGAGACAGAATTCCCCATGTAACTCAGTTTGTCTTGGAACTTATTATAATTTTGCTTTAGGCTCCATACCTCACTAAACATCCTTCCCAAGCCCCTTTGGGAACCCTTTTCTTCCTCTGGTACCTTCTGGCTCTTATGGCTTCTAAAAGGAATAGTCCCCTGGGTAGCCATGTTTTCTGGGCTCCACCCCATCCTCAGTCTCTCCACAGTTCACTGTTTATCTGAGATATCCAGTGACCTTCACAGCTAATCCATTGTCCCGCTGCCTCTCCTCCCTCTCTGAACTTCTCTCCTCTGGGGTTTGAGGAACGTCCCCTTTCTCCATGTCTTTGCTGAGGCCTCAACTCTCCTCTTCTTTGGTGTGTCCACTCTTTCTCACTCCTGGAATGGGAGTTTTCGAAGTGAACTCTGCCATATGCAAGTCCTCCGTTTGGTCCATGTGACTCAGTTCATCCGTGAGTGGTGCCAGTCATCCACCCATGTTCTAGTCTTTCTTAGAAGATGAAACGTTGTTATCTTTAACTTAGAACCCTTACAATTTCATCTCATTAACCAAAACATACTTCCTCTGAACTCTTCTCTCCATATACCCATGAGAGTAAACCAACGAGTCCCCTCTTGGCCTGATTTGACATCTCAATCCATTGCCTAGTGTTTATTCATTAACCCTTTGTCATGTCTCCTTTGCACCTTTCCATTTAATTTGCTAATTCCCAAGCACACCATTCAGATAGGTCATACACCTTCCAGTTACTCTTCTCCCTGGTCACTCTGTACCCCACCTCCCAGACCCATGTGCCTTCAGATCCACATTTACTGTTATAGGTGCCAGTGTAACATGTTTGCTGCTGCTGTTGCTGCTGCCATGAAGATAATACCTGGGGCTGGATAGTTTGTATAGTTTATAAAGAGTGTGCTGCTACTCAGCTGGATTCCCAGCCTCCAAATAGGCACTGCTTTAGCTCATACTTAGGATCCTGGGAAGTTTAAAAGCATGGTGCCTGCATGTGCTTGGAGTCTGATGAGGACCTTCTTACTACATTACATAGCATGGTGGAAAGCAGCCCGCCATGGCAAGACCCAGCAAGCCTTCCGACCTTCTAAAGCCACTAATGCCTCCACTCTCACAGCCTCGTATAATCTTAATCACCCCTCAAAGGCTTGCCTTCACACACCATTAGCATGCGAATTTGGGGATTAAGTTTCTAATGTAAGAACTTGAGGGGGGCAATTTAAATCAGGGCAAATGACAATAAGGAAGCAAGCCCGCTGATTGGTGCAGAGCTCTGGTGTCAGGCCCGCCTCTCTCAACGTATTTACTCCTTTGGGGGCGGAGGGGGGTGATGGCAGAAGATAGACTTAGGGATGACAGGAAGCTGGAGTGTGCATGGGCTAGCTGCCTATAGGGGAGCCACTTTTATGCCCCCAGTTGAAAGCAGTAACTGGTTAGATAATTGAATAAGTTAGGTAAACATTTGAATATTCAGTTTTTAACTTCAGGCCTAGAAGTGGATACCCATTTGCTAGACTTTTGATTCAGGGCCAGGCTTTTTCTTTCCCCTTGGGTCTGGTGACCAGGGTCTGTGTTGTCTCTCCCATCTCCAATTTACTTTGTTAAAGTGAAATGATTCCGTAGAAAAAAACTCAGGCAGTTTCTGAGTCCAGAATGTTCTATGTATTTGCTTTTACAACCCTCCAGTCTTTTTCTAAACCCTGTCTCTGCACCCCATCCCTGCCTCTGCACCCCATCCTTGCCTCTGCAACGCATCTGACAACACTTCCATGTTGTCTTTCCTGATGAGTTTTCATGGGAATGACGGAGCTTTCCATCCTGTTTTTGTTTTGTGTTTGTTTTTGAGACAGGGTCTCACTCTGTAGCCCTGGCTGGCCTGGAGCTCACTATGTAGACCAGGCTGGCCTAGAACTTACAGAGATCTGTCTGTCTTTGCCTCCCAAATGCGTGTGTGAGTTTGTATGTGTATGTGTGTGTGTGTTGAGTGCTGGGGATAGAACTCACAGCATGCAAACATTCTATTATTATCATCTTCAGGTAGCCCAGGCTGGCCTTAATTTCATGATCTTTTTCAAGCTGGGCATAGTGGCACAGTCCTTTCATCCAAGCATTTGGAAGGCAGAAGATGGATCTTTGTGAGTTTGAGACCAGACTGGTCTACATAGTAAGCTTCAGGTCAGTCAAAGAAAGCAAAGAAATCCCCTCCCCCAATTTCATGATCCTCCTGCCTTCACCTTCCAAATGCTAGGATTTTAGGTCACAGGGGCAAGTACCATCACGCCTGACTTGACACTGTTTTAACTTTTTTGAGGGTTTATTTATTTTGTTTTACATATATGAATGTTTTGCCTGCATGTGTATTTGTGTACTGCATGTGTGCATGGTGCCATCAGAGGCCAGAAGAGGGAGAGGGCATTAGATTTGGTCCCACCCCTCTTCCTGTGTATCCTGCTGTTGGCCTTGGGAGAGGTGTCATTGATTTGTATACTCCAGTCAAAATGGGTCATGTTCCCTGGGATATAACACAGCCCTTTTTTGCCTACAGAAACTGATATGGGAATGGATGGGCCCCAATTTGGTATGACGAAGCATGAGGGGACATTGGCAGTAGGCTTTTGTAAAATAACTCTTGTAGGTGTGGGAGGATTCTGGAAGCCAGCTCTCCATCTTGCTCTTTTATGGGTCTAGAGCCTGAGACTGTGGCATTCCTCTTGTCCACAAGGGACACCTGTCTGGGATGATGGGTAGAAGATGGGTCTGCCTGGAATGATTTCATGTGCTTCTGGGCCCTGTGCTTTGAGAAGCTCATTGAACCACTGCTGGGTTGCTCATCCAGACCCTCCGGGTTGGAGTACACAGAAACCAGGGTCAGAAGACCTGGGATCAGGATGACGGTTCTTTTATGGCTATATTCCTTTAAGCAGCAAGTTCCCTGCGTATTCTAAAAAAATAAACGTGGCGCTGAAGACTTGTCAGCTGTTAGGAGCAGGTGTATCGCGTGAGAAAAACACGTGCACAGCCTCCTCAGATGTACCGGGATAAGGAGAGAATGCTTTCTCAAAAGCATAGGATGGTTTGAAAGGAAACAGCAGCAACAATAAACAAAAACCAAACAGACTTAAACAACAACAAAACTCAATATAGCTGTTTGGTCTAGTCACTTTGTGAGAGGGAAACCCGAGCTCCAAACTGTCATCATTCCACTTTAGAAACAAGTCTTGTCCTTGGAGGGTGTGGGAAGCTGTCAAAGGAGCTTTCCATCTGGGGAGCAATATTCTGAGATCAGTGCCTTGTTTGCTCTGCCAGGCTCCGGGGAGGCCTTTGGACATTGCAGCTTGTGGTGTGACCTGCCTTTTGGGTTCTTCAGCTTCAATTTTGTTCTTAGCAGATCTGGTGCTCCAAGCAATGGGATGGAGCACTCAGCTCCACAGCCTTGACCAGAATGCTACAGAAACAAATACAAGCCAGGCGCCTGGGTCAGCTGCAGCTTAATTACTGTTATTCAAGGAGAGGATGTGACAGGGAGGTAGGAGGTGGACTCAGTCAGCTGTGTTCCATGATGCCGTCCACGACAGGCCCTCTATCCTCCCAAAGGCAGGGATCCCCTTTTCCTACTGTTCATCCATCCTCTGGGATGTGATCTTCCTCTTCCTGGTAGCTCATCCACTTTTGGCTGGTCCTTAACTCCTGCCTGCCAGAGGCAAGAGAAAGGAGTGGAGAGCAGTTTTTCTCCAGAGAGCAGAAGTGGCAGTGGCATGCATCACTTCAGCTTAGCTTCCATTACTTCAAACTTTAGCACGTGGCTGAAGCCAGCTGTAGAGTGTCCTACCTGCATGGTCGTGTGTCCGGATAACTGAGAATGGATAGTGATGACAGGTAGCCTCTTTGTCACAGAGCCTTGGTTCCTGCCTCTATGGAACAAGGTCCCCAGGTCCCTAACAGTTCCTTAGTCATACCCTGCCCCCACTAAGCCTCAGAGTTTTCATCTATATAGTGGAAATAGTTAAAATGCTTATCACAGCGACACACAGGCAAGGGCTCTGCATGGTGCCTGGCAGAGATGGGCCCTCAAATGATAGCTGTCAGTCATCCAATGAATAAATAGATTTTGAGTGCCTACTGTATGTCAGATTGTTCAGGGTGCTGGAGACAGCATGGAACAGCTGAAGCCTCCATCCTGGGACACAAGGACTAGCCCTTCCCATCTAACCTCTTGTCCCTGGCTGTCTCTCTTGATGCCTATGGGGTGTCAAGCCAGGTCTCTGTAAGAAGCAAAGGGCTCTTGCAGGAAGTATTAGTGCCAAAATAAGGTCCCCATCTTCCCTAGCTGCTAATTTATAAAGGTAACAGAATAAAAATCAGGTAGCATCCCAGTCATTACTCATCAAAAAGTCACTTGTTTTCTCTATGGATTTTGTGTGTGTGTGTGTGTGTGTCTGTGTGTGTCTGTGTGTCTGTGTCTGTGTGTCTATGTGTCTGTGTGTCTGTGTGTCTGTGTGTCTGTGTGTCTGTGTGTGTCTGTAACTGAAAGTAGGTGAAGGCAGATAAAATGTCATGCCATAAATAAAACTAACATGTAGGGCCTGGAGAGATAACTCAGTGGTTAAGATCACTTGTTGCTCTTGCAGAAGACCCGGGTTCTGCAACCCATGTGTTGACTCACAATCATTCATAACTCCAGTTGCAGAGGGCACCCCCTTCTGGACTCTGCAGACTCGAGGCACACACATAATGCATGCAGGCAAAGTCCACACATAAATATACAAATTTAAAAACCTAACAAATAAATATTAAAGACATTCAGCTAGTCAATAATGTGTTGGTCATAGGCCATGTGTGTCACGATGGTCTCAGGAGGTCGTGTCATTTAGTGATGGTGCAACCATCTTAGTATGCCGAGGTTCCCCCCTGATGTTTGTACATTGACTAATGAAGTAATTCTCCAAAAGCATCCTCTCTGGTTAAGCAATACATGACTATTTCTTAAGCATCCGTCTGATGTTAGCGTCCATGGTACATTATAGGAATATAGTGGAGATCACCGCAGTCCTCAAAGGAATCCAGTATAGAGGGGACACTTGCCAGCAATTACAGTGGAGGGGGACAGGTCCCCCAGGAGGGACTCAGACAGGTGCTGGGGAGCTGGAGAAAGAGAAACCAGTAAGTCATTGTGTACAATCAAGAGGCTCCCTAGAGGAAGTGGCATTATTATCAACATGGCCACGTTGGGTTTTTTGTTTGTTTGTTTGTTTTGTTTTTGTTTTTCGAGACAGGGTTTCTCTGTGTAGCTTTGGAGGCTGTCCTGGAACTCGCTCTGGAGACCAGGCTGGTCTCGAACTTACAGAGATCCACCTGCCTCTGCCTCCCGAGTGCTGGGATTAAAGGCGTGCGCCACCAACTTCCGGCAACATGGCCACGTTGTTACACATTGTCGTTGTCACATGCACCACTGCCATCACCGTCAACATTAGTGTCATTTGATGACTGTTGTTGTTATCACTGTTATCAGTGCCACCACTGTGATCATCAGTGTGGCCACTTTCTAATGCTGGGCACTACCTCCTTTAGTCGTCGCCTTGACCTTAGGGAAGTGTGGATGAGGATGAGGCTTGTAAAGGTTAGGCAATTTGACCAAAGTCATACAGTGACCATCTCAGTGTGGCCGAAGTAAGAGGTAAAGAGATGAAGCTAGAGGGGTGAACAGGGCCTTGTCCTGTTAGACGTCTGTGTGGTGGAAGCGAGGGTGGGCTGGGTCTGATCCTTCAAGCCAGGTTGGCATTTTAGATCCATCTTGATGACAACAGGAAGAAGCTACTGAAAGGTTTTCACTGCTGAAGGATCAACCTGGTTACTCAGTGGACAGTGGAGCTGAGCATACAGAGACTGAAGCAGGAGACACTAGTTAGAGCATTTGGGACAGTGGATCTAAAGTATCTATTGCCTTCTGTGTGTGGGAGTCCTGGGTGGGGCTGAGAGGAGGAAGCATGCTCCCGTCCCTACGTAGGTGGCGCCATCCTTAAAGCTCCCTCCATGTGTTCATTTTGAGAAACACCCAGAGGATAAAGTCAAGCTGGGGAGGCAGATTTCACACTCTGGTTTTGGAGGACAGCAGCCTCTTCTTGGGATTCTGGGTTTGTGCTGATTTGCCAAGTAGCTTTCTAAAAATAGGGTTTTAGTTAGTTTTCTGACACCGTAAGACAGCACCTGAGTTAATGAACTTATAAGGGGGGAGGTTTGTGGGTTTGTTCATGGTTGCAGAGCTTCAGTCTGTGACCACTTGGGCCTGCTTCTTTGGGTCTGTTACAGTGTAGCACATCGTGGCAGGAGCTCATGGTAAAGGGGTCCTGCTCACGTTACAAGGACAGCAAGGGGAAAGTATCCTATAGCTGCCTTCCACTAGGGACTATTTTCAGAAGGTTCCTCCACCTCCCACTACTGCTGAAGGCCTTCAGAACATGGAACTCTGAGGAATCCTGGGTCTAAACTATAGCAGATACCTTCCATGTTGAACCAGATTTAGGCATCCAGACCAGTCAACTACATTTGAAGACAGTGATGTAGATTGTAGATCAAGATGGTTGTAGTCCGGGTCCTTCCTCGAGTGTTCCTAGCCTGTGTCCACCAAACCCAGGCTTAGGGTCCAGGGGTAGCACAGTTTATCTGAGCGTGCCTCTAAAGGCTCTGAGTCTAATAGCTCAGGGCTGCAGAGATGGCTCCTTGTGAACCCTGCCCCCAGGGAGCTTGCGTGTTAGTCATGACAAAGTCTTGGCTCTACCAGTAGTAGACCAAGTGAAGCCATTTGTCCTAGGCTTTCTGTTGTTGTCTGCCTCTACAGAGGATTCAGAAGGGTGAGCCTTCCATATTCAGTGCTTAGGGTGGGGGTGGGGGGGATGATGAATGGGTGAGGGTGATCAACAGGGACAGGACGGGACACAATAGTGTGCAGCGAGTAGGCCAGAATTGCAGATCCTCCAAACTGGTGGTGGTTGAGAACAGACTACTTGGTAGGAAGGGCAGGAGCGGGGAAGAATAAGAAATAGCTTAGGAGGGCCCGGGGGTGCCTGATTGAGCATCCACCTCTAGGCCAGCCTCCAGGGTCTTTTGGCCACTTGTGTGATTTAGCATTTTACTCTTGACAGTTTTGAGGGTTTCCTAATGAACACAGAGTTCTCGGTCCTGGACCCAGCAGGAGTACCAGCTCACCCGGCAGCACTGGACTAGCCCTTTTCTGTCTTTGGGTCTCATTCTCCCTTTGGTTGGTTAGTATTTCCTGAGGCACCTAGCACCCCAGTGGCACACACTTCATGGGGGCCCCAGGCAGATGGGTGGATGACCTCGGCACCACTCCTCGGTAGGTTGTACATTTGAGGACTGAGACCTTGGGCAGACCCGGAAGCCTGGAACAAGTTCAGATGTCACAGATGGGGGATTTTTCTGCATCAATTATCTTCTTTGTGGGTTGTGGGTTTTCAGACAGGACTGGCAGCTTGGCTGAGCCACAGTAACCATTTCCGAGCTGGCTGGAGACACAGAGCGGAGGACCTCGGGGTGGAAAAATCTGTCCTTTCCCTTCCAGTATCAAGAGTTTGAATGGTTCCAAGTACAGAGAAGAAACAGGCGCACTCCGAGTTCCTTATGGCGAGGCACCACGAAACCGGTGCACCTGTTCACCCTGCGAAGCATGATGTGTCTGGACCATTTAAATGGTTGCCTTTACTGATTAATTTTTCCCAGCATCATCCTGGATCATTAGTGCGGCGGTGACAGTCTTTGGAGTGGGGAGCCGAGAGACCAGGCTGAGGAGCTCACATTATATGTTACCTTTATCATTAATTTAACAGCATGCATTTTGGCTGCTTTCCAGTTCCCACCTCTTTATACCTTTATACACCCATTAGAGCGATGTCCCAAATGACCCGTTTCTTGTTAATAAGACACAGCAGGCTTTTGCCAGAAGATGCTCCCGATTGGCCCCTTTTCTTGGCCCCTGCTGAGTTTCTTACCGCTGGACTGAACGTATGTCAGTCACCTCTTCTGAGAACTATTCTGCACCTCCACTCCGTGTTCTTGGCTTCTCTAGAGCCTTCTGCTGCACTCCAGCCTGAATCCTGCAGCACTGGAGATGGGTCTTGTGTTCTCAGTTGCAGGCCATGCACTTGACACCATCTCTGTCTAAGCAAAGGTCTCATCTCCCTTTCACAGCCAGGCCCGAGGACTCACTGAGCAAGGAAAGACATTTAATGCCTCTGGTAATTTGTAAGTGAAAGGATGAGAACATCCCCTTCTCATCGTGCCCAAAGCAGCTTTCTGGGGACGTTGGTGTGGCTGGCTTCCTGTGGCCTGCCTTTGCTGGCCCTCTCTCTGTCCTGGTACAGAAACCAGGCCAAGTGCCTGGGGAACATTTCACTTTTTGTTGTGAGGAGGGGAGAATTAGAAAGTCAAATTCTGCTGGCATGTGGGAGCCAAGAGAAGGGAGCAGGGAGCTGGGTACCTGAGGAGGCTCAGCTGTGCTTTGGGGTCTTGCCCATCCTGAGACTGCTGTGGGCCAGGAAAAGGGTGGCTGGGAGCTGGGCAGCCTCTCTGCCCCTTCTGCTTCTCCTGCAGGACGGAACCTTCTGTCCCAGTCTGTCATGAGCCTGGGGTATGTCAAGCTGACCAGAGGGAGATGGCTGAAAAAGAGCCAGCCCGAAAAGAGCTCTGTATGCCAGGTGGTAATAACTGGGCCAAATTCAAGGTCCCCAGAGTAGAGGTAATGTCTCACTTTCTGTAATAGCACCTCACCAGAGAATGAGCTACTTCTCATAAGTAACCTGACCTGGAGCATTCTTGGACCTGCAAAGCAGAGCTCTTTGTGTCTGTCTGTCTGTCTGTCTGTCTGTAGAAATTAGAAGAGGGTGTTGGATCCGCTGGAGCTGGAGTTACATGGGTGGTTGGGAGCTGCTGGATGTGGGTGCTGGGAACCAAACTCTGGCCCTGTGGGCTGAGCTGTCTCTCTAGTCTGTTAATGGTTTTTGTTTTAGCTTGGTTTGAGAGAAGATCTTACTATGTAAGGCCTGGCTGGCCTGGAACTCACAGAGATACACCTGCTTCTGCCTCCTGAGTGCCGGGATTAAAGGCATGCACCACCATGCCCAGCTTGAATTTATTTTAATTGTGGTAACACACACACACACACACACACACACACACACACACACACACACACACACACACTCACACACACACACACACACACACACACACACACACACACACACACACACGCACGCACGCACGTGCGCGTGCATGATTTTACACCTCCGTTCTTGACTGCGCAGCTCAGCGTCAGTACTTTGACATGGTTGTGTGGCCACCATTGCCATCTGCCACCAGAGTCTTTTATCTTCACAAAGCAGAACCCTATCCCCCAACAAACACTAGCTCCCCACCCCCCAGCCCCAGCAGCTACAGGCACCTTCCTACTCTCCCTGTCTGTGAGTCTGACTATTCCAGGTACCGCCTTAAATGGATGTACAGTATTTACCCTTCAGAGACTGGCTTATTTCACTGAGCACAGTTTCTTCGTGGCTCATCTGTGTTATGAGTGGGATGTGTCAGAATTTCCTTTTTAAAGCTAAATACTATGTAACTGTGCGGATAACCCATATTTTGTTTATTCATTCATCTGTCTGTGGCCATTCACTACTGTGAGCAATGCAGCTATGAATATAGATGTACCCAGACTTTCTTTTAAAAATAACTTTTAAGAAATATTTTCTTGTTTCAGAAGTGTATTCATTGAAAACATTCAGAAATGTGGGCAAGTTAAAAGAAAAAAAATCACACCTTATCCCATTACTTGGAGACACATAATATATATTCTGTTGACATTTTGGTAAACAGATTGAACATTCCAAAAATCTGAAATCTGCCATGCTCCCCTGTCTGCAGTTGTTTGAATGTTGACATGCCTCCACAAGTGGAAAATTCCACACCTGACTTCACTCTACAGGTCAAGGTCCAAATGCAGGTGTGTGGGCATGGTGGTGGTGTGGTTCCATAATATCAGCCCTTTGAGAGGCAGAGGCAGGAGGACCAGGAGTTCAAGATCATCCTCAACTACTTAGTGAATTGGAAGCCAGCCTGGGCAACCCTATCTGAAAAAAATCAAACCAAGGAGCTGGAAAGCTGGGTCGGCGGTTAAGAGCGCTTGCTGTTCTTGCTTAGGATCCGAGTTCAGTTCCCAGCATTCACTCTGGATGCCTGCAATTTCATCTTGAGTGGATCCAACACCTTCCTCTTGCCTTATATGCATATGTATAGAAGTAAAAACAAAATTTAAAAAAAAAAAGAAATCAAATCCGGGCAGTGGTGGCACACGCTTTAGTCCCAGCACTCGGGAGGCATAGACAGGCAGATCTCTCTGAGTTCGAGGCCAGCCTGATCTACAAAGCTACACAGAGAAACCCTGTCTCAAAAAAACAAAATAAAAAAGAAAGAAATCAAACCATAACAAGACAAAATGCAGGTACACTAAATATGTTGTATGAAATTATGTTCAGTACTTGATAAGATGATGTATATGTGAAAGAAAAATCATTTTTATATTTAGACTTGAGTCTCATTCTTGAGATAGTTCATCATGTATTTGCAAACATTCTAAAATATGAATCACTTTTAGCCCCAAGAATTTTGAATATAGGATACCTGTCTGTATATACATGAGCACTCTCTCTTTTATTTTTAGGGACAGGGTTTCTCTGTGTAAGAGCCCTGCCTGTCCTGGAACTCGCTTTGGAGACCAGGCTGGCCTTGAACTCACAGAGATTGCCTGCCTCTGCCTCTAGAGTACTGGGATTAAAGGGATGCACCACCCCACACGGCTCACTTTGTTTCATTTTTAAAAATACATGTATGTAATTTGGATACATATTACCAGGTAACTTTTTTTAAAGTTCTCTGTGTGTAGCCAAGACTGGTCTTGAACTCCTGGACGAACTTCCCATATGCTGGAACTGTAACCTGCCTTTTAAAAACCTTGACTTCCTTCTTTTGCCGTTTCTTAGCTTTTCTGATTTCCCAGCATTTTAGTACATAAATGTATTACAGATTTTAAGATGTGCTGGGTCTGAAGATTGGTTCTGGTTTACTAATTACTGACAGTTCATGGAGGCACATCCTCAGAACTGGACCATTGTGTTCAGCAGTTAGCTCTTTCCTTGGGATAGATTCTCAGAACCACAGTTGGCGAGTCTGTGGGTGTACCTTTTACCATCCCGACACCTCTTTCTCCCCTCCTTTTAAAGAGAGATTCTCATTCCTTATCCTTTGTTGGCTTGAAACTCACTGATTAGCCCAAGTTGGCCTCGAATTCTCAATAGTATTCCTGCCTCTCCCTCCCAAGCTCTAGGAATACAGTTACAGGCTACACCAGGCAACATCTTTTGAGACTTACATGTGTTGGTGAATTGCTGGGTGTCTAGGTTTCCATCTTTGTCTGCAACAACAGAGGATATCAGGGTTTCCTGTTAACCTCTGGTTGGTATTGTGTATTATCATGCAAAAAAAAAAAACCCTGTTAATTGATATAGTAAGAAATGGTGCCATGGTGTGAATTTCTTTGAATTTAAACAAGTATAACACACCTCAGAATAACTCTTAACAAGCTAGACATAGTGGCTTACGCCTTTACTTCCAGCCCTTGGCAGGCAGAGACAGGCAGATCTCTAAGAATTGGTCTACAGAGCGAGTTCCAGGACAGCCAGAGCTACATAGTGAGACCCTGTCTCAAACACATACGCAAGCAAGCAAACAAACAAAACCAAAATCTCTTAACCATTTGTGTTCCTTTGGCAGGGGTTGCTTACTTACAATCTTCACGCTTTTTTTTTCCATGGAAGGGTTAATTATTTTTTTTTGTTGTTGTTGTTGTTCATTTGTGTGAATTGTTTTCCTATAGTGGATAGAAATGACTTCCCAATTTATCCTTTGCCTCTGCACTTTGATTGTTGTGTTTGTTGATATAAAAATACATTTTACCAGTCAGATGTGTTGATACGTACCAAAATGGAGAGACAAAGGTAGGAGGATCAGGTGTTCAAGGCCACTTTCAGCTACATAGCATGTTCTAGGCCATTGTGGGCTATATGAGACTCTATCTCAAAAACAAACAACATTCCAGAAGACAAGTATTCTTAGTTTTTAGTCTTTTCTAAGTTTCCCTTTAAACTTCTACCTTTGGTGTCATCCTTAGCATACTTCTGAATGACGCTATGGGCATGCGTCAACATTTTAGTTTATTCTAGACACTGTTCTTCATTTCTCATACTTATATCTTAAATCCAATCCTAAAATGATCTAAAACCTATTATGGGCTGGAGTCCAACCTGCCCTTTCCATATCCTTATCTGCTCTTCCCTTCTGCCGTATACTTGGGTCTGTTTCTGGAGTTCTTTCTGTCTAATGATAGAAATCTTTGTTCTTTCGCCAGTACCACACTGTTTTAATATTTTAATTAGTTATGAATAATCATGGCATGAATCCCATGATTACAAAATTTCTTGGCTTGGCTTCTTGCATTTTATTTCCAAATGAAGTTAAAAATGATTTAGTTAATTTAAAAAAATCCGTCATGATTCTGATTGAAATTGCATTGTTTACATAAGAATGTTGAAGGAATGGAATATTTACGATTTTCAGTTTTCTCCAGAGAGTCGGTGTCCACATGATTTTCTGAGGTTGGCTTCTTTATGCTTTGATGCTGTCTCATTTGAGGAGTGGTGTGTTTCTGATGTAAACATAGGCAGAAAGAAGTTGCTATTGTATTTATTTAGTAACTAGTCTGCAACATAGGCAGAAAGAAGTTGCTGTTGTATTTATTTAGTAACTAGTCTGCTTGCCTGAATTAGGGGCTGTCTTGAGTTTCATATTCAGCAGTGTCAATTCTGTCTCTGCCTTTCCAACCTTTCTGCTACACATTATCTTTTCTTGTCTTATTGCATTGTCTACATCATCTAGAACAATTTTCAGTAACGGATGATACCAGCCCTCCTTGTCTTAATTTTGATTTTAACTGTAGTATTTCCAATGTTTCCAATTTTTTTCTGCATAAAGAATTTTTTCTCAAGCTTACATTGATATTTCAGAGGCATTATTAACACATCATCTAATTCTGGCTTACAGTCATATGGTCAGGAACCAGCGGGTTTGCCACATGCGTTTGATTTGTGAGCCCCAGACCTCTCTTTTTCTTTCATCCTCTTTAGTTTCATTTGCATCGTTGACTGACACATCCTTGTGTCTCTTCTCTCACTCCCAAGCTGTCTGTTATCAATTACTTCTACTTCCAAGAGTTATCCTTCCCCCCTTTTCTTTTCTAAACTCTTGTGTTAATTGAAGCCATAATTCACAGACGTGGAAAACATTTCAAACGCTACAGAAGTGAAAACGCAGGAGCCCAAACTCTGAACACTGCTGCACAATGTAAGTCCTTATGTGCCATGTGTTTTTCACCCTGGAAAAAGCAACCTTTTGCCTTCTTTCAGCTGTGTTCTGTGCATACACAGGGCAGAATGGAGTCACCTATCTTTGCATACTTTTACTATTTGCAGAATAAGTACCCCCTTTGCCCACGTCAGTGCTTCAGTACTGTGCCATGTCTACATATAACAAAATGCATTTAAACAGTTCCTGTATGTACCTTGGTTTTTCCAGGCCTTTGTTATAACAGAATTAACTCCAAGGGATTATTTGGTTTTTGTTCTCCTTTTCCAGTTTTCTGACTTGCTTAATCTGCCTGCCATGATCTCCTTCAGACAGGAAAATAGAGGTGCTTTCTAAGATTGATTGAGAACTGAGAATAGGTTTTGTGGGTCCCCCTCATTGCAGTTGTAGAGATGATGTTGATAGTACTTGTCTGTGGCCTGTATCCACTGCAATTACTTACTATCTTGGTTTAATCTCAGCATCCTGTGGAGGTTTATGGAGCCACAGAACCCTTGGGGATGCTGTCCCAGGTGTCCTGAGATACACCTGTACAAGCAGAACCGCATTCCTCCCACAGTAAATGGAAGACCGTAGGGGATGAGAGGGGACCACGAAGGGTAGGGAGGAGGAGGACTTACTGTAGTGTGTGCTACACAATGCAGAAGGTGGGAACAAGCTGGTGGGGCTACAGTCTCAGGCAGGAGCCTTATTCTCCAGGTTCCATGGCATGCGACTCAGTGAGCAGCTATCTTCAAAGGACCTGGGCTACACGGTGTGTGTGTGTGTGTGTGTGTGTGTGTGTGTGTGTGTGTGTGTGTGTGTGTGTGTAGGGGGGATGGGGATGGATGGGACTTTGTGGGAGGA
Source organism: Cricetulus griseus (assembly GCF_003668045.3). Classification (NCBI taxonomy): domain Eukaryota; kingdom Metazoa; phylum Chordata; class Mammalia; order Rodentia; family Cricetidae; genus Cricetulus; species Cricetulus griseus. Next base: position 82,195,696 of record NC_048600.1, on the reverse strand, counting down.
GGCTGAGCCTTCTCAGACACCCCAACACAGAGACTGGGATTTGGATGAGAGAGGCTAGCAAAATGCAGCTGAAGAGCACCATTGAGATTGATGGGTTTATAGATGAGCAATCTCTGTCTTTTCCCTCAGGCACGGCACCCTTTGCTTTTAACCTTTGATAGTCATTTCTTTCTCACTCTAAAAGCAATGTGTTGATCTTTGGAGTTTAAGAAAATGCAGAAAGAAAAGAATAAATCTGAAATCTTTCCTCTCAGAAAATTTTGATAATATTCCAGCATATATTCTTGTAGTATTTTTTCCTACATGAGTTCTTAAATGGAATTATACACATTATTTTTTTTATCATCCTTACTAGCCTAGGGAAAAAAATCTGAAATCAGAATGCAAAGTGTGTCTATTTAATGCATATCATTCTCCTTGTATCCTGAAGCTTAATATTCATAATTCCATTCACCATCAGTTGGGTATTGTGTGTGTTGTTTTTCCCCCAATGTGGTGTTTGCCTTTTTTATTATATTTATAGGTTTTGGTGTCTTAGGTTTTGTTTACTTTTTGGAGACAGGATCTCTTGTAAACGAGGTTGACCTCTAACTCCCCACAAATGATTCTCCTAAGTGCTGATATTAAGGCATGTGCCTCCGCACCTGGATTTCAGTTTTATTTATTTTTATTTTGTGAGGCAGGATCTCATGTAATCCAGGTATCTTAGTTACTGTTCAGTTGGTGTGATGAAACATCATGACTTATAAAAGAAAGCAAATATTTAACTGGGGACTGGCTTACAGTTCCAGAGGTTTAGTCCATTTCCATCATGGTGGGGAGCATAGCAGCAGGCAGGCAGATAGGCATAATGCAGAAGTAGCTAGAGCTCACATCTGTCCTGCATGTTGTAGGGAGGGGGGGCGAGAGGGGGGAGGAGGGAGGGAGGGAGAGAGAGAGAGTGAGAGAAAGAGTGAGAGAGAGAGAGAGAGAGAGAGACAAAGACAGAGAGACAGAGAGAGAGATTGGGCCTGGACTGGGCTTTTGAAACATCAAAACCACCCCCTGTGACACACCTTCTTCAGTAAGACCACTCCTCCTAACCCTTCCCTAACAGTTGCAGTAACTGGGAACCAAGCTTTCAAACATCTGAGCCCACGGGTTTGATTCTGACTCAGATCACCACTCCAAATTCTTCTCTGTAACTAAGTATGAGCAGCAGCTCCCAAAGGCCTCCTGCCTCTATCTCCAGCTACTAGGATACAAGCATATACCACCATACTTGGTAGTCTTATTTTGTTTTGTTTTAACCTAAAGAGTATTATTGTTTTTAAATCCAGTGGTTGATTTTTTTTCTGTCATCTTATGAGTTAGCACCTTTCTCCATAGCCTTTTCTTTTGTTGTTCTGTTGCTAGGCTGCAACTTTTCCAGACAGTTCTTTTCAGTTCATTTGCTCTTTGTGGAGGCCCCCTACCAGCTGCTGACTGCTAGCTATTTCTTGGAACCCACATCAAGCTCTTCATCATCTGTGAAGCTTCCTGGATCCCCTATAACTAGGCATTTTCTCTCCATAAGTATGTTGTGAACTGCCTGCATTGTGTTCAGATCTTACTGAAGGTGTTTGTAGCATGCTGACTTACTCTGTTGATAGACTATGCAAGCCATCTGAGGTCTAGAACTGACTTTGTAAGACTGTGAGAATTTATCTCAATACATGACACATAGTAGGACCTCAGTAGGTATTGCTGGATGGAGTCCAGTTGAGTTTGAGTGGACTAAAGGATTGGGTCTCGTTCAGGAGTTGATTGAGGAGCCGCAGAACAAGACCAGACATGGGTGACTTTTCTTTTACTGACAGCGGAATTCTCTGAATTGTTTGTGGTGTGTCCTGAAGAAGAACTTGTTGTTCTAAAGAATTGCACATTTGTATTTATGGCATTGCTGGCTTTTTGCATCAGTCATTGCCAACCTGGTGACATCTGACACTCTTGGCGAAAGGCCTGATCCCCGAGACACTGTTGTAAGCAGACACAGTGACTGAGGAGCAGGATGGCTGTGTCTGATCCTCTCCAGGGACCCTGACAGCAACCTGGCCAGGTGGATGGAGAATAGCCTCATCTTATGTAACAGCTTAGTCCTGATATCACCCAGAACCCTAGCTGGGCACGTTTGGGGTGTCACAGCTGTAGAAGACATTGAATCCCCCGCTCTTTGCAATCTTGTTGGGATTTTGCAACCTGTGCCTAAATCATAGAAGAGAATTACAAACCTCACCAAGTGCACAGGTTCACTAGTCATCTGGGAAACTCAAATTAAAGCCACAAGGCATACCAGAGTGCCTGAAATGAAAAAAGATTGAGGGTATCAAGTGCTAGTGAAATGCATTAAAGGGGGGGGGGAGTATAAAGTGGCCAGTCATTTTTGGCAAATAGCATGATACTGTCTTCTAATACCCACTCCTCGATGTGTCTGTCAGGAATGCTGATGTATGCTTTTCAGAGGCATGTACTGCAGTGCAGATTGCAATACTATGTGTGACACTAGGTGTAAAAGTCCTTTAACAATGCCACAGGAAAATAAGTGGTAGCCTACCATATAGGGATGCCATACAGAATGAGCCAGAGTGTATAATCTACAAGACATGCCATACCTCATTAACCTAGCCATGTGGAGTAAAAGAAGCCAGACATAGACTGTGTGTTTCCATCATATAAAGCGTGAAGACAGGCAAAGCTTGTGTATGCTGTAGGAGTATGCTGTTACTCTGGCTGGATGGTGGATCGTTAACTCAGGGCCTTGTACATACAGGCGAGTGCTGTATCACTGAGCTACACTTCTCCCTCAGTATAGGGTTCTGGTTCTTATCTGATGCTAATTCCTGTGGATGTGTTCCATTGGTGAAAGGTCCCTGAGTGGTACACTTTATGAGTAATTTCCTGACAAATTTATATGCCAATAAAAAGTTGAAAGATGGAGGCTGGAGACATGCGTCATTGGTTGAGAGCATATACAGGTTCTAGAGAGGATCTGAGTTCATCCTCATCAGACACAGCCACCTGAAACTACAGCTCCAAGGGCTCTGATGCCCTATTCTGGCTTCTGTGGGTACCTGCTCTCTCTCTCTCTCTCTGTCTCTCTCTCTCTCTCTCTCTCTCTCTCTCTCTCTGTCTGTCTGTCTCCTCCTCTCCCCCTTCCTCTCTCCTTTGCACACTTAAAAAGAATTGAAAGACAAAGGTCTATGCTCTTCCCAAAGCAAAAGCTACATACTTATATACCCGTATGCCCATAGCACCTTATTCACATACCGGAAGCAGAAGTAACAGTGAACAAATAATCAGAATGTGATACCAATACCCAGTGTGTTTACAACTGTAGATGGAAGAAGGTCCTGACATATGCTATAATAGGAATGAAACACAAAGCATTCTGCTAAGTGAAAGAAGCTGGTCACAAGAGAACAGCAGCCTTGGGAGTTCACCTTCATGAGATCTTCCAAAGATGTAAAGTAGACATATTAGGTGGTTGCCGGGGGTACTGGTGGGGTGGGAAAATGGGGACAGGGTCTTATTTTCAGGAAGACAAAAACTCTTTGCATGGACCGATGCAGGTGACCACACTGAAGTGTCGGTGTGTGTAATGCCACTGAACTGGACACTTAGAAATGGTTAAGATGGTGAATGTTCTTGTATATATTTGACCATAATAAAATATCCACGATGGCAAATGATAATGTACACAGAGTTGGATATAGGACAACACAGAACAAAGAGAAGCTCCAACAAAAAGTGCCACCAGGGAGCCCAGGACAGAAGCCCTGAAGAGGAGAGACCCGCTAATGGCCTGGGAGGTAACCATTTAGCCAGACCTACTAGGTCAATGAACTGGCATGCAGAGCCTTGGTGCTTTGGTGTGAAATGCCGTACAAAATGAATGTGTATAACCCTGACTTTGGAGTTGAAAGAGCCTGGCCTCTCTGGCTGCCTGGATGCTTAACACTAGGACATTTAGCTCTGCCCATGTTCTGGTCTCTAACAACACTACTGCCAGCTGCTGGAGCTGGGGAGGGGACTTGGCTAGTGGGAGGGCAGGACACCCCCCTGGGCTTTGTCTTGCTTGGTGAGAGGCTGGGACCACAGCCCTGAGCTGGCAGCCAGGGCTTGCTGCCTGCTGGACATTGCAGAGTTGAATTCCTGTATACTGAGGGCATTCTTGTGCCAGGCCTCCAAGTGGGGAGGGTGGGGTGACTATGGGCACAGAAGTTCTCTGGCTTTGTGGGGTCAACCAGAGACCATATTGCAAGAGGGAAGGCTGATGATTTTCTTTGGCCGTCAGGGACATGCCCAGAGAGCTGCCCTCAGGACCTAACCTTTAGGGAGAGCCTAAAAGACAGCACTACACCTCAACCCAGGCTTCCAGGGCCAGCCATTGGGTCAGCTCTGGCCACTCTGGCTGCCCTGTCCTAGGAAATCTGGCTTTCTTCCTCACTATGTAGGCCATTCACTGCTTGTTCCTTTGGGCAGTCAGTTGCCTCTGTGTGCCCATTCTCTCTCCTTCTCCCTCTCCCCACCCCCAGTTTCTCCCCAGGGTCTCATATAGTCCAAGCTGAATTCAGACTGGCAGTGCTTCTGAGGATGCCCTTGAACTCCTGGTCCTTCTGCCTCCACCTCCTGAGTGCTGGGATTGCAGTTGTGTGCCATCACATTTACGTATGTGGTGATGGGGATTGAACCCAGCGCTTTGTGCATGCTATGCAAATACTTTGTCCACTGAGCTACATTCCCAGCCCCTCTCCCCACACCCACCATGATTTTTTTTTTTTTTTTTATAAAGGCATTTGGAGCTTGGTGTTTTGTGAATGGTGGCCCTGGAAACTTGGGGGCATTTAGGAACTGGGGAAAAGTTAAAGTTCCCAGGTGGATATCACAGGAGGCATTAATCCTTCCTGTTGAGATGATTTAGACAACTATGGAGGTATGGGAGTTCTTCGGTGTTTGTGATAATATTATGCCTGGTTTCTGTGGGAAGAGCAGACGTGGGCTGATGATGCCATGCTGAGAGGTGGGTTTGCTCAAAAAAAGGAACTTGGTTTCTGGGGAGCTGATCACTCTATCTTACCTTTTCTTGTGCTATCTCTCGTGCTGTTGATAGAGAGTGGCCAGCTTATCTCTGGAACTGAGAAACTTCTCCTTCCCTAACTTGCAGTAGGATAGAAAAAGAGACAGCTCAAAGATGGAGGCAGTGGGGGCTGGGAGTGAGAAGGAAGAGGCAGGCACATGACTCAAACGTCCTGCTTTGATCACATCAGGCTCTTCCAGTGGGAGTGAGGTGCCAAACAGATCATCTCAATCCAAAGTGTGGTCTGCTGGACCGACTAGGACAGCACCACCTGGAACTTGCCGACCGTGTGGATTCTTTGGTCTACCCCAGCCTGTGCCAGCTCCTGCATCTCAGCAGGGTTTTCCATTGATTTCTGTGGGCTTTGAAGCTGGAAGAGGCCTGAGTGGGCCACCATTCCTGATCCAGAGCTGCACGTGACTTACCTGTGGTCATGTAGGTGGCTCATTGAACAGGTGGAACTCTTAGCACACTGTCTCACCTGGCCTGTGGATTTATGCCTGGGTGAATTTTATTTGCATTTTGTTATCTTTGGGGAATGTCTTAGGATTTTGATTGCTAAGACAAAACACCGTGACAAAAACCAATCTGGGGATGAAAGGGTTTATTTCATCTGACAGCTTGTAGTTTATCATCCAGGGATGTCAGGGCAGGAACTCAAGCAGGGTAGGAACCTGGAAACAGGAGCTGATACAGAGGCCATGATAAGTGCTGCTTATTGCTCAACCTGTCCTCTCTCCCTCCCTCCCTCCCTCCCTCCCTCCCTCCCTCCCTCCCTCCCTCCCTCCCTCCCTCCCTCCCTCCTTCCCTCTCTCCCTCCTTCCCTCCCTCCTTCCCTCCTTCCTTTCTTCATTCCCTCCCTCCCTTCCTTTCTTTTTTTGACACAAGGTTTCTCTGTGTAGCCTTGGTTATCCTGAAACTTGTTCTGTAGATCATGCTGGCCTCAAACTCACAGAGATTCCCCTGCCTTTGCCTCCTGAGTGCTGGGATTAAAGGTGTGCACCACCACTACTCAGCTTCAGCCTGCTTTCTTGCAGCACTTAAGACCTCCAACCCAGGAATGGCACCACCCACAGTGATCTGGGCCCTCCCACATTAATCATCAATAAAGAAAATGGCCTATAGGCTTGGCTATAGGCCAGGCCTATGGAGGCATTTTCTCAATTAAGAACCCCTCTTCCAGGATGGCCCTAGCTTGTGCCAAGTGACAAAACACTAACAAACAAAGGATGTTTTTCATAGATAGATGGTAGAACTGTGGAGTAACCTTGCCTCGGAGCTGGCTAAGTGAGCTCAATAGCATAAAGGCTCTGAGTTTGGTTCTTTGTTCTCTCTCTCTCTCTCTCTCTCTCTCTCTCACTCTCTCTCTCTGTACAGTGGGATTTTGCCTGCATGTATGTCTGAGAGGGTGCCATATCCCTTGGAACAGGAGTTATAGACAGTTGTGAGCTGCCATGTGGGTGCTGAGAATTTAATCCTGGTCCCTTTAGAAGCATCCAGAGTGGCCAGTGCTCTTAACCACTGAACCATCTCTCCCGCCCATAGGTTTGGTTCTTAACACAGAGCAGCTCCCTCATAGTTCTAATCATTTGTTGTGTTGCCATCATCACAGTGCTGATCCTGTGAGGAGATCATGCCCCAAACACCCACATCATGTCATTTTTCTTACCACCATACATCAGTTCCTTAAAGCTAAGGAGATGGAGACATGGGAAGATAAGTGCTGGTCACTTCGCAAATGAAAGAAAGGACGGCATTTGGGAAGATGGCCACATGACGTTTGCTACAGAAGTTATCTTTTAAGTGCCAGATTTGTTTAGCTATTATTACCACATGTCAAAGCATTTCAAGGCACTTAACAACACAAACACTAGAATCTGTGTGCATTTAAGTTTCCATATGCATTTTCATTATATTTTAATTAAAGACTGAAATGGAAACTCTTTTTCTCAGCCAGTTGATAGAAAAGAATTTTAGATGGGCTGGTAAAATGTGATTTTTTGCTGCTGCAAAATAAATGTGGGTGCTCACTCCCCAGTTAGGACCAAGAGCAAACCAAGGAGAGAAACTACATTTGAACATGGAGCCTCTACATTAGAACCCCAACTCATCCAGCTTAGAACTGGGCATGGCTACTCAGCATGTATTTGACCTCTTTGAAGGTCTTCTTAGGTGGAGGTCATTTGGTGGTTAGTTTATTATACCTTTAGCCTAGGGTGGGTAGAAGGTGGCAAACTCTGGGTCATGAACAAAGTCAAGTCAGTTACCTGCTTTTTGTTAATGATACTTTATTGATACGCAGCCACACCCAACTCATAGTACTATGCAGTATTGAGACACTGTGACAAACTTGTATGTGTCCTCAAAGCTGAAAATATCTATCTGGTCCTTTAGGGGGAAACACTTGATAGACTGGCTTACTATCTCTGGATAATGCTCCCTAAATTTTTTGCATGTTGTAAACAGTTGAAACTTATTAATTCACTTGTGTATTCACTTGTCAAATATGGTTTCATCATTGTGGCAGGGTATCTTAGCTCAGGAGTTATGGACCCATGTGGAAAAGAATGTAATGGAAGATTGTGGGCTTGGTACACACCTTCAAGGAACTACAGATATGGGGTCTTGGCTGCAAATAACAGAGTCTGCTGATTCAGAGTGAAAGCGCTGTGATTAAGAGTTTATATAGTTTGCTGGGTGGTGGGCAAATCTCCGTGAGTTTGAGCCCTGTCTAGTCTACAGAGTGAGTTCCAGGATAGCCAGGGTGGTTACACAGAGAAACCCTGTCTCAAAAAAGAGTTTAGATAATTCTGAGAATTGCTTGAAAGACTGAAGCAGAGACACTGGGCTGGTATTTCAGAAACAAACATTTCGAATTACTCTAGAACACCAAGGACTGCAAAGCCAGAAGATTATAGGCAATGGTTTACAGCTCCAGAACCCTGGCTCCTAATGCATCACCCTCTCCACAAAAGGATAACTCACATCTTAGCGGTCTCTGGACTGAGCCACCTCAAAACTCTAACTCTAAACCATATAGACCCTAGCTGCAAGGGAGTCTGGAAAAGATTTTTCCATCTTCTAACTCATGGGTGTTAACAAAATAATTCACAACTGCTTCCCTGATAGTTTGTCTTGAGAGATAGATATAAAATGTTCAACTCATTTATTTCACATTAATTTTGAATACTTAAACATTACTTTGTAAGCATAACCAATGAGCTTGATTAAGATGGCCAAGAAAGTGGTGGTATGGGAGACCTTCCCAGACTTGTCTTTAATATCTGTCCATTATCCCCTAAGGTTACACAATTACCTTCTCTGGGAAGCCTTCCCAAGGTGGAATTGTCACCTGTCATCTGCATCCTCAGAATGATTTATATTGTCCAGGGATTTAGGCCTTTCATTGAGTTGTTAAATATCACATTTCTTTCTCTCTCTCTGTATATATGCATGTCTGTGTCTTCTATTTAGTTGTATGTCTTATTTTTGTTGCTGTTATTGTTGGAAGTCTCTGCATATACTCTGTTTAAAAATCCTGTTAAATGTGATGCTAGTGTTTTCTCCCAGTCTGTCTGAGTCCTTTCCCTGTGGTTATTCACATCCTCTGACATGTGCTTTGCTTCATGCAACTGCTTAAGGGAGGCAGAGGACGGCTCGCCGTCGGGTACAGCCGGACTCAGACCCTTAGGTCTGTGCTGGTGAAACCCCATAGGTGTTTTCAGGTGTGAAGAACAGAACTTCCTTTGCCTACCTAGGTGTGTTTACTTTCTAGGACTATGACAACAAATTACCACAAACTGGGTGGCCTTTTAGAGCAACAGCAGTTTTAATTTCTCAGCTTGGGAGGCTTTCAGCCATAACAAGGTATTAGGCTGTGAGGGAGTCTTCACTTCCAGTTGCTAACAGCATTGGCTGGATGGCAGGGCATTATGGATTATTATGGATTCTGCCTCCTGCTCTGACTGTCACACCACCTCCTCTGCCACTGGTTATTGGTTTAATGTCCACTTGAAACCTAAGATTAGCTTCCATCAAGAGCCATACTTATCTCTATAAAGATGTTATATCTAAAGAAAGTCACATGTATAGGAAATGGTGTTAGGTCGTGGTCCCACTTTTGGGGGAGAATGAAGGGGCATATTCTTATACCAAACACTGCATGTCTCAGGGGCAGCGAAATGAAAGCCTAACGTGTATACTGGGGGGTGGGCATGAGCTGTAGATGACGGAGAATGAATTCTGGGAAGGGCAGTATATTCTCAGGTCCCCAGAGATGAAAGCTTGTTCATGTTGGACATTGTGATTTTTCATATTTTTAAAAATCAAGTCCATCTCTTGAGGAATCGGGCAGTAGCCTCCTTATGGACACGAACCTGTATCCTCTTGTGGAGCTGTGCATTTGATGTCCTTGGGAAAAGGTAATCTCAGCAGGATCAAAGGCTGGTTGTTGATGAGCAAGTAAGTCAGTTTGTAAGACCCATAGAAACCAGCAGGACCAAGGGCAGGAAGACGACCATTGACTTTCACCATCTGTGAGTACCACATAGGCATACTCATCTACTTGCTAAATTTATTTGTAACCCCCTCCCAAATAAATATGCCTCCTCATGCTTATTTACAACAATGTGTGCCAAGAGGTGAAAGATTTGAGTCATGGCATGTTCACGTTCCCAGGCGAGGTCAAATGAGGAGATGCTCTTGTCTCCAGCTCATACTGTAAACAAGTTTGAGCCCTCAGACTGTAAACAAGTGTTCTCTTCACAGTCTCCTTGCTGCTGTGTTTTCACATTTTGGTGCCCCTTTTCCCCTTGGTGGTTTTGTTGTTTTAGATGGCACTTGAGCACGGCGCTGACATGCTGTCTAGTGTCCTGAAGTGGTGTGTCTTTCAGAGTAAGTGTAGGTGTTGGATCTCACTTCGTCTTAGGCATAACTTGCAGCGCTGAGGGTGGTGAATTCAGTGCTGAGGGAATCAGCTATGTGTGTTAAGCAGGCGTCTTTTAATACAAGCTCAGGGGACAAGATTGTGTATCAATCTGCAAGAATGTTGCAACCGGAGGCTTGCAAGAACTTAACCCGGTGTTTCCCTTCAGAGCAATGGTGGGTATTCTGTAACTCCGTGTTCACAGCAACTTTATGGACTGTCACTACAGCAAATAATGAGAGCCAGCTGTATCTGAAGGAACCCACTTCTGAAAATGATTAGAGAGCAGGACTGGGGAGAAAATGTCCTGAGATTGGCAGCCTCACGTCACATGAAGAAACCTTGTGCAATAGAAGCAAAGGTTGCTCTGTAGAGGCCCAAGATGAAAGGCAGTGGGGGCAAGATGGCAGGAGAGATGAACTAAGAACACTGAGAATTTACGATGGGAAATGCCCAGTGAAAAGCCTGTAGCACATACAGCAAGGGGTGGATCTTCGGGGATATTGGGCTGGGTGGCTTAGTGGTTGAGTGCTTGCCTAGTGGACGTGAGACCTTGTGTTCCATCCCTGGTAACATAAAGAAGAAAAGAATATTCACTGAGGCATGGTTTATGTAACAGCAAAAGTGTCCAACAATGGGGACGTAGTTAAGGCGACTCTAATGTAGCCATAAAATGAAATATGTGTGATTCAGCTATTCAGATGTTGTGAATTATTTTTTTGACTTAAAAGGAGTAAGACAGGAAAGGCAGGATTTAAAATAGTGCTTTTTATTTCTTTTAAAAAATGCATATGTATTTATTTAGAAGAGATATGTGTGACTCTAGTAAGGCATTTACGGATGGAATGAAAGTCACTCTAAGGATTGGGGATGCGGCTCACTGGTAGAGTGCTTGCTTAGCATGTATAAGGCCAGGGGTTCAATCCCTAGCTTGGGTGTGGGGGTAAGAAAGTTGCTTTGGATATATAAAAATGGGCCCTCTGAGGTGGCTCAGTAGGTAAAGGACTTGCCACTAAGCCTGACAACGTGAGTTTGATCCCCGGGATCCATATGATGGAAGGAGAGAGCTGACTCATAAATTGTTCACTGACCTCAGCATGTGCATGGTGGCACGTGCACATGATACCTACACACACCAAATATTTCTAATTAAAAATACAAATGCATCTGTTTGGACAGTGTCTGGTGTTTTAAGTCAAAGAAAAATCAAGTGGAGACAAACGATGATCTCCTAGGACCCTTCTTCCTCCCCAGTTCTCTCATAGTTACTGGCCTCCCCTGTGTTGCAGTTTTAAAAATTAAAGCCCCTGCAGGGCTCCTGAAGGTATTCTTTGCATTTTCCAGAACTTGACATTGTTAGAAGTGTGTGGGAGATGCTCCCTGCATTTTCCTTGGGTAGATGAGCTGTGAGTGTGGAGTGTAGAACTGGAGCCCTGTGCTCTATAATGGTGTGCCGACTTGAGACCCCTCTGCCAAGCTTGCGGTCCCCTGAAGGTGGAGAAAGAACTCGGGACACATTCATCACAGCACTTCAGGAAGCAACTTGAGGCTCATTCTACAAGTTCAAGGCCATTCAGAGACCAAGTTTAGGGTGGGCCAGTTGGAAATAGGGGGTCATCTTGAGGTGTTCTCCAAACTTCATATTGCATGGTGCACACCCCCAGCGCTCCCAGGGTATGTGGGCATAACATAACATGAACCAGTTGTCTGTTTTCCATCCCAGAGCTTCTTGTCTGCATAGTTTGCTCCCCTATCCACATGAGGCCCCAAGAGCTGGACAGATCCCAGCCAGGAAGAGGGATCTATCAGTGCTGTGGGTGCTGTCACTCCTGTGTGCCATGACTTCAAAGTCAGCTTCAGACATGCTTCTGTGGCCTCAGAAGGAAAGCAACCACTGACTCATTCTTCCACCCGGGGCTGGTGACACAAACCTCTGACATTTCCTGAAGCCACAGCACCCAGAAACAACGAACAGGCCCGAGCTGAGGTCTGTCTGCCCTGCATGAAGCTTACTGTTCTTGGTCTGCCCTAGTGTACTCGGAGCCTGCGAGGCTATCAGAATCTAATGCTCACCATCCTCCAAGCTTGGGAGGAAGGACTGTGTGACCCCATCTCCATGAAGAGTGGGAGAATTTTCCTCTCATAAACAAAACAAAGATGAGCTAGAGGGGTGGCGGCCCTCGGGGAAGGCTGGGTGGCCCTGTCCTTCAACCTCTGCGTTTGTTTCTCCATGGGGCAGATTGTGGAAGCTTCTGAGAGGCCGGAAAGCCTCCTGTGAGCCTTCGTCATCATGTTTGGTTAACTGAGCACATCGTCTCTTGTTGCTGGCCAGCGTTCTGTTGCTGTGGAATGGCAAACCGTTTAAACCCACATCCAGGGGGCAGGTGGCTCTGCAGAACACCCAAGGGGGCAGACGCTCCTCCTTGGTAGGCAGGCAGGGTGGTATGGGCTGAGCCCTCACTACCATAAGGAGTGCAGTTTTGGCCTGCACCCTGCCAGCCAGGCTTCTGGAGGCCCTGTTAGCTGTTCACAAGCTGATGAGAGAGCAGCGATGGTGGGGGTTTCCTCCCTACCCCCACCCCCTCATCTCCCTCCCATTCTCTCCTCACATCTTGCTGATTGCTCCCTGTCTCATTTACAAAGCGTTTCCAAACTTGCTGGGGAGTATGGGCTGCCAGTGCATGCCTCCACTAGGACACCATGGCCAGCATACCGCCACACCTATCACGTTCTCATTGTCACTCTGGAAGACTCCAGGAGGTCATCTTCCAATGGCTTCTCAACACTGTCTGCACTGGACTGTTTGGGGCCTGACTGCCCTTTCCCAGAAAATACACCGAGAAAGGTATTCTGAAGGCAGCCAAGAAGTAGAAGGTAGGAGCAGTCTTGCTCTTCAGGTACACATATGGGGTTCAAATATTTTTAAGTAGTGAGCATCTCCTATCCATCTGATGTGGATGTCTTGTCTGCCGTCAGGGAGGATCTGTGGCTGAGGAACTGGGTGGGAATGTGGCTGTGAAACTGTGCATTGTGACCCCCTGTGAATGGGGGCTGGGAGGGGTTGAGATGGCCTAGCTGGGGCTGGGTGGAGGAGGGAAGCCCTGCAGAGTGAAGGAGTGCTTTTAGGACCTCCCGGATCAGACATGATGTTATAGGAAAATATGCCGTGGCTGAGGAAATAGCATGCGGATAGAGAGAAAGCCGAGGGGACGGGGCGGGGAGGCTGAGGACATAAAGTAGATTGTCATCAGGGGTTAAGCTAGATGCTGCCTGGGAGGCTCCAGGAGTGGGAAGGAAGATGATGAAGGATGTTTGTATCCAAGGGAAGGGCCAGGCATTGGAGCATTGGGGTGGCGGTATTGGGGTGATGCTGTGAGCCACAGAAGCACAAGGACATTCATGCTGGCACTGAGCCACCAGTCCCTGGCCTTGCCTTTGGACAGCTAAGTGAATTGTTTCCTGGATGTCCCATCAGTGTGGGGCTATGTCCCCATGGTCTCTACCCAAAGTTCACAGTAGGAAAGAGGGAGCTGTCTTGTCTGTGTCCCTTTGGAAAAGGATGGGAGGGCTGAGGTCTGCCTCTTTATGAGTCTTGCATGGTGGAAGCTGAAAGGGACCATAGGACCACACTACCTGGCCACTGTACTCTCCAAGTATGTGATTTGGGTCAGTTACTGAGGCCACAGTTTCCTTACCTATAAAAGGGGAAAGACTTACAAGTTGTATGCTATATAATTAACCATGTAAAGCACACAGTTCAGTGGCATTGCCTATATTCAGAATTATGCACCCAGCTTCTGTCACCCTCAAACAAGCCTTGTATATATTAACAGTCATTCCCCATCACTGCTGCTCTGTCCCAACCCTTGGCAACCATTAATGTACTTCTGTCTTTATGGATTATGACATTTCATAACAATGTGATCTTCTGTGACTGGTGACTTTTAACATCATGTTTTCAAGGTTTGTCTACATTGAACATACCAGTACTTTATTCATTTTTATGGCACAGTAATATTCTATTGTAGGGATATACCATTGTTTTTATTTATTTATCAGTCAAGGAGCATTTGCATCATTTCTATTGGCTGAGTGAGTCTGCTCTGAACATTTGTGTACATGCCTTTGTGCAGACACTTTTTTTTGTTTTCAGTTTTCCTGGGGATTCATCCAGGATCACTTGGCTTTTTTATTTAACCTTATGAGGAACTACCAGACTGCTCTCCAAAGTAGTTTAACCATTTTATATTCCTACCGGTAATGCACGAGGATCCAGTGTCTCTACACCCTCATCAGCACTGTGGCTGGTTTACTTTCCTCTCACCATTACGCAAGGTGAAATAGTATCACTGTCATTCTGATTTGCATTTCCCTGTTGGCAAAGGAGACTAAACCTATAGTTACATCATTTCCTCCTCCGTTTCCTCCCTCCAAATTCTCCCATGTTCCCTCCTCCTTGTTCTCTTTCAAATTAATAGCCTCTTTTTCTTTAATTGTTGTTATACAATATGTGTATATATAACATATTGCTGAATACATAAATATAACCTGTTCTGTTTGTACAGTGTTGCTTGTTTGAGTGTTTTCAGTGCTGACCATTTGGTACTGGGTAACTAATTGATGTGTTCTTCTCTGGGAGAGACTATTAGTTGCCAGTAGTTCTTTGTCTAAGATGGAAGCTTTGTGAGGCACACCCGGCCCCATCCACTTTAGCGTGACTATTGGTGTCATCCTTATTCAGGTTATGTTTAGGCAGCCATGTTATTGAGACCTCCTGGGTGTACCCTGACATTTCTAGGAGACACACTCTCACAGTACACTTCCTGTTCTGTTGACCCTTTCCATCTTTGAGTTCCCTCTTCTGCAATGATCCCTGAACCCTAGGGGCGGGGCTCGTGTTTTGAATGTATCAGTTGGGACTGGGCTCTACAACTCTGCATTTTGATTGGTTGTGGTTTTCTGTAATGGCCTCCACCTGTTGCAGAGGTTAAACACATTGTCTTACTCTTTGGGGTCATTCGGGTGTCTTCCTTGAAGAAGTATCTGGACAGAGCCTTGCCCATTCCAGTTGTCTAAGTAGGTCTTAGATATGCTTGAGAGCAGAGCTCACACATGATATTCTGCAAGTTGCTTGTAGACTCCCTGGGATTGGAAGACCAGCCTCTCCTTTCTGAGTGAAGGACCTTTGAAAGTGACCTTTGAAAGTGGCCAGATATGGGGGTGGCTACATTTTTTTTTTTAGCTTTCCTCAAATAGTCCATTTGGAGGGGGAGGATAGATCATTAGCCATCCTACCTTAGTCAGATGGCTGACTCCCATCTGACCCTTTTTAGTGCTTTTCCAAATTCCCAAAGTGGGGCACACCTGCAGTGCATACCTGGCCACAGAGGGCCACTCCAGTGCTGCTCAATAGCCAGGTATGGATTAACAACAAGGACAGCTGAGACTCACAGGGTGAGGCCGTTTCTCTCCGGTATTGACACTGTACACTGTACTTGCCCAGATGTGGACAGCATAGGTCAACACTACACAGTCAAGAGACAGTAAACACTGAATGTTGGGTTGCCACCTGCACAACACAGCACAATACAGTAAACTCCTTGTTTTTAATAAGTAGAAGGAGTTACTCTTAAAATAGTGATAAAAGGTGTGGACACCTAAGAGCCCCATATTTGTTACTTATGCCATTAACTGCCATATGCACACGAGTATGTGCTTTTTCTTTATACAGCTAGAGTGGAATATGTTTATTGACACCCAAATCCTCATACACAGGGACTGCCACCACATATGTGTTGTACTATTGACTTATACATTATTTTGTACACAGACTAGATTTGGATTCTGGTCACCTGCAAGTACTCCCAAGAAGCTGCTCCAGAGAGTGTTGGCTGATACATTCATTGCTTGGGGACATCTAGACTCAACAAGTTCTGCCCAGCTCACATCCTCCTAGCACAACCCCCAAGGTATCACAGTGATGCCTTTGGTCCTCTGTCACTGTCACGTAACATTAGGTGGTGCTCAGGCTGGGCTTGAGCTTTGTTTTCCACTTACTTTTTTTATAACCAAACCAAGTCTCCTGGTATTTCCAAAGGTGGCCTCAGTCTTTGGTGATGAATACCTATAGATCCAGCTTGATACTTAGGTTTCATGTGAGCCTTTGCTGTCCCTCAAGACCCTTCTCAAATTCTGGAGAAAGCTATAGGGGGTTTGAAAGGTCATCTCAAAGTAGCTAACCCAAGTTTGGGAGGAGAGGGGCTGGACCTCCATCCTGATGATGTGGTTACAGAAAAGAAAAGAAAAAAAGAGAAAAGAAAGAAAGGAAAGGAAGGGAAGGACAGGAGGAAGGAAGGAAGCAAATGGTCCAGTACCTATGTGGGTGGAGACCTGGATGTCAGTTAAAATCCCCACAAAGGCTGAGCTGGTTCTAGAGGGAACCTGCTCCACAGCCAGTTGTCAATTAAGCTCTCCCACTGGTTATACACTCCCATTTGCTCCTCGTGGGCAGCTCTTTTCCTGGGCCATTGTATCCAAGTACTAGTCCTGGTGGTTCTGCTGGGTTTCCCCTTGTCAGGAACCCCTCCACGATACTCTCCTCACATGCAGGGGAAGTTCATGTTTCCTTCAGCAGAATGTCTGGCAATTGAGCCTCATCTGGCTTTTTATTTCTTTCCCCATCTTCACTGCTCATCGGTGTACCTCCAGGCATGTGGTTCCAACCCTATGCTCATTTTTTTCCCTGGGACCTCTCTGCAGTTCTCTGCATACCTGGGTTGTTATTATTCTGGCGCTGTGATAATTTGTGCTTGCTCACGTACTCTGCTGAGGCCCCGCTGCTTCCTTCCACCCCTTTTTGTGTCTGTAAGCCATCCAGCCATCCCCCACCCCATCCCAAAGGAATGTGGTCGGCAGAGTGCTCCAGCTGGCTAGCCACACCAAGGCCCCAGCCCAGGGCAGGCAGCTCTGGTCATCAACTCATTTTTTCCCTGGCAATGGTAACTCCCTGGGTGCTAGGGACCAGCTTCCCTTTCACCCACCAGCCCCGGACGGACGTCCTTTCTTCCCTAGGCGACCTCACACCTACTCCCTCAGGTCAGTCCTCCTCTGACCTCTTTGCAGATAGCTCACTGCTGTAGTCACCTCCCTTGACACCCTCCAGTTTGTCAGTGTCCCTCTATGTGTGAAATGGCTGAAATATGATACAGTTGGTGCCAGGGGGTGTAGCATGATAAATAAAAGATCCAGAGACAATATATCACCACAAGGGGGATATTATCCTTCTCTGTCTGCATGAGTTTTGAGGTTTAGGAAGCTCGTTATACAATCTATCTTTATCTGTCTTATGGATCACCTATCAATCATCTTTTGAGATGGGTCTCATAATGTCAGCGGACATGAACTCACTCTTTATCCTTAAGTAATGTTTGACTTTCGATCCTCCAGTCACTACCTTTCTAGTGCTGGCATCATGCATGTGCACCATCAAACTTGGTTTTCTGCAGTTCCAGGGATGGGACCCAAGGTTTGAACATGCTAGGCAAGCATTCTATGAACTGAACTGCATTACCAGTCCCAGGATAATGGTTTTAAAGCAACTTCTCTACTTTCAAATCCTCAAGTTCTGAACAGTTTGGTTAAAAGAGTGACTTGTGTTGGAATCTCGGGGATCGGACAAGTGGCTTTTATTTCCTGGTGACACCCCTGAGCAGTAAAAAGGGGTAGTGGGGGGTTTGACCTGGGGAGATTGGATCTGAGGGACAGGCATTAGATACCAAGATTGGGTGATATTCTAGAACCCCAGAATTGAGCTTTTGTTTCTCATCAAACTGTTATGTTGTATCTCATATGTTGCAAAGACAAAGCTGTTCTGGGTAGAAACTGGGGAAGGTAAAATAGGGTAAAGGACAAGGTCTTGACTCTGTTAATATCCCTGGCCTGTCTATTGCCAGGATGTTCCGTTTCTGTGTGCTTCCAGCCTGTGCAGATCTCCTACTCTGTTCTTAGTGCACACACGCTGTGTTTCATCTTGCTGAACTCTCTGCAGATCGCTGGGGGCTGTGTAGCATTTTGTTTGTGGAAGTATTCTTGTACAACTTAGCTGGTCATATTTGGAGTAGAATGAGTTTTCAGATTTTTTTTTTCTACTACAAGCTTTGTTGGGTCTTTGTGATAATCTCAGAGTTCCCTTAGAATAAAACCCCTCAGATGGAATTGGGGACCAAATAGAATGCCCTTTAAAAAATATTTTTTGTATGGGTGTTTACTTGCATGCATGTATGTGTACTGTATGCATCCCTGTTACTGTGCCTGGTAACCCTGGAGATTAGGGATGGTTGTGAGCCATCATGTGGGTGCTGGGAATTGAGCCCAGGTCCTCTGGAAGAACAGCCAATGCTCTTAACTGGGGAGCCATCTCTCCAGCCTGCCTTGTCTATGTGTTTAGTGGTTTCTGCTGGTGGTGTCATCCTTTACACTTAGTCCCAAGATGATATAAACATTTACATAGGTTTTCTCTGTTCTTGTCACAATGACTCCATTTGTGATCTCCTGTTTCTTTTTCTGTTTATTTATTTAAAAACAATCTCACTGTGAAACCCTGGCTGACCTGGAACTCTGTAGACCAGGCAGGTCTTGAACTTAGAGATCCAACTGCTTCTGCCTTCTAAGTGCTGGGATTGAAGGTGTGTGCTACCACACCAGCCTCAGGATACATTTTAGGATTTTGGAGCTGGGCATGGTGATTCACATCTATGATCCTAGCATGTGGGAGGCAGAAACAGGTAGATCAGTGAGTTTGAGGCCAAACTGAACTATAGAGCAAGATCCTTTTTCAAAAAACTAACTAGGCATGTAGTTTGGTGGTAGAAGATTTCCCTAGAATGTTCAAGCCCTAGGTTCTATCCCAGCCTTGGGTGAGGTGAAGGAGGGCTTTGGGAAGCCTTCTGAATGGCCCACCAGCAGAGGCGAAGAGCTGTTCTCCTTGTCAGGCTTAACCGTTGGGAAACACTTGGACCCCTGGCCTCTGTGATGAGGGTCAGTCTGTACTTTTTAGAGCAGTTCTCCAGCAGTGTGGAACACGGTGACTTCATCTTTGCATGGAAGAACACTCAGGTCTACTTGTCTCCTGACCCCAAGCTTTGCTAAGTGCATATCTGCCAGGAAACGCCAGGTCTGTAGCAGCCACGTCCCTTAGTCCCAGGACCCAATCTCATTCATGTCCATTTTTTCTTAAAACAAAACAAAAAAAAAACCCACAAAAAACAAAAACAAAACAAAAAAACAAACAAACAAAAAAACCCAAGAAGCCAGCAGCCCTGCTCTGCCAGCCATCTTCCTCTCCAGGATGCTTTCTTTCTTTACTGGGTTTGTCAAGCCCAGTTCTTAGCTTTCCCTCCCTGAGGCAAGGACTGTAAGGGGGACACTAATCTGACTGGGTCACCCTTTCTTCGGTGCATCCCTGGGTTGTTGCCATGGCAGCGAAGTGGACAGACATGTCTCTCTTGGGCCCCCCTTCCTTCAGCTTCTCTCTGAATTCCACTTCCTGCCCTCCGAGTGAGCTTGTGGGTGGGAAACCTGGTGGGTGGTCTGCCCAGATTTCCAAGAGATTGGTGGCCACACCTTGTACACTGCCTAATATGGACCCAGGCTAGGCTCAGACCACACTCAGCTGTGCTTTCTTTTCCAATGATGCTGACGATGATGGTGGTGACGAGGATGGAGAATGAACAGTTCCCATCATGACCAGACAGCAGCCGGATGATGAGCTGGAAATCCTACGCAGGCCTCCTCCCATGACTGAGTGCCAACTACTTCCTGCCCTAAAAGAGAGAGGGAGAGAGTGTGTGTGTGTGTGTGTAGTGCTCTTTTTGTCCTATTGGCCACGGTAGTAGAGTCAAATGGCTGAGTTTCCACACACCAAGGCCTGACTGCCTGGCTTTGAACACTGCCCATGCACCTACTAGGGTATTTGAACAAATTATGGAACTTTTTCTACACCTTAGTTTCCTTTCAAATGGAGATAATAATTAATAGGTTCAACATAAGGAGTTAGTAAATGATTATGTAATTATTTGCATGCACTTTACAGTGCCTGGCACATATGTGTGTTCATAGTCACTGTTGCTGTGTTTGTCATGTACATGTGTCTTTTTTATTTTAAGTCAGAATCAGAGTCTTACTAGGCCAATTAGGTTGGCCTTGAATATGCGATCCTCCTGCCTCAGCTTCCCAAGTCCCAGGATTACAGGTGTGCCCTGGCGTGCTGCCTAACTTTTTTTTTTTTAATGATAGCTTGCTATATAGCAAAAAATGACCTTGAAGTTATGATCTTCCTGCCTCTACCTACTATGTGCATGGATTACAGACATGAGTCTCTTCCTGCCTCTGCCTACTGTGTGCAGGGATTACAGCTATGAACCTCTTCCTGCCTGTGCCTACTGTGTGCAGGGATTACAGATATGAATCTCTTCCTGCCTCTACCAACTGTGTGCAAGGATTACAGACATAAACTGGGTAATACCCAGTTTATGCAACACTGGAGACCAAGCTCAGAGT
Organism: Cricetulus griseus; assembly: GCF_003668045.3. Lineage (NCBI taxonomy): Eukaryota > Metazoa > Chordata > Mammalia > Rodentia > Cricetidae > Cricetulus > Cricetulus griseus. Next base: position 82,175,120 of record NC_048600.1, on the reverse strand, counting down.
TTTGAGTGTGTTGGTCAAGTGCTCTTTCAACTGAGTTCTCTCCCCTGCTCCAACCCCCAACTCTCCCTGCCTTTTTTCTTTTTTCTTTTTTTGAAACATGGTCTCAATATATCTCATTTAGCCTTCTGGTTGTGGAGATAACAAGTATCAACCACCTTGACTGGCTAATGTGCCTGTTTTCTTCTTATAGCATACCCTGGAAGTTCATCTGGGGCATTTTTTTTTCTGCTTTGTGTTTATCATTACACAGCCTTCCCCAGAATGGAGCTTTAGTATGCCTCCTGCATTCTGTTCTAGACTTTTTACTGCATCACTGACTCTAACCTACACAAAGTCTTTAAATGAGGTGTTATGTTATAGGCAAGCATGAAGCTTTGGACTTCTAAGCTACTTGACAGCATTGTGTGGCTTATATAGGTGGCAGGATCAAGACCCCCCTCACACACACACACAGGCTTCCTACAAAGCAGAGTTGAGAAGAGTAGATGAGGTGAATGGGTGAATTGATGAGAAGAGAGAGCCTTTTGAGACAGTATAGATTCCACAAACTGAACACGGTCCATGGTGTGGGTGACACAGCTCGAACTCACTGACATTTCGTTTGTAAGGAAATGAAAAGACAGGGGTGGAGTATAAGGCTGTTTTGCCTGAGGAAGAAGCTTAAATATTCCAGGTGGACCCCAACATACTAGTGCTATGGTCGAGCCCCTTCTATCTTGGCTCAGTAAGGCTGGGACCTGCTAAGGATGGTCCCTGGAGATGGATGGCTTGGAGTTCAGTTCTGATGGCTGATAGCACTGGGCAAAGAGGTTATGTGGTAACCATAGCCCAAACTAAAGACACACCAGGCACAGGCCTTGGGACAAACAGCGTAGAAGGTCAGCTGTTGGGGACAAGAGTTTGGGGTAGGAGTCTAGGCAGAGTAGGCCATGGGGATCCAAGAGGCAATCTTGTGAAGGAGAGACTCGGGAGCTCTGTTTCAGCTCCGAGGAGCAATGTGTGACAGTCCACCCTGTGTCCCATGTCCTTCTCAGAGAAGAACCCTAGTGATGGAGAGGGAGGTCTGGGGGAGATAGAATCTACTCAGTGGGTAGGAGCCTAGAGTGGGCAAGTGAGAGAGACAGTATATGTGAAAGGGAGATAGGGTGTATGTTGAAAGCATGGGTGCTATGATTTGGGCTGTGTTTTAGTGAGATCACCCTCATTGCTTTGTGGAAAGCAAAGACAGAGAATGGCCAGAGAGCTATGGGAGGTTCTTAGAAGAGCTGGCGGGGGCTTGGGTGGACTGTGGTGGCCCCTGGGCACAGTGTATCTGTGTGGTAGGTGCTGCCACCAGGGCTTGATGAGTTGTTGCTGCAAAGAAAGGGAAGAGAGCTGTGACACAAGTTCCTCTCAAGTATTGGTATGAATCTGGAGTTTGATATCTCTGGTTCAAGGACACAGGATGAAGGTGAGGGCTATTTTGTCCCCTCTTAGTGGCACAGGGGAGCATGGCATAGGAATGACAGAGGTAGATAAGGGACCAGACTCTGGCTGGGATCCTTGGATGTCCTCAGTTCCTTAGATATTCTTGATCTTGGGAAACTTTGCAGGCAAGAGGGCCAGAGGAAGCCAGGATCAGACACCTCAAGCCTCCTGCAGCCTCCTTTGGGATCTGAAAAGTCATCTGAGAAAATGTGGTCCATTGCCAGTGACCTGAAGTAGCTTGTGACTTCTAGGGTCTGGGGGGGGGGAGTTCAAGTTCATCCAAGGGCACCCCCTAACGTAAGCCTCTGCTGTTTCTTTGGTTCATCAGGGAAGTATGGAGGGTGTGGGAAGTGAGGGGGTGAAAGGGTGGGGTGGTAGGTGATGACAATGGTGCTTGTGACATACAGCCTTGGGCCTAGGAGCCAGCTGACACGATGGAAGACATGATGATGTCCCTAAAGCTGGCAGCCATCTTTAGCCCATGAGCTCCTTGCAGTCTAGAGCAATAAGAATGTCACCATCCTTTCCACATCCCTTCCTTGTCTCAGGCTCCTGTAGCTAAATTTCTCCATCGGAACCTAAGGCACAGCGAGTAGATGGTTTCTGTTGATTCAAGCTGTGGGAGGAGGAAATCTCTTGCCTTCTTGCCTGGTCTTTTAGTGTCCACAGGAAGACCTTACTCATTTTGTGGGGCCTCATAGAGTATTCTTTCCCAGCCCAGTTCACAGGGCCATCTGGCTGGAGTTCACTTAACCCAATTACGGAGTGACAAAATCAGAATAGCTGAGGAGCTTCAGGGATTAATAGGACAGAATAGAAGCTAGTTAGGCAAAAAGCCCACTGACTGTTCATTCATCCACAGTGTTGTGGGACGGAAGAAAGCAGGTCAAAGAATGAATCAAGGAGCTTGCAGCAACATTGCCTTACTGGCTAATGCCTTCCCCCCTCTGCTTGCAAGACAAGGGGTGTTGCATGATCCCCCAAGTCCCTTCCTGCAGTAACACTCCTGGATGTGAGGATGATACAAAAATGCAGGGCACCAATGAACACCTTTGTTTCATTGTTGCAGAATTTAGATTTGGGAATGTGAAGAGCACCCAGCCAGTGTGGGTAGGCTTACCGCAGGACTTTCGGGGTCACCATCCAATGCATCACAATTTGTAACACCCCATCCAGGGGTTCAACACTTAAAAGACTCCACTCTGGTAAGTGGCCAGGGAGTTCAAGCCTCATGAAATCCAGACATTTAACCTAAAGGCTCCAGAGAGCCAGGGAGGAGGGAGGAGCAGCCGGAGGTGGGGACCCTGAGCTGGATATGGAGGAGGGTGCTGCAGAAGGTCTCAGGACTGGCTTCCGGTATGAGCACTGGCTTGTTCATTTGCTAGATGCTTGCTTCTCTTTGGAAGGAACGTCTAGCATTCTAAGTGACGTATTGCATTTCTTCTGTCTTAAGGTTCTATTGGGACTTAGGCTGATTGCATGTGTCAAGAGAAAAAATATAAATGAAAAGTACATCAAATTCAGTGTCTTTGACCCTAAATCTCTGTTTGACACTGTTGCCCATGCCTGTGGTGTTCCCCATACTGCCACTTCCTGGACATTTTGGAGTCTATTCTCTCTGAACCCTCTGACTGCCATATCCCATTATGCAGATGGGGCATTTGTGAGCATCCTGCTGACACAATAGGGGAAGGTCTGCATCTCAACGTTGATGAAATATAGGAAATCTGGCTGTAATGGAGGAGTTGAAAGGGTGTGACCTCACAGGGTGAGTGACAGTGTCCAGACCTCCTCTACTAGCCACTTGCCTGGACACTGGATCTGGAAGATGTCATGTGTAGGCAAGCACCTGGAATGTTGGTACTCATGGTCCTTGAGATGTTATATTTTGGTGCCTGCAAGCCATTGAGAGTTTGCTCAAGTACCTGTGGTGGTAGTCTGGTCATTCCTGGGTTAGGGGTGGCTGGCTTCCTTCCTGTCTCTATCTGCTAGGCATTGCCTGCAGTTTTGGGTTCTCAGCAGCCCATGCTCTGGGCCCCTCCTTCTCTCCCTTTGATTGTTAATCAGCCATGCACTTCCACGAACATAGTGCACTTCCAGCTGCAGACTTGTGTGCTTGCTGTTCTGACTGCCAGGAACGCCCTTGCCTATGACCCCTCAGCTGCTTTCAACCATTCTTCTTGATGCGCATACTAAATGTGTGGCTCCCAAGGAGGGGCCTCCTTCCCCTATCATGCCCTCCTCTTGTGTTAGAATATGAGTCCTCAAACACAATGCCAGTCTCTGTGCCTGTCCCTTGGACCTGCTTACCACCATGTTTGACACCAGGCTGTCCTATATATTGAGTAAGCCAGCAAGACAGCTAAGAACATGTCCACATCATTGATAATGTGTGTCTCCATTCTGCTGCAGGGTCAGATGAGTGTGAACCAGTCTGACTCCTTTTTTTTTTTTTTTTTTTTTTTTTTTTTAGAAAGGGTCTAAGTACCTCTGGCTTGCCTAGAACTCCTTATGTAGCACAGACTGTAAATGGGGTTCTTAATTGGTCTAGATAATAAAAAAGCTGGAGTCAGATATAGAGGGAAACACAGAGAGATCAGAGAGAAGGAGCAAGTCCTAGCACACCTTACTTCCTTAGCGTCTCAGCAGACAAGAGATTGATTTCCTGTTTCTTCCTGAGTATATCCTGTTTCTGCCCAGCTACCTCACTTCCTGTCTGTCTGTACAGACCTCCAGACATCTATGGTTAGCTAGTGGCAGCCTCCATTCTCTTACCCCCCCCCCACAGGCTTTATTTGTACAAGCAAGCTATCACCACAGTAGACTGGTTTTGAACTCACCATCATCCTGCCACAGCCTCCATCCAGAGTGTGGAGATTACAGGTGTGTACAGTCAAACCCAGCTTCCCTGGTGTGTTTTAAATGCCTCTGGTTAAGAGTTCTGGCTAAACCTGGGCACACTGAAGGTTGGATGTGAGGTCTCATCAACCTGTCATCATTGCTGATCATGGACTCCCAAGTGCTGTGCCAACTTCTCCCAAACCCTGCACAAATGTTTAATCTTCTCCTCCCACCCAAGACAAACAGCAGAAAGATCAGCTGCTCATGAACAAGTCCAAGGGACTTGTAGCTCATTGCCTGGACCTGTTAAGAACTCCATAGAGGCCTCTAGAAAGGCAATGCCACGGCTCTCCTGTTTCACCTGGAGAGGTGATTTGGACCTGCCAAGTCTGCCAAGTCTGGTTGGGTGTCCATCTGAAGGGTTTGTCTTGTAGGTTCTGAGCAGTCATCAGAGCCACCTCGCCTGGCTCCTTGGGTGACTTCATGATGATGAGTCCAGGCCTCAGGTTTTCTGAGCAGTTAAGAGAGTGTCCTGTCCTTCCAGGGGACCTGAGCTTAGTTCCCAGCATTCACGTCAGGTGGCTCACAACCTCCTGCCTATAGCTCCGTTTCCAGGGAACCAGATACCCTGTTCTGCTCTCTGTAGCTGTCTGCATGTTTGCTTAGACACACATACAACGCATAAATAAAAATAAACCTTTTTTTTTTTTAAAAAATAGAAGTTGAAAAACCCCAGCAAGCTTGGGAATGGATATAGTCTCTCTCTGAACTGGTTGCGAGGTAACACCCCTTTACTCAGGGGATCTCTAATGAAGTTCTTCTGCCCCAGAGTGAGTGGCTTCTTGCCTCCGTCCTCAGTGCTCATTCATTCACTTTTGCCAGGTTTTTGCACACTCACCCTCATCTCTTCCTGATCCTGTTGTCAATCTCTAGGGAAGGCCACTGTCCTCTCTGAATGTGTTTGCCATCCGTTCCTCCTCTGCTCACTCCTCACCTGTATCCAGATGTTTCCTGTGCAGCCTCCCAGCCAGTGAGACTGCACCTGTGTTCTCATGGGCCACTCCTTCACGTCTTTGGGTCTGTGTACATCTCCCCCCCCCCCACTATTCTTGGAGGACTTGGGCTCAGCAGCAGTTCCGTAGACACTGTCATGGTTACCCACCTCCAGGCTCTTCCAGCCCCTGCTCAAGAGCAGTACCCCCCAAACCTCACAGTTTCTTCCCACATTGATGGCCCAACCTGGTTGCATTAGTCTGTGCATGGAGAAGCATTCTTTTGGCAGGGATTGGGCTTTCATTTCTTTTGGAGCTATTGAGGCCCAGGGCTCCTGCCACAGGACACAGTTCAGTATCTGCCCTTAGAGCCCTGTCCTGTCAAATGTGTCTGCTTCTACCATTTACACGGCATGTAGGGGACCAGAGGTCCAGGGTGGGCCCACCATTCCTTCTGAGCACCATCTCACACCTATGCACTGAGACAAAGCTATACTCTGAAAGCAGCAAGAATGTTCCTGGGTCCTGTACACTCCTATCTTGAGATGCTTGTGCTTACCCACCGTCCTATGGCTGTCACCTGTGGCACCTGTCCTCAGCTCCTCTGGGGTGTTCTAATCATCTTCCTCACCTCCCCCCTGGTGTCCAGTTCATCCTGTGTTCTGGAATCCTCCTAGAGTCAATCAACCTTCCCCCATTTTTGAGACCATCTCACACTCTAGTTTAGGCCAGCCTCAAACCTATGGGAGTCTTCCTGCTTCAGCCTCCCCGATGCTGACATTCCAGGTGTATGTATGTCTTCACATCCCTTGGTTTGTTTTCAAAGACATTAGTCTTGGCTGAGGACGCAGTGCAGTCAGTAAGGGGCTGGCCTAACATGCCTGAAATCCTGGGTTCAATCTCTCAACAGTGTGTAGAGATATTCACCTCTAATCCCAGCACTCAAGAGGTGGTGGTGGGGGATCAGAAGTTCAAGGTTATCCTTGGCTGCATAGTGAGTTCAGTTTCAAGGCCAGTTCACAAGCCCATGGACTGGGTTATGTGAGACTCCATGTTAATAAAAAGAAAATGGAAAGGAAATCAATTAACCTGGATGCCCCTTCTTCCTGCCATTGTCTTGAAAACAGGGAACACTCACTCTGAGATGGGAAAATTCCGGGGAGTCAAGGCTATGCTCTTCCTGGAACTTAAGACACATTCTCTGACTCCTCTGTCACCCCCACTGTGGCACAGAGAGGGAGGCAAGGAATGTATGAGGATGTAAGAAAACATCCAGTAACTCCCACCAAACTTGCCCCCTCTGAGGTCTGCAGAGTCCCACAGCGCACAGTTTTCCCACAGACTGTGTTTTTCCTGTGCCATTTTTTCCACCTGGACTTTCTGGTCCTCTGCCACCCATTTTCCATCTGTTCTTCAGGGCCACTGTCAAATGACACCTTCTCCAAGAAGACCCCTCAGATACCACATAGCAGGGGCCTGTTTTCTTCCACATTGTTGAGGGCTGGGATTTGGAATTAACTCATGCATTGCCCTTCTCCCCCTGCCAGACTCAGACTCTGGAATCCTACAGCGCTGTTGCTGTTTGCTTTTGCCTCCTCACCTGCCCTCCTAGGTCAGTTATGTGATGCCACTGAGCAGCGCTGGCCGAGAGAGGACAGTTTCTGGCTGTGTTCCCAGTACCTAGGTGGAGCTGCCTTGTGGTAGGCACTGGAGAGACTTTTCAAGGGAACGAATAATGAATGAATGAACAAACAAGCATGTGGAGCACACTATTCCTGGGGCTGGAATGTCTCTACCATTAAGAGTTGGTCAGCATCTCCAGCATTCTCAGTGTCTGATTGGGGGAGTGAGATAGATGTTTCTGGATGCCCACATCCTTGCAGTGAGTTGGGCAGGCTCTATTGAAGTCACTAATCTCTCGCAGGACACATACAACCAGATTTGCTCATGTTTCCTTCCCTGCCCTGCCTCACCTTTCCCTACTAGGAGTCCAACAAGACCTCTGGCTTGCATGAACTCCTCTCTCTCTCTTTTCCCTCCTTCCTTCCCTCCATCCTTCCCTCCCTCCTCGTGTGTGTGTGTGTGTGTGTGTGTGTGTGTGTGTGTGTGTGTGTGTGTGTGTGTGTATTCCAGCCAGTGACTCTTAAACTGTGTTTAAATGATTGCTCAACTTGAAAACCCCTTCAGGCTGGTGTCTGGGGTGGTTTGGATCACTGTTGAGCATTTCATTCCTTTCCCCAAATTGCTCATTATTTCATTTGCATAAATTTTAGTGGTGAGATACTGCTCCAGGCCTAGGTAGCTCAAATAGACCTCTTAATGGGGCAGTCGAGACCAGTGGCGGGGATGTAGTCTTGCCCCAGCACATGCGTCTGCAATTTTTGTAGACTGTCCCTGACCAGAACTCTGACAACTGTGCACTCTGGAGGAGACGAGAATGTTCTGCTTACAGGAGGCCAGCGCGGGGCTCCACAGCTGCACCCCAGACCCTGCCTTTCCCTGACCTCAGCCTGTCCCCCTCTCTCTGCACCTTGTCACCAAGGACCCCAGGTGGTTAGGAGACAGAGGCCAGATGGACTCCTGCTTCCACCTGGGATTCAGCATCTCTTGCCGTCAGTCAATCTATCTGCACCTCCTCATTGGGCAAGGGGCTGGATGACATGTGTAGGAAAGGGGCAGTTTGAGCTGCCAAAGACAGGAGGGCATAAGATGAGGCAGCTATATGAGTACAGGCAAGGGGCCTGGCTGTGGGAGGGGAACTCAGGGCCTGTGGGCTGAGGATGGGGATCTATAGAGGGTCACGGGGGCTGTTTGGAGCCCTCCTCTAGAACTGAGCTTTGCACAAGGTGTGCTCTGGGGGATGCTGGGAACAGACACATGCAGGACTCCCGTGTTCCCTTGGGTGGTAACTCTTGTGGTTCAAATATTTCCATTTCTTAACATGGGGAGTAGCAAATGAAGGTTGGGAAAGCTGAGCGGGACACATTTATCAGTGCCATGGAGGAGGGGCTTGACCAAAGAGAACCAAGTGATTGAGTGGGTGAACCGGAACCCAGGTTTTTAACTCTGGGGAAAATTCAGGGGTGTTTGGGAAGGTTGTAGGTACCTCATATATCAAGCTAAGATATATGACTTTTAGGATCTGGGGCCAGAATGTGTTGGTGATTGATTGAGGGACCTGAGAAATGAGAGAGCGAAGTGAGTGTTGGAGGAAGGAGTGGGCTAGGAGCTCAGGCCTGAGTCTGCAAGCAAAAAGTGGGCAGATGGATGGATGCCCCAGCAGGTAGCCTGATCCACACCACACATCGAACATGGAGCCCTGCCTTTAAGGTCACAGGCCAGGCTGAGGGAGGATGGGCTCGGCCTTTAGCTGGCAGGCTCCATCTAGAAGTCACATAGCCCTCACCAGCTTCATGATAAGCCAGAGGGTCCATGCTGCCCCACAGGGTGTTGTTTTTTCAATATCCCCTTCTCTAGTCTCAGTCAGACCAGTGTCTCATGGAGTTTGCCACTGTGATCTCCAGTGTGTTTCTCTGCCCAGTGAGTAGAGGAGACCATAACTACCTGTAGTAGTATTCAAATGAAACACTTTCATACTGTGTCCCGATGCATTATGACTTTGTCTCTGTCAGTCTACCCACCCACTCATATATGCACCCCTCCCTCCCTCCCTCCCTCCCTCCCTCCCTCCCTCCCTCCTCCCTCCTTCCTTCCCTCCCTCCCTCCCTCTCTCCCTCCCTCCTTCCAAGATCCACCTACCTGTCCATCTACCCATCCATCAAGAATGAGTTTACTTCATGCTTATTATATGTGATACATTTTGGTACCTTAATTTGCTTCTTTTTTAAATATTGTACATAATTCACTAAGCTGGTCCAATAACCTGCTAGTGACTTGTGACCTACGGATTGGTAAGTAGTAGTCACAGTGGAAAGTTAGCTGCTGGCTTAGGGGTGTTTCTGAAAGACCATGTCGGAGGTAGGGGCTGTGTGTGCCCTGGATCACCAGGAAAAGGCCAGATCCTTGCTTGGACTGTAGTCACATAAGGGGCTCAGGAGCAAGAGTGGATTGCCCTCTCTCAGCCACTCCTTGTCCTGCTCTGGCCATGCAGCAGAGTGGATGCCCTGACTTTGGAAACAACAGAAACCAACTACAGAGGGATTTTGCTTTTAAAATCAAATAAAAGCTTGGAATTTGAAAAGGTACCACTGTGCAGGCTAGTGTTGGGGTCCCCCGTCCTGTAGCAGAGCTCACAGAGATGGCCTGACCTCAACCAGGTTTGCAAATGCGAGTATTGGTCAATACCCATAACCTTGAGGTCGGGTTTGCCAGCTCTGCAGGACTCTGAGGACAGGGGGAAAAGGCAAGGTTCCTTCAGGTAGCCAGTCCCCCTCTATGTAAGGGCAGATGAGGAATAGACCTGGCACAGAGAGGGCGCAAACATCCCAGTCTGTTTTGACTCTTGGGCTAGCTGGCAGAGGATCAAAAGCCTGAATTTGTGGCAGTAAGGGCTGCTGGTGACTTGGCCTAGAGACAAGTGGAATCCAGGAGAGACTACAGGTGAACTACAGTTGAACTGGACTTAATGGGGGACCAGGTCATTGGGCTGGGGGTAAGGAGGATGTGGCAAAGGTGACCTGCAGATTTCTAGTTCGAATGTGTGGGTAGATAAGAGACAATGGTGGAAGACCACTGGATTTGGGAGGAAATATCATGACTTTGATCTTGGACTGTGAAAAGTTGCAAGTGTCTTTGAGCGATCTGAGATATGGAGAAGGAATTTGGGATAAACATGCCAGAAGCTCAAAGATATCTGGACCGGATACATAAACTTGGGAGTCATCACTCCTCAAGAAGATAATAATTGAGTTGGGTGAGATTACCAAGGAAGATAGTGAACTGAGAGAAGAGGAGGCCCCACTTCTCCTAGAAGCAGTTCAGCATTAGCTACAGGATAGAGCAGGTTGAGCCCAAAAGGGAGTCAGTACTATGGGGGAACAAGGCTTATGTGCTAATAGGAAAATCAAAGGAAGAGAGTAAGGTCATCCCTGGGCACCCGAGGGACTGATTCCAACACCCCTGTGGGCAATAAACGTCTCATGCTCAAGTCCATTACATAAAATGGCACCAGGTTTGCATAATACTGCTCTGCACATCCTCCTGTGTGTTTTGCATCATCCCCAGATGACTTCTAACACCGAATACAGTTATTTGAGCACTCGTCTGTGTAGGCTCAGTACAGGCGCAATTTTTTTTCCTCAATAATTTCAGTCTGATGAGGCTGTTGTATTGGAATGCAGAACAACAGAGAACAAAGAGCGGACTGACTGCATTGCTGGAGAGATGAGCAACATTGTCTAAACTGCTAATGGTCTAGAAAGAGAAATGAAGCTATCTGGTGACTTACTGTATGGTAGGTGCAGGTGGCCTGAGCTTGGGAGCAAGGAAGGTTGCGTGTCGTGGATTGGGGTGAGACAGTGGAGGGCTGAGATTGTCAGTGAAGAAAGGTGTTTTGTAAGGAGAACAGCCTGAGCATCTAAGTAGGAGGAGAGTTGGGACCAAGGGGAAGAGATTGGTCTAAGGCACAGCTGACAACTGGCTGTAAGGATAAGAAGGAGGATATTATTATCCTTAATGGATGTGACCTTGGGGTTGACTGGCCACTTAATATTAGGGCTTCCGTTTTCCCTGAGAACAAAAGGTGAGGGCACACATTCCCAGGAGGGACTTGATAAGGAGCAGAGAGAGAAGGGTTGACCTAGGAAGTATTTCTAGGAATGGGAGAGAAAGTTGATGTATCCCGGGACAGATTCTTTCATTTATTCACTGACTCACAGGTGTCACTGTGTACCTACTGAGTTCCAGACTGTATTCCAGATCCCAGGTAGATATCAGCGAAGACAACAAAACAGATGAGAAAGTCAGTGGAGCTTTGAGCTAGGTCAGGAAGCAGAGCCAATGAATCTGTATGGAACGTGTGGTTGGCCTTTTATGTCCAGGGGCTCTGCATCCATAGATGGAACCAACTGCAGATTGAAATGGTTTTGAAGAAAATTACAGGCTGGGGGAAAGTATGTAGGTCAGTGGTAGAGCATGTCCTTAGCATGAGCAAAGTTGTGGGCTCAATCCCCAGGGCAATGCCACCCTCCGTGCCAACAATAACAACAACAAAACCTATATGCATGGGTTGGATGTAGTGGTACATGCCTTTGATTCCAGTGCTAGGGGGCAGAAGCAGCAGAGCTCTGTGATTTCAAGGCTAGCCTGGTCTACATAGTGAGGTCCTGGTCAGCTACAACTACATAGTGAGATTCTGTCTCAACAAAAGGAAAATTAGGACTGTAGTGAACAGGTGTGGACAAAGTTTTCTCTTCATGATTTCCCAGACAATAGGGTATGATACAAAAGGCCGTGTGGGAATTCTGTTGCAATCCTATGCCCTCTTAGGAGACTTTGACTGGAACAGCTTTAGCTTTTGTTGTTGCCAGGGTCTTGGCACTGATCCCCCGTAGATACGGAGGGATGATTGCATATGCTATAAGGTAACAACCAATAAAGTTGTTAAGTAAAGCGCGTGGATGTGCTGAGCTGAAAATAAAGTCAGCGCATGGCTGCTTCTAGATAACATGTAAGCACATGTCTCTCTAAGGTTATGTGTGCTTTGGAGGAAGAGTGCCAGGCATGGATTTAGAGGACTGGGGTCGTGGGTTCGGGGTTGTAAGTAGGGAGGATGCTGAGGAGGGGGAAGCTGAGTTAAGACTTAAGGTGGAAAGAGAGTAGAAGGAGGCTGTCTGTGGAAACAGGTAGTCATGAACTGATTCATGTGTCCGTCTTCCTGGGGCGGGTTTTGTGCAGAAGGGCTGGCAAGGCGTGGAGCAGATAGGGGAGGAGGTCGTGGAGAATTGCTCAGGGACTAAGGGCCCAGGGCTGTGACTTCTTTCCTAAAGTAGGCATGGCTCAGGGATGGCAGCCAGGCCTGGAGTAGAGAAAGACAGTTATGGCCAGGAAACTGGGAGCGGGTGGTAGACTACAGCTCAGGAAGACATTTCCCCCGAAAGTGTTTTACATCACTGGAGCTTGAGGGGCACACAACACCCTCCCTGGGGACTCTGTCAGCCCCTTGTTCAGATGCCATTCAGTTCTCATATCAGCAACAGAGAACATTGAGGTGTGTGTTGGTTGATATGCCCCTTTCTGTACCTCACACCACCGTGTTCCTTTTGGTCCTTGGATTAGCTGCCGTCTTCCTCCTTGCTGATAAGTCATGGCTCGCCCCTCTCTAAAGGCATTCAATTCTGTGTAAACGACTAGCAGGCTACTAGGGAAAGTCTTTTGTGTACTTGGAGAGTTGGCATGGCTTCAGTATTGCTCTCACTTGTGTTCAGATGCTTTGGGTTCTGGGAAGGAGAGGTTGTGACAGTGACAGACCCTTAAACTTATGAGTATGGGCACAAACCACATCAGGCCAGTGTAAGGACCATCATATGTTAAACCAGGAGCCCTTGGAGACAAGCTGGCCTCACCTGAGAGGCCCTGAGACTCACTGGTAACCTAAGAACACTGCCATTTGCTTTTTATTCATCCTCCCGTGATGGACTCTAGTACACGGACCACCTCTGAGTCCAGTGTCTCTGACATCTCTAGTAGATATGCCGGGAATGCCTGGAACAAGTCTTGTCAGTCATGGTCATTGTAATGTCAGCCACTGTTGGCAGGTGGGTATCATCGCTGCTCTCATTCCTAGATAAGGAAGCCAATGGATGAGAAGTTAACAGACAGCCAAGTTCAAGTGTCTTGTGCTAGCCTGTGGCAGATAGGATCTGAACCTGCATGTCTGGCCCCAGATTCACCCTCTTCCTTGACTCTTTAGGATGAAGCTGGGGCTAAGGACCTCTGCTCATCTGATTAAGAGGGGGGGGCATAATTACTTCTCTTTTCTGTTCCAGTAAGGAGGAAGAAACAGCTCAGGTGACTGGCCCAGGCCACAGGTGGGAAGTGAGAAAGGCTGAGTGCCTAGCTTTCTTTGCACCTGCTACCTTGCCTCAGTGGCATTTGCCAGTGATACAAATGAACACACAGCAGCGAGCTGGCCCATACTCTAGCCCAGTGAATCTGCTTTGCAGCTTGTTTGCATTTGTCGAATTAATTTGCTTTCCAGACAGAACCACAGACCAGCGTCCCTGCCTCCTCAAGTATGCCCCTCCCTTAAGGGTCCTAATGTTTGCCCCATGGCTCCCAGTATGGAGCTGCTGGCCAAGGGAGGGTCAGAGTGAGAAGCAGCCAGGCAGGCCAGGGCCAGGGGCCAGCGATGAGGCTAGCACTGCCTCCCCCTGAGGCCGGCCTGCTCCTCAGCTGGTGCTGGCGCATGAAATCTGAACTCTGGAGGGAAATTTACTGCACAATAAAGGAAGAATGGCCCACTTTGGGGACAATTAAAACCACATTACTGTGGAATTACAGAGGACGCCGGGGGAATTAGCCACATGCAAAGCAGCCAGGAGTGCCAAAGCCAAGAAATGTGGGGCGATCACACAGGGCTCCTCTCCCCCAGACTTGTACAAGGGACCTGTCTGGTTTTCAAACCCTGGGAAAACATTTGCAAAGACTACCTGAGGGTAGTCAGAAGATAGCCCTGCCCAGCCTAGCTTGTGCCCCTAGTACTTCTGTTCATGTTAGAGAACCAACCAGGTCACTGAGTTAAGTCTAGTAAGGACAATTCTACTTTTCCGCTTGCCCATAGGGACTGGGAGATGTCTCTGAGTGGCTTCCAGTCCCTTTACTGCTGTGAGTCATGTGAACTGCTGGGGCCTCAACATCTTTAGCTGTAAGATGGGAGGAGGCAGTTAGACCTTCCCCACCTGGTGCCTATGAGCGTGTTAGATGGGCAAAGTATATAAAAATCAGGCCCCAGACTCTCCATCTTTTTAAGATTTGTGGCTTCAGCCTACAATCCACACTGCCAGAGAAGCTAGTAAACAAGGAGGACCCTAAGAGAGACATACATGGTCCCCTGGAGAAGGGGAAAGGGTCAAGATCTCCTGAACAAATTGGGAGCATGGGAAGAGGGGGAGGGAGCTAGGAGAATAAGAAGGGGAGAAGAGGAGGGATGCAGAGGACATGACAGAGCAGAAAGGTTGAGTCAGGGGAAGAATAGAAGATAACAAGAATGGAGATACCATAATAGAGGGAGACATTTTAGGTTTACAGAGAAATCAGGCACTAGGGAAATGTCTAGAGATCTACAAAGATGACACCAGCTAACAATCTAACCAACAGAGGAGAGGCTACCTTAAATGCCCTCCCCTGATAATGAGATTGATGACTGACTTATATGCCCTTATATGACTGACCCGATAGCCCTCATCCAGCAGCTGGTGGAAGTAGAAGCAGACACCCACAACTAATCACTGAACTGAACTGGAATCCAGATGCAGAGAAGGACGAGTGATGAGCAAAGGGGTCCAGACCAGGCTGGTGAAACCCACAGAAATAGCTGACCTGAACATCGGGGAACTTTTGCTCCCCAGACTGATAGCTGGGTTATCAGCATGGGATTGATCCAGACCCCAGGAACATGGGTTTCAGTAAGGAAACCTCAGAGATCTACGGGACCTCCTGTAGTAGTTCAGTACTTATCCCTAGCATAGGTGTGGACTTTGGGAGCTCATTCCACATAGAAGAATACTCCCTGAGCCAAGACACACGGGGGTGGGCCTAAGCCCTATCCCAAAGGATACCATAGACTCTGATGACACCCCGTGGAAGGCAGATAGGTAGGGTTGTAGTTGGGGGGGAGAGTGGTAGGGGAGGATGGGAGAGACAAGGAACTGAGATTGTCATGTAAAACAATCTTGTTTCTAATTCAAATAAAAATCTGCAACAAAAAAGAAATGCATGCAGATCCAAAAAAAAAAAAAGATTTGTGGCTTCTTTTATTGGAGTGACAATCTGGTTGGACCTTCATATGCTTGTGTTCCACATTGGAAGAATCAACCAGCCTCAGATCAAAAATATCCAAAAGGCATTTACATCTGCATTAAAAGTTCTATAGATTTTTTTCCTTCCTAGCATTTCCTTAACTATCCAATATAGTCACTGTTTGTGTTGTAACTGGTATTGGAATTAATCCAGGCATGATTATATAAGGTATATAGGAGGATGGGTAGGTGCTAGGGACTTACAAGGGACTTGAGCATCCTTGGATTTTGGTATCCATGGGGTTCAGGGTTGTCTTGGAACCTATTCCCCATGGGAATACACAGGAAACAGCAGATGGAGTGGGGGCTCTTATAAGGTGCAGGGTGAGGACTCTAGAGGCAAGCCTCTTGAGGCTGTGAAGATTAAATGGCCCCAGGGTGCACAGAGCCACTCTGGGCACATCACCTGTTTACAGAGAGAGTTAGCAGCAGTGGCAAGTGTCAGCTGCCCTGTCTGTGAGTACTGATCAGAAGTGCCACCTCGAGCTCTCTGTTGTCTACCACATTCTTCAGACTATGATTTCTGGTGTTTCTGCGATTTCCTGTGTTCTATGTCTCCTCTTTCCTAGACTTCCATAAGCTCCCTGCTCCTTTTGGACACGCATGAGTTCTAGCTTGTAGCTCCCTTCCCCTTGGGGACAAGGCCTCAAGAAAGGAATAGCCTTTCTTCTTGACACACACGGGACCTATACCTAAAGCAAGCATCAAAGGAGTTAGGCACCTTCTATTTCTTGACACAGGCTCCCCTTTCCGGTAAGGGTCTGTCCATTTAGGGGCTCTTGTCTAGACTCTAGGATATATCATCCTTAAACCTGGGGGAAATGTTCAGCTGTAGTAGACAGTCATATTGGTGCATTTCTTCGGAAGGCCAGTCAATCCCGTTGCCTTTGAAACCCCCAAATGTGGCTGAATTTATTTGTTTGTTTGTTGCATGTGTGTGCCAGAGCATGTGTGTGGAGGACAGAGAGCAACGTGCAGGCGTTGGGTCTCTCTACCATGGAACCATGTGAGTTCCAGGGATCAAACTCAGATTGTTGGGCCTGACAGCAAGTTCCTTTATCATTCCTGTGTCTCTGTTGCTTCTCTGCATTCATAAGCCAACTCAGCACAGAGCTGCCATTGGTATCTCCAGGAGGAAGAGTTACAGGCTTCTGTGGGCTGTGTGCTGCCATAATGACAACACCATTCCAGAAGAGCTGTTTGGATCTATTTTCTACAGAAAAGCCCAAGGTTTGCTTGTACATCTTCCGTCTCTTCCTCATAGGCACAGTGCTCACTGTAAGGAGCCAGGCTACTTGTGGAATTGACCCCAGTTCTAACTTTTGAGCAAAAATATTCATTGGGCCAGACCTAGTGGCAAGCCTGTAACTGTCTCTCACCCACAAGGCTATCTGTTTGAGGTCCTCTGAGTTGGAAGGTTTTACCTCCTCTCCATATCTGGAACCTGTTATCTTGTCCCTCTACTTGAATGTCTCCAGGGATGGCTAGGTCACTCAATTCCAGGGGTGGCCTATTCCAGCTCCCTTGGTCAGCTGAAATCTGCTGTCCCCTGTCATTCTGTATGTGTGGTGGGTCACCCACATTCTCTTCCAGGACATGATTTTTAATTAAAGTCTTTAATTATAATCCCATAAGCCCTTTACTGATCTCTAAATAAATTTTACCTTCTGAGTTGATTAAAATAACCAGATCCAGAATTGGGGCTCAGATTTTGACGAGGTCCTTCACAAAGCATGCCCTGATGAAAAGCTCTTTTGTTACTTATTCTGAGCCACTTAGGACACACTTGCTTTCGTACACCCTGCCCCATAATAGGGAGATCTTTGCACTCGAAGTTAAGGCATTCTAGGAATAAGTAAGCTTCCTGGGTACCTGGGTGGGGCAGAGTGGCATGCTCATTATTTCTGTATGTCACACATCAGGGAAGCTGTCCAATGGGCAGTACCTTCCCTTTTCTGGTATATCTCCAGGCAAGTGGCACACGTTTTAATCCCAGCATTTGGGAGGCAGAGGCAGGCAGATCTTTATGAGTTGGAGGCCATTCTGGTTTACATAGTGAGTTCCAGGACAGCCAGAGCTACATAGGGAGACCCTGGTTTGAGGACAAACAAAAAGAGGTCACAGGATTTCTGTTGTGTTTTAGTACAGGGAAGGACAAGTTGGCAAAGAGCAAGCAAGCACTACGGAACCAGACAACCCTTTAATTTCTATAAAGCACAGCAGGACTGCCTTGTTCTGTGGGATCCCTTTGACTTCTGGGACCCACCAGTGCTAAGACCAGTAGAGTTGCCTTTGGAAAAAAACAAAACAAAACAAAACAAACCCACAAAACTGCCACGTGGAACCACACAACAAGGCAAGGATTGGGCTTATGAGGATAGGGGACCTGTGGGTGATAGAGGACTGCTGTGCAGGCCTTAGGGTGTGTGAGATACTAAGCGTCACTTCCTGCAGTTCATGTTGAAGTATGCATCTTGTCCCTTGACTGGTAAAATCTAGCAACTCTGGTCATCAAATGAATTAGGAGATCGAATGTTAGTGTAGAATGACTCACCAGAACCCTGGTGTCAGCCTGCCTCCTTCATGGTCAGGGACCTGTGTCAGTGAGGCTCTTGGCTATGTGCAGTGTGGAGTTCCTGTATCAGTGTAGGCTGACTTGTCTCTGGAGCTGAAGACCCAAGTCAGAGTTAGCCAGAGGGTTGGGTTAGCTAGCTGATCAGGTAGAGAGAAATGCAGCCTCAGCTGCGGTCAAAGGACAGCTTCATCCTGGAATTGCATATCCTCCTCTTTGGTATAGAATGGAGTAGCTTCAAGTCATTAAGCCCTCTATGCCAGCCACCCCCCCCATCACTACTGGAGTCGCACATGCGCCAGCCTTGGTGATGGGACCCATTACAGATGGGAAATGACTCCAGGGAGCTGGGAGCCAGGCTTGGCTCGTTCCCCTGGCAAGTCAGCTCGCATCCGTCCAGCTCATGGAGCCTGTGCACCACCTCTGGGGAAAGCGATTGGAAGGAAGCCCCCATGCTTCAAGCAGGCATCTGGCAGGGCATGTGAGTCACAAGGCAGAGGATTTCATGGCAGTGCCTTCTCCTCTAGGGAAGGGGGGGATGAGCTCTTCTCAGACATGCTCCTTTGCTTTGAATATTATCTGCCTTTAGGAAGGAATTCCAACAGCCAGGGGGAAGGACCATGCAACTCTTCCCTGGGGAAAGAGGTCTAGAGAGTGCCCTGGACTAGTTAGGTGAAGAGTTAACCATCACTAACTATTGCCAGGTCGTTGGCAAAGTCTCTGCCACATTCTTCCCCTCTCTCCCATAAGAGGGTAAGCTAGGGAACCTTGGAAGGCCACTCCTGTCCCAAGTTCTGTGTTGCCCTGGGTGAACAACATCTCCTTTCCTGTTTGGCTGATGGAGCTCAGTCATGAGTGGGAGTGGGGTGAGGTGTTTCTTGTATAAGTCACTCTCTGGACCTCCATTAAAAACATGTGTGGGTGGTCTGTCAGCATGTATGTCTGTGCATCATGTGTGTGCACCACCTTATCACCACAGAGTCGAGAAGAGGGCATTGGGTTCTGTAACAGGAGTCACAGACTGTCTGTGAGCTCCTGTGTGGGTGCTGGGAATTGAACCTGGGTCCTCTGGAAGAGCAGCTGGTGCTGTTAACCACCGATCCACCTTTCCAATTCCCTGGACCTCCATTTTGAAACCTTTCTTAAATGCCCTTGAGAATAATGGACTTTGCATCTCTTCAGAAATGGGCAGCTGTGGAAGGTTCCAGAGCAGGGCGGCGACGAGTTGAGAGGAATGTTTGAAGTGAGACTTGGAGTGAAGGATTGCTTGGAGGTGGGGAAGGCCTGGAATTGGGAATGGTACATAGTGGGTCAGGGATGACCTCCCTGGGGGAGGTGACAGGGCAGATGGAGGCCCACCCTCCAGCTGCCTGGGTCCAGGCTCTGGAGCTGGTGGATGTGAGGAGGGCTGCAGACAAAGAATTGATGACTGCTCCTGGCTTATCCAGACCTCGGCATTTCCTCCACAGAGAGGGCTGGGGAGGAGGGTGTTTGTGCAGTGTGAACCCTGAGTCTTCCTGTGCAGGGAAGGCCCGGGACAGTTAGGAAAGGAGCATTTCAAAGCCTTAGGGGAAGGCGGAGCAGCCAAAAAAGGGCAGGGGAAAGAAAAGGCTAAGATGTTTACAGAGAAAGGAGTCAGTGGAAAAAATGACGGCGAGGTCAAGGAGATTTGGGAGATGGCCCTGCAGTCAACAGAGGGGAGGGGACAGTGGCCTTACACAGGGGGGAGAATGCGCCTCTAAGCCTTGGCTGTACTCTGGGGACACTCCGACTCCAGGGCCTTAATACTTCCCGTGGCCCCGGGCCCAGCTTCAGAAATGTCCTCTGCTGCCCATTCTCAGGGACTCTGTTCATTGGAGGGTCTCCCTGTCCGCTGGGAGCTGTCTCTGCTCACAGAGGGAGACGGGGCTGGCCAGACTTCAAGCTGTCTGTCTTGACCCAAGGCCTTTCTCCAGATGCCCAGAGGCTAGGCTGGGTGGGGGCCCCGGCTTTCTTGGCAGCTTCTTTGTCTGCCTGTGGACAAAGGGGCCGAACCTTTCCCAAGCCCTACACAGGTGTGAAGAACTTGTTACTGTAGTGTTTGCTCTGCCCTATTAGTGGCCTGAAGGACTGTTGACAGAGGTCTGCTTTGTGATCAGACTTGGCTAAGGCTCCCTAAGCCCTCAACAAACATCGGCCACTTATCTGAGAGACTTTATCAGAAACCATCTAAGCCGTTCTTTGGCAGGCAGGCCTCCCTGACCCACTCACTTGGGACATTGCATTTCCAAAGCACTTCCCACATATTTTTTTTTCCTTTCTCCTACCACCCACAGCATCCCTGGTATCAGAATAAAGCCTTGGTAAGGAAGAGGTAGTCGGGTTTATTTTCAAATGGGAACTTTGGGATAAAGGGCTCTTTAAGCCTGCCTTCCAAGAGGACACACTGAGAGGGAAGGGGCTGCATTGGGAGAATTTGGCTTCAGGGTTTCTGGGCTGATAAGAATAGAACGCCATTCACTCACTGTTCTTCAGTCTTCTGTTAGAGCCCTTCAGTCTGCTCCAGCCTCAGAGGATACTACAGCATACTGCCGTGCCCCCGCCCCCAGAGTGTGTGTGTGTGTGTGTGTGTGTGTGTGTGTGTGATGATTTCCAATATGTCATGGGCTACACTGAACCAGTCATGGTAACAGGCCCTGTGCATACTTTTCCTGTGTCTGTAGGAGATTAGTAATAACTGATTGTTAAACAGATCGATTGTAACAATAGACTATAATGAAAGTTATGTGGCCGCTGTCTTAAAATAGCTTAGCGCCATGCCATGCTCTCCCTATCTCGGTGGTGTGGGAAGCTGTGAGCTGAGTGGCCTCAGGTGCTGTGATGTATGGTTGGATTACTGTTGACCCAACAACGAGTCAGAAGGACCGCATCTTCTCAGGTCACTGACCCAGGACAGGCTGATGGGAAAGCTCCAAGCAGTGGGGACCACTCACTTTGCTGTTTGTCCCAATAGTTTCCTTGGTCCAGGACCCTAAAGAGTGGTACCCCATTCCCATGCTCTCCCTCTTTGGAAGACCCAGACATTTACCATTGCCATTTGCCACACCATTTCTGGTATCATT
This sequence comes from Cricetulus griseus, assembly GCF_003668045.3. NCBI lineage: Eukaryota > Metazoa > Chordata > Mammalia > Rodentia > Cricetidae > Cricetulus > Cricetulus griseus. The sequence goes on along the minus strand of NC_048600.1, from coordinate 82,154,170 downwards.
ACCCTGCCAAGACTTGCCACCTCTACCTGCAGGACTCCTTCCTGAGAGCCATGGTCTGCCTGCATCTTCCCCTTTCCCTGTTGCTCGCTGTGTGCAGCCCAACCTGTGCTATGCCCAGAGTCCTCACTGCATCCTGAGATACCCCTGTCCTGATCTCACAGATGGGGCTCCGTATCTGCTGCTGCTGATCAGCAAGTCTGTAGTACAATGTGTCTACACATTATGGAGAGGGAGGGGGCCCACAATACAGAGACAAGGTCAGACTGAATGAGCTCCTTTTTCAGACGAGAACATACAGGCTCAGTGGGGCCAAGCAGATGAAGAGGCTTTCACTTGGTGTCTTGCTCTTTCTTAGTGATGGGTGGATGGCTGCATGCAGTGTGACTTTTTAAATATATGTAAGTTATAGTCCCATGTACCCTGCTCTCTGTGAGCTCCCAGGACGTGGGGCCTCAGACATTCTTCTTTTCCCCACTTTCTCTTTAGAGCAGTGGCTTTTGGAGTGTGGCCCTCAGATGGGCAGCATCCCCACTACCTGGGACCTTGTTAGATGTACACATTTTCAGCTCTCCTCCCCTGAGCCCTGGAGTGGGTGGCCTTGAAAGATTATTCAGGGCTATTTCAATTGAAAACCATAGCTGGAGAGAAGGAGGAGGGTGCTGCTGTCTTGAGAGAGGGGAAGGGAGGTAGGGTTGACCCTACAGTGGCTACCTCCTAATCAGGTCCCTCCAAGGAATTCCGCTAACACCTGAAGAAATGAATGGGTTAGTCATGCCAGAGGGGTAAGGTGGGAGGCATCATTCAGAGTCCCCCTCTCCAGTCTTAAGGTGCCTTCCCTGACTTTCACGTTCACTAGGATCCCCATGTACTGCCTAGTGTGGGCTCTGTCCTGCCCCTGTGGAAGGGACTTGTTGCCTGATTCTTCACTTAGATAAATGAGTTCTCTTAGCCATGTATGGGGACCATGTTTGCCAGTGGTTTTATTAAGTTGAAGTTAAAAAGAGGAAGCTTCAATGATTGCACTCTTAAGAACTCGACTGGGACCAGACTCCTCTTGTGTCATGCCCACTGTGTCCTCTTAGTGGTTGCCTGTGCCCTTGGGTTCTCTTTGACTGGTCTTCACTGCACTGTCTCTGGCCATTCGGCATCTCTGGTTACAATCTATAATCCTTGTGTTAATAGTGAACCTTGGGCTGAGGCAACAGTATTAACTGACCACACCTGGCTGTCTCTGGAGGCTCTGTCCTGCTCACTGATGCATCCCAGTTCCTTGTGTAGCTCCTGAGTTATAGTAGCATTCGATAAATATTTGTTGACCGCCAGTGGGGCCTGCAACTGAACTTCCCAATTATAAAGCAACACCTAGAGTCTCCCACGTAAATGTATGGGCCATCAGGGTTACCTTGATCTAGCTTAGCACCAAACACAAATTACTGTATCAGTGGTTTGGGCCCATCTTGCATCAGCCTCTCTTCCAAAGAGAGGCCTGGGAGAGCTCAGCTCAGCACCATTGCTGGGTACAGACAGGTGCCAGGTGTGTGCAGTCAGGGTTGCTCAGCCGGACCTTTTAGGAGTTGCCACAAACTAGGCTCAGAAGACACTTACTGTAGGAGGAATGGTTACAATTCATAAACAAGGAACAGCCAATTTCTAAGTAAATAGAGTAGCAAGGTCATAAATAAAAGAGAATAGGAGTAGCCTCCAATTCTTAAAATAGTTCTCAAATATTTTTATGACTGCACCAATTAATTAAGAAGGTTTTTTTGTTGTTTTGTTTTTGTTTTTTGTTTGTTTGTTTTTTAAATGAAGCTAGAGCTCTGTCCACTGCCTCCTCACAGGACCCCTGCTGTAAGCACCACCCTCACCTTGCTACAAGGCACTTTCTCCACAGGGCGACAGTCCAACTGGTTTCTTTACCTGTTTGGTTCCATCAGTCAACACAAATCCACAGGCCAGAGGCAGCAGCGTGGCCTGGGAGTTTGTCAGACATACATCTGCAGGAACTGGGGCTGTTGTTCAGTTTGTAGAGTGAGTGCTTGTCCAGCATGCAGACAGCTTTGGGTTCTGTCCCCAGCACTGCATACACTGTGTATGGTGGCAGACACCAGCCTATAATCCTAGAAGAAGAGGCAGGAGGATCAGAAGGTGGAAGGACACCACCCTTGGCTACATAGTGAGTTTGAAGCCAGAGAGAAAGGGGGCTACATCTGGAACTTGGCATAGGGATGCATACTTACAATCCCAGCACTTGGAGGGCTGAGGCTGGAGATCACCACAAATTCAAGGCCAGCCTGGGATAGACAGTTATACTTTATCTCAGAGAAAGAGAAGCATCTGCATGCATCCCCAGCTGGACTGGTATGCAGAGGCAGTGGGAACCGTGAAGGTAGAGCGTCCTGGCCAGTCTCTGGCTCTCCTTCCAGGTCCTGTCCTGGTCCCAGATGGACCCAGGAAGATGACTATCTCCTGACTGACTATCCCAGCAGCTCTGCCTATAGCTGAGAGATCCCCGGTCTTTCATGGACCTGTCTTCCCTCTGGGAATAGACGCACTACGAGGCAGGACTCTGTCTTGCTTGCTTCTGGACCTCCTAAAATCAAGCCAGAGTAGGTTTCTTTTTCTTTACATAGCATGCCCAGGAACAATGAGGGAACCCAGAAGTGCTGACCATGTTTGACTGATATATATGCTTTGAAATGTGCCTCTGAGGGATCACAGAGAGCTCAGGGTGGGGAGCAGTTTCTTTTATAGAAAATACCTAATCTGGTGGTGGCTCATGCCCTTAATCCCTGCACTTGGGAGGCAGAGGCAGGTGGATTTCTGTGAGTTCAAGGCCAGCCTGATCTACATAGTGAGTTATGGGACAGCTAGAGCTGAACTGCATAGTGAGACCCTGCCTCAAAAACAAAAACAAAAACAAGAATAAGTAAATGGAAAGAAAGCACTCAGCCTGCGGATAGTGTTTTGTGGGTTATTTTTGTCAGCCCAGAGGCAGGCAGGTAAGCCCAGAATTCTATTACCAATTGTATAAAGAACACAGACAAGTTTCTCAAAAGAACTGCTCCAGAGAGGAAGGATGAAATGAAGCCAACTGCCCATCCATCCACCCACCCACCCACCCACCCATCCATGGTTCTGTGTGTTAGGAGGACAGAGAAGGGGCTCTGGGTCCAAGACCAGAGCCTCTGAGCAGGCCCATGACCAGATGGTCTTCCTGTTTCCATTGACAAACAGCCATGCGAATTTTGGAGAGTCAGGGTCACATTATGAATTAACAATGCTGCTGGGTGCTTTCTGGACCTGGGATAGTCTTGGTAGGCATGTGTCTTAATTTATCAGGTGTTTTGTGGAGAGAATCAATACACCTATTTTTTTTTTTTTTGTAAACTCATCAAATAGCTGAGACTCACTTCCCTGTATTCAGAGCCCTAGAGAAAGTCCATGGCATATAAATAAAGGTTCTTTTCGCTAAACTACTGAAGTCTATCTAAGTGGAATTAAATTGTTATATCAAAGTACAAAGATTAGTTTAAATTAGTTCAAAGCAAGACTACAGGAAAATTACAAGACTATGCCTTTGGGACGAGGGCTAGGCAGCAAATCTTCTTGGTCCTACCTATCTACTTTCTGACCTTCCTGCTTGCCTCACCATCCACATACCCATTCATTCAGCCACCCCATCCACCTTTCCATCCATCCATTTCATCCACCAATTCATCTCACTCATTCGTCCCATGGGTCCATCCATCAACCTGTTCATCTATCTCCCCATCTACCCCATCCATCCATCTACTCACCCATCAATTAATTCTCCCACCCATACCCATTCATTATCCGTCCCTGCATGCATCTTCTCTCTTGAGTGTTTGCTTTCTCTCAGTTGTACAGCAAAAATGTAATCAAGGCTTGCTGTGGGCTTAGTAGATCAAACCCTCTCCTTGTCCCCAGTGAAGCAACAAAGTTGATTAAGAGCATCCGTCCCACTTGATCAATGTGTGCTCCTCTGTTCGACCATTTCATCTGTTAAGAGAGGAGCCCCCTTGGGCAGTTCTCCAGCCCCTGCCTCTGTATCTCACACAGTTCATGCATGGACTAGCATGCAGCTAGTGTATATGTATGTGTGTTGAATATAACTCAGCTGCAGGTGTCCAGGGGCTGGGTAAGTTCAGTTGACAGGAGAGATGCATGAAATGGCTTCAAGTTGGAAGTTAAGGACTCAGAGGATGTTTGGCTCTTGGTTCCCTTTCTCTTTCTGTTGGGTTTCTGGTTGGGGGGGGGTGAAGCTGGGGAGTCCTTGCTCTTCTTACTCCTTCCTGCCTTTCCTTGGGACCCCGAGATAACAGCTACGCAAGATGAATCTGACTTATCTCAACATGCTAGCTAGCAGGGACATAGCTGAGTTTATCTGGATACCCAGATAAACTACTAAGTCATACCAGTGGTGCAGGGCTCCTTGATCTGGGCCAGGCTGGTCCCCCAGGAGGGTCTCTGCTCCCCCCTACCCCGTCTCTCCTGGGTTGACCTCTGTTCTTACAAGGCTGCCCTTTCCTTCCCGCCTTGAAATCTGATAATGAAACTAATACCCAATATTTTTGCTTGGGAGAGAAGGAGGAGATAAACAGGAAAGCATGAGGGATTAGGGTGTCTCTCTGAGGCAAGGCCTGCGGTTGGTGAGAGTTGGGTGACACCTCTTTGTGGACCTGAGGGATCCAGATGTGAGCCACTTTGTCCAATGCATTTTTCCGTTTGCGTAGAGAAAATAAAACAAAGAGAAAAGAAAACAAGCTGTAAAATACTTTGCAGAAGTCTGAGCATGGGTAATTATCACTTGATGTCCCCTGACAGCCCCAAGGGGGGGTAGGGGGTGCTTTTTGATGTTAGCCTTGGAGTTTTCTTTTGTATGACCAGTTGTTTGGAAAGAACCTTTTGTTGGTGTGAGGTGTTCATGGAAGGATAGCTTGAGCTTTCCCAAGGGTTATGGAAGGCAGCCTCATACTCCTAGAAGGCCTGTGGGATGCTGGACAGCTAGAGCGGGGCATGGGGATGTGTGTGCCCCCAAGAAGGACCAAAAGATGCTGCTATGAGACCTTTCTGTATACAGGGGAGGCCTAAGGGGAGTGAGACCCAGGATCCTTGCAGATTCCTGGTCCTGGGCAGGTACACCAGGTCTTGGAGTTTCTGTTCTTGCAGGAAAGATCCAAGTTCTGGCCTGAGTTCAGGTTCACCCGTCCTGTATGGTGATGCTGGTCATCTTCTCTGAGGCAGTCTAACAGCAGGAAGACCAACCTGCTGCAGGCCAGGGCTCTACTCACTGACTTCTAAGTGCTGGCTGGTTGGTTCCCACATGTCTCTGAGTAAGTCCTATCTCTTGTCTAACTGAGTGTGGGGTGGAGATGCAGCTTCTGTGTGTCTGTTTCAGATCATCCCTTGGGGATACCTGCTCAAGAACACTTCAGTTCTTGGAAGTCAGAGTTGTTCTCCAGTCCAAACCGGATTCCAGCTGCTTTTGGACTAAAGGACAGGTGGTACCTTGATACCCCCACCAAAGCCCTCCTCTACCTCTGCTTGACTATTAGTCACCCATTTGAGTGACTAATGGGCACATGATTTGGGGAATGGCTCTTGGAAGAACATTTAAGGACGCCTGTAACACCAGAGAGCAAAATCAAAGTGGCACAGTTGTAAAGAAAAAAAAAAATCACAAGTAAAAATAGCATCCAGTAAAACCATTTACAGCTTATATAGTAGAAAAGGCAAATGTTTTAAGCCAACCATAGAGAGCAGAAAATTGGGCCATGGTGGAGACACAAGAAGATAATACCCCCTCTTCTGTAATCATAGACACAAGTAAATATCATGTTCGGCCTTTTCCCCAGACAGTTTGTAAACTTTTTTTTTTTAATGCTGACACCAAATGTGTGTTGTTCTTCTTTTCAAGGGTGTGGTGAAATAAGAGCTGTCACTTCCTGCTAGAAAGAGGCAAAGCCAGTTCAGCCTTCCTTGAGGGCAACTTGGAGTTTTCGATCCAATGTTAAAAATACGGAGATCCAAACTTTAACTCGGCACTCTGCCTTGAGGAATGCACTGTCCATCAGTAGATGTGCATGTTCAAAGGTGGCTCAGGGATTAACCCTGAGCTGCAGGGAACAGCTTGCTCAGCGAGTCCATCCATCTCTCACTGAAGACCCATATTAAGCCATATTTGACACTAACGATTGTTCATCCTGGGGAAAAAAAGGCTACAAGGCTAGATGCAGACAGGTATGACCCTTATTTCTAGAAAATATGAAATAGTCCCATGGCTGGGGCCAACATAAAGCCGTTGTGCTCACTGTGGTTTGTGGAAACGTGAGTGAACTTTTCCCTTTTTGCTTTTGCTTTGCAGTGTATGACATTACACATTTCTTTAGAAATTCCATAAAATGTGCATAGAACAGGACAGAGTGAATATGATTAAAGCATGCCGTGTGCCACGTGCAAAAATGTCATGATGATGCTTGCCGTTATGTAAGTTTAAAAAACGGAGGGTAAGGTGTGTCTGAGAGTGATCCAGTGTGGTTGGCTTGCAGCTGGCAGTATCCTAGAGTCTGAAGCCCAGAGAAAGCAGCTGTGGGGGAGGGGTTGATCTTAGCGTGAAGTAGAGAGAGCCCTTTGGGGAACATGCTGGGGGTCTCTGCCAAGCAAGGGCTAGAGCTGAGCTTGGAAATGACACTGAGTTTGTACCCCCTGGATGGTAACGCAGCTGTAGCCACATGAAGAAGGGTCGTCCTAGAGGAAAGGAATACATGCTGGCCTTGGAGGGGGAGGGACACCCCCACACTTGTCATGGTCTGGAAAATGAATAAATGAAGTAGGACAGAGTGGGAGCCTGAAGATACAGTGAGTAGGTCTTGCCTGTTAAGAGCACCAAGGCTGTGCTAAATGATTTTGACTTTGTCCTTATGGACACCCTCAGGTTGGTGCTTAGAAACCCCGTTCTGGTCGCAGTTGTCTCTGTGAAGTCACCATAGAACTCCCTGAAGACACAGGAATTCCATCATGGAATCCCCTCTGTAAAGTGGCATTGTGTTTGCACATAGCGTACACCCATCCTCCTATGGCTGTGTAAATGAAACTCCTTATTAGAACTAATCTCTAGGTGGCTTATACTGCCCAGTAAAATGTAAAAATTGTACATTTCAGTATAGATGCAATTTCCCCCCAGATATTTTGGTTCCACGTGGTTGATTGAATTCTGCAGATACAGGCTGACAGAGGCAGGATGGAGAGGAAGGGGCAGATGTGCCGGGGCAGGCGTGGGGGGGGGCGGCAAGGGAGGGCAACACTTCTGGGTCCAAGTAGAGACCCCAGACTTGGAGCTGTAAGTGAGGGTTTGTGGCTCATGAGCGGAGAGGTGGTATGAGATGCAGGAGGTAGGTCCCAAGGACATCAGGGCAGGCAGCGTGAGGTGCTGACTTCCGAGCTAGTGCACAGACCTGGGAAGTGAAAGGAAGTGGAACGGGCAGGGAAGAACCATAGAGAGGAAAACTGGGGGGGGGTCTTCTGTGGTGCTGGATGGTGGGGTGGAGAGGGGCAGTTGACTCCAGAGTCCCTGGTGGCAGAGGAATGGTCTGTTCCCACTGTTCCCACTGAGGGACTTAAACACATTTATTTCTCCCAGCTCTGGAAGTTGAAAGTTCAAGATCATGGTGTGGGGAAGACTTTAACACATGGATTTCAGGAGGCCTCAGTGTGGTACTGTGGCCATGAGGAAGCTAAGGAAAGGCTCCCAGAACATAGGACTGTCCTGCCAGGAGATGGAGGGAGACCTGGGATGGACCTCTTTCTAGGGTGTTGGCCTTCCCATCCCCTTGTGCTGATGGCTTCTTTCTGTTTTCCCCTGCAGCCTGCAACTGCAACCTCCACGCTAGGCGCTGCAGATTCAACATGGAGCTCTACAAGCTGTCAGGGCGCAAGAGTGGGGGTGTCTGTCTCAACTGTCGCCACAATACTGCAGGCCGCCACTGCCACTACTGCAAGGAGGGCTTCTACCGAGACATGGGCAAGCCCATCACCCACCGGAAGGCTTGCAAAGGTAGGTTGTCTTGGGTCAGGGAGCAGGGATTTTTCAGGGACACTGGGTTCCCTCTCTTCCCCTTCTCCTTTTTAATTTTTTTCTAGATCCCTTACAAAGTGGAGTAGACCAAAGCATCCAGGGGTGTACACACACACACACACACACACACACACACAGTCTCTTTCTCTTGTTTCTCTCTAGGCCTCCCTGGTATTTGGAGGTGTAAGCCAAAACAACAGGGCAATGGAGACACAGCTCAAAGAAGAAAGTAGAAGGTGCAATGCCTTATGAGGGTGCAGGGCAGGGCTCCCAACGCTTCCCCCTTTGCCTCCCTCCTCCTCAGCTTCTCCTCAGCACAGGTGTGCTGCATACCAGAGGAAAGAGAGTCATGTTCACCAGGCTTACCGTTGTTGGGACAAAGGACCCTCTTTTTCCAATCCCTCGCAGACACACTCCTTTGGATGTGTGTGTACTGCCTCCACCCCCATCACACAGAGACACATACTCAGTTGCAGTGAGGTTGGCAGTTTCAGGATCAGGGTCTCAGAAGGAACATTTAATCCATCTGCAAATAGCTTTACTTTTTAGGACAAAAAAATTAAAAGGAGACGGGCAACTATTTTTGTTCACCGAAGCAAGCATTAATGTTTTAACTTTCTGCTGTTTGTTTTTCTCTCACCAACAAAAATGAAGCAAGCAATGGTCAGAGGACTCAGAGGAGCTGATGAAATGCCAGGGAACTGAATGAGGTGGGGTGAAAAGTAGCAACGCCCCCCCCCCCCCCACACACACACCATTAGTTTTTGGGAATTCTTTCTCTGATGTTGGGGACTGGGCCTAGAGCATGTCTGAGCATGTTTACATCTGAGGGCTCCTTTAGGGACCCCGATCCAGGAGGGTGTAAAGCATGGCAGATAGCTTGGGTGAGCAACTACAGTGAATGACCCGTCCTGGATACTTCTCAGTCTCTGAATGAAGGAGAGGTGCTGTCTTCATAAAGGGAAAAACACCAGATGTTGGGACGCCTATGTGAAGAACGACTATAGAACTCCAGGGATCCAATGCAAAATGAAAATACAGGGTTCTTTATGCAAAGATGATGATGAATTTCAAAAAACAATGGCAGACCTTCAACCAGGAGTGTGCCCTTCTGATCATGTCTGCGTGTACAGAGAACACTTCCTTGATAACCAAACTGCAACACAAAACCCACTGGCTTTGCAGACTCTCTCCTCTTGAGAGAGAACTCCTGGACTCCACATGTACAGATGAGTAAGGTCTCTCTCGAGATGTAGACAAGCTCTCATTCCATATCTGTGGCCATTGACTACCTTTGTTGGTTGTCAAGAGAATTTGAGCACAAAGGTGCCAGGGCTATTTCCAAATCAGAGAGACAACAGATTCGGGAGAGAATGCCCAGAGAAACTGAGAATGGGCAGGTGGCCCAGAGTGAGGCCCAAGGAAGTTCTACACTGTCAGGAAGGTGTGAGCAGGCGTGGACTGGAGAGATGGTTTAGAGACTTCAGAAAACAGAGTTGGAACATACACAACTCCTTTGCCTAGATGCAAAGAGTCTGCTGTCTCTTTTTTATAGAAGAGATGGAAGCTAGGATCTTGTAAACAATCGGCTGACACAGATTTATTGGTCATTTGGCCAAGAAGTTTAACCAGGGACAGCCACTTCAGTGGGTAGTGCTGTGCCCTAGAGCAGGAAGGTCCATGTTCATCATGAGGAAAGATGCTGGCTACCTCCTACCCTGCTGGGTTTTCCTACTGGGGCAGAGATACTCATCTTCCTTTGCCAGCTGGGGCTGGGAGTGGGGCAGGTACAGACAGAGGAGGGGGTGTTTCTGTTCTGTAACTTCAAATGCTGTAGCCAACCCAGGTGGCTGTCTTCAGTTGTAGTCCTGTCCCCAGCCTTGGTGGGAACCCAAGAACAACTTGGGGTGGGGAGAAGCTAAGGATGGATCCTGGTCAGGGGGAGACAGCAAAGGGTGTCTGGAAGAAAGGCAGTGTGATTGCGGAGCCCCACACCTTGGTAAGGAAAGAGAGCGCTCCCCGATCCTGCATCATGATTGGCCAGGAAAAGTATAGTCTGAAAAGAGACCCTGCTTCATGATTGGCAAGAAGAGGCTGCTTTCCAACCCAGGGGCAGAAATGTGACAACACTAGCCATCTGATGGATGGAGAAGGAATCCCTTGAGAGTTCTCACTCTCTACCTCCAGCTCTTCCCTTTCCCAGGATCTCCTCCTTAGGGGATGTGGGAACTTTGAATACCTTTGTGGATACTTCTTGCCAAAAATTAGCCTGGTGATCATGGCAGGAAGCAGCTTTAGGATTTAGGAGCAGCTTGCATGCTGGGTGGGGAGATGTGTGCCTCTGAGTCTCCTGGTCAAAACACCCACCTCTCTCTGCCACCATGTGGGACCCTTTTGCCTGTCCTCTAGGGCCATACAGTTTAAGCAGTAGTTCCTTGCATGCAAGCTTGTTGGCCCCCAGTTTTGTCCTCTTTCGGCAGCTTGTTCTCTGGGGAGTCCAGATCTTGTGGGTAACATTCTGTCCCTTGCCCTAGCCTCTGAGAGTGCCCCTGGGGAGCCCCATCCTATGTCCTCACAGGAAGGCTCCACTTCTTTGCTTTACCCTAATTTCACAGAGGAATTGGGACAACTGGCTCTCAACTCCCAAGTTGGCTCACGAATGGCCGTGGGGCCCTCTTTACCCCCTGACTTCTCAGGGCCTGGGAGGGGCCCGGGCAGGGGGCCGAGGCCACCCATACACTGTTGGTGATTGGCTGGCTCAAGACCTTGTTCAGTGTCGAGCAGGGGTGGACCCAGACAAGAACAGCTTGGAGCAAGGGCATTTGATTCCAAACATTACTATGCAGTCTCCCCATTTGGGAAGTTTCATAGCAACAAATTTGTTGGGGTCTTTCTCCCCTCCCCTAGCTTAGGAGCAAACCGGGACTGGCAGGGTTGGTGCATACAAAGGGCTGTAATAAACATGCCCAGGGAACAGGCCGCTGCACTCTCAGCTATTCAGCACGATTTCACAGCGCCGGGCCAGCCTCATTATGGTGTGGGCTGTTGTCCTATACAAAGTCAGATGAGATGAATTTCTCCCCTTTTCTCTGCAGAATGGTTTGTGAATGATACTCGTCCTGGAATCTGTCAAAAGATAGGAGTTTTTGTTTACCATTTGACTTCTTTATGGACTGCGGAGGCACTTTCTTTTTATAGCCTGCAAAGAAGACGTTGCCATTTAACCATCTCAGCCATGCCTCCATTGATAGCAATATTAATTTATCATTTTCCCAAACCATCTGTGATGGATAAAGACATTCCAGGAGGCTCCCGTGAACCGAATTGTGATGAGAATTAAGAAATTAACCACCACATCCAGCTTCCCCATCACAAAGGGCCCCTCGTTCCATCTCACTGAGCAGCAGCCTGTTCTCCCGCTCACTCACTGCCCTGCCCCCTTCCCTTCGGCACTGAATGTGGCTGAAAGAAGGCTGCTAAGAAGGTGCCCGAGCCTTAGGAAGATGCAATCGTTAGCAGGGCAGAAGCCTGAGACAGCGCTCAACGGCTCTGCAGTGCACCCTTGATTTCTTCCTGCAGCTCTGCCAAGGGTTGGGGGAGGGGGAGAAGTGAGCACCCCAGTCCAGCCCACTCTGGTTTCTTGGGGCCACCATGTGGAACTGTCTCCACCATGCCCCCACCGACCCCATCCACAGCTGTTTTTCTTTTGAATTTTGTACTTTCCCTTCCTGGCATCATAAGCATATCTTTCCCAACTTGTCATTCTTGGTTGTGTGTGAGAATTATCTGGGATGTTGCAAAAATGCTGCTTGGGTCCCACCCCAGAGATTCTGGTTTAATCAGTGGGCCCAGATGAGAGGTAGACACCTGGCCTTGGAAAAGCTCCCCACGGCTGAGAACCGCTGAGGTGGGGATTGGGTATAAGAAATAAAGATGGCAGGTTGCTCTTAGTGTAGATTTAGGAAAGTCTCCTGGGGTGGCCTAGGCCCTACAGTTAATTCCTTTGAAGGGAGAGATTACTAATTGATGAATTGAAGTGTTTTAAAGATTCTTTTGGTGAACATTTGGAGGAGGCGCTTAAAATTATTTTCATTTGAAATCTTTCTGGGTGAGGCAGGTGCATCATTTGGGTGTGCATGTGCTTAGATTTAGTCTTCAGTTAGTTGAGTCTCAGAAGTCTTAAGTCCCTCCCACACCCCTCCTCCTGACTCTCTGACCGGTTCCACTCACCCCATAAAAGCCTCAGGAGTATACTCTCCCACTTTCCGGGTACCCCTTGTGACAGGTCCATTTTCTGCCCTAGTAATGCACCTGCCTCACTCCTGAAGAATGGCAGGTAGAATGTGGAATGTCAAAGCTGAAAGGGACTCCATAACCAGAAACCTGAAGATAATTTCATTTCACATGTAAATGACTGAGATTTAAGGTGCTGTGAGATTAGCCCAATGCCCTAATTTGGGTGGTTCAGGGAGAAGAATTTTTACCTGAGGCAAGTAGGTAGGTAGCCAGTGACTGTTCATTGCAGCTCCAGTCTTGAGCACAAAGATCCCTATCCATGGAAGTGGCCTCCTGTTTGCAAGGAGAGGAAGAGGTAGCTCAGATCCAGCAGCCAGCAGAGAAGACTCCAAGAGCTTACCTTAGTGTGACCCTGTTGCAATAGCTTTGCTGTGCTTTCTCGGAGTGGGAATGAGAGTCAAAGCTCCAGCTACAGGTATGGCTCCCTTTCAGCTTTGATATTCCACATTCTACCTGCCATTCTTCAGGAGTCAAAAATCTTCCCTCCCCCTGATTCAGCAGGGGCCATTCTTTAGAGCAGTGTGTTTGTGATTAGGAAGAACCCAGAAATAAGGTAGGGTGATTCTATTCAGACATCTTCAGACAGATGACAAGTGTCCTTGATCCTGTGACACACCTTACCTTGTGTGGTAACACTGTGGGGAAACAGTATTCCGAGCCCTGGAGCAAGCTCCCTGGGAATCTTTCCTAGCTCTACCTTCCTGGGTGTGACTGTCCTTACCCCTCTGGCCTATTCTCACTCCTGGACTCCACAAGGACATTGAAGGGGTCCTCAGTGCTTGAGTAGAAAAGACCCCTGATCTCTGAGTTCCCCAAGTTCATGGTGCTTCTGGGCCTGGCAGTCAGAGTGTTGAGGACATCTGACTTGGGGAAACAGTCTCTAGTATTTTGTCTCACTGGTTCCTTCCTCCAGCTCTTAGATGCTTTCTGCCCCATCTTTGAAGGTGATCCCTGAGTCATGGAAAGGGTAGTAGAGAAATCCCATTCATGGCTGAGGATTTAACAGTTCTAATTCTCAGCACTTAGACCAGATATGAGTCTCTGCAGTTCTCACTACCATCTGCAAAAAAAAAAAAAAAAAAAAAAAAAAAAAATCGTCTCTGCGTCTCTGACCAAAGCTGCCTAACTTATGGGTATAAATATAATTATTTAGGTGGTGATTTGACGGGCATGTCCCATCCATTTAGGCTTGCTGAGCTCTTAGTGTGGAATGTAGCACTCGGTGACTGGCCTCACTCAAAGGGCTCATCCCCTGTTAGATTCTGTGGGCAATTCCCACAGGATTGGGCAGGGAACTAGGGATTTTACCGGTACTATTGTACACTGTCCATAAAGGATTTGCATGCTTCGGGAGCAGAAATGATGAATGGGCCGAGTGGTGGAGTGGGCGGCAGCTGCTTGTGGAGGCTCAGTGCAAAGGTGGGGACAGCTGTATACAGCCAAACACGGGGCTGAAAAGCGCCACTCAAGACTTGACTGCATCTGAGGGCTGTCTGCCTGACCACATTCTGGCACGAAGTCCACCAAAGCTTGGGCTGATTCTCACCATCCTGCTGGACCTGTACTAGGTCAGGTGCTTGGGCTGGATCAAGTTCTAAGGTCCTTCCATTAACCACTCTCAGTCCAAGTGCATGGTGCACACTTGCAGCAACAGTGTTACTCTGGGAACATGCTTAGGACACGGGGGTTTTCCTCCTCAACTGCAGAACAGGTGCAGGGAGACTACAGTTCACTAGATCACAGCGGGTCACATAATCCAGTTTGGAATTATGGGCTGGCTCCCCTCCCCCTGCGCTTCCTGCTGTCAGCACCTTGATCTGAGTGTCAGAGGAAAGGCGAGGCCGTGCAACTGAAAACATTTATTCTTCCTTGCCTTGTTAGCAACTGTTGGGGGTGGGGGGAGAGGAAGGCCTGGCTTGGAGAAGGTTGACACGGACAGCTGAAGCGAAGACTGGGGATTATCTGTTGATATCCACAATCGGCTCCCCACACCCCATTAGACCGGAGAGTGTGGCCTTTGAGCTTGCTGTGACCCAGGATGTGAGGGCATTGGCATTCCCATACCCTGCCTCATTCTTTCCTCCAGATGCACAAGACAGAGGAGAAGGTAGCAGATTGGGCCCTGAGTTACTTTACTGTCTGGTAGTGAGATCATTTGTTCATTGGGTTTGCAAGTGTTTGTTGAGTGCTTGACTGGTCTTTGGAGCTTCCTACTGGTGGCAGGTTGACAACAATGAAAAAATAAAAGAAGCTAATTATGGAATGAGGTGAGTTATGTGGAGGCAATAAACAGCTGGAGGACAAAGTCACCGAGGGGAAGCCCTTGAAGATGGGGCATTTGAGAGGAGACCTAGGATGTGAGGGAAAGTAAAAAGTCAGGAAGCAGCAGAGGGCTTGGCACGTCCCTGAAAAGTGAGACGGGGATCTGTTGTAAAACTGGGAGCCTGCTCACAGGTATTTCTCCAAGAGAAATGAAAACTAAGTCCAAAAAAAAAAATCTTTAGCAGTCTTATTTGTAATTGCCCCAAACAAGAGACAACCTAAGGATATATGCAGGACAGGGCCATCTTGCTGGCATCTGGAGAGGAGCCAGGTCCTGTCACCAAAGCATGGAGGCCAGTGTAAGACCAAGGACAAGAGTGACGAGGGGTGTGCTTGCATTTACAGAAGCTTCTTCTGAAAGACAAGCCATAGTGGAGAGACATTCCATATCCCACCAGGAGTGTGAATCCAGGGTGGAAAGAACCCTCTAAGCTCAACAATGAGAAGGCAAATGATCCAATTAAAAATGGGCAAAATATTTGAACAGACACTTCCTCAAGGGTGGACAGATGGCACATAAATACACGAAACATTAGCTGACGTTGGGGAAATGCAAATGAAAATCACAATGAGATCCCACTCATTGAAAATAAAAAAAAAAATATTAGCCATTTAAAAATTCCAAATGCTTGGCGAGGACAAGGACCTACTAGAGCCATTATACACTGTTGGTGGGAATTCCACATGGCATAGCTGCTCTGGAAACTAGCCCAGCACATCCCTGAAAAGTGAGACCGGGATCTGTTGTAAAACTGGGAGCCTGCTCACAGGTATTTCTCCAAGAGAAATGAAAACTAAGTCCAAAAAAAAAAAATCTGTAGCAGTCTTATTTGTAATTGCCCCAAACTAGAGACAACCTAAGGGTATGTCAGTATCTGCACAGACAAAGTGGACACATGCCCACTCAAGAAGACTGCTCAGCATTAGTGAAAAATGAACTGATTCTCATGCCGCCACAGACAAGCCTCAAATGCATGGCTAAGTGCAAAAGGTTGGGCTCAACAGATGACCTACCTGGCAATCCCATTTGCACGTGTAAATGCTGTATAATTCCAGGGTAAGACATTTTGCAGAAGGTGAAACTAGAAAGGAAGGAGTGGAGGCTGACTGCAGAGGAAGGAATTCCCGAGAGAGCTAGAGGCTTCTGAACCCTGACTGAGGTCGTGATTAGAAGAACCTGCATCTGTGATAGGAATCGGTAGACCCGTACAGCCAAGAAGAGTGAATTTTACTCTGTGCAAATTACAGCACCGTTGGACAAGAATCCTTCCCTAGAGCTGTAGCTTGGGTGTGATCCCCAATGTAGCAAGGTTAGGAGATGTGGAACTTTCTTGTTTTGTTTTTGTTTTTCAAGACAGGGTTTCTCTGTGTAGCCCTGGCCTGGATCTCACTCTAGACCAGGGTGGGCTTGAATTCAGAGATCTGCCTGTTTCGGGTGCTGGGATTAAAGGCCTGTGTCACCAGCCGCCATTGCCTGGCTTGAAGGTGTGGAGCTTTTAGTAGGTGGGACCCTAGGACTGGAGAGCTGGCCCAGTGGCTAAGAGAACTCGCTGCTCTTCCAGAGGGTTAGTTTCCAGCACCTACAGCAGGCAGTTCACAGCTGCCTGCAGTGCCAGGTTCAGGGGATCTGACACCCTTGGGCTTCTGCAGGCACCTGTGTGCATATAATGGACCGTAAACTCATTCGGGCACATGCAAATGCACATAAATAGTTCTTTTAAAAAAGAGGTTAGGCCTAGTAGATGATAATGTCAGCAGGGCCATCATCCTGGGAGAGGCTTGATGACAGTCTCATGTGACTCTTCTCCTGTGACAGTTGTAGGGAGACACCCTAGCCCCGCCCAATAGTCCTGGGACAGGTACCAGGTGGACCGGGACTCGCCCATAAGGGCGTGGTGAAGGAGGGAAGCTTCTTAAAGACTGCACGTGGAAACCCTAGCCCCTCTTTCTGGCCGCGCTTGCTGGGTTCCTGTGACCTCGCTCTGGCCTGCGTTTTGCCCTGGTGCTTTCTTGAATAAAGAGATTTTACCATCACGGATTACAGTTCATCTTTGAGCGCATGCTGCAACCTTTGATCTTCAGACAGTTGAGAGTGAGTCTGGCCCTTAGGGCTGAGGGTACCCAGCTCAGCACTGGGTTCAGATCAGCACTAGCAAACAGGGAAACACAGGGTAGCCCTGGCTTTCTTGCATTTCTCTGGCTCCTATTCTGGCCAGAGAAACAAAAACAAAACAAGAAAGTTCCACATCTCCTAATACGTGAGCTCGTACATGAAGCTGTTCTGCTGCTTTCTTCCTCTCCACCATGCTGTGGTCTAAACAAGTGTTCCCTTATACTGGACACCAAATAGATGGGGCCACCCAATCTTAGACTTACAGTCTTTAAAATAATGAGTTAAATATACTTTTTCTTTTCTTTTCTCTTCATTCTTATTGTGCTTTTTGAAACAAAGTTGGCCTCGAACTCCTGACTTTTCCTGTCACAGCTCCCTCAGTTCTGGGATTAAATGCATGTGCTTTCATGCCCTGCATGCTTTAAAGCAACCAGTTTCAGGGTGTTTTTGTAACAGCAACAGAAAATCGACTAAGAACCTATGACACTGTTCCAGTGTCTTTTTGATCCTGTCTCCTTCACAGCTCTGAAATCATTAAGAGCTACCCTAACCTGCTTTCAGCATTTAATCCCTCTCCCTGGCCCTTCAGGGTCCCTGCCAGCTTGTTCTGCTAGTCCCCTGTCTTGCTTCCACTTCAGGCTCCATCCGTTGCAGAGGCCCAGGCAACCTTGGCTATCTCTTGCGTTTCTTCTCTTGGTTGCTCCACAGCCTCCTTTGGGGAACTTGAGGACTGAGTGTCAGCCACATCCCTTTGTGGCTGACATCTGCCTTTCCCTTATGCAGCCTCTAAGCAGTAGGGGGCAGGGTGTCCATCAGGCCGGACACATAAACAAGAGGTATGGGGACAGAGGAAGCCTTTGGCCCTTGTTTTATCAGAAGACACTGGCCCTGTCTGTTTCCATGAGCCATTCTTCTTCCTGACCTTGAGTCAGGTGGCCCATATCTCCACAGAACCCTTCCTGTCTGTGTTCTTTATGAACCCCATTGAGGTATACAGCCCAGTCTTGTTCCAAGAACAGAAGGATGTCCCCTGTCCTGGTCACATTTCTATTGTTGTAATAAACACTATGAAAAAAGCAACTTGGGGAAGAGTTTATTTCATCTTACAGTTTGCAGTCCTCATGAAGGAGAGTCAGGCAGAAATGCAAGCAGGTCAGGAACCTGGAGGCAGGGACTAAAGTAGAGACCATGGAGAAGTGCTGTCTACTAGCTTACTCTCTGAGGCTTGCTCAGCTTGCTTTTTTATACAACCCAGGAGTACTTGCCCAGGGTTGGCACCAATCACATTGGACTGGACCCTCCCACATCAATAATAAAAATGTCCCAAGGTTTGCCTACAGGCTAACTGATGGAGGCATTTTCTCAATTAAAGTTCCCTCTTCCCAAATGACCCTAGTTTATACTAAGGCTGACAAAAACCAAATCAGCACTGCCCCCTTTCCTAGGAGGGCAGGGGCAGGCAGTCGTTGTGAATGAGCCTTGCAGGCCTTGGAAGCCACATGGCTTCCTGATTGGTTCTACCATCAACCATTGCTGGGGAACCTTGAAAGATCCTCATGTTCTCTGATGGGGCAGGGTCCTGATATTTCAGGTAAGGTGGCTTCCCCGCCTAGCACATTCCTTTATGCTCTGGGAGGCTTCAGAGATGGAAGAATCCCCGCCTCCCCACCTCCTCAGACTGGTGAGATGTGCTACTAGCGCTTGGCTTTCCAGCACTTTCTATTTCAAGGACAAGAGTAAAGGGTACTGCTACCACCACCACCACCACACACACACACACACACACATATTCACAAGTGCAAGCATGTGTGTGAAGGGTGGGATCCCTTCTGGGGAAGGCCGCAGAAGAATCTCTAGCTTGAAATTTGACTTCCTGACTCCAGCTGGTCTCTGATGAGCGTTGACCCCAACTCCATTCCCCATTCAGGCCTTTGCTGGCCATCCTTTCAGAAATGGCTGCCAACATCCTGAGGCTGGTGGGAGATCAAAGTTGGGAGGGATTCTAGGGATCACAGAAGCCCTAGCAGGTGCCCAGCCAGCTTGCTGGAGTCTCAGATCTCCCAGGGATGTGACCTACCATAGAGAAGGTTTCTTTCCCTCAGCAAATGTGGCTGGTGATTTTCCCAGGAAAGCTAGGCCATGAGAAACCCCATGGGCTGATGTAAGGCAGGACAATCTCCCCATAAAGTCTGGAGACTGGCCTGGGAGAGCCCTTAGGAAAGAGGTAGCTTATCTAGGGTAAGGCATGGGAGTGCCAGCTTGGGGTGCCATTTAAAAAAAGTAGTGTGCACCTGCTGACTGAGACAACAGATAGTTAGTCCCTCCCAACTCTGGAGACTGGACATTCAAGGTCAAGGTACCAGCTGGGCAGATTGCTTTTGCGGGCCAGAAGGGAGGGATCTGCTGCAGGCCTTTCTCCCGGGAGTACAGATGGTCACCATTATCCTGTGTGTTCACATGGCCCTTCTTCTGTAGCCGCCTTGTACCTCAGCCCCGTCTTGGGCAAGGACACCAGTCACTGATTAGTACCTACTCCAATGACCTATTTTTACCCAAGTACCTCTAAAGAATTCATATTCATCTCATGCACTTGGGAGTAGGACTTCAGGGTGTGCATGCTGAAGGTTTGGCATGTGAGCCAGTCCTTAACAGGAGGCCAATGCAATGAGTCTCCATGGCTTCTGGAGGCCTAGGGGGTAGCCAGATGGTATCTGGATTGAGGACCGAGTCTGTGTCTGTTCTGTCTCCCACTTTCAAAGGGACTAATGCTGAGCTTCACCTTTCCTACAAGCCCGAGTTCTAGATTGCTGCCTCTTGCGGGTTCCATTTGATCTCAGTCCCTGGAGCCAGGGCGCTCAGGAGAAGTAGCCAGATTTCCCATAGGAGACCCAGGAGGTTTCCAGCTGGCCCTGTGAGCTGCTGGAAGGGCCTGACCTCTGCGTATGCTCACCCAGTAGAAGGGAAGGGTCAAGCTTGGGTGTGGGAAGCCTGTGGTCAGCACCACCCACTATACCAGAGTTCTAGAAGTCCCTTCCATTGACAAGGTTCAGGCACAGTACTAGTGACTGCCTGAGCATGGCACCCTGCAACACAAGCCCCTCCCCCGCCCTGGCCCAGGTCACAGTGATAAACAGCAGCCATAGGGTTAGAGTCTACACTCTGGATCCATGAGACAAAAACCTTTAGTGGAGTGTAGATCTTTGTCCTTACTGAGAAGTCACCTGCAATCCAGGGAGAAGGGGGTACACTACTTCAGTGACAGGGCCAGGTCAGGCCTGGATCCTCTGTCATCTGTCTGAAACCACTTGGGTCTCTTGAGCAGTCTGTCCCTGTCTGGTGACCCAGTGCAAACACAGGCAGGGTTCCCTGAAGCCAGCCACATTCGTGGGAAACCTGATCCTGCCATGTTCTCAGGGACCCGCACTTCCTTCTGGCCTCACATTCTCTCTTCATGGAAAAACCTCTGGTAGCCTATTTCCCATGAGCAGGTGCTGCCTGCCCCATGCAGACTGGCGACCTGTATGAAAGGGGTTGACTTCCCTCCAAAAACCATGGCTGGCTTCCAGGGAAATGGAAGTCACCAGGAGGGCTTCCTGTGACAGAGGGTGTTCCAGCCTGGGCCCTGTTCTCAGAAGAATTAGGGAAGCTCTCTGGCCATCACCTCATTGGAGCCCTTACAGAGTAAAGGCCCCTCATTGGAGCCCCTATAAAGTAAAACCCCCCTCCCCTTGCCTCATTCCCCATGTAACCATCCTGCTGTGAGCTGGTCACTGTGTGGCTGTATATGTGAATCTCTGTATGTATGTATGTACCCATGTGTCTTTCTGTGTGTTTACAGGCTAAGGGACTACAGCAGGAGCCTCTGACTTTCTCTTCCTAAGGCTGGGTCCTGAGGCTTCCCTGGCTCTCACTTTCTTTGATAAAGTCTGTTGGAATTCTGCTTTTCCCACTTATATTATCCAGGGTTCTCTAGAGGAACAGAACTTATAGAATGAATACACACACACACACACACACACACACACACACACACACACACACTCATACATACATACATACATACATACATACATACATACATACATACATACAGGATTTGTTAGATTGGCTATCAGGCTGTGGTCCAGCTAGTCTAACAATAGCTGTACGGTCTGCCAAGGGAAGGTCCAAGAATCCAGTATTTGTTCATTCCACAAGGCTGGATGTCTCAGCTGATCTCCAGCATACTCCAGATCCTGAAGAAGTAGTTTCTAATGCCAGTGAAGGAATGGACTGACCAGTGAGAGTGGGGGCAAGCAGGCAATGAGAGAGCTACCTTTCTTCTTCTGTGTCCTTTACATAAGCTGCCAGCAGAAGGTGTGGCCCAGATTAAAGGCAGATCTTCCCACCTCAAACAACTGGATTAGAAGTGGGTCTTCCCACTTTAAATGATTTAATTAAGAAAAAAAAGAATCCCTCACAGATATGCCCAGCCACCTGGATTTTAATCCCTGATGTAGTCAAGTTGACAACCAAGAACAGCCATCCCACCACTATAGAGGACCTTACCACGGAACACAGCCCTTTGTTGGCTTTTCTTATCACACCTAAAACCCACCCTTCTTTGCTCAGAGGGTATAATTTAGGCCATCCCACTTCCCATGTCTATGGGGAAAGGCCTTACTCTGGGGCCATTTGCCTGGGAATTGGGAATGAGTGCTGGGTGAGGCTCCATCCAGGGGCATTTGGCTGCAAGTAACAGCAAACCTGCCTCACAGTGGTTGAAACAGGCCAGAGCTTATTTCTCCATGGAAGAAACAAAGGGTGTCCTGAGAGAGTGGGGGGTATTCCCTCTCCTCAGGTTTGCAAGTCCTTTCCATGTCTCATTTCTATTGCGACTCCTCACCAGCCTCTTCCCTTGTAATACTGTTTTCACAGGGTTGTTGTGGGGACCGAGATGTCATGTAAGGGAATGTAGGTTGCTGATGTCTCTGTAGGAGTCTTGGTGGGTATACTTCTGCTGTCAGATGCTCTGTTGGTGGCGTGATGCAGCCTGGTGATGGTCACAGTGGCCTGGATGTGACCCTTTAGTGTCTTTCGTGCATAGATAATGACTTGGTGTGGAAGTGTACTACATACTGCTGCCCCAGTTAGACCAGATGCATGGTTTTGCTTCCTATAGAATCTTGGGAGAAAGATTTGGAAACCCAGCAGCATGCATTAGCTTACATCTCATCTAAGGGTGAACCTTTAGGATGAGCTGACCATACAAAATACTTGCTAACAACGGTCCTCCTTCGCTGCAGCAGAATTCTGGTCCCCGCCCTTCCCAGCAGTGGGCCAGCCAAGGCAGCTGAGGTCACCAGCTTTGCAGGACTTAATGCATAGTCTTCAGTGTTCCTCCACCCAGAGCTTGTCTTGGGTCAGCTCCTGCCAAACTAAAGACACTCTGGCCCAGTGCTGGTGCCTAGGTGTGACGTGGCTTGGAATCTTCAGTGATCCAAGTAACCTTTTGTGACCTTCTAAGGATCCAGGAGTTACTGACACACAGTGGAATTCCATTGGCACCCAAAGTATGAATTGAAGGATTGCCAATGGGCTTCCAGAGCAGGCCAAGAGAGGTCAGCTGGCACAAGAACCTGGTGTCCCCATATGTCTATGCCCAAGCCCACATCTGTGTCTCATGACTGTGAGATCCTGTACTGTGGCCCTCTACTTTCACATGGCCAATCGTGCACCGTATCACTCACCGTTCCTACTGCAGGGAAAGGTTGAACCATCTCTTCACTGTTATTCCTTCCCACAGACTTGAATTTAGGGTACACTGATGAAGACAACGTCTCACCAGAGACACTGTCCTAACTACAGTGGTTACTTTCATTCTGGTAGTGACAGAAAGCAGCTCCAGGGGAGACAGGTTAAGTTTGGCTCACAATCTCAGAGGCAAAGGTGACCACTCTGTGCATGGTATGCTTGAACTCAAGGCAGCTTCTATATGTGGAATGAGCCAGGAAGAGGAGAGAACTGGAATCAGGAGCAGATATAGCCATCAAAGGCCCACCCCTAGTGACCTACTTTCACCATCCACAGCCTTCAAAATCGCACCACAAGCCACATAACAAATAATTAAAATGTGGGAGAGCTATGAGGGGAATTTCAGAGTCAAATCTAAGAAAGGGGCAAGGTGGGAATGATCCCAGTGCTTCTCAGAGATGCTGTGTCATAGGAGCCAGCAAGCAGCCGGCCCTGCAGACCTTCTATCCTCTATCCTGTGGGGCCCAGGGCTTTCTCACCCTAGTGCTTCCAGAAGTTCTTGTGTGTCCTGACATCACTAGCACAAGGTATGCTCACATTGTTCTCCTTTGTGATTGCTGTGGACAGGCTGGCTCTAATCTCCCAGATGCTCCTCACTGCACTCCCAAGCTGGAGGCCTACGGGAGAGGCTGCCTTTTCAGGGCCCACTGAGGAGAGAATTTTACTTTAGCTCTTTTGGAATCTCAGTTCTCATTTATTTTCCTGGATATTTTTGTCCCCTTTGGGGACAGAAACACAGCAGCATGTGGCATGAATTGAAATGGCTGCAGATACGTTACTGGTGCACACTGCCCTCCTGGGCTTCCTGCAGCGGGAACAGGCACAGCATGGCCTCCTTTTTACTCCATCCCTTTACCAGTGAGGACACTGCTCAGGCACAGGTGGGCAGAACTTAGCAAGAAGCCTTGGCAGCCTCTGCCTTTGGGGGTGGGGGTGAATGTTGCTTAGAGCCTCATGACGGTGGCAGAGATCTCCCCCAAAGTTCTGGCTGCATCACTGCAGGAACACAGTGAGGAAGTTTCTGAATGCAGTTGGAATTGGGGGGGGGGGGTTTACAAAGTTCACACAATGGCCTCTGACCTGAAAATCATTGGCCTTGTTTCACTTTCAGCTTGACTGTTCCATTCCTGGGAGGCCCCTAGGTGGTTCACCAGTTCACTAGTTACCCATTTAGTTGGGGTTTTATGGTAAAGTGTTACTGTGACCCAGAAGTCTGGGTTCTGGGCATCTGGCCGCTGAGCAAGTGGGGGTAGCATCTTAGGTGCCTCCTTCTTGTGCCTCCCTCTGACCAGCATCCCTGAACTTCATCCGCTCGAGACCCTACTCCACCCAGGGAATCCACAGAGAAACCTGGGGGAGAAGCCAGTACTTCTACACTCCAGTGTCCCTCACCTCCATCCCTTGACATCATATTTGAGTATCAGCCCTCCTCCTGGACTTTGAAGGTGCTCCTGGTTCCCTTCTCCTGTTCCTCAAGTAAATCTTTGAAGTAGGCCCATTTGGATTTTGTTTCCCCTGACCCTTCTCTTTTGTGTTCTTCACAGCCTGTGATTGCCACCCTGTGGGTGCTGCTGGCAAGACCTGCAATCAAACCACTGGCCAGTGTCCCTGCAAGGACGGCGTGACAGGCATCACCTGCAACCGCTGTGCCAAAGGCTACCAGCAGAGCCGCTCCCCCATAGCCCCCTGCATCAGTATGTGTATTTCCTCCTCCCCTCTGCTTGGGTGGGGGGACCCTGTGGGGGCTGGTTGCTGATATCTGTGGGTTTAGCTATCACCAATGGGCATGTCTTTATTCACCTGTGCTCAGTGAGATCCTGTGAGAGACTCTAGGCCTGGGAATTCCTTCAGAAGTGGCTGTGTGCCTTAGAGCCAGCCTGTCCATAGCCCTCAGTACTGACAAACACTGAGTCACCTGCTCTAGGGGGCAGCGAGACCAACATGAGTCCCATTCTTCCATTGTACTTGGACCTCAGACCCTGTGGGGGATAGAGGCCTGCCACAGGTGCAGATTCAGAGAGAGCAGACCAAAAGCCTTGGGCCTTTGAGAAAAGTTACTCAGGCTCTTGTTTGTGGCCCTGTGGTCCCTGTGAAGGATTAATAGAGAGCTGGAGTCGGGGGTCTCAGAGAGGCATTCCGTGGACAGGGTGGGTCATCCTGGCCTCGGCTCTCAAGGGTCTCTGCATTGCACAACTTGTAGGTCATGCTGCTGTGACCATGGGCAGAATGGGCTCTGGCTGGCAACTGAAGCTTAACCTGGAGAGGCCCAGCCTCCTCCTGGTTATTCCTGGGCTAGGGCTGACCATGCCAAGAAGGGATGCCTGGCGCAGAGGAGCAGGAGAGTCTCAGCAAACAGGCCAGAGCCCAGGGAACCAAGTGGACTCTAGAGAGTGGGCTTGGCGAGCTCCGCCCAGGGAGCTGGCTGCTGCCTGCTTTTGAATGGCACAGTGCCTCGAACCTTTTTAATGATTTAAACAAAAATCAAAGTAGGGATACTCTTTCAAGACACAATAAAAACCATGCAAAGTCACCGGGCATGGTGGTGTGAGCTTGTAATCCCAGTACTTGGGGGACAGAGGCGAGAAGAGTGCAGGTTTGAGGCTAGGCTGGGCTACATAGTGAGACCGTGTTTTTAAAAAGAGAAAAAGGAAATGAAAAAGACATGAAACAGCATAGCTGCAGCAGATATATCCTACAGAGCCTGAAATACTACTGCTTGGCCCCTTTCAGATGTCAGTCAGTCTGACTGCTGAGGTTCTCAGAGACCCCAGTGGGCTCCCAGGTCTGGTTAGCGATGGGGATTCAGAATAGCCCGAGAGTCTTGGAGCCGGTGCCTGGAGTCTCTTTATGCCAGGAGCCACCCACCAAGTCCTAGAGTTGTTCCTCACAGAAGTTATTGTCAACATCCCACCGCAAGCAGGTGGGAGCCTTCCACAGTCCACATGTCACTTACATGTTCTAACCTGCCCCACTACA
Organism: Cricetulus griseus; assembly: GCF_003668045.3. Taxonomy (NCBI): domain Eukaryota; kingdom Metazoa; phylum Chordata; class Mammalia; order Rodentia; family Cricetidae; genus Cricetulus; species Cricetulus griseus. The sequence goes on along the minus strand of NC_048600.1, from coordinate 82,128,575 downwards.
CGTGGCCTTTGCTTCCAGAACAAGTCAGTTCTGTTGGTTCCAATGACAATTTTGACCAGTCCATGAATCAAGAGTTTCTGCCAGGGTGTCCCTGCAGGTCCACTAACAGCAGATGACCTAGTACTAGCCCAAGGGACTAGATTGAGGTGTCCTTCCAGGGTACAGGAGATGGAAAGGGTGCTTAGGCTGGCTGTCACTCAGTGGAAGGGAACATGCCTTGTATGCCCCAGGCCTTGGGTTCACCCCTAGCATTCAAAGGAAGGGATGGAAAGAAATCCTTCCCATGATGGCATCTAAGCACCACTCTCATGGTCCATAGAAACTGCACATCCCAAAGCTATGAGAGGAACAATTTTAGAAAGCCAAGTATATCTGGGCCTCTGGAAACGTATTTTGCCACTGCATAGTCACTTTTTTTTTTAAGAGGGAGAGGAGTTGTCAGGTTACACAGAATGACAATAACTAATATTTCAAGTGCCCTTCCCACATGCTGTATACTTTCTGACTTGCTTTTGAAGGGGGAGGGCTCAAGCCCAGGGAACCACAGGCCTTGTGTGTACATCCCTGTTTTAGACACTGAGTTTGGGTGGCCAATATGCCCCGTGGCCATTGGTGTGAACCCCCCCCCCCTTTGTAGACCTGCAGCATTAGACTGGGCCATTTGGACATTGTTTCCAAAGAGTTTTTGCTGGGACCAACCTAGCTTTGCAGGACTAAGAAAGGGCCTGGCTTCCGTCCAGCTTCCTAATGAGCTGCTGTGACCAGACACCAAAGAGATGTGTGAATAAAGTCACTGAGAGTAAATCTGCCCGTGGGCTGTGGGCCGTGTCTGCCGTCTTTACCTCCGAAAGGCACAAAGCATGGTTCCTCTAGGAGACACAGACAGGTCTTAGGTGAAGCCTCGGGTTTGAGGTGTCTAGAATGTGAGGTCAGAGGAAAGTCTTACCGCGGAGTTAGATGGTGGCTACAGACAGACAGATCAGAGGTTGCTGACCCGAAGTTGTGTGCTCCTTCTAGCCCAGTGGTTCTCAACCTTCCTAATGCTGTGGCCCTTTAATGCAGTTCCTCGTGTTGTGGTGACCTCAAGCGTAAAATTATTTCATTGCTACTTCAGAACTGTAATTTTGCTACTGTTACGAATCATAATGTAGATATCCGATATGCAGGGTATCTGATATGCAAACCCGGTGAAAGGGTTGTTCATTCCTCAAAGGGGTTGAGACCCACAGGTTAAGAACCACTGTCCTAGAGGGACTTTTCGCTCCATGGTTTGGTCTTGCCTAGAAAGAGGAAGGTCAGACTTTTGACAGCTAGTGGCTGAATCAATGAAGTTGACTGGCTGAACTTCTTCACCTGTGGGAGCACAGGGATGGATCCAGGAAGTAGAGGGCGAAGCTGTTACTCCAGGTAGAAGGGGACACTCAACACAAAGGCCACACCTTTATGAGCCCTGCCTCCTGCAGTCAACATCCCAGTCTACCAGCTAATAGAAGGCCTTAGCCAATGTGAGGGGAGCCTAGGAGAACGAGAGCCAGGCTGCAGATGCGTCTGTGAGAGGTGCCCCCAAGGGCAGGTTCCCTGCCCCCCACACACCATCACTGCTTCTAGTTCCTTCCTCCCACCTGTGAGTTAACATTGTAGATGGGCAAGGCCCAGGTAGTCATATCATGATGAACAGGAAGGAGAGGAGTAGGAGTGAGCTGGGCATGTATGTCAGGTCCTGGGTACAGCATCAGCCCCGTGGACTGCCAGCCCCTCCTTAGCAGATGGGATTCATGATTTCCCTTCCCAGTGAAGACAGGGGAAGACACTCATGTGGCTAGGACCCCTGGGACCCTGCTGCCAGCTCCCTTTCTCTCCCTGACTTTTTGTTCCTTTCAGTTGAGCTATAGAGTGGGCATGGGGGAAGGAGGCTAGAAGGTTGGGAGGGGTCTGTGCTGAAACCCTTTTCTTTCCAAGAACAAAACTAATGTCTTTTTTTTTTTTTAACCTTGCCTTTCCTCCTCTCTTTTCTGAACCTCATGAAGAGATTCCTGTAGCGCCGCCCACCACCGCAGCCAGCAGTGTGGAGGAACCGGAAGGTGAGACATCCCTTATAGATTTTTGGTTGTTATATTGACTGTGTGGTAGGACATGAGTGGGGAGATGGGGTGGGGACTAGAGGCTCAGACCCTTCTGTGCCCCACCCCTGTCACCTGGGCTCTGGGTTTTGTGTGAGCGGTCCCCTCAGCTGCTCGGAAGAAGGAGCTGCTGGACACTTTGTCATAACTTCCTCCTAAGAATAAAGTTAGAGGATGTTTTACCAGAGCCAAGGGCCAAGAACCCTGAAAGTGGAACAATCTTCCTTCTGACCCTTGGAGGCTAAGAAGTTGCCAGAACCTCAGAAATACTGGGGCCAAGGATTCCTCTCCTTCCTTGGGGTTGCAGGGGCCCAGCCAGAGACTGAGAGGAAGGAGTACCTGGGCACAGGTTCATGGTCACAATTCAGGAGCTCTGCCATCCAAGATGGGAAGATAATCCCATTTTCACATCCACCTGTTACCTGAAGATGCAGCCTTTCCTTCATGACAAAGGCAGGTCCGTACCACAGCTGCCCGCAGTGTCTGTCACATGCTCACCATAGCAACCATAGCTGTGTTCACATTACAGACTTGATGCAGATGCCACGAGACACCATGTGTGTCCCTGGCTGCTTACACGAGTTCCCAGTCCCACAGCCAGATGCTTGCTCATCTGCTGTCATTGAGGAAGCACATATATAACATGGCTGCACCATCAACTCGGGAGAGATCAGACAACTGGACTTCAATAGTATTTTCCTAGGTACAGATAGATGCTCCTAGCCTTAGGATGGCGTGACTTCCTGATAAGATTATTGTAAGTGAAAAATACTGTAAAATGCAGTCAATATGATGCCCCACCCTCAGCAGAGCATCCTCAACCAGCTGAGCAATGAACAAAGGGTGAGTGTTGTACCGGTCTCAGGGTGGGTGGGTACAGCTCCCCGATGCTGCCCAGCATCACAAGAGAAAGAAAGCTCTACCCCATGTGGTCAGCCCAAGGAAGACACAAATTGAAAGCATGGCTTTTACTCAAGAATGCTGTTTTCACACTGTAGTAAATCTAGACTATTTTAGTGTCAAAAAACCCCTACTATAAGAAAGGGCTTCTTGGTACGGGAGGGGTTTCACATCCTAGGTTTGGGTACACAGGGAGCTTAGAGCCCCACAGGATGCTGTGCCTTGTGAGGTCTGTACAGGGCCACACCCGGAGACCCTGGTCCTGGGGTAGGAGTGGTGTGAGTGGCAGATTGACAGGAGGGCTCCTAGTATTCTGGGAACTTTGCTTTTTTAGGTGGCTCTGTAGGGAGCTGTGAGCTTACACACTCAGGTTCACCTGAACCCCCTGGCAGGGGAAGGGTAATGACAGAGGCTGGGGACTCCTATCACAGGGTGCCTGGGTGCCAGCTGCCACAGTGGAATCTCCATTGTCCCAACAGAGGCCAGGTTCAGAGGACAGAAGCTGCTTATTTTCTAAACTGGTGTTTTAAAATTAAAGGCTGTTCTTCCTAGCTTCTTGAGAGGCTAACACAGGAAGATCACTTGTGTTCACAAGTTTGAGGCCAAGATGGGTAACACAGTGAGAACCTGTCTCATGAAAACCACAAACACAAACCAAAAAAAACAAAAACAAAAACAAAAAAAAACTGTTCTCTCTTGCTGAGGACACAGATATTTTTTTAAAACACAGTTTTGTTGTTGTTTTTAAAATTAAAAATTAAGTCAGAGGCTGAGGGTGTAGTTCAGTTGAGCACAAGCTCAGCATGGAGGTTTAATCTCTACCATCAATTAATTAATTAAAACAAAAATTAGGGGACAGTAGTTTTGAAGTAAGAAGATGTTAAAGTGGAACTTGGACAATTTTTTATGTGTCCGTGTGTGTGTGTCCGTGTGTGTGTGTGTGTGTGTGTGTGTGTGTGTGTGTGTGTCTGTGTGTCTGTGTGTCTGTGTGTGTCTGTGTGTCTGTGTGTGTCTGTGTGTCTGTGTGTGTGTCCGTGTGTGTGTGTGTGTGTGTCCGTGTGTGTGTGTGTGTGTCCGTGTGTGTCCGTGTGTGTGTGTGTGTGTGTGTGTGTGCTATTACATGCCTAAGGCCCAAAGTTGGCCACGGGCATCTTTCTCAATTGCTCTCCACTTTATTTATTGAGGCAGGGTCTCTTGCTACACTCTGTCCTTTCCACTTCTGGCTAGTCTATTAAGCCACCTTGGCTGAGCATCCCCCATCTCTATCTTCTGAGGGCTGACATGACAGGCAGCTGCCATGCTTGCCCAGCTTATACATGGTTCTGGGTTTCTAAACTCTTAAGGGCGTTTGTTACCTGTCGAGCCATTTCCTCAGCTCCAGAATTTCAATCTTTTCTTCCTTCTTTTCTTCCTTCTTTTCTTCCTTCTTTCCTTCTTTTCTCCCTCCATCCCTCCCTTCCCCCCTCTTTCTCTTTCTCTCTTTTTAAGATTTGTGTCTGTGTGTGGGTATGTGCAGACGCCCCCTGAGTCCAGAACAGGGTGTTAGACCCTTTGGGATTGGTTGCGAACTGCCTGATGTGGGTACTAGGCATTGAACTTGGGTCCTCTGGAAGGGCAGAAAACACTTTTAACCTCCGAAGCATTTATTTCTTAAGCCCCCAGACTTGATTGTTGATACTTGGTGGTCATGTGACTAGTCAAAGGTGACAGTGATACACCTGTATAGACAGACTCACCTGGATGGCTTTTGGGCTGCCCAGGGCTGTACAGGGGTAGGATACACAGGTTGCCCTAGGACAAGATAGACTTCAATGGTCTGTCTGTCTCCTGGAGGTTTTTGCAGACCTTGCAACTTGACTTTGTGTTCCTTGTAGTTATTTTTGGCTTTTTACCTTCTGATAGAAATGGGCAATTGAAGGGATGAAGGGGGTAGAGGCACTGCTGACATGTCTGCACAGACTCCAAGAAGCCCATGTGAAGCATCGGATGGTTCTCAGCTTTAATGGACAAGTCTAAAATAGCTGCTGTGCTGGGGAACCAAGCCTGAGGCTATGGGAATGCTCCACTTGGCTCCAGCCTCCTCTGAGCCACACCCACTCCTAAACTCTGGTAGTAGTTTGAGCAGTCTTTGGTTAGCTAATTACCTTTTCTTACTCCTCTTGATTCTGTGACTGTGGTTTCTTCATTTAGAACCTTAGTGAATATGACTGAAAGTGAACCATTCCAGGGCTTTGCTCAAAGAGGGAGTGGGAAATCAGGTTTGGAGCTTGGAGCAGTGCCTGGGGCTTCAGCCCAATCTTTGCAGCCTGCCTTGGTGAGCTCTGCAAAGCGGGAGCCATAGCTGAGGCTCTGGGGCTGGCCTTTGGGATGTCCTATCACAGAGAGCCTGGCTGAGACATTGAGCTGGAGACTGGGAGGCACCCGGGAAGTGGGTCCTGGCGCTTCCAAACTGCACACTCCCACAGTGAGTGAGGACCCTTGAGTGAGGTCACCTGTGGAAACTGCTGCATTCACATACTAGAGGGGAATTAATAAGCCATGGATTTATTTACTAAGCCAGGAGTCGAGACTTCACCCTGAACACAAGCCCTTGAAGAGCCAGTTTCCTTGGAGAATGTTCTTTTCTGCTCTCATGCTGGGAGGGTGGCAAGGACTAAGAGGTCTGCAGCAGAGAAGGCCAGGGAGAGAGGAAGCCCCCACTCAAAAAGGGTATTATGACCAAGGCTGCCTGGGACACATCTAGTGACTGGGTAGGGGGACCACCACTCCTGTGGCTTCAAAAGAAACACCTGCCCCGTGGCAGCTCTAGGCAGCTCTTGATCTGCAGTGGTTTGCTTTTATGGACACTTGAGTGAGTGAGAGGAGCTCAGGTTTGGCTGGCTCTGAGGGTATTGCTGCTGCCACAGCTTCTCCCCTCTACTTGAAACAGTAAGAGGTGGAGCCTGGTGCTCTTACCCTGGTGTCCCTGGGCAGGAAGGACCCTTTGCTCCTACTAGAGCTTCCGCCTCTGCAGAAATACCCGCTCACTCCTCTCCTCCCCTGACAATCAGTTTCACCTGTAATCCTTCCTGAGGCACGTGGGCCATGATGGTAGACATGCCTCAGCTTGGCTCACTCGCAACCTTGGCTCATTTGCAGCGTGCATCGCTTTCTTTGGAGGACCATCCTACCTGCAGCTAGCTTCAGAACACCCCATGTAAATTCCTTGAGGGTTGAGTAGGAAAGAGACACACAGGCTGCATCAAGAGCCCTGTGGCAAGGACTAAGAGCCCACCCCACCTGACCTGGGATACGGACTTCCCTCCAGAGCCGGCAAAACCCAAAACAGGGAAGGGTAGCCTTTGCTGGTTCCCCTCATTTCCAAGGCTCTTCTTCCTTGTGGATACTAGATCTGGGTTAAGGTCCAGGAGTGAGCAGCAAGCCACCTTCTAGGTTCTCCACCTCTCAACAGTGGTCTTGGGTTCTTCCCCAGCCTTGCCTTTTTCATAGCTGTCACCCCATATAGAGTCTTTGGTGGGCTTTTTACTACTGCCTCAGTGGCCCTGGGGTGGAGCAGCAGTGTCTTTCTAGGGTGCTATGTAGCCTTTCAGGAGAGCCCAGAGAGAAGACTTTACAGCTGGTGTGTTGGGGATGCTACCTTCAATGCCAACAGGTATGCATGGGGGTGGGAGTGGGGGCAGGGTAGGGAGTGTGTGCCGAGTTCCCCAGCTTTCTGCTAAAGAAAATGAGTTTATAGAGATTTGCAGTGTGGGCTAGCCTGGGCTCTGAGATCCCCAGAGCCCTGCTGATCTGAGCTTGCCATTTCTTTCTCTGTGTAACTTATAATGAGAATCCTGTGTGTGAGGGGCTGTGGTGGGATTCTAATGCAAGAACAGTTGATTCAGGGATGGATGCCCCCAGCAGGAATTAATAAAACCACAAGAACAGCTGGGCTTGGAGGCACAGGCCTGTAATCCTGATACTTGGGAGCCTGAGGCAGGAGGATCACAAACTCAAGACTCTTGTGGTCTATCTGTAAAGCAAGGTTAAAGCAATCTTGAACAAATTAGTGAGACCCCTATCTCAAGGTAAAAAAAAAAAATGAAAGGAAGGCTGAGCATAAAGCTCAGTGGTAGGATGCTTGCTTGGTACACACAAGGTCCTGAGTTCCTTTGCCAGTACAGAAAACAAACAAAATCCAGCACAGGGCAAGGGGGTTGAGGTGAAGTGCCCAGCTTCTGTCTACTCTTCTGTCCAGGATGGTGGGATTGGAGCAAAGCACACATCATTTTTTGTAATACTGAAGCAAAATTTTAATTAGAATAGCAACAAAATGCTAAGCAAAAATAAGTGAAGCAATAAAAGTATGTGATGAATGTTTTGTTTTATCCTCAAAATTGAATACACACCAAAGAACAAAAGGAAATGGAAGCACATGCCATGTTAGGGAGAGCAAGACTCAAACTGTCAAAATACCAGTTCTCCCGGAAGTGTTCCATAGATTTAGCATAATTCTGGTCAATGTCTCCGTTAGATGGGGCAGGGTTCTAAAGTTCAGTCAGAAAAATGAGTGCGTAGTAAGAAAAGCCATGATTTTTTTTTTTGAACTTCTATTTTCTTTTATTGAGCTATACATTTCTCTACTCCCCTTCCTTCCTCCCCTCTCCCCTTCCACCTCAAGATTTTTTAAAAGGTGACTAGTGAGGGTAATTAGCTCTACTGGATATTTAAAAATAGTGTAAGCAGGGCATTTAAATGAGTGTGGCATAGGAATGGAGAGGGGCCAAGAAGGGTTTGGTACCAGGCAGTGTGTGGCTGCAAATGAGGGAGGCAGCCAGCAAATGGTGCTGGGAAAACTGGTTCCTAACTTACCAACAAGCTTAGAGTCCTGCTTCCTGTAGTATATCACCAGAGGGATAGAGCTGCAAATCATTGACGAAATGAATATTCTAAAATAATATGTATGTGTCACACACACACACATACACACACACACACACACACACACACACACACACACACACACACACACACACACACACACGTTCATGTCCATCCATGTGATCTCCGGGCAAAAAAAAAAAGTCCTCCTTGATGGGACATAAAAACCCAAAAATCATAAAGGGAAAGGTTTTGTAAATATAAGTGGAAAACTCCTGTACTTTAGAAATCTCTCTAAGCAAAATAAAAGGCAAACCCAAAGCTGAGAAAGCTATTGTGATGTGGCTGACCAAAGGTCAAAATCCTCAATAAATAAAAAGCATTTGCAACTCAATAAAAGATCCTAATATAAAATCAAGTTGAAGTGAATTAGAAACTCAGCGAGTTTGAACAAATGGCAATGAATACAGGAGGTATTAGGCTTATTAGTAACCATGACAATGTTAACAACTTAAACTTATTAGTTTTGGTACTTTTTGTACATATGATATTGGGGATTGAAACTGAGACCTTTCATATGTGAGGCAAGCACTCCACCAATAAGCTATCTCCCTAGACATTTTTTCAAGAACTTTAAGATTTAATTTTTAAAATTATTTATGCATGTGTGTGTTTGTGTGAGTCTGTGTGAGTTTATGTACACCAAGTATGTGCAGGAACCCCCTGAAGACAGAAGAGGGCATCAGAGCCCCTGGAACTGGAGTGACAGGTGGTTGCTAGCCACCGTGTGGGTGCTGGTTTCCTGGCCCCCTACAAGAGCAGCAAGTATGCTTAACTACTGTGTCATCTCCAGCCACCAACCCCTGTTTAGTTTGAGAGAGGGTCTCACTAAATTGCCCAGGCTGGCCTTAAACTTTTTATTCTCCTGCCTCCACCATCTGAATAGCTGGGATTACAGGCCCAAGCCACCAGATTTGGGAGATCTGACACTATTTAGAAGAAAAAGAAAAAAAAAAGTGTTGAAAAGGCTTGGAGAGACAGACACTTGCATACTTACTACTGGGGGAGTAACTGGTACCTTTTAGGAAGAGAGATTGGTCACCATATCCAGACACACCTATGAGCCTCGGGCTGGCCTCTGCCTAAGGAAATAGTGGTGTTTAATGGGATTTGGCACCAAAGATGATGATTACCACTTTGTTTTTAGCCATCAAAGAACAGCCTTTCATTATTTTATTTATTTTATTTTTTAGATGGGTTTTGCTGTGTAGCCCTGACTGGGCTAGAACTTAACTCCATATGTACATCGGGTGGGCCTTGGACTTGGAGTGGTCCTCCTGTGTCTGCCTTCCTAGCACTGGGACCTAGTAGCTGTGTACCAGCACACCCAGCTTGAAGCAGCTAGCTGCTACTTGGTGTGGTTTGCTTGTAGGATATGTGACTGGAGCGATACTGTACACAGCCAGTGACAGAGCAGGCTGCACAGCAGATTGCATGTAGAGAGCATCTTCGCTGCAGAGACGCATTTATGGAGCATTTTTGATGAAATCGTTTCATTATGTCTGTGTGTTTCACTGCTTCTCAACCAGGGGCTCTTCTGTTCCCCTGGGGACATATGGCACTGTCTGCAGACATTTTCAATTGTCACGACTGGGTGTAGGGCGCCACAGGCATCTCATGGGTGGAGGCCGCCAGACACCCCACATGCGTAGGACAGCCCCACAACAAAGAGTTAGCCGCCCCTCAAGGCTGACAGTACCAGGCTGTCAGAAATCCTAGTGTATTTATACAGTACAGACCCATGTGTTCTCTGCACAGTTGCTGAGAGGCCAGTCTTCCTGGATGGACCGCTTGCTCATTAGCTATACAGCCCACTGCATGGATGGCGCTGAGGAGTCAGAAAGCCCTCAGCCGTTAAACCCGCTGGTGTTTCTGTGGGGTTGTGTTTAACTGCTTGCCTGCTCTACTTTTTTCCATGCTTAAAATTCATCTTTTAAAAAGTCGTCTTGAAGTTTTAATCATTAAAATATCCTGGTGGAGGTAAAGACTAAACATACAGGGTAATCTGTGTGTTCAATGATTCTCTGACATGGCTGTCAAAACAGGGATGACGTCATATCCAACCTCATGTCTTGCATGCATGTAGACAGGCACACATATCCATGCCTTCCATGTGGCCACAACTAGTGGACTATGGTCAATAGTCAGGCAGATATTTTGTAGGAATAAGGTCCTGTGCTTAATTCACAACACCAAAACAAAATATAAACCTACAAACAAACAACAAACCCTGAGATTTAATCTGATAGGAAGCAAAAGACTTTTTTTTTTTTTTTTGGTTTTTCGAGATAGGGTTTCTCTGTGTAGCTTTGGAACCTATCCTGGCACTCGCTCTGGAGACCAGGCTGGCCTCGAACTCACAGAGATCCACCGGCTCTGCCTCCCGAGTGCTGGGATTAAAGGCATGTGTCACCAACGCCTGGCTGCAAAAAGACTTTGACTCCTTGCATGATGATAAAACTCGGTCCCGACTTAATTATGTAGCATCAGGCACTTTTGGCCTTGGCTGATTTTTCTCACCTGAATTTGGGGCTTTCCAAAGAATATCCCAAGAAACAGTCTCATTATTTCTATAAATAAGTATACATAGGTATTGGACATCTTTGTTTTCTGAAAAGAATCTGTACACAATTCTATAAGTGGAAGGAATGGCGTAGTGTGTGTGTGAGAGAGAGGGTGGAGGGCCAGAGAGAGAGAGGCGGGAAGGGAGAGAGAGACAAAGGGAGAGAGAAAGCATATTATTAGTTGCATATATTGTCCTAGAAATGAATAGTCTTCTGAGCACTGATGCTGTAGTTTAAAAAAAAAAAAAAAGTTGTCTTTAAGCCTTTAGTCCCAGGACTCAGGAGGCAGAGACAGGAAGATCACTGTGAGTTCCAGGCCAGCCTCGTCTACTGAGCAAGTTCCAGGGCAGCCTCCAAAGCTATAGAGAAACCCTGTCTTGAAAAACAAAAACAAAAACAAAAAAAAACAAACAAAAGGTGTCTTGAGTTTCACTATAAATTGATGAATCCCACAATAATGTAATTTAACTCCGTAAATATCTTTTACATTTATTTATTTGCCATGGCGTGTGTGTGGAGGTTGGAGGGGAGTTTGCAGGAGTTGGGTCTCTCTTTCTACCAGATGGGTGCTGGGGATTAAACTCAGGTCATCAGGCTTGGCAGCAAGTGCCTGTATACTCTCACTAGCCTTTGTTAATTTTTAATTTCTTGTTTATTTATTTTTTGTTCTGAGAAATTTCACTGAAGTAGCAGGAATGGCTAACAGCAGCATGCTCATTGCTTAGACCAACCTAACAATTTGGTTTTGCTGTGTTTGTGTCAGCCTCTCTTTGCTTTGAAAAAAATACTTTTAATTCTGGAATCAGACCTGGGGTCTTGTGCAGGTCAAGCAAGTGCACTTCCCCATGGGATACATCCTCAGCCTTACCTAAATACCTTGAAAGAAAAATTTAGACATTATGACAGTCCATCGGTAGATGTTTCAGAATGCACCTCTGAAAAGTGTCTTGACACACAGTCCATGATCAGGAATTTCTTGGTACCCCTCCCCAATGTGTTGTGCAGCTGGGTCGCTTGTGGCTTATTCATTAAGCAATTCTGTGATGATGTGATCCACTAAGCATTGTATTTAAGAAGGATCCTGGGCTGCTTTTGAGAACATGATGAATGGGAAGTGTCACCGAAAGTGAATAGTGCTGACTATGTGGTCCCTGCTGTCACTGGTAACCTTGTGCGCCCTTGAGGAGGAGGCCATGCTGTGTCCAGCCTGGGTTCAGGTCAGCCCCTGGCTTTGTGGATGTGTGAGCTCTGAGTTTCCCTCACAGGGGTACCTCAGAGAGAAATACCCAGAATCGTCTTGTGTCTTGGTGCGTGTAGAGGGTACGGAAGCTGAAAGACTACGCTCGATTTTTTTTAAAAGGGTATCAGCCATGGGTGGTTTTTTGTTTGTTTGTTTGTTCCTTTTGCTTTGGTTTTGTTTTGTTTTGAGGTGCTGGGGGTAGATCCCAGTGTTCTTCACATTCTAGGCAAGTTCTCTAACCCAGGGTTTCCACCCTCAGCACAAACTGTCCTTGGGCTGGGGTGCTTGTGGTAGTGGTGGGGCTGTCCCCACTGGAAGGTGTGGAGTGTCTCAGGCAAGTGATGATAATTGGGTGTCCCCATGGGACAAAGCAGCCGCTGTGGAGCAGCACTGGGTTAAACCCAGATCAGATGTCTTGACATCAGCTCAGCTGCCAGAACCCTCAGGAAAGGAAACCAGAGATAGAGCCAAGGAATACGGCCTCCTCCACTAGCTGGTCCCACTGGCTTGAGGCCAGGCTCATCCCATATGTATTATGGGATGTGTTCTGCATTAGGTTGAACTGTGTAGAATTATACCTACAGGTCACTGCTGTGGATCCCCAAGTGCCACTTTGATGTGGTGTGACTGCTCTTGGGCAGCCTGGATGGATCCTTTTCTCTTTCATTCTCCCTCTCTGTATTCCCTCTCTAATTCTCCTTTGCTCTATCTTCCCTTGCTCCATCCCTCCATCTCTTTCTCCTGTCCCCCTCCCTCCCCTGCATCCCTGCCCACTACCTTCCTTGTTCTCTTTGCTTTCTTTGGTTCCCCTCCCCCACCCTCCTAGCTCTCCCCTTCCTAGGCCTGCACAGAGGGCAGGGCAGAGGGCAGGCTGGGTGCAAGCAAGGCTAGAAAGCATCTGTCCCCACCCCTGCTGCCAGGGATCCCTGTCTCCCCAAGCAGCACAAATCAAGTCACCACATTGTTCTTCTGTTTCTGGGCCTTTGCAGGTGGAGAGGACAAAGGGATGAGCTGGACAGTCAGAGGAGCAAGTGGAGTGGACTGTTTAGCCCTTCATGGGCGTTCTTCTCTCTAGGACTTGATGGGGGGGATGCATGATGGGGCAAATGACAGGTGCCAGGGAAATAAAGAGGATAGGGAACCCTGGTGCCACACCCCACATCCCACATCCCAGGGATCTCACTGGCAGAGGCTGTGGGGGTAGGGTTCAGGCTTCAGAGCTTGGCCGAGGCAGGGAAGATGACAGGGTGTCTTGGGCCGTGCCAGCCCATACCTCTGCCTTGAACCCCTAAACTCCTAATGAGTACTGGGCTAGGCTGTTGCTGTCAGTGTTGCCCTTTAGTACCCCAGCAGCCAGTGAAGTGGGATGAGTGACTAAAATCCCTCCTACCCTGAGACTGGAGCACCCATGGTAGCTTCTTTGATTAAACATGCTGTCAGGTGCCATACTTGATGATTATAACAACCACCGCTAGATCCATCAATTCCACCCTTTAGAACCTGGCCATGAATACTTGCCCCAGCCCTGTGGAAGATCCTGCAAGCCACTCCAGAGCCTTGGGCCCAGTCCTCATAGGAGCCATGGATTTGGCTAAATGACCCCTTTAAGTACCCTTTCAGCTCAAAATCCCAGGGCCAGTATCAGACATGGTGGCATACACCTGTTATCTCAGCACTTGAGGGGCCATGGTAGGAAGATTGGGAATTCCAGTTTGAGGCCAGGCTGGGCTGCACCATGAGATTCAGGCAAGCCTAGGCTATATATCAAGATCCCGGGGCCCTTTTGGATACCATCTGTGGATCCTGAATTTGTTTCCCTCCCACTGGAGGGAGATCCGGACTATTTGAGACAATGGATTTCTAAGAAACCATGTGAAGATTTTCTTTTTAAATTTTACTTTCATTTATATTTTTAACTTTTATTTTATACATATGAGTGTTTTGCTTGCATGTATGAATGTGCATTGCCACATGCCTGGTGCTCTGGAGGTCAGAAGAGGGCATCAGCTCCCCTGGAACTGGAGTTAACAGATGGTTGTGAGCTGCCCTGTGGGTGCTGGGAACTGAACCCAGGTCCTCTGCTGCAAGAGCAGCCAGTGTTCGTGACTGCCGAGTCATCTCTCTAGCTTATACTTTAAGGTTTTCTTAAAAGTCCAAACTGGGCTGGGCACACCAAAGCAGGTGCTTCTTCCTCACTCACCTGAGCAGGTGGCACCTGAGCCCATAGTTTCCTGGCTAAATATTTGTACTGTCCCAGGAGGCCACCTCCTTTAGCTGCAGGGAGGGGTGAAGCACGCTGAGCTTCTAAAGTTCCACAGTGGTCTCCATCATCACCAGAGAAACCTCGAGCTCTCCCTTGGGGGCCAGACAATCCTGCATTGTCTTCACGCTGAATGCCACGCCTGCCCTTCTTCCTGTATGCGTCAGTTTTGCTGTATGTTCAAGAGGCAATACGGTGCCAGCCATTTGTCCACGTTATTTGGAATCAAGTGTCTTAAGTTAGTCTTCCTGGAACCTTGGGGACCTATGACAGGGGTTGTTGTGGATGAGGTTTACTGAGGGGTGCTCCTAGGCACGGGAATGTAGGGCTAAAAAACACATAGCTTCCAGACTAGTCACAGCTCTGAGGAGGCAGCCATGGGGGAGAGCTGCTCTAGATAAAGGCAGAAGCCATGACATTACACTTGCCAGTATCAGTTGACGATTGGCTGTGGACTCCCTACTGGAACTAGACCGAAACTTGTGACTGTCCAGATACTGCCCAGCAAAGCAGTGTGCATCAGCCAAAGGCTGCAAGCATGTGTGATCAGCAGCCAGCACCTGCAGCAGCTGGACATGGTGGTCCAGAAAGGAGGGCAGGGCAGGACACCCACTGCATTTGCTACCTCAGTCCTCTGTAACCGTGAGTTTGGAGTATATGGTTTCAATCAATCATAGTAAAAAAGAAACAAAAACAAACAAAACCCCCAAACCTTCTCTATGCTGAACTTGTACCAACACTGTCCCTTCTCCTTCCATGAAGAATACAGTAACTGTTTAACATTGTCATTGTATCAGGTACAATGATTTTAAGTACGTGGGAGGATGGGGATAGGTTCTCTACCTATAGAGTACCCTTAGTTTTTGGTCCCTGTCAGGGGTCCTGGACCCCTCCAATTTTGAGGGACAATGGTAGTAAGTAATTGAGAAGGTTTTGTTAGGGGCCACGTGTGGGTTTCTCTTTGCCCACTCTCTGGCGGTTCTCCACTGTAGAAAGTCTTGGCTGTTCCCTGGGGCCCTCATGCCTTTCTCACAGCTAGCTGGTCACTCAGTCTTGCTAATCTCACACCTCTTCTTTGCCATGCATGCCACCACTGCTGCTGTCTTTATGCAGAATCATGTAACTTCTTACGATCCTGTATTGGTCAGGCATGTGCTGTAATAAACATGTCTTGTAGTCCAGTCATTGTTTGCTCACACAACAGTCATCAGTCCCCGATTGGATGCTCTTCTATAGGCAATGAGTCCATCGTATGGCTCTGCCATCCCCTGGAGCCACAGAGTCACTGCTGGGAAGCCCCTGGGTGAATTCTATAGGCTTAGACTAGAATTGTTCGGTATCACTTGTGTTCATGTCTCTTTTGTTTGAACCCAGTCACATGACCATACCTAACAGCAGGAGGTGCTGGGTAATGCAAGCCATATGTATGCATACATGGAGAATGACACAGTGGTTGGTTTCCACGAATAGTTTGCACATAAATCATCTGGACCACTCTACTGACTTCTGGCATATCTGTGGCCACCTGTCACTGAGATGGTGTAGCAATTGGCATCAGAAAGCAAGGCCATTTTTTTCTGTATAGGAAGCAGTTTAGCCCGGTATTAGCCAGGAGTGTGCTTCCTGCCTGACAGCTGCCTGGGTTTGAGGTACAGGCAAACTGAGCAAGGGTGCCACTGGGTTCCAAGGTATGACCTCATCAACACTGGCTTAACCAACCGAGCCAACCAGGCAGCCAGCAGAGGTGATGCGCCAGGGCTATGACCATCCCCTTCTTTCACGGCTTCCCAGGGAGCCCAGCTCAGCTCATCTGAATCCCCCTTTGGTGCTGACAGCAATTCCAGCTTGTGTCCACTGTTGGCTCTGGCTGGAGAAGTATGCAGAGAGCCAACTGGATCCCTGTTGGGACAGCTTTGTTTTCCCTGCTGAACACAAAATCCCCTGTTCACTGGGAAATCTGACAAGGAGACCCTGTGGGGCAGGCCGGTGGGAGCAGATACCAGTGAATACAGCGGCCCAAATAGCTTCAGCTTATTAAAGGCGAATACACGGGATAACTCTGCCCGCCAAGTGGGAGATAGAATGGGGGCACAGAGCTGTTACAGTGGATTAGCGGCCGCAGACGGACGGAGGCAGGTGCGGCCTTTTCTGCAATTTGGAAAGGCTTAGAGAAGACAGAGCCTGTGCTGTGAATCCTTCTCTTGGCCTCGTTTGGGCGACAGGCTGAAAGTGGGGGTTTCTTGTTCAGCCAGGCTTGGGAGTAGTTTTTTTTTTTTTTATGTTCCCCTTGTTCCTTCACCAACTCCCAGAATTCCTTGGGAATTCTGAGGAAGTTGTGCACTTGTCCGCTATTCATTTTCTGCCCATTCGTTCATCCACTGTGCATTTTTAGGGCCTGTTGTGGGTGCTGGGGTGACCGTGCTGAATAGACAGTACCGTGCCTTCCAGGGACCCTTCAAGGTGTACTGTGTGAGAAAGATGTGTAAGTACAGTAGGTGGTTCTAATTCCATTTTTAACTGTTAACCAAACGCCAGATCCACAGACATGGATGTCACCTGTGGCCCAACTGGCATTGCTGAGAGCCTACTGGGTCCTTGCTGCTTAATGAATGAAGCCTCAAGTCCAAGGTGACTTGCTGATCTTCCAGATGGGCTGCTGTTTCCTAACAGCACAGATGGCAGATAAGAGGATGATCCAGTAGTCCCTGAGTATTCACAAGGATTGATTCCAGGACCTCAGAGGACTAGAGTCTGCAGATGCTTAAGTCCTTTCCATAAATGAATGCAGTGTATGCATGCAATTGTCCTAATCTTTACATATACTTTAATTCATCTCTTGACTGCACATGCCTAAAATGACACAATGCTATGTATATATAGCATAATTTTTCAATTCAATTATTTATTTATAACTGTGTGTGGGTGCCTGTGTTTGTGTGTATCTAGGTATATGCACATGTGAGTGCAGTACTTGTAAACACCAGAAGAGGGCATTAGATTCTCTGGAGCTAGAGTTAATAGCTGAGGTGGGTGCTGGGAATTAAGCTTAGGTCCTCTGGAATAGCCACAAGCACTCTTAACCACTGAGCCATCTCTTCAGACAATGGTTTTCGTTAGAGAATAATGATAAGATGTTCATGTTTAATACACATGCCTTTTTTTTTTTTTCTAAAACATTGTTTACAGTTTGTTGAATTTGCTCAAGCAGAGCTGTCATTGTGGAGGGCTGACTGAACTTGGTGTCTGTGATAGAATTGGAAATTTGGATCTTCAAGCAAAAGCTCTAAAAGACTGATCTTAGGAGGTATCTTGGGGAAGTCTTAGGATGCTACCTGAGGCCTCTTAGTTTGGATGTAGTTCTTGTCTCTGCATCTTTCCATCCTGGGATGGGTACCTATCCCCATCTCCCCATATCTCCAAGATACCCCTTGCCAGCTGAGTAGCTCATCACAAGTAGACAGAAGCTCAGGCTGTACTTTCCAGGGTTTTCGGAACTCTTGGGGGTGGTGAGAGTTTTGAACTTTAATGCTGATGAAAGCTTTCAGAACTTGTGAGCGTCTCTGCCAGGAAGAAATAGGATGACAGCCACCAGAAAGCTCAGCTACCAAGGAGGAAGCTCTGAGTTAGCCCTCTGAACAAACCCCAGGGGGCCTTTGTTGCTGCTTCCTGGCTTCTGGAGTTTGTGGGTACCACAAATGTCTGCTACACATGCCCCTGATGTAAGTGAAAGCTGATTGGTGTTTTGTCCACCAGAGGTGTTCTTGGATTCTCTCTAAGAGGCCTGACCAGGAACTTCTCAGCAGGTAGTTCAAGTGTAGTCATGGCCATCACAAAAATTAATCCAACCTGGGTAAAACCCCATCTTAAGATGAAATATCAAAGGGTTTGGCCATAGTTTTGTGGTAGAGTACTTTCCTAGTGCATGTGAGATCCTGAGTTTGATGAGACAGAATTGGGGGGGGGGGATAATATGAATGGATATTTTTTTAATGAGGGTCTTGAGCATCTGTGAATCTTGGTACCTGTGAATCTCCCCTGGATACTGGGTGACTGTGTATAGACCCCAGGATACTATGTTCATAATGTGGCAGTAAATTTTATTTTCAGGGTTTGTAAACAAAGAATAATTAAGCTGTGAGTGACAGCCTGAGGGGCTTCCCCTGAGAGTAGCAGTTCTGCTTCTTAGAAAGCTTTCACTGTGCACTGCTTCTCCCCAGAGAACTGAGAAAAACAGCTCAGTGGCTCCCAGTGTGCACTGGCTTCCCGTCACGCTTTCCAGGGGATCTGGAGCTGTTTCTCACTCAGCACAGTTAGCCACAAAGTGGAGAGGAGGAGGGTCCTGTGCCATTCTCACAGCAACAGCTGAGGAACAGGGAGACTGGATGGGCAGACAACGTGGGTTCTACACACCACACTAGCTGAGTCAGTGGTACCAGGAGCTGAGAGAGAGGGCTTTTCCTGTAGAATTTTGGAGGACTCTTCTGTTGGCTCAATGGTTGGGCTGGTGTAGGCTGTTCCAGAAGGTGGACCTAAGGCCTATGGAGGATTACGGAAGTCAGGTGAGCTCAGCCAAGAACAGTCCTATTCTACCCTTGGGCCAAAGGGAAGAGAACTTCATTCAGCTAGGTCCAGAGGCAGCAGGAAAGCTAGGATGGGCCTGCTGCTGGGGTCATGAGAATTCCTGGAGCTCTGCCACAGTGAGTTCTGTGGCCTGTGTCATTCTAGCAGTCCATGGAAAGATACAGAATGGGCTGTTGATGGCAAAGAATATATCTGCTTATCCCTTAAACATCTAGGAGTTCCTTAGCAAGTTCTAGGCCCCAGATGGTGCTGTGGGTGCTGGTGAAGTCTGTCCTGTGGTTGGCCAAGAAGCTGGGTGGTCAGGATGATATTTATTAATAGGGCTTCCTCTGTCAGCCCTCATTTTACTTTCTGGAGATAAGTTGTTTATCACAAGCCTTGAGCCCCAAGTGTCTTGTCATTCTCCCTTCTTTCTTTCTGTGATTTTCTTTTTCCTGTCTGAGTTCTTATTCAGTGCCGGTGCCAGAACTCATCTGTCATTTTGATGGAGGATTTTAGAAATAGTTTGGGGAAAAGGAATTCTTCTCTGGGTCCAACAACACTTCGAATATGGCAGGCTGTGAATGTGGCTCAATTTCCCAACTGCGTGGCTGGTGGTCCAAAGCGCAAGGGCCCCATGCACACAGGAGGCAGTATGCGGGAAAGGGAGGGAGTGACAGAGGGATGAATGATACGACAGCAGCCACAGAGAGGTTCTTGCACAGGTGCTTTAAGAAGAGACAGCCCTTGCACTGGACAGGGACACCTAGGGCTTAGTGCTCAGAGTGTCCATGTCTTTGGACAGAGAGGCCTATCTTAGGAGCTCCAGAAAGTTACTAGCACAGCTTTTTGGGTCTCTGTCTTCTCATGGGTGGCAGTCAATACTGGTCCTACTTCTCAGTGGCACAGGTCACACAAGCCAGCTAGGTGTGCAGAGCGCATTGGCAAGGGCCATCCTGGTTTTCCCTACCATATCCAGGTGTTCGTACTACTTGGATTGGACATCATTGCCCTCCAAGACTGAGGTGGTATCTTCCCGTGGGGTGCGGGGCAATCCTAAAGTCTGGGGTGGTCTGCATGCTATCCCCTTTACATAATTGACATTGGCTGGGGACCTGCAGGAGGGCAGCTGAGGGTCAAGAGAAAATTCTAGATGTCTGGGAGCTGGTTCAGCCAGCCAAGGTGTCCTTTCTGCAGTCAGGAGGGCGTTTTGCAGCCCCAGAGGCTCTGGGCAAGAGGCTCTAATCTAATTACATGCTTTATTTGAGCCAATTTGTTTTCCAATCCATCTTGTTCAGCAAGAAGAAAGAGCATGCTGAGGACTCATTTGCACCCTCTTGTTCCAAGGGGGAAAGAGGGGCTGCTCCCTCCTGTGGTCAGTACAGCCCCTGACCTCTTCCAGCCTGGAACCCCACCCCCAGTTAGGCCATAGAACTTAGAGGGAGAAGAAGCCTGAGGCCGCTCTGACACACATCAGCCAAGGCGGAAGGGCCTGGCTGTTTGTACCACTTCCTGAAGCCCAGCATACCTCTGTCTTTCTCTTTGGGGGTCCCAGTGTGTTAGGAAAGACTGGAGCAGGACGGGTCCCGAGGCCAGGTAGCGTGGGACTGGGGTTGCTTATCCCTAGGGACTTCCCCTGCACAGACCTCCCATCTCTGGATGAGAGCTGCCTGCAGAGTCCAAGGGCTGCTATTTAAAATCTGCAAATACATTTTCATAATAAGGTGGTGGATTTTGGATCCATGTTATTAAAGTCCAAATAAAACACCAAAGCCCATCCAAGCTCCCGGGAGAGGGAAGATTTATCGGCTCCCACCCTCCTCCTCAGGCAGGGTCCTGTGTGTGCCAAGCCTCACTTTTTATGTATTGCGGTGTTTCCCAAATTGCCTTTTTCCATCCTTTGGAATCTTGCTTCCAGCCTTTACTTTTCTACGCTGACCCAGACTGGCTGCTTCCTGTGGGTTCTGATACTGAGCCTAGTGACTTCCGCCCTTGGACTAAGGCAAGTGGGGCCTAGGGTCTTGGCCTACCACATGCAGCGGCAGCCTGGCCTCTTCGGCAAATATCTGCTAAGGGCCTGATGAGTGTCCTGGTCTCTGGGGACCCAGCACACAGCCTCTGACTTCAACTAGGAAAGGAGACAATACACAAATAAACTGATAGTCCTTTCACTGCAGTGTGAGGCGTGCCCCGAGGAAACAAATCCTCTAAAGACAGCAGGACAGGCAGAGGTTAGCCATAACTCAGAGAACCAAGGACATAGTTGAGCTCGAATTATCTCTGGGGTTAAGTAGAAATTGGATGTGACAGAAATACAGTAACATTGGTTTTCTCTCACGGTTCTTTATGTTAGAGTAAGAATAATGAGGGCTTCGATGACCCTAGTGCTGATTACATGTCAGGCCTCATCTTAGCAGGATTGTAAAAGATGACAGCCATATCTCCAGTGACCTAAGTCAGGAATCCAGAGCTGTAAGGCACAGTGCTGTGCTCAAGGACGCACGGTTGTGTGTGGCCCCAGTGCCAGCACCTCTATGCCTCGGTAGCCTCCCCACCATCCAGGCTGTCAGGTCCTTCACACTCCCCAACACCCTGTCCCCTGCAGGGTCCTCAGCTCTAAGACTTGCCATCCCCACCAAAGTGAGCAGTTGCCTTCTAGATTCTAAAGGATCTGCCCACCAGCACCCCACACCCTAAAGACAGCTCACTGCCCGGTGCAGGGGCTGCAGGTGCCCTTTCTAGACAGCAGCCTGTGCTTCTGAAAGCATCTTGGCCTTCTTACTCCTATGCCCGTCCCCAAGCTCCACCCAGTGCCAGTGTGCACATTCTACGGTCAGAGTGTAGAGAAGGTTGAAGAACTCACTAGCCAGGTTACCTCATGAGCAGCCAGCCACTGTCAGTGCAATGGAGCCTGTATTTGTGGCCCTGCTTGTCTGGACAGACTTGGTCACTGCCCCTAGCTTATTTTACACTGTCCTGAGGTCCCCAGGATCATTGATAATGAACCCCATACCAAGTTTGGGGACACTAAGGTCTGGTTGTGAGGAAGAGGAACAGACGGTTCCAGACTGTAGATGCTAAGAACAGAGAAGGTTCTTAACGAGCTCAGAGGGAGGCTGCCCAGGAGGACCAGGCTCAATGGAGGCTCAATGGAGTCCCAAAGGGAAAGGCACTGGAGATCCAGATAGAGCTGCCAAACCTGGGAATGGCCTGTTGTGTGGGTGCTTGCTACCCCAGGCCACCCCTAGTCCAACTGTCATATCTAACAGTCTGTCCTAGCCCTCCACCCCATCATCCCTGCCTGAATCCTGCAATGTGTTGCTATCACCATCATTGCTCTACCCCAGTTCACCGATGGAGGGTGGGAGGGGACATGGAGGCTCAGAATGGTCATTGCTACATACCAGAAGGACACACTTGTAGGATCCATTTTTACTGACAGTAATGGTTTTTGCTAGTGCCCCCACTCAGTTGCTTCCACTTAGAGCTGAGGTCTCCAGAGTGAGCACTTGGCAATGTGTGCTACGCGGAGGCTTTATTGTTAGAAACACAGGTTTTAGGAAGAGGGGAGCTTAGATCCTGGGGAGACTGTGGCAGATCTGTGGGATCCATATGTGACAAGGTTATATATTGAGTGGCTCTCTGTCCAGCTTACCAGGATGACCTTCATGTCTGTGGGCCTCCACTTGCCTGCTGACCATCTCTGCCAGTGTGCCCAGCTCACTGACTTCACTTTCTGGGTTTCATTCTTTCATGACACTCACAGTGGAACTCATGTGACTGGCCTGCTCTCCCCCGTCCCCCGTCATCATGCCAGCTTCTGTTCTGTTTGTCTCATGACCCACCTAGAACTTCCCAGAGTCAGCCACGAAGGGAGGTGCTCAGGAGAAGGAAAGCAAATGGTAAAACCAGAGAAATGGTGTGGCTGTGTCAGAGGAGAGTGGCTCTCTCTCTCTCTCTCTCTCTCTCTCTCTCTCTCTCTCTCACTCCCTCTCTCTCTCCACCCTCTCTCTCTCTCACTCCCTCGCTCTCTCCACCCTCTTCCTCTCTCCTCCCCTGCCCTCTCTTCCTCTCCCCCTCCCCCTCTCTCTTCCTCTCTCTCTCTCTGGTTTCTTGAGACAGGGTTCTACTATGTAACAGTCCTGGCTGTCCTGGGATTCACTCTGTTGACCATTCTGGCCTCCAGCTCACAGAGATCCAGCTGTCTCTAAGTCTCTACTTCCCAAGTGCTGGGATTAAAGGAGTGTGTCACCACTGCTCGGCTCGAGTTTACTTTCTTGTGAATCACAGGTTCATCTCCTTGAAGTTTTGCCAGTCTCTTTTTTATTGAGTTACAACAGTTCTTTTTTGGGTTAAAGACCCAATCATTTGCTTTCTTTGTTTAAACATTTTGGGGCTTTCTCCTTTTAATTATTACATAGTGTGTGGTGGTGGTGGTGGTGGTGGTGGTGGTGGTGGTGGTGGTGGTGGTGGTGGTGTGTGTGTGTGTGTGTGTGTGTAGATCAGAGAACATGCCGAAGTTGGTTCTTTCCTACTACCATGTAGGTACCAGGGTTTGAATTCAGGTCATTGGGCTTGGCAGAAAGCACTGTTTACCTCCTGAGCATCTTATTGGCCCCACATCTGGGGCTTTCTTTGACTTGATTGATACAGAAGTTGCAGAGCACAGCACACTCAGCTCCTATATCAGCCTGTTGCTAGAAGTGACTTCCTTTTAGGAGCTCTATAGCTCAAAGTTAAGTGGCCATTTTGTTGTTAAGGCTGGTGGGACTTAGGGGTGATGAGCCAATGGGTGAGACCAGCACACAAAAAGAGATATGGTTGCATGGAGGTTAAGGAGCTGCATGAAGCTCAGATCTTAGGAGTGGCTCAGTGCTTAGACAAGCGCTTGTTGGTGAGAGGGTTGGGAAGGTGGTCTTGCCTGACAGAAAGGAATCACCGCAGTCAATGACCACGAGGAAGACTTGAGAGTGTTTTCCCCATTGTCCCATAATAGCTGTTGTGAACGCCCCTGGATACCCTGAATTCTGAGCACATTGAAGTTGAGCTTGCTGGCCTGGGCAGAGTCCATGCAACCAACCTACAATTGTGGGCCAGGCAAACTGGGTCCACTTGTCTTTTATCACCTGCTGGGGAGAACGACCTGGCCAAGGCAGACAGTCAGCTGGATGTACTCCCTTCTCTCCTTGAGCCATTTCCTCCAGTTCAGAGGGAACCAAGAACCCTTACCCAGTACCTAGCCATTGGCGCCAAAAGCTCACCCAACTCCCTCGGATTTTCCATCCCTTGAGTGAATGTCCCTCACTTACCCTATCCAGTCCACAGCTTCCCAATGGCAACAGGATCAGGGGCAGAGGTATGGCTGAAGAGTGGGCCAGGGCTATGAGAAGGAGACCTCTGCCAGCTCCCCGCCCTGCTCTGAGGGGAGGTGCCAGCTGCAGTGCCCCAGGCTCCAACCACAGTCCGCCAGGCTCTGCTTGCCATATGCTTGGAGATGAGCCTGGAGCATCGAGCAGGCTGCCCCAGCAGGGTTTTGGCACCTGGGCACAGGAGGCAGAGTAGGGGGGCCAGCTACCCAAGGTGCTGGAGAGGCCTGAAGGGGCCCAGCCTGCGGGGCACCTCTTGGCTCTTAGCTGTGGGTTGGTCAGGAGAGCAGGTGGGAGGAATGAAAAGGAGGTAGGCTGCTCCCAAGAGGGGCTGGGATGCCAGCCAGCCGGGATGAGCCTCGCAGGCTGGGCAGATGGCTCCTTCTGGGTCCCAGCAGCCTTCCCCCGGACTGACAATGTCCAAGTGGAGACCAGGTGGCACCTGGGGTCAACCCTGGCAGCCCTTGTCTTTGGTGGGGGAAGAGAGCCTGTGGAAGGAGCACCTTGGAGCAGGTACCCCTAAAGATCGCCAGTGTTTACCTGACCACTCAGCCAGAGATCTATAGGAGTGAGATGGTGTGAGTGAGATGGTGGGCGCTCAGACCACCAGGTAGAGTGCATGCGTGTCTAGATGAGGCCGATGATCATTGGCTTGTAGGATCTCCCATGTCTGGTCCAGGGTCTGGCATGGCAGTTTATGTATCAAGGTTGAGACATATGAAAGTGTGGTGGTGTTTTTGTTTCTTCACATTGTGAATGGTCAATTTCAGTGCTTTTATGCAGTTGGTCATTTAATAATGTTCCATCTTTTTCTGTTTCTAACTGAATCAAGTATCATAAAATGGCCATGCCCATCACAGGCTGACATGGCCATGTCTCTGAACCTGGCTAGTTCTAGACATCTCTCAAGTCTGTCTATTCAGTTTGGTCATTTAAATTCTGAAAATATGCATTTCATTCAGATTCCAGGATTTTTGCCTGGAGTCATTGTACAATAGCCTTCTAATTTACAGCATTTCTTTAGGTCATGGTTTTCTCATTCTTCTTAGTCTGTCTGTTTTCTTTCTTTTATTCATAATTAGACATGACAATGTTTTGTCTGGTCTTTTTTTTTAAGTTTGTTTGGAGGCATTTCAAAGAGTCAAGCTTTGGGTATATTTGTAATTTTAAGCCCCCCCCATTCTACTTTTTTCTGCTTCTGCTGTTATTAATTCTTCCTCTCTCCTTGAGTTTTGTTTAACTTATTTTTTAAAAGTTTCTAGGGCTGAGTCTGGTTTACTTATTATGATCCTTTCTTCCGTCATAACAAGTATTATTAATTATACTGTGGTCAGGAAGTGTGGCCTGTACAAATTTAGCCTCTTAAATTTAACATTTTTCTGTGTGTGTGTGTGTGTGTGTGTGTGTGTGTGTGTGTGTGTGTCTGTGTGTGTGTGTGTCTGTGTCTGTGTCTGTGTGTCTGCCTGCCTGTCTTTCTGCTTAATATATTTCAGTGAAATCTTACTACACATATAAAACAATCAAAACACTTTTACATTTGTTTATTTATTATATGCATCTGTATGGGTATAAGTGTGTCATGGTACATGTGTGGAGGTCACAGGACAGCTTGTAGGAGTTGGTTCTCTCCTTCCACCATGTGGGTTCTGGGCATTGAACTCAGGTTGTCAGGCTTGGTTGCAACCTTCTTTAGCCTGAGCCATCTTGCTGGCCCCATAAAATGATTTTACTTGATAACTTTTTTTTTTACTTGATAACTTTTTGAACTCATTTTGAGCATGTTTGTTTTGAACCCTGCCTTTTCTGATATTAACATTTCCTCTTCTTGCCTCATTTTTGTTTTTTGTATTTGCTGATAGACAAAACCTTTTCCCCATTTAAATTGTCTTTTAAATTTTCACTTATATCCTTGTATATAAGTGACCTTTCTTGTCATTATTACAAAGAACCTGACAAAACAACTTGGAAGGAGGTAGGATTTATTTTGGCTCAGGACGTCAGTGGGGTCAGTTATCAAGGTATGGTGAGGCAGAGAGGTCCAGGGAGTGTCAGGAGAGAGGGGTGACCACTCTCTGACTTTGTCCTTTTCTCCTTTTGCCATGTCTGAGCCTGTGGCTGCTGGATGATGCTAATACATTCATATTGGGTCCTCTCCCCTCAGCTGCTTCTCTGGAAACACCAGCATCTGCATTCCTAGAGAAGTGACTGTGTGTCTCTGAGCATGTGCTGCCTGAGTGCAGTGCCTGTGGAGGCCAGTAGGGGGTATCAGATCTCCTGGAGCAGGAGTTATAAGTGGTTGTGAGCTGTCATGTGGGTACTGAGAACTTCAGCAGATGTAACCCCTCCTAGTTGATTCTAAATGCAGTTAAATTGACAACAAAGAGTAGCTGAGCAGTGGCAGCACACGCCTTTAATCCCAGCACTTGGGAGGCAGAGACAGATGTATCTCTGAGAGTTTCAGGACAGCCAGTCTACAGAGCAAGTTCTAGGACAGGGTCCAAAGCCACTAAGAAACCCTGTCTTGGAAAACAAAAACAAAAACAAAAAAACAACAATGAAGAATAACTGTCAACACCTTCTTAAGCAGTAGGGTATTGTGGAATCAGTTTTTGAAAAGGAGTGATAGATGTTTTACTTTCATCATTTTATTGTCAGTTGGTGTGTGTGTGTGTTTGTTTTTTAGTTTTTATTTTATTTCATGTGCATTGGTGTTTGGCCTGTATTGGGTCTCTTGGAACTGGAATTACAGACAGTGTGAGCTGCCATGTGGGTGCTGGGAATTGAATTCTGGTCCTCTGGACAAGTAGTCAGTGCTCTTAACCACTAAGCCATCTTTCCAGCTCTATGATTTTTTCTAAAGCTTTTATAAAAATTACACCAAACCCATCTTGCCCACTCCTTTTATGATCTTAATGTATCAAAAATGCCTTCTTATACTTTCTATTTTCTCTGGATTATCTTTTGACACAATTTTATTTGTAATTCATTTCTTGAGTTCTCTGGCATTTTGTGGTATTTCAAAAGAATATCTTATTTGGTAGAGTCAAGCATAAAATAACATCTTTGACATTTTTATTTAAGCAGTTTGATTCTCTGCCTTATTCTACTGGTTTTTGCTAATATGATCCGAAGTTTCAACTAAATTCTTATAATCAGATATTCTTAATGTTCCTTTGTAAGCATTTTAACAATTTTTATATTTGCCTTAAGTTTTAGAACCAAATTTCAAACTTTTATATTTAATGACTTGAGGGGACACGCTGTGTTTATAGCATAACTTTCCCCTCTTAAAGTCCTCATTTTTTTAATTTACTTTATAAATGGTTGGATGGCAAATACTGAATTATTTTCTGAGCTCTACACACTTGAGAATGCTTTGTGTGGGTTAGTGTGCATGAGAAGACTGTCCAGCTAGGTATAAAATTCTTGTGTTGAAAGTTTCCTCCCTGAAGACATTATAGCCATCACTAAGTAATCATCTGCCCATTTCTTTTTATTGTTGTTTTTCAATCTGTCTGTATATTTTTCTTACTGTGGCATTTCCTACGTATTTTACAAAGATATATCTGGGTGTTGGCCTGTTTTCCTTGCTTTTGAAAAAGAATGCATTGAACCCTTTGCTTCTGCACATGTGGTTCTGTCCTAGGCTCAGAAGTCCTACCCTTGATTCTTGTTTCCATTTTTCTTTGGACTCTGTTGAAGCCCAGTCACACGTCAACTCTCCTGTCTTGTATATCTCCTTATTCTCTCTAGTCTTCCCATCTTGAGCCTTTCCTTCTACATATGGAGAGTTTCTGCGTTCTGACTCACTTTCTACAGTTTCATTCTCCCTGCTGCTTCAGAAGTGAGTTTTAATGTGTTTCTGAGTTACTTCAGTTTTTATTTTCCCAATTCTTATGTACTCTGTGGCCTTTTCGTTGGGCCCTGTTTCCTCCCCAGTTTCAAAGAAGCTGTGTCCTTTTAGAAGTTCTTGGGCCCATTCTACCCATTGTAAGTGATTGCTTCTGAGCTGCTGTGGGAGAGGTTAGTAGATACGAGGGTTTATAGCCTCGTATCGCATATTTATGGTTTGGCCCTTTGCAGATCCCTGCACAGCCCTGATGGCTGGATTCCCCATGTCAGACAGGTGGAGCACTGTTCTCTTGTTATCTGGCCTTTAGTGGGGCTCATTTCTTGCTCTGTGGAGTTGGCATCTTCTCCTGTCGCCATGCCTTTTCTGATTCTTCGCATCCACTATTTAGGTAAAATACAAGTTCGGAGCATCAGTACAAATGGCTTGCAGTCCTGCCCTCCTGAAACTCCTGCTCCCTGCCCATGCTTCCTATCCATTTGTTTTCTGCTCATTGTCTTGCTGTCATCTCCTCCTCCTCTTCTTCCCCCTTCTCTTCCTCTTTTTTTTTTGTGATCTTTCTTTTCATCAGACAAAGAACTGTTTCTGGAGGTAAAACCCAGATAGGCTTTGCCTCATCCACCACCATCTGCCTTTAATTAATTGAGATTGCTCCCAGATTCCGGCATTGGGTCATCTATCAGTTTCATTCTTGGCCTTAGTGTGAATTTTCATTTTTTTTCACCGTCTTTATAGCTGTTTTGGAACAAAACAAGAGAGGCCCTGTGAGTGGCTGCCAAGTAGATACCATGTTGCAGGAGTCAGAGCTGGGCTTTCATCAGGGATTTGTCTTTATAGTTGTGTGTGATGGTAATGAAGGAAGCAAGTACAAGGCCATTTTCCTTACCCAGGGACCACTTGTCCAGCGACCTCAGCGATCTGGACCCAACGTGGAGTCCACAGACAGCCAGATAGCTCTTGATGTGTCCATGTTCTGAAGGTTATTCATTTTCTCCAGAGGAAACTGCTTCAGTCCGTTCCTCCCAGCCTGTGTACCTGTATTTCACACACCACTCTAATGGGTGAGGTGTGTTTTCCTGGCTCAGCCCTGAATTGGAATCTGAAGGAGTAAGGGACATTTTGCAGAGGAGACTGGTGTCTTTTTCTGAGTTTGAGTTAACTACCTGTCTGGACTTTCTTCTGCTGAGCCAGGTGCTGGGTGCAGACACCATCTCTCACCTTCTGGAACTACCAGGAAGCATTCATAATCCAGACACGCAGGCTGCTTCTTCTGTGAAGGACATCAGAGCATGTTGTGGACAGATCTCAGACCTTAGTTGTATTTGAAACTCTGAGGTATTTCTACTTCAGGGCTGGTCCCAGGGACCAGGGGTTAGGCTCACAGGCTGCCTCAGTAAGACTTTCTGAACCTTAGATTATCTTTTGTACAGTGGATCATGCTATAGGTAGAGAGGAGTTCGTCAAGCCACAGAACAGTGCCAAGGCCGCCTGAGAGCTGGCTGTGCCACCATGGTGTGTGCAGCCTTTGAGAAATACTGAGATGGTTGGGCCCTGGCACTTAGATTGACAGCACCATGTTGTTAGGAAATGGTGGATGCTGCCCATCCTTGGATAATGTCTGTCCTGGGTGTACATTTAGCTCTAGAACTTTGACTATTCCTAGGGTCTGGGTAGTGATACTGAAGGTTTGAGCGTGGCTTGTTCCTGGGACTTGAATGTTTTCCTTCTACCCTGCAGGATGGGGCTTCCCTTGGGTGGGCCCAAGCTCAGCTTTTCCAGTATTTTAAGTTGGGCACCATGTCTCCCTCTTGCAAAACTGACACACCCAATAATGTCCTCTCTACCTGGGTTGTTGTATGGGTATGCCTTACTGAGCCTGTGTAAGACTCGAGGCATTATGATTTCTTCCTGTTTGGAAATGAGCGCACTCACTTGGGCCAACAACTTCACAAAAATTTACACAAAAGCTCCAAGTAGACTCTAAGCTGACCCTGCAGTGACGTCATTTGGCTCCACTTGCATTTCAGTTTACCTCCCTAAGTGAAGAGCGAAGGGCAGGAAACTGACCAAATCTGCATGCAAACACCAGGATGTATGTACAACCTGGGTTCCAAACCTACTTGCAAACACTAGAATGTAGGCACAACCTGGGTTCATCCACAGAGTGGCTGCTGCCAGTCTGACAGCATAGACACTTGGCACAGATGCTCCCAAATAGGAAGGACATCCATGATGAATGATGGTGTAGTGGACGTCTGTATTGGGGCTACACCCATTCCTGTCTTCACTTGGGGCATTGCCATACAGAGTGAAGTCCACACTCTCTGGAGAGCCTGGCCCTTGCACTCCAAAATCTTCCTACCCCAGCTGGCACTGTCCCTGGGCAAGGCCATTCTGAGGTGGGTCCAAAGGGACAGGCCACAGGGCAAGGAGGAAAAGAACATGATTTTCTTCTATTTCTTGAAACTGGTTCCTGGATTTTGGCCCCAACAGGCTGGCCCCCAATTGTGGAATTTGGGCCATGGCTCCCGATGGTAGGACACAGTTGCACTGGTTAAGGCAGGCATCAGTCAGGACATCTGGTGCCTTGAGAGAACTGTTTGCTGGGGTTAGAGGCAGGTTCTGTAGAGATGGCCACTGAATGTCCCCTGCAGATCTTAGCCACAGGCTGGTGGCAGATGGTAGTGGAGTACACCTATCCTCCTGTTTTGTGTTTCCATATGCATCATTCCTTTTTCCCATGTAGGTAGCTTTGAGCCTTTTTTTTTTAACTACCTAATGGGAATAGCATGGTTACATGAGAGACCAACTGTAAGACTTTTCAGGAGACGCAGCATGTACAGCTATGCAGGTTGGGCAGGTATCTGGTGGTTTCCCATCAGGCTATCATACAGATCTCATGAAGAGATTACATCACCTTGTTTCCAATAAGCAGCAATCACTGGCAGGAGAGCGAAAGGTTAGGCTGCATTTGGAGGTAGGGTCAACAAAGTCACTACAGGAGATATAAACTTTGCATCTACTGCTTGCCTGGATTTCTTAGAGCCAGGAACCCCCAAAGCTGTGGCCAGCAGGTATGGCCAGCAGCCAGTGGCCAGCAGGCCTGCCTCTCAGCGGTGGGGCCCATTAGGGCTAAACTCTTTTTGTGGGCATTTTATTTGCACACTTCACTGGAGTGGACACCAAAGAGGTTTTCAAATGTTTCATGGGCTGCTAATTTCCCCTGTGACCTCTTTTGTTGGGGCCTAACCCCAGCCAGAGGCTTCATGCCATGAAAGCCAGCGCCTGACACAGACCCCGGCAGCCTGGTGACAATGAGGCCTCTATCTGCTTTAATCAGGTTCTAGTTGAATCTTATGGCAGAAGGAATTGGTGTGGCACTCTGAAT
Source organism: Cricetulus griseus (assembly GCF_003668045.3). Taxonomy (NCBI): domain Eukaryota; kingdom Metazoa; phylum Chordata; class Mammalia; order Rodentia; family Cricetidae; genus Cricetulus; species Cricetulus griseus. The sequence goes on along the minus strand of NC_048600.1, from coordinate 82,097,407 downwards.
CCCTGGGTAGCATTATACAGTGATCCCCAAGGCTCTCCTGGAGGCTGAAATAGTCCACCAGGCTGAAGGGAGAGGGGTGGCCTTTGTCCCACTGGTCTCTTTAGAAAGCCAGCCTGTCCTGAATGGGCCGCTTGGCCTGGCTCATGGGTATCTAGGGAGGTGGCCCACTCGGCCATCAGCCCATTCTTTAGTGGCCTAATGAGTTTCTGTCCATGTCCTCCTCTGCAGACTGTGACTCCTATTGCAAGGCCTCCAAAGGGAAGCTGAAGATGAACATGAAGAAATACTGCAGGAAAGACTATGGTGAGTATGGGCGGGGCTTCTCTGGGGTGGCTTGCAAATGACTCGTGTCACAGAATCCCTGGGATCCATGAAATCTCAGGCCCAAAAATGCCTTGTCTCTTGAGAAGCCACAGGACCCTTCCCAATTGCCCTGTACAAGTCCATCCAAACCAGTATGGGACATCGAGGTTGGGATCCCTAGCCTGGACTGGTAACTTTGCTCCAAAGGGCTGTCTGGCTACGGCTCACTCATCTGCTCTTCTGAGTCCTCATTCATACACCGCCCTTTGTCTCAAGACTTGCTTGAGTGAAGTTCTCCAGCAGCAGAGTGGGTGAGAACTCTGGGTGTTTAGGGATTCCCTTGGGCTGTGTCAAGAAGAGGAGTTTGTGCTGTAAACTATTCTACCCCCATCCCCCAACGCTGAGGGCCCTGAGCAGTTCCTGAGGCTTTCAAAAGGAACCCATGCCACATGGGAGTCCACACCGGACCAGCTGCTTGAGCCAGACTTACGGTTTTCTCCCTAACCAGGCTAGTAGCCAGGGCTTCTCAGCATAGGAATTCATGATTAGGTACACAGGAATTTTGAGACCTTCTGAAACCTCATTTTACTGTGAGCATACATAGACACATGCCCCTCACATGAAGCTAGAAGCCAGACAGCTCCACTAGTCAGAGGCCATGTGGCTTTCCCCAGAACCAAGCAAGAACAACATGCAGGGTTTTGGTTCAGATTCACAAGTTGCCAGGCTGTGGGTATCCAGATTCAAGCCCCACCTTCTACCAGGGGTTCATGGCCAACTTCTCAAAGATGGGCAGCCCAGAGCACTGCAGAAGCTTGCAGTGCCCCCTGAGGAACAATCCCGGCTTTCCACGAGCTGGCTATCCTTGAGAATGAAAGGAAGCATTTGCCTCCTTCAAGCTGGGGTGGCGACTACAGGAGGATCTGACCTCTCAAGTCCAGCCCCATTTCTGCCAGAGACTGACAGAGGCAGGTCCTAGAGTCTGTGGGCCAAGAACCTATGGCTTTTGTACTCTCCTGAGCTTTGGCCTTGAAGCCTGATCACTGCTCCTGGCAAAGCAGAAGGCTGGGTGCAGTCAGGAATGTGAGGGCTAACTTACCACTCCCACCCCATTGCCGGCACTGGGCCAGGAATAGGATAGGCCTACTTGAGGAAGACTGGGTGGGCTGGGGTGAGGTAGGGAGCTATCTCTGATCCACAGTGTCGATTCTGATCTTTAGACGGAAAGGGGGAAACACTAAAGTTACTGACATTGATCCCATGTTCCACCTGACTCTTTTGGACTTAGTTTTGCTCTCCTCATAATATTCCAGGGTCACCCTGGCCTGTGATAATGCCCTCGCCAGGTTAGTGGTGACTTTCCTTCATGGATTTAAGACTGGGGCTTTCCTGACTCCACATGCAGTGGGTGTTCCCGGAGCTAGCAGGAGGCATTCTTCTTGGTTAGGGAAGGGTTGGGTATGGCCTCTCTTTTCTGGTACATTGTCTCAGGGCTGACAAGGCCTGAATGTGCTGTGCCCCTAGCGTCACTTTCTGGCTCTGCTTTTCTCCTTCCCCAACAGCTCAGAGAGGTTCTGAGTTAGTCTGTTTTCTGTTTCCCTAACAAAATATCTGAGGTATATTTTTGCCTCATGGTTCATAATGTCTAAGAGCTTGGCACCTGCGGCCACTTGGCTTTTAGTGATACAAGTGCTGTGTCAAGCCATGGAAGAGACAAGGGGACTCAGGGAGCCAGGTGTCTTACATAACCTGTTCTTACAATCCTAACTACCTTTCATGGGGACCTTCATGAGCATGGACCCAGCATAACCCCCCCACCCCCAAGTGCCTTCCCACCTCTCAGCACTCTTATGCTAGGGTGTTACAATCCATCAAGGTTCTGGTAGAGACATACTTTGTTCTAAGCACTGCAGCGGTTTCTGGTGCCAGGGCTGCCCTTATGCAATAAGGTCATTTGAAATAAGGGTAGTCTCCTCCGTGCAGGCCAGTGTCTACCATGGGGTCACATAAGTTCCACAGAGGGCTCAGAAGAACCATGCACCAAGGGATATGGATGGCCTCGGGAGCCTGGTTTGAGAAGATAGGGCTTAGGCAGGGTTGTGGGCCGGTGAGTACTGCAGGGGGTAAGGCCTCTCATTGGAATTGCTGGGCTATGAGAATTTTCCATGTATCCTTGATTGACCCGAGAAGTGTGTCGAGGTAGCTCTTCTTTATTCGGAAGATCTGGCCAGCTCAGGGAGAATATGGACTGGAGGAGGACAGGAGAGAACCTGCCTAGATACAGAGGAGGTGAGGCCAGGCCAAGGGAGCTGGCTCAGAGGCTGCCTAATCCCTGCTAGTTTGCTGACTGACACTCCGGCAGGGGGCCAATTAGGAAACAGGTTTCCTTCATATCCAGGGCACTTGGATGTTCCAGAAGCTGCTAATTAGAATCTGGGTTTTGCCACCCCTGCTGAGAGAAGAGCCCCTTTCTCCTCCAGCCCCACCAAGTGAGGCTTGACCTGGGACAGCTAGAGACAGCTCTTTCAGGCTCCACTATTCCTGGGTGGTAGCCAGTGGGCAGAAATCTACAGCCTGAGGAGGCCTATGGGAAGAGACTGGCTGGGCAGCCCAAGGTATGTCAGACCAAGCTTGGGTGTGTGGATACTAGGCAAGGCAAGAAAAACCAGGATCAGGGAGAGCCTCATGACAGGGCCTCAGCAGGCTGCTGGTCCCAGTCTGGAGAGGGCCCGACCCCCGGCCCCCACCATGGAGAAGATGGTTCATTCCTTTCCCAGTCTGGGCTTCTGTTTCCTCGGATCAAGGGGACATGATATCCAAGTGCTAGTCACCATGTCTAAGGGGGCTGTTAGCCCATGTAGATCAGGTCATCCATCACCTGTCCCCACCTCTGCTGAGGCACCTCAGTCCTCTGTTGCCCTCTAGGGGAATTGGCTTACCTTACAGATGCTCAAAAGCCAGCGCCAAGCCAAGTGTAGAGCCCCTGTCACGAAGACAGCTTTTATTCTTTGCAAGTCTCAAAACCTCACTCTAGAAGGACCTTTTTGTTGTGGGATGATGGTGTGTGTGTGTACACATGTGTTTCCCCTCACCACCACAACGGCATCCCTCTGCCAGCCCAGACATAGAGGGAGCAAATCTGTCAGGAGCTGCCTACCCTGAGACTCCTTCACTTGGAGTCCCATTGCTCTAGAGGCCTCTGGCCCGCTTGACCCTGGCTGTGGCCCTCCACTTCCTGGGTGTCTCTTTTCTCCGGTTCCTCTGACTTGTGTCACACCTTTACCTTTACCTTTACAGTGACCCCCACTACGTTGAGCTACTTCTCATGACACCACCAACCTGCAACACAACACACACATGTGGTGGCCCTGTCATAGGGACCTAGGGAGTCCTAATACTTTGTCCCATTCCCACCCTCAAGATATTCCCTCTACACACATTCACTGAGAGCTCTAGGCCCTGCAGATCTGCATGGCACATGGTTTGGCCCTCAGGGAGTATACATTTGGAAGAGACATACCCGATGAGAGCCCCAGAAGAAGCCTGAGTGGGGGTGTCCAGGGCCTGGCTTGGCTTTATGGAGGAGGAAGTCTGAATAGCCTGGACCCACAAAGCAGGATCCCTAGTAGTGGGGAAAGTGCCTGTGCCCAGAAGCTGGAAACTGGCTGGTAGGGTCTGAGAATCAGGAGGGCAGGGAAGTGTGTGTGTGTGTTGGGGGGGGGGGGGGATCAGAATTGGCCTGCTGGGCTGCTTAAATCTGTGTTCGGAAACCACTGTGACCCCACTGAGGGTGACGCCTGTCCCCTAGCAGCTTCCCAGGGAGCCCAAGTGTCCTCTTCCTTCTCCCTGGGATGCACATCAGCTCTTCTTGTGAAAGGTGAGATCATCTTCCTCTTGCCAATTCTTGGAAAAGTGCTTCATTCCCAGAAATGTTTATTAGTCACCCCCTTGTTGAAAGACGTTTTGGCACTCCCAGATGGAAAACTGAAGATGCTTTCACACGAGCTTCAAGTGTTCCACCTGACAGCCTATGCCGTGGTTTCAGAGGATGCAGCTTGAGGGGAAGTGCTGTGGGCAGGCATCCCTTGGCCCTGTGTGGCATTTGTGCTGTGGCCCAGGTGGCCTGAGCCAAGGGAGACCTCTGGTGTATCTCAGCATGACTTTGTGCCTAGGAACCTTTGGAGTCAGTGAAAATGTAGTAGGGTGAGGATAGCTGAGCCAGGACTGGGCTTCCCCCCCCACCCCCGCTGGCCCTTGGGAATACCTGCTAGCCCTGCCTCACCCTTATCCTAGTGCTCTTCAGTCACTTGGGAGGAATTCTTACTCTTGTGGTTCACCAAGTCCTAGTGAGGTAAAATAGCAAGCCCTATATTGGGTGCTCTGGGAGCCCAGGCCTGAGCTTTCTCCTTCCCCATGCTGGTGATTTAGCCTTTGGCAGCCTAGAGGAGACATAACAGCTCTTAGAAGGCTCACGAGTTCATATCCTAGTGGAACACTGACTCTCAGCTCAGAAGCTGCAGGAACATCTTGATGGGCAAGGAAGAAGGTGTCCTTCCCACGGTGGGGAGCCCCTGAGCTGATGGGCAGAGATGACAACATAGGGAGGGATGGCAGAGATGGAGGAAGGCCATGAGGAGATGGATTTGTGGTGGTGAGCAGGGAAGAGGCAGATGTGGGAGTGAGTGGATTACAGGGTGCTGAAATGGAGAAGAGGGTTGTCGTGGTGGAAGTTTGGCTTTGAACAACAGGGCCCAGTGCTAGCCCAGCTCTTGTCTCTTGGATCAGACTGGAAATAAGGGATTGGGGTCTCCTACCTGCGGACATGGAGTTTTGCCATCTCATGAGCATTCCCTGTCCTTCTCAGTGACTCTGGGATCAAGTGTTTCTCAGCAGCCATGTCATGGAGATGAGCTTACTGCATCTATGCCAGTGACACTGGGTATGGGCACAGGTATTAGAGTGCCCCAGGGATGTCTTTTCAAGGCAAGGCTCTCATGTGAGCCAGAGGCTGCTGGTAGTGATTTCTGGAAGAGCTGTGGCATCCGGACATCCTCTGGTTGAGAGAATGGGGTGCATGCAGCATGGTGTTTCAGAGGCTTGCTGACCCTCCCTGGGGTCACCGGCCCCCTGAGGATCCTCCTGTTTCTCTAGCCAGATGTGACCCCCCCAAAGAGTGCCAGCCACATATGGATGCCAGATGTGGGGCTGGAGCTGCATGAGTCAGACTGAGGTTGTGGAATGTGGGTGACCACCAGGTTGGGCAGGAAAGGCCAGGCAGCCCCAGTGACAGCTGGACAGCAAAGGCCCTGTGCCCACAAAAAAGTGCCTCCTGGGGAGCCAGGTGGGGGTGGGTACAAGCAGGGTGACTCTGCAGCCCTTCCCAGCCTTGAGCTGGCCTCCTGCCACTGTCACTCTAGCCAATCCAGAAAGGGGAGATGGCTGTCCTGGTTGTGGACAGCACCAGGCCCTCATCTGCCTGTGTGCTCGTCTGTCTTTTTTTTTGCTCCTTGTGGTGTCCTGTGTTTTGTAGGAGGGAGACATGGCTCAGGGTGGCCTAGAGAAACCACAGGTTATCTGGGAAAGGGTGTCTTTTCCCATTTAAAGAGATTCAGAGTGAATGGTCCAGCCTGAGTCTAGTGAGCCAGAGCAGAGTTGGGGTAGGCGTCCCAGGGTTGCAGTCCCTGGTGCAAGGACCCCAGCATGCCAGTCTCTGGTCCCGGGCTTCCTTTCCAGAAGTCTTTATAGACACAGCAGTTTCTCCCTACCTGTAGTCTCAGAGGATGCTCTTGAGCAGCCTTCGGGGCTTTGAGAAGCATGACCTGAGGTTACCATACCTTCTAAGCTCTCACACCAACTGCTTAATCCAACTCTGCTGTCAGTCAACAGCACATAGCACGGCTAGCTTTGTACTATGGTTCCTGGAATAGGGCCCCAGGAACTTTGTGTCTCCTGGGAGAAGCAAGTTTGGAGGGTGGTTTAACTTTAAGGAACTTGTGTTCAGAAGCCAAGCCTGTTATGAATGAGGCATGGTGGTTTTGATCCAACATGAGACAAAACTCCAGATGTAGGTATCTTGGGGCAGCTTGGTAGTGCCATTCCAGCCAAGGCCTCTGGAAGGATGAGATGCTCTTTGTTCTTATGTAGCTTCCTGGAGCTGGATCCTCAAGGGGGAAATGAAGGTTAGCAACACTTACTTGAGGGGTTTCTGTGTGAACTGCCCTCTTCTGTAGAGTGGGTTATTAATCTGCTGTCCTGAGCTGTCCAGAAACCCCTTCAGCACTAGGCTTTCAGTGAATCCTAGAGGGTGATGAGGGCCTGGACCTAAGTCACACAGGAGAGGCTATTTGCCACCTCCCCTCCTTCAGAGGCTAGAGCCTGTCTTTCCAAGTCCTCTGGCCTGGGGACCATTCATCGTCTACTCTCCCATAGGAAGGTTATGAATTAACACCCAGCAGGTTTTGCTCTTTCCAGTATCCCTTTGATATATGGCTAGTTGGGTAGGCTTTGGGTCTAGCCAGTGTGGGAGACAGGTTTGGGTGGTTGGAGAAGCTCATGAGATTGTTCAAGGTGTTCTGAGGTAGGATGTCCTTCTGGCAGCCCAATGTATCCAGAGAGGCAAGCAGAGGGGCACAGGCCAGCAGGGTTTCCGTGCAGAGAAGGCCACCCCAGCTTCACACTTGTGAACTAGAGTGCAGTAGATGTTACGGTTTGCATATGAAATGCTTCCCAAAGGTTGGAAACTTGGGAGGGGACACCTGGTTGAAGTAAGTGGGGTCCTGGGGCTGTACCCATGCAACCCACATCTTGTCCCTTGCTTGCTGTCTGCTTCCTGGCTGGCAGAAGCTAAGCAGCTGTGCTCAGCATGTTCTTGCCACCATCTTTGGCTTTACCATTGGGCCTTAAGCTCTGGAGCCCGCTGGGGACATGCACCACAATCTCCCAATCTGTGGTCCCAGATAAAGTGTCTCCTCTAAATTGATTGCACGGCTATTTTGTCACAGTTACACAAAGGTCATTGACACAGTGGGTTGCATCAGGTAGGCTACCTTTTGCTCAGGGCCAGGGCTAATGCCGTCCTCTAAGATGGTTCTCAGATGTCGCTTACTCTAGGAGATGGTCTTTCCCCTCTCAAGAATGGAGTAGCAGGAGGCAACAGCCAGGGTTTCAAGGCTGTGTGGCTGGCTGCTGGGTCTCATCAGGGTGTGTCCCTACCTTACTGATGCATGATGTAGGCATGACTCCTACTACATCTTATGTGTGTTAGTCCCAGGCTGCACTCTCCACAGGTGCCACTGTCTACATTTAGAAGCCCTGGGAGCAGGGCTTGATGCTGGCCTGGAAGTGTTCGGACAAGGCTGCATTTCCTGGAAGCAGCGGAGGCTCCTGGCATGCTCTTTCCACCTGGAGATTTAACAGGGCTTTTGATTTTAATGGTTTCTGTGGGATTGGTGTCCTCCCCCATCTTTTCTGGCTGCAGTCTCTGAGGCAGGCGGGTGACAATCCATCCTTAGCTAGACTGGCCCAACAGGAAAGTATAGGTGGGTAGGGAGGTGAGGGGGAAGCAAGGGGCGGCCCTTAGGAGGGGCAGCTGTGGGTGGCCCCTAAGGCCCACTCTGAGCAGCCTATAAATCCTGGAAAGCTCTGGAAGGGAAGAAGCTTCCCCCACAGCAGTGCTGGAGAGAGGGGAGTGGCCTAGGGGAACAGTTGTTGCCTGCTGAGTCTCTGGCCCAGCAGGTGGCTTTTGCTGTACTGAGCCTTCCTGTCTGGCTGCGGGTTCTCAGCCAGCCATGAATTGGCCAACAGAGGTGTCTGCCCTGTCTTCATAGGCCAGACAGCTTTCCTAGAACACAGCCTAGGTGGGGACCTTTGACCTCTGTGTGGAGCTATCAATTCCTGTTCCCTCCAGCAAACGCCAGGCCCTTGGGAGGCCTAGAGTTCCTTGCAGGCCCTCTTGCCCCTGGTCCAGAGCTGGAGTGGGGTGGGAAAGGAGGTGGGTTTTGAGTGAACTGGTTCTAGGGAGAGAACGGCAAGTTTCCCTATGGAGGCTCCAAGCTCAGAGTATGGCCAGGGGCTCCCCAAATTGCCTTGAATGGCCTGGGAATTTCCTGGACACTGGACCTTGTAGGAAGTGGAGGCCTTTGTGAAGGGGGGCCACTCCCTCACTTCCATGAACTGCAAGACAAGCCTTGAACTGCAGCTAAGGATATGTGTAGGCAGCAGGCTGGATTCTGCACCTGTGCCCAAGAGTGACATGGCTCCAAGGCATACTGGCTGCCCTGGGCCTGCCCCTTAGACACTCTTCTCTACCCTTGGCCTTCCACCCATCCCCTATACCAGGAGCAGCACAAATCTGACTCCCATAGGCCTGGGCCTCAGAGTTCTCATCCCCAGCCACAACTGGGCTCTGCCAAGGGACTGAACACAGGTGCCCTGCTAGCTGGAGATGTAGACTAGAACTCAGGTAAGGGATGGTGGGCTTTGTGGCTTACCCCACCCTGGTGGCTGAGAAATATGCTTAGCATGGAAGTCCTTTCTGTGAACTGGGAAATTACCTCACCTAGCTATAAGGTGCTAAGTTCTGGGCTGCTATAGCAGAGTGCTTGGCTTCCTGTCCAAGTTTTAGGCAGCCCCCCAAATCCCTCCCCCCCCATTAGACTTTCTCAAAGTGTCTCCTTAGTGATGAGATTTTTCTCTGCTCTATCCCATGGCTGGTTCCTCCCCAAGGAGCTCATCTGGGGTTGCTCTTCTAGCACTGATTTTATCTGCGCCAATTATGCTGAGGTGGGGACATTCACTCATCTCAGCTGGTGCCAGTGAACTGGAGAAGTTCAGGGAGAGAGGGTAGGTTTGTGGTGTGGAGTCCCTTCTATACAGCAGGGCCTGAAGCACAGGCCAGTGTCTGCCTCGTGGGCCCTCCAGTATGCCCCAGAGCTGCCCCACTCTGGCTCACAGCTGAGACCTTCTTCCATCCCACCAACAGCAACTTGTAATTTAAGGGCTCCCAGGGTGCTCCCCATGTTTGTGGTCACCTTTCTATGAATCATCTCCTTTCTGAATGGAGGAGACCACAGATAAAACCCATGTTCCAAGCCTTGTACAGGACAATGTCAGAATATTAGCCTAAAAATGGGAGCTTAGCACTTGGGTTAATAGGTGGGGGCAGGTTTCATTGTGTGGCCATTTGCAGTGCTCTGACAAGTACAGCTGACTGTATAGAAACCTATGGATTGTAGTGTGGGTGGCGAAGAATTCTAAGATCAAGGTGCCAGCAGAGCCAGTATCTGGCAAGGGCTGTTCCCTGCTTCCAGAATACCACCTTGTTGCTGTGGCATCACATGATGAGAAAGGCAAGGGCTCTCTTAAGCCTCTGAGAGGGGGACTGATCTGCTCAAGAGGGTGGAGCTGCTATTTTTTTTTTGAAACTTCGGTCCACACCCTCCCACTCCTAATACTGACATCTGGGAGGGCCACCAATATGAAGATCAGAGCAGGGTGTTAAGAGCCCTGTGTGGCCCGAAGGCTGGCAGAGCTGCTGATGAACTGTGTGTAGTCACCTGGACATGTGTTATCAGATACACACATCTAGGTATAGTCTGGAGACCTTGGTCATTCCTGATCAGAGGCAGCTGCCAGCAGCCGGTCAGAGGTGACAGCAGCCCTGGTGTGTGCCACGCGGCTGCCAGAGCTCACGCTCCCTGAGCGCACAGAGCAGGTCTGTTTGAGGTCACTGTTGCAATGTGTATTTTGAATCTTTTCAGTGGTATGTGCGCTGCGGGGACTTGGCCCATGCGCTGCATGTGCAGCTCATACTTGGTGGGCTTTGTAATGTGCAGAGGCGTTGCCAAGGGCAGCGGAAACGTGGATTTTTTCCAGCATAATCACATGAATCCTACTGCCACCCTCCCCTGCCCCTGGGCCTATGCTGTCTCAGCCTGCAGCTAGGAAGGTCCTTGCCCCAGAAGAAGCTAGATCTGCTGGCTCACAAATGCCATTTCTTCAACCTCTTAATTCTTGAACATAGCAGTGTGCAGTGGGGATCTTCAGGCTCAGATGAAACAGGTCCTCATGAGGTCTGTGTTAGTTGTTTCTAGGGAGCCGAGGCAGAGGCAGTCTGCCTTTCCAGAATAATTTACTCGGTGAGAAAGGTCTGAGGTAAGGGTAGGTCTTGAGGTAAGGGGTGGGCCAGCGATGTTCATCTTGGGGAATGTGGGGACCCATTCTAAGCTAGACAGTTCATCAGCCTGAGGCCCCAGACCCTCTGTGTGCCGTAATCTCTTAAGGGACCAGTTACACTTGAATGGGGTCGCCCTCATGACCTCATCATGATTGCCCCAGAAAGGGGGCAATCTAGATCCAATCATTCTCTAGATCCAATCATTCTCAGAAATACAGGGGTATGAGGCCGCCAGCCGAGGGACTTGGGGTACCAGTGCTCTGAGTCTGAGATTAGCTGCATCTCCAAGGACCCAGCCAGAGGGACCTCCACACATCCAGCCCATGTCTGACAGGACAACACTGGCTGGCTGAGGACTGCCACACAGGGAAACTGCTGTGTCCCCAGAGAGGCTCATTCTGTATTCAGCTCAGTCCCCGGGAAAGGAAACCAGGGCCCTGGCGGTAACTCTCTCGATCCCTTAGCTGAGGGGGCACTCAGTTGCCACGGTGACCTCTGTCTGCAGAGTCACTTCTCTAGGTTGGAGGGCTTCCCTACCCCCACCCTCAGAGTTCACACTGAGTGTTGAGTCCCTTGGTGACAAAAACATGGAAACGGTTGCCATGGCAGCCATTCTTTGGAGCCCTCAGACTGAAGTGCAAAGTTCAGGATGCCCAGGAAAAGCCGAAATGAAAATATGGGAAAATCCACTCCTTCCCTCACCCAGGAGGGTGAGTTGGAGCATCCGGTGCTCGTCTGCTCCCCTGCCCTAGTACCTTGGTCAGCCAGTGTGGCCACAGGAAGGGACCTAGGTGAGGGTGATGAGCTGGGCTTCTCTGGGGCCATGAAGCCGCTGCTGCTCTTTCTCGGGAGGGCTCAATACATTTAGTGGTAGGGTAATCTTCATTGTAGTTCAGGGAGTAATGCTTCTCTGCCCTGTGAGATGATGTGTACAGGGTGTGACATAGGGGGTGAGCACAGGAAAGAGACCCTGACTGTGGGGATGGAAAAGATAGTTGCTTCCCTTGAATGAGGCTGAGCATAGCTGAGGCTTTCTCTAGGAGTCTCCTGGACTGCAGAGGGAGAATGGCTATGTGTCCCTCTTTATCCAGCAATTTCCAAGTAGGCTCTAAGATGGGCCACCCAAAGGGTTCTGCAGACAGCAATGTTTGGGAAGCCAACACGCAGACATGACCATCACTTACAGGCTCCCCAAAGCCCCTGTACCAAGGAAACTCTTGAATGGAACCTGGTGCTGCATCAACTTATTTGAATGAAGGTCCTCCATCTTTCTTGTGGGTGTACCAGTATACGTGCATATGTGTAGGCCAGATGTTAGGTTTGGGTGTCTTCCTTTGTTGTTCTCTACCTTTTGGAACAGTCTTTCACGCAACCTGGAACAGGCCAGGCCCCAAGGACCCACCTGCCTTCACACACCCCCACCCCAGCACTGGAATTAATAGGCATACTTGGTGCTTTGCCCATGAGTTCTGAACTCATGTCCCTGGTGCTTGTCTGGCAAATACTTCACTGACTAAGCCACCTCCCAGCCTTCTCCTTATCAACATTCCCTTCTCCTTTAAAATGCCTCATACTGTCCTTCTGTAGCAGCATCTCCTCACATACTAGGCATTTATCCTCAGTCTTAGGGACCAACAGCATGGGCAATCCTGGGGAGTGTATGTGAAATGGAGGTCTCTGGGCTTCACCCAGTTATGTTAAATCAGAAGCCCAGGGGTAGAGCCAGCAGTATTTTCAGAAGCTCTCCAGGGGAGTCTGGAACACTCTGGTTTGAGAACCCCTGTGCAGGGGAAATCCTGGCAGATTTGTGGGGGTGGGGGGTAGTGCTGAACCTGAGAGGCTCCAAGGAAGATGAGCAGCCTGGTGGGGAGGGTTTGAGGATTGTAGCTGACTCGTGACCCTGGAAAAGCACTCCGGCCACCTAGCAGGTTCTTTTGCTACTGGTCACTGAGATCCCATCATGGGCTTTCAGTGGTGTTGAAGTAAGGGGGGGGGGTGTTGTGAGTGCATCCTAAAGCTTGGGGTGAAGTGATAGGAGCATTTTCCAGACTCTGAGGGGTCAGCACTGCTGTCATTGAGGCCACCTGTCCTCAGGGGCAGGATCTTACCCAGAGGTATGCTTAATTCATCTAGCCCCGCTCCCCAAGTCTCCTTTGTGGACCTTAACATCTCACAAGATGGTACTTGTCCCAAGAGGCAGTATTAGGTGGCACCTTCAACAAAGGTAGGAGCAACACTTCTTGGAGTAGTGGCAGGTGGAGTTCTGGGATCTGCTTGGCTACACCTTGCCCATTGCCAACTGGGGAGCCCTCTGCAGTCACTTTCCAGAGCACACTCTATTCTCCAGGTTCTTAGAAGGCATGGTGCAGATAGGGTCCATCCCATCCCAGGACCTGGGCACCTGGCTGCTCTTCCCAGCCATGGCCCAACACCCCTGCTTGCTTCCTTGTAGCGGTCCAGATCCACATCCTGAAAGCGGACAAAGCAGGAGACTGGTGGAAGTTCACGGTGAACATCATCTCCGTGTACAAGCAGGGAACGAGTCGTATTCGCCGCGGTGACCAGAGCTTGTGGATCCGCTCTCGCGACATCGCCTGCAAGTGCCCCAAAATCAAGCCCCTCAAGAAATACCTGCTGCTGGGCAATGCTGAGGACTCGCCTGACCAGAGTGGCATCGTGGCAGACAAGAGCAGCCTGGTGATCCAGTGGCGGGACACGTGGGCACGGCGGCTGCGCAAGTTCCAGCAGCGGGAGAAGAAGGGCAAGTGCAAGAAGGCCTAGCGCGGAGGTGGCGCAGGCACTAGGAGGGCGGGTAGGGTGCTGGCAGGGGCTGGCAGCCTTGGACTTGGCCCGCCAGGGTTTTCCCGGGGAGGGGGATGGGTGGGGAAGGGGCGAAGTCTGAGTGGGGCGGGGCCCTCAGCGGCTCCGCCCCAGCCCCACCCTCACACCCCTGGCTGTGCCCTTGTGCGCATGGCAGAAAGTACCCTGTATTGACAGGCCAGGCCCTGGAGAAATGAGGACAAGACATAGCTACCTCACAGCGCTCCTTCCAGAACAGAGATGCGCTTCCCTAGGGCTAAGGTGGGGGTCGCTGTAGAGGGGCTGGAGGCACCCAACTCTGGGTCCTGGGCACAGAATGGCACAGTGGACCACAGTCACTGTGTTTGATGGCTATTGAAGGGGATGTGAGAATGTGAATTTTCGGGCCTGCAGCCTGGGCAGGGGCAACCAGTCCACCACAAGTCATGCCCCCTTCGTTTCTCCATCACCTGCTGTCTAAGAATTCCCACTGGACTCCAGACTTTGACAACAGGTCTGTATGTCAAAGGGCCAGATGGCACTGAGATCAGCCAGCTTCAGGTCTCCACTGCCACCTGCTGGGCTGGTCTCCTGGGTGGAGTTCACCGTCTGTAGGGAGGGGAGGCCCCTCCTGGGACCTGCCCTACCCTAGTGGGGCTGGCCCAGGCTCCTGGCCCATCAGAGGGCCTAGGGCCTAAGGACACCCCTGAAGCCCAAGCCGGGTGGTCACTGCCTTTGCTGGAGCTGCCTGTGGGAGGAGGCATTGCAAACCAAAACCTCCCAGAGAGTTTCCTTTCTGGAAACTTGGAAACAGCCCCTTTTATGACATTTTCCAGGGGAGGGGGAGGGGGTACTGGCAGGGTTTAGGGCAATGACACTATTTGTGTAATGACATCAACTCCCACAAGGCCTCACAGCAATGTCAACAGCTGGAAAGGGCCTGGTCAGGCCTGGAATGCCAGCGGCTGTAGAGGCCATTTGGCCCAGGCTTGGGGGAAGGGGCTTGCTTAAGTAAGGTCTGGGGATTGCTGCTTAGCAAGGTGCCCGAGTAGTGAAGGCCAGGAGAGGTCAGGTTGCAGAGGTCCATGGAAGCTGTGACCACTTATTGTTGCTGCCCTCACTGCTGTCTCCCAAAGGGAAGGAACAGGCTCCTGGGTTAATAAGTCCACTGTAGCCCATAGCTGTCTTGATCTAGCCTGGGCGGTCTCATCCATTCCTTTCTGGCTGCCTTTGTGGCAGTCGCCAGGTCTTCCTGTGTGCCTACCCCTTTTTTCTCTTGGAGTCTTACTGTCCTCACGCAGGCAGGCAGCTCCAAGCTTCTCTTGTGGTTGCTTCACAGCCCCCCTTTTGCCTTTCCCTGAATCCCTGCACTTGGGCCTCCAGCCTCACGCCCCGCACACTGGATGAGAGGCCTGGCTTCCCTCTCAGTCAGGAAATTGGTTTCATTTCCCCTGCCCATTTGGCTGCCCCAAAGGGCCATACCAGGAATGAAGCTCAGCCCCTTAGTGACATGACTCCCCCTGCTTCTCCCACTTCTGCCCACGCCACCACTGCCATTTACTGAGCACCCGATTGGTGCCAGGCACTTTATGCATATGCTCCTGGCCTGTCAAACCCGCAAGACAGGGATTCTGGTCCTCATTTTTGCCAGTCAAGAAATGTGTGCACATGCCAGAGCTCACACCAGCTTTGGGACTCAGACCCTGGCCTCACCATAGTTGCACACCAGCTCTGTTAGCCCACTGGGCACTCACTCCCACAGTGGGTGGGGGTTTTCACCAAGACCCAGGCAGCTTGTCCCTAGAGAATGAATGTTGAGGAGTAGGTCTGGGACAAAGTAACACCTCCAGGAGGAGGCATCAAGAGTGATCGGGGACAAGGAATGGTTTCCCTATAGGACAGCCCCAGGAAGTCCCAGGGTCAGGGAAGACAGATGTTGGCCATCTGAGAGGGCCTAGAAAGGTGCTTTGGCCGCTCCAAGTGTGGGAAGGAAGACTGTAAGGCTTCAGAGAGGCTGGCAGGGAGCATATAGACCTACCCTGGGAAGGGTCATGTGGCTTCTGTGGTCCAAGACTGAGATTGGGGGTCAAGGGCCATTCTCCAGGCTCAGACAGCCAGTGTGGTTTGGGGTGCCAGCTTCAGCAAACAGCAGCACACTGTGCAGCCCCTGTCCTGTTTCTGTACCAGTGTAGCTTCTGCCCTGGCCAGCTTTGACCTATGAGTCTTAAACCCTAGCCTCGCCTGGCGTCCACCGAAGCCCCTTAACTAGTGCCGAGGGCCAGCTAAGCAACAAGACATCAATCCACCAAGGCATCCTGCCCTGCCCACTCCCTCTGCCTCCCCCGGATTGCCTGGTCAGATGAGCCAGGTTATGGATGAGGTCACAGCTGCCACCTCTGTAACTAGCTTGAATCCATCCCACCTCTCCTCTGCCTGAGAGCCAGCCTTGGGGAAGCAGCTGTCGGTCTTCCTCCTGTCCTTGGCCCCATCCTAGGGAGGAGATGGAAAGGGGGAAGGAGACATCCTATTGTACAGTTAGGAAGGGATGCAAAAATGGAAGTAGGTCTTTGAGTTTGAGAGTGTATTAACAGAGCTGTGATATGTAGGTCTTTGAAGAAAGCCGTACCGGTTAGTCACTTACCAGTCAAGATGCCCCAGCTGTCTTTTCGCTTCCCAACTGGGTAGTCTGCTGCCCCTGCCATCAGAAAGCCTCCTTTGTTGACACACAGTCACACAGTGGTGTGGAGTAAAGGAAATGGCGTGCTCCTGGACACTCCTGTGGCCTCTGGGTCAGACCTTCTTGTCCTGGAAAGCAGGGCAGGAGGCAGGACCATCGGGCTCCTTCAGATGGGAGGCAAAGCCCTGTGAGGCTGGAGTGGCCTAGGGGCTTTAGGAACTTTCTAGAACTCTGCCTCAGTAGCTACATACAGGCAATGAGTACAGACCATCTTAGAATTGCCCCAAGCTGGAACAAGACTGAAAAAAAAGAGACCCTTTGGGACTGACTTGAGAAGCAGTTTCTTTAGGGTCTTGACACTTTAAGGACTCCTCCATCCAGGAAGCCTAGAGAGTGGGCAAGTTAGGCTCACTGATGGGCCATGGTTCACAGACAGACCATCCTGTGGACCAGAGCCATGCCATACCCCAGGGGTATCAAAATTGTCTTTGTGGGGCCTTGCCCCTGCCAAAAACTCAGCCAGCCTCACCTGTGTCAGTGGACACCTTCTCCTTTCCTGCTCTGGATACCCCTGGCCTCCCTCTGTGTACCGATTCTGCTCACTCAGAATTGTAAATGTTTAGTTGTGACCATGACATATTGTTTGGGTCAGTGTTCCTTTCCAATGCATACTAATATATTATGGTTATTATATATGAATATATTTAATGACATGGAGAAAGTTGTGGATTTTCTTTTTTTTTTTTTTTAAGGTTTTTTGTTGTTGTTGTTGTTAGAGTTGTAATGGACCCAGATGGAACTTGTAACATGGGCCCTACATGATAGAACTAAATTCAGATATCATTAAATAAACTCTTGTATACTGTT
The DNA here is from genome assembly GCF_003668045.3 of Cricetulus griseus. NCBI lineage: Eukaryota > Metazoa > Chordata > Mammalia > Rodentia > Cricetidae > Cricetulus > Cricetulus griseus. The sequence continues at coordinate 82,080,587 of NC_048600.1, read as the reverse complement.
CTGTGTCCCAGTCTTTCTTGTTGGCCTGAGCTATGGTGGTAGCATGTGGGGAGGTAGAAGGGTGGAGACTTCCAGCAACTTAAGGAATATGGCATCTTGCCCTAGAACACCCCAGCAAGACAGAATCTTGTGTGTGTTTTAAACAAAGAACCCTAACTACCCAAAAAAGGCAGGAAAAGTGGAGCCTTGCTTAGCAAGTTCTGGGGGCTTGCTGGCCCTGACCGCTGTTTTGTACTAACAGGCTATCAAATGGGACAGTCTGTATTGCAATTCCCAAGTCACCACTGGGTCAGATCCTCCTCCCGCTCTCTGGAGCTCCCAGGCAGGAGTATAGATTGGGGAAGGGAGGCTTCTCCTGACTTGCCCTACCCTCACCAGCAGCATTGGATAGGGTATCTTTGACCTCCCTTCTAGATTCAGAGCCTGCAAGCCCTTTTGGGCTTTCATACCATCGCTTTCTTCTATTTAAGATGAAGTAGAGATGAGAAAATCTAGGAGACTGATGAAACTCAAGAGATCATGCAAAAAGATTTTCCCCCCAGCCTGTTGCTGAGGCTTAGTGCTGAGCAGGGTCTGGGTCTGTGCCAGCACCACGCAGCCACCAGGAGCTGAGCTCAGTGGTTTTAGAGAGGCTATGTTTAAACTTCCAAATGGTGTGATTTCTTTACTGAACAACAAGCCAGCTCCTGGGAGGATATGTTGCCATGGCCCTTGGACATGACCCTTCTGCACCTAGTATTTTTGAAGACAAGACTCACCTGCTGGTCTGGTCCAGGTCCTCAGCAATGTGGATTTTTGGGTGCCTTTGCTCTCAGGGCATAAAAGCCTTCCCCTGATGTAGAGCAGATAAGCAGCTTGAGGCTGACACTGTTGGGTTAACCTCCACTGGAGCTAGCTCTGAGGAGCAGGGTTCCAAGCCAGGGCAGGCAGGGAACATACATGGTGTCCATCTCAGAAGTGGGTCCTTGTTGAATGTCAATGCCTGGTGGTGGGCAGTTTGGGACAGAAAGCAGTTCCTGGTTGGCTGGCCAGGCCGAGGAAGAACAAGCCTCATCTGCTGTGTCAGGCTTTCAGGGCTGGGGCTAAGAGTTCTGTGACTACTTGGCAGTTTGGTCATTTTAAGCCAAGAGTTCAGTTCTCAAGGACTTTTTATGATACAGCTTTTTCTCTCTCCACAAAGCTGTCTGTGTCTGAGTGTGTTCTGACCCCCTCACAGCTGGGCTGTCTTCTGGCAGGAAACACACTGTTGATCAGAGGCATGAGAATGGACTGAACAGCTCGTTTGCCTCCTAGGGCCTTCCACCTGGCTGGGGAGACGAGGTGTTGATATCGGTCCAGTGCTAAGAAAACAGAATACAAGCAAGGTCTCTACTAAGCACTGGCCCAAGGTGGTGGGAAAAGTAGAGGAAGATGGGAGGAAGCTCCCAAGGAAGCTGAGCAGTACCCGGGGAATGGTTTGGTACAAACAACAGGAACCTACCAGGGAGGGGAGGGCCCATAAATCGCCAAGGCTCACCCATCCCATCTCTGCATCTCCCAGAGACAGTGCCTTGAATGGGGATGCCCACCCAGGGTAGACACACCCTGTGGTCTCAGACTAAATAAAGACACATAAGAACTCTGCCAAGAAAAACGGGAGTACAAGAACAGCAGCCAGGGAGAGAAATACCGAACGTGGATGGCTTAACTCCTTGCTTTATCAACTCGGAGCCTTGGCGGGACAGCAAGGCATTCTGGAAGGAGGTCCGGGCCTTTAGTTGTTGGCATGTAGCTAGGAGGAAGCTTGAGAAATCCTCTGGTACAATAAGAGAATAAACGAGTTAAGTTTTATCTTCACAGTAAGTGGTGGGAGGGTATCTGCTTAACTTCAGCAAGGTCTACACAAAAGCTGCTAATACAAGGACCTGAGGGAGCTGGGTGAACAGCTATCTGGCTGGCTGCTGGCAGTTCTGACAAGCAGGATGGACAGCTCTTGAAGCTAAGGACCAGTTGGGAATTCTGCAAAAGCCTCCCCCACCCCATGGTAAGAAAGCCCTAAGGAGCTAAACTCAAGGAGATGGTGCACAACCCCAGCAGGCTTGTGGACAGCTGCAGGCAGCAGACTAAAAGGGTACAGGGGTTTCCATGTCAGCTCTGTGTCAGCCTAGTGGATTGGATGCTGTGCTTAAGCCCCCAGGCATTGCAGATCGGGTGAGGAGGTTGTCCTGGGGCTAATGACAGCTAAGGTTCAGTATAATTATTAATAATCAAAAAGTTTAAATGGAACAAAAGTACAGGTTGTGCCCAGGTATCTGGATTTCTTTATATGGTATCCAGACTTAAAATGCATATAATTAATAATCGGTTAAGTTAAACAGTTCACATGCTGTTATTTTAATAAGCTTTATTTCTATTGACAAAGCCCCGGAGGAGTGGGTACTCTGGCTGCCTTGCCACTCTGTGTTCTGGGAGTGGTACAGACTTAGTCTAAAAGCTTGCTACAGGTCACCGGTCTGCAGGTAGGTCTGACATTTTCAAGCTAGGAAACCAGGCCTTGCAAACCAAGCCGGCAAATGCCACTCTACAGGAGCCATGTTACGTTGGTTTTGAGGCAGCAAACTCTGGTACACCGAGCCCAGCTGGGTATGCCTGGCTACTTCTGGTCTGATGGAGTGAGAAAGCCGTCCCTAAGGGAGACTGACAGGGGATGAGAGTCCCTGCCTGCAGCAATGCCCATGGCTGGGACATGGGGTCCTTATGCTATGACCTACCAGGCAGCTTCCCCTCTACTTTTCCCTGCCCATGGGTACACAGGAGTGAAGCAACTTGTCTGGGGTCATGCTGTTAGTGATGCCCATTCAGCCAGAAGAACAGAAGCAACTGTGTGTAGGCATGGGCCAGTGTCTTCCTGAAAAGGGGCTTTCAGTGCAACTGAGCCAGGCCTTCATGGCTCTGGTTCAATGTGCCCTGTGAGTTGCCGGGGCTTCGTGCTGAGCAAGTCAAGAGGAGGTGAGAAAGTCAAATAGACTATCAATGCTGCCTCCTCTGAGATCCAAAGTGGGGGGCTCTGAGGAGACACTGTTTGTACAGATTTGGGGTTTCCCACAACACTGGATGATAGAGCTCTACGGATTCTTGCTCTTATGTTGGATGATCCATTAGCAACCACCCTGCCCTGACAAATGTGTCCCAGGGCACACTGCATCCTAAAGCCTTGGCCTGCGGTACAGCACAGTCCCTTTCTTCCCAATCACATGCCCCTGACACAAGCCTGCTCTTCTTTCCTTCAGTCTGTTCTTCACAGCCTGCTTCATGACCTCAAAGTCATTTGCCACCTTCTGGCATACCATGACCCCTGTCATCCTGCTAAGTCTATTTCAGGAACTCAAGCATCATTTGCCAAGTCTCTGCCTGGTGCAGTGGAAAGCAGGCAACAAGACCCTGAGCCACCAGACACCTGGGGTTAGAGCGGCCCCATGAGGCAGGGTAGGGCAGGGCATGATAGTCTCCTTTTTCCAGCCACTGGCATAGAAAGGGAGTCTGCCCATGGTCACAGAGCTGGTAAGTGGTGTGGAAAACCTTGGGGCTATTCACAGTATGTTTCTTACTCTGTTTCCTATGACTTCCTATTCTCTGGTGATACAACAGGGCCCAGTAAGTATACTGGTCAGGCAGAGCTGGGAGCTCAGGCAATGGGGTCTTGAGGTGACTTAAGGTGACTGCTGGCCTACAAGCTCCTAGAGACCCTTTCCTTTGCCACAGAGACCCAGTAGTAGAGTGAGTTGGAGACCCCAGACCTCCCAGAACATTTGGAATCATTGGTCTCAGGGTCCCAGGAAAGGGCCCCACTCTCAGTGACACCAGGGCTCTCTTCCTGGTGCCCTACTCTGTTCAGAGAAGGCTTTGTGTTATGTTCTCCCAAGGAAAGTCACAGGACCTCTCCACCCACAGTTCCCTACCACAGCCTATCTCCTCCTCACTGAAGCCAATGCTACAGCAAGAGTTCTATCGTTAGCTTAACTTTTCCTCCTCCTACCATGAAAAAGCAAGGCCAGCTGCCCATCTTGCTTTCCCTACAGAGAGGAGAGAGGGTATGTTGCCTGGGCTTCTGCACCCTTCTGATTCACAACTCACCCACCTGTGGGCCTGTATCTTCTGAGTCAGTTCTACTCTTGGTTCATTCGCTGAAATCTGTGTGTACATGCCCTCACTCTGGACACACTTGGATGTCAGAGCCAGTGGAGAGGCTGGAAGAGGCAGCAATGCCCAGCTTTCTAACCATGCTTCCATCAGACTGCTCCTCACTCCAATCTCTAAGGCTTTGTGACTACTTAGGTGTCAAATTTGTTTTTTGTTATTTTCTGAGGCAGTCTCTCTCTTTCTATGAAGCCTGGATTGGTCTGAAACTCAGAGATCCACCTGCCTCCAAGTAATGGGATTAAATGTGTGAGCCACCACACCCAGATTTTGTTTTAGGAAGGCATTGACATTGAAAGGTGAGTTTATCATTGCTGCAAAATGAAAAAGGGTACGTGTCTAGATATGAAGACAGCACAGAAACTCTTGAGAGCACAGCTGGCACCACCAGGAGTCTGAGCTTCATGGGCAATTAAACATGGCAGGCTGACAGGGTGGTTGTTCTATACTTGACATATGTCCACGTGGCTATGCCTTCTGTGTGCCTCTTGCCTCACTTCTGCCCTTATTCCCACACAAGTACATGACTTCCCCTGTGCAACCAACCACCAAAGTTACACTGCATATGAACATGGTATCCCTCGGGATGCCCAGCACACAGAGGGTGACTAGAATCCACTGGAAGCTGTGGGACAGTGACCACCTGAGGGACTTCTGGCTAACAACAAAACCACCAAAAGAAGAGAAGGGCCACACTGGGCCAGAGCTCTAGAAAGATCTCCAGAACTGTTCATCTCTGCTCCTCTACAGAAGCCACGGACACCGAGAGCCTGGGGTGGTGGGAAATTTATTGAGAGCAGGTGTTGTATACCAAAAGGGTGCTGGGCTTTCATTCATCACTGGCAGGTGTCACAGCGGGTGGTCCCTTTATTGATATCAGTTGGTTGGCCACACTGCAACGACCACAATAGCCACGAGCAGCAATAAAATCACCATTATCATCCCTGCAAAAGAGAAGCAGACATGTCTCTTTTAATGAGCTACACCAGAACAAAGGATCAAACTCTAGAAGTACCTGGAAAGGGCAGTGGGCATAGCACTGGCTCTGTAGGCCATTGGACACAGCAGGCAGGGCTCTGGGGGGGCCTGTAAACAGCCCCTGCCACCTTGAGAGTGGTGCCGGTGGTCCTGGGAGGGCCAGGGCCAGGCCTCAGCCTTTGGCTCTCCTGTGCACACCAAGGAGCTAGCTCCAGATTTAGAATGCCTCTGAGGTGACAAGCATGGTAGCTGTAGATGATTCGGTCATCTCTGTTACACAATTTAACACTGCTGAAGTGCCCATAAAGCAAAATGCCTAATGTTAGTAAGTCACTTTTGGCTGTGGTCTATTTTTGTGCAACTTATGAATGGTTAGGGTAGTTTATTTTGTAAGGCAAGATCTCATGTGTCCCAGGCTGATCTTGAATTCACTTTGTAGCCAAGAATAACTTTGAACTTCTGATCTTTTTGCCTCCACCTTCCAAGTGCTAGCATTATAGATGTGTGCACGTGTGGTTTGTGTGGTGTTGGAGACTGTAATCCATGGTCTTGTACATACTAGGCAAGCACTCTACCAACTGAGCTAGGCCCCCAGGCCACTTGGACATTTTTAAATAGTCAACAAAAAAGTGAAAGGAGGGACTATATGACACGCTGTCTGTGGCCTCTAAAGCCTATATTATTTATCTGTCCCCTTGGAGAAGTTTGCCTACCGGTTTGTTATTGGATTCTGACCTTCAGTCTTCATTTATTTCAGCTAGGGAATTCTTTCTTCCTTGTGAACTTGGCTTGGCACGACATTTCAAGGTGGGTTCTAGTACATTGTTCAGCTACCTTTTCGACATGTTTGTAGTAAGGAGGTGTGTACATGTATGTTAACATTATCATATCTTGGGGACTCAGGAGATCATTATCTTTTCATTCATTTCTGTCTTGGGGAGCACTTCCAGGTTGCCTGAGAGCTCCCTGTGGGCAGGAGTCCCACTGCTTTGAGTGCAGCTTGTGATGGAGATTCTGCTCCTGGCTGGGGGAAGAGGGTTACACCAGGCAGTATCAGAAGACGACAGTGGGCATGATGCCGGTGGCCAGGCTGACAGGGCCCATGATGGGGTACATTCTTGGGACTCCAAGGCCTGGAGTTCACCTGGGAAGAGGGGCTGGTTGTTTCGGAAATAAGTAGACAAGTCTGAGAGGGGCCTGGTCACTACAGCTCAGGCAGGCTCCCAGTGGCAAGCACCCTAACTCCAGAGGCTGCAATGACAGTAGTAGAGATGCCATGAGTCTTGAATGTTCAAGCCATGGTGAAGATGAAAATGGTGGAATAAGCAATGGGAAGGAAGGAACACAGAGAGAGAACTGAAAAACACCCATGGATTTTACCTTGTATGCACTACAGGAACAGGCCTTGGGCCTCCAGCTGATTAGGAGTACTACAATACCTGACTAAACCCGCCTTGCTCCAGACTCAGCCAGTTCCTCACAAAGCTGATGGGGCTGTCTTTTTGGACGTTGAATTTGATCGGGTTGCCTCTTTGCTCAAAGATCTCCAGTTATTCCGGCCGAGGTCCATTGACTCAGCTGAGGTCCCTGTAGCCTAGAAGGCCGCGCATGATCTGCCTGACTCCACTGTTTCTGCGGCCCCTTCCCTGCTCCAGCATGCCACCCCTCTGCTTTCACACATTCTGAACCTTTCACCTGGTGGCTCTCTGTCAGCACCGGGGTTACTTCCTGCTGGTCTCCTTGGTCACCTGCAGGCATTGGTGCTTTGTACAGCTCCACATCTCTAGGCGGGATTTAGTAGCTTCACTTTTGAGGTGCTAGCTCTCCTCTGACCCTCCCTGGAAGGTGGGTGTGAACAGAAGGGACTGCCCCTTCCCCTTCACCAAAACTGCAGGACCCAACACAGAGCTGGCACACAGAGGCACCACAGAAATGTAATAAACGAAGAAGCAGACCGAGTCTCTGGAAGGGCAAGAAGAGACAGGAAGACACAGGAAGAGTAGTGAAGAGGGAGGAAGAAGCTGGGAAGATGCGTCAGATAGGAAACTCAAAAGTGGTCCATACCAACCAACAAAAATTACAGGGACCCAGGGACGACAGCTTCTTGGATTCTAAAGGTTTGAAGGGGACAGAGTTTCAGCAGAGGGGGTAAAACAGGTGCTGATGTGTCTATCATAGAAACCAAGTTAGCCACCTCAGCATCACGCCAGGAGAACACGCGCGCGCGCGCGCGCACACACACACACACACACACACACACACACACACACGCATACAAACACATATGCATGCACGCACAAGGAAGTGAACTTCCCTTTTGACACCTTAGATGGCACATTGATAGCATGTGATAAAGTAGGCGCTTGTCCAAAGGTGAAAAGGGAACTTCAACAGCAAAGACAAATAATACTTTTATATTTTAAACGTGTTCAGGCAAACACAGGCCCTTTGAGAGGTCATTTTCAGGCTTAAGTAAACACAGCATTGGGTGGATCAAGGAAGTCATTTCTAGGTGAGAAGAAACAAGTGATAAGCAAAAGCCAACTGCAGCTTTGGGATCCTTTGGGCTAAGGAGACTTAACTTAGGGACCTTATCACAGCAACCTTGTTTCAAAGTGAGATCACAACTCCAGCACCTTTCTGGAGATGCCCTGGAAGTGTATCTTTCAAAGGCACTGAAGCTGAACCCCACTAGTCACCAGGTTTGGGACTGTGTAAAGGGTGTAGTACCTGACTCACTGCTCCATAATTAGTCATTCTCCTCTCTGTTCTATATCCAAGGAAGCAGAGGTTCTGGAAGGCTGCATGGGAATCCAGATGGGTCTGCTCTCAGAGTATGCTCTTAACCCCTTCCCATGGCAGCTCACTCAGGGGTCTGACACCCCACAGAACACAGGGCTTACCAGGCAGAGGCCCAGACTCTTTGGGGCTGAAGAACTAGGATACAATTTCTTTTCTTTCTTTTCTCCATCTTCTCTTTGTGTTCTCCCTCCACTTTTTATGGTAGAAAAATTTAAACAACCCCCCCCCACACACACACACAGAGAGAGAGAGAGAGAGAGAGAGAGAGAGAGAGAGAAACCAGGAACACTGACTGTCACAAACCCTGGGCTTTAACAAGGATCAGTTCTCAGCAGCCTGCTTCCCTCTGCACCTTCACCTGCCCCTGTGGCCAGCAGTAGGTCCCTGGTCTATCTTGCCTACAAACTTGCAGTAAGAGTCACCGGAAAATGGGGCACTGTCACATAACCACAGCGAGCTTGACAGAGGCAGAACAGAGCCCCATGTCAGAGTCTTTCTGACATGGAAAATGGGTCTAGGCTTGCAGGATGGCTCCTGGAACCACCTGAGCCATAGCGAATCAAGTGTCAAAGACAGACAATGGGGTGGGTTTTCCCCCTCCTAAAAGTGCTCAGGCCTTGTGGGGGGGGGCGGTCTCACCATCCATCCCCAGCTAAGGAAATGTTTGACATTTCAGAAAGAAACTGACAGTGGAACTCCTGGGAGCCTGCCAACTTCTAAACAATGAGCACTCTGGGCCCAGCCCAGGCTCAGAACACCTGTGGGGCGCCTGCTCCAGGTCAGGTCCTTCCTCTGCATTTCACTCAGCTCCTGCCATGGCGCTGCAGGCACCTGGCCAGGCAGATGTTAGCTCCCAGAGTCCCTTTCAGGGCCAGGCACAAGAAAGGTTACAAGAGTAGGGGAAAAATGCCCACTTCCTTTGGTCAGTTTACCAGATGAGTACCCATCACTTAGGATATTTGCAGTCTAGCACATGATTTAAAAAGATGTAAGAAAACAAACTAGGCAGGGACATTAACACTGTGGCTTCGGAACAGGGCCATGTTCTCTGAAGATTGTTCATCTGGATTACTGGCCCATGCTTTTTCCAGTGAAACACTGGAAACCAATGAGTGATGGCTTGTGCTGCCCACACCTGTGCCATGGCAGAGTGCAGGTAACTGTTCTTCATGTTCACTGCATGGATAAGAAGACACAGAAAATATGGAGGCCAGCCTTTCCAGGGAATACCAGCCATTTTACCCTGTAGAGGCAGGGTATTAGGGAGCATTGTGGAGTTGGGAGGCAGCAGGGAAATGCAAGGCACCTTGTCCAGAAGCTCTTTTTATCCACATTTGTCACAAGGAAAGCCATCCTGACTCCCTGATACTTGTTTTGAACCAAAATACACATTCTCATGGTCTGCTTTGTGTGTCACACTGCAAAGAGTCGGGTCAATAGGCCAGCCCCACACAGCCAGCCACCTGTGAAGAGGAGACACCCATGACTAACGCCTGCAGTGGGTGAGTTTCCCCTCACAGTTGTGCTGTCAAAGGTGACATTTGCTTAAGTATTAACCAGTTGGTTCTTGCAGTTCAAACATGGATTTTGAAAAATATTTTATTTTACTTTTTCAGGAGACTCCAGAGCCAAGGTGGGGATTGAGCAGGACAAAAGACAGAATGGGGGTATTTGTTTTCCAAAGTTCATGTAAATGTCCTCTTGAATCCCATTACTAGGTAAATAAGCCAAGAAAAAAAGAAGACCGTGGGAGAAGGTGAACGTGTTTGCCTTTTGCTTTTTGGATTTATCGACAGCTGGGAAATGCAGCCTGCTCTGCCGCAGTCTATGCTACTAGCCTGCTCGTGGTGTGGACACCACAGCTTTCCATCAAGCAGCCTCACAGAGAGCCAGACACTGGTGGGCAGAGCAGCTCCTCCCTGGCCCTGGTCTCACCTGTCTTACAAGGCTAATTTACCCCACGGGTATACCTGCTAACTGCCTCTAGTGGTGTTTTCATTAAAACACCAGGAAAAAGGCAAAAGCCTCCCCCGAGTTTGGCTTTGCTCTTGTCTGGCATCCAGACATCACTTTGAGCTTTCCTTTCGGCTTGAGGTATGGCAGGATTATTCTCCGTCTTTAGCACACGTGCCTGTCTACGTGCATACAATCACATGTGTGCAGGTCAGAGGACAACATCAAGTGCCATTCTTCAGGAGCTAGCCACTTTGATTTCTTGAGGCATGGTTTCTTGCAGGAATGGGACTGATCAGATACGCTAGGCTGGTTGGCCTGTGAGCCTCACTAGTGAGCCTCCTGGGATTCACTTGTCCTTCTCGTGTGCCCCTTTCCCCTATGTTAAGATTACAGGCATGCATTCTTCTGGGCTCTGGGGATCCAACTCATGTTCTTGTGCTTGCAAGGTTTTACCGACTGAGTTATCTCTTTAGCTACCCTCTATCTTCTTCATGGACAACACTCTCTCTACCTGCTCCTTCTACCTATCCCCTTCTTCCATTCTCAGCTAACTTCAGAGTCATGAGCTCAATGCTATCTTCCATGAAGGATGCTCAGCCCTACACACCCTCCTCTCCTCGAAATCAAGACACATCTACAAAGCCACGTCTATACAAGGCCACTGCTCAGGAAGGACAGTCCTTTATCTTTAGCTTTTATGTTATGAATCCCCTTCCCCAGGTCACAGAATCTCTGAGAAAAGAGATTATGCACTGTCTGATGTTTTACAATCAAGGACACAGGACTTCAAGTCTACCACCGAGTAGCTAAGATGCCTGGGGAAACTGTCTCAACTCTGAGTTTGGTTCTACCACTTGTAAAATGAAGCTAAAAAGCTCCAGCACCACAGACACATTATGAGAATTTCATCATAAGGACATGGAGTTTCCAGAACGTAACTGGTTCTCGGTAAATGATAGCTTTGTTGAAAACAGTGGGCACTCCTGTCTACCCACTGCCAAGAACAATGTATAGGAGATGCTCCATGTCTGTGAATGTCCCACAAGACAGGGTAACAGCAGTGTGACATGTCACTCACTCCAAAGAAGAGGAGAAAAGGCAGAGAAACACCTGGGTGGCATCTGGTAGAAACAGAGACCAATTCTAGCTGGGCCGGGCCGTAATGATGGCGTCCAGGAAAGGTTGGAAGTTCACAGTGGAATATCTGGCAGCATCTGCCTCAGTTATTAGCTACAGGAAGGGCAGCTGTGCCCAGTTGGGTGCTGGCTGGAGTCAAAAGGCAGGCAGAGCTCAGCCAAGTGGATGCCAGGTGAGAGAAACTGTGAAAAGCTGAAACGTAAAAGTCTTGGAGGAAGTGGAGGTCAGAGCCGGGGCACAGTCTGAGGATGGAGTCATGGCAAGAGAAGAAAGGTTAAAATGAACCGAAAGGAGACTTACTGTTCGACTATGGGCCATTGGGGAGGAGGTACAAGGAAGAAGCCATGGACTAGGGAACCTGAGAGTTGAGGTTATTTGGGTAGAAACAGGAGTATTACTAACACCAGTGACACTGAGAATGGCAATAGCTACATGAGAAGGCACATGTAAGAATAATAAGTAACTGTATCCATGTCTTTAATCCCAACACTCAGGAGGCAGAGACAGGTAGATCTCTGTAAGATCAAGGCCAGCCTGGTCTACATAGTGTGTTCCAGGTCACCTAGGGCTATACATTGAAACCCTGTCTAAAAAGAAAAGAGAAAATAATGTTTTATAGTGTCCAAATCCTGCTACTCCCACCCACATCAAGGGTAATAATTGATGGAAGAATGAAGACTTGCACTCCCTAAGGGAGCTCCGTGAAGGTCTCTCCATGGCCAGCAGCAGAGCTGGCTTTGGGCAGAAGGCCAAATCTCTGGGTGGGCAAGTCACGGAGCTAGGCTCAGGCCGGCTGGGAAGTCCTAACAGGAGAGGACAGACTGGACTGGTCATGTGAGTTCTTGGAGGAGGAAGGTGGCACAGCATGGTCTGGGACATGTAAGTGACAATGTGGTTCCTCAACGGACCACATGGCAAGGCAAAAATTTGGCCAGCATATGGGACCTACCTTTGTTTCGGTTCTGACTGAAAACCAACACTAGGGTGAAACAGTATTTGTTTGATCTTCACTTTACCTGTGTCATGTTGCACTGGGTGGAGGAAACAAACGGGCCCTGCCTTTAGGTGGCATCATGGTCTGGAGACCATGTAGAGGAAAGAAGGCAGCCTTCAGACACTCCCCTGGTCCCTCTGCAGGCCAACTGCCCAATCCCTCTGTATGCTTCTTCGGGGTCAGGGTCATGAGGGCTTCACGTGATTTTGCTAGGATCCAGGGTCTGGCACACTGTGGGTGCTGACTAATGGTGACTTGACTTTCAGAAGAGCATTGGCCCCTGAAGGCAAGAAGCATGGTCTTTCCCCAGGTGGTTCTTTAGAAAGGCCGGGCCAGCGCTACCCAGGGGTGTCTGGGCTAGAGGTGTGCTGAGGTGACTACTTTGAGAACACAGAGACACCTTGCCCTCTCTTTTGAAGGTCCAGCCCCCACCTGGAGAAAAGCCCCTAGGGCTGGCACCGCAGTAGCCCAGCAGCCATGCTGACAACAGTACAGAAAGCACTGGCAACATGGAAAGAGAAGCCGAGGAAGAGGTGACAGCAGTTACCAAGACACATCTGGGGGCCAGAGGGAGCAAGCATTCTCAGCAGGAAGTGGGAGGCAAGGAGGCCACCTGAAGTAGGGGAGGGGGAAGGAGAACTGGCCTAGGAACAGGAAATTAAAAGGAATTAAGACAGTGAAGGAGGTGGAGCTGGGGAAGCTGGAGGGCAGCCTAATAACGTAAGGCAGGCTCTCTGGATCCAGGGCCCGACACTTGGCCCAGCATCAGGTAGCTGTGGAGCAGCAGTCTAGGCCCCGGGATGTGGACTGGCCAGCACTTGGTCAACAGAGGCCCTGTGTGAGAACTCGCCTCACTGGCCAAAACAAATTAGGTCACAAGAGGTAAGGTTTGGTCAAGTGGTTCCAGTGTGGAACAAGAGTACTGCCCAGAAGTATGTGATAGGTAGGGTTTTAGTTGGGGGGATGGTAGGGGAGGAGAAGGGAGGGAGAAGGGAATTAGGATTGTCATGTAAATCAATCTTGTTTCTAATTCAAATAAAAAATTATTTACTATTTATTAAAATTATTTATTATATAATAAAAAATTATATATATATATATATATATATATATATAGAGAGAGAGAGAGAGAGAGAGAGAGAGAGAGAGAGAGAGTACTGCCCAGAAGCCAGATGTGATGGCACATGCTTGGAGTGCTAGCACTGCCTGGGGAGGTTGAGGCAGGAGATCATGAATTTGAGGTTATCTTTGGTTACACAGGAGACTTCATTATGCATTCTAAAAGTACTACCTAGAAAGGATTTACCCAGGAGAGTGACATGTATCCATATCAGAACCTAACAACAAAAGTCACTGAGTGCCTACTACATGCCAAGATGCATAGTTGGCTCTTTATGGGTCTGCCAGTCTCACAAGGGCAACAGGAAACCAACAGACCCCCGAGGAGACCAACCCCAATCCTACCCACCTCCTAAAAGAAAGCAAACTTTTCGATGACAGTGTTCCCTCGAGAGAGTAAGCAAAGTGCTGAGACATCTAGGCCCTATCTGTGTTCACTTCCTGCCTCTGAAAGAAGCTCGGCTCAGTACTCACTGCAGTTCAACAGCAGAATCCAATTGCAAATAGATAATCCTTCGTATCGGCAATCGAAAGCAGCACATTATGAGTTGTCAGGGCAATAATTTAAAGTCAATTCTCTGGCACATCAATACTCTCTAAGAAACATCCCCTGGCCGTGCTGCCTGTTACCCCCAGGGAAGGCAAATCTGTCTGGCAGGAGTCCAACTGTCTCAGAAAAGCCAGGCAGGAACACTGTTACAGATATCTTGTTTTGACAATTCCCTTTGGACTGTGTGTCAAAAGATTTCTGGATGGTTCCAGCCAGGCTATGGATTCACTATAACAAACTCCTTCATTTGTCCTGCTTAGATGAAGCTGGGCCACCTGGCATTAATTAGGGACAACTGGCAAGGTGACCCAAGAGCTCTGCTGCTGACGTCCTAACTCAGGACAGAAGCACAGCATTTGTCACCCATCAGTGGTGAAAAGCAAAGCACCTGGACAAGGGGCCAAAGGTTACCAGATCTAAGGTGAGTCCCTGGGTTCGTAGACCCTGGGGTGACATGTGAGAGTGGCCTAGGGGCCTTGCCTCTTCACCATGACTCTGCCTCTGACACCCAGCTGACACGATGGTGTCCATAAGAGATCATCAGGGACCTTTTGCCAGGAATTCTGTACTCTGAATGGAGCACGGCTAAGGCTCAGGATATAGTCCTGGTGACATTCTAGCAACAATGGACACAGACTTAGCTCTGAAGGTCCCAGCACCTGCCTTGGTTATGATCTTCCCTTAAACCTGATTGGCCAAACCACCCCTTCTGCAAGTAACCCTAATCATTCAAATTAATTTCATGGTTTTTCTTGCTTTGTTTTGAACCTAAAGGAATAAAAGCCATTTCCTCCTGCTTGCAACCAAGCTCCTCCAGCTGACGGATCAACAAGAATAATTTCTTTGGAAAAATCTAAGCACAGCATGTGAGTGGTTTCTTGTTACCAGTTTAGTCTCAAATGGGCAGTTGGGAAGTGCTGCTCCTTGGAGCATGTGGCCTGGGCTGTATCCCCTGACTCTGAATGAGTCAGGTTCCAAATAGAAACCACAGGTACAGTGACACCTTCCCCACCAACAACTCCTTTTCTTCCAGCCACACATCCTATAAGTGTTCTCTAATCGACGCCATAGATGCTGTTTGGAAAAGTCAAGATGTAAAAAAGATAGGCCCCAGTTTGGACGCAACAGGTACTTGGAGTAACTATCAGGGCATTATAGCTCAGTCTCTGTAAATGAGGCCAACAAGAAAATGCTGGATGAGCAGATTAATTGCTTACATCCCACCTTCTCCAGGGATCCATGTTCAGCAGCCTGAGTGTCTGGTTCAGGTAGATCCCAAGCAACTGCATGAGGTCCCTGCCATTACTGCGCTTTTAGCAAAGGCCATATCCATTAACTTCATAGTGCAGGGAGCTTTATATGCACCTTGTATATGCTGTATACACTATAAACTCAATAAACATTTAAACAAAGAAATGACAAGAGCTCTCACTCCCGACATGGCTAGGTAGGTGAGAACTGCACTGTTAGTCTCTGGAAGTCTGCATCTCGCAACTACAGCAATGAGTAAAGGAGACCAGCAAACTGCTGCCCCATGACTTAGTGGTGGGTGGGTGGGTGTGGTAGGGGAAGTGAGGAGACAAAGACAAGTAGGTAACTTGATGTCCCAGAAGCTGCTGAGAGCCAGGAAGAAAAGCAGCTTCTTTCTTCCTGGTGGGTATCTAGGTAGTGGCTCAGAGCCATGCCTCCTCTCTTCAGGTCTGAGAGGCACACAGAGAGGACTTGCTGATATGCTAATAATTTTTAGAAATTAACCATCTGACAATGAGATGTGGGAGCACACCACAGGTAACCCAGGGTGCCCTTCCCAGGGTGCCCTTCTGCGCGGCATCAGGAAATTTCCAACCTTAAATGTTAACAGCATGGAAGCTAAGAAAGAACACATTACGAGAGTTTCTTGGTATGAAGGGTGATGTAATGACAACTGGAAGCAGACAGGGAACTTATTATAGAATGCGGCAAAGGGCGAGTTGGAGAGGAAGGCCTCATCAATGGGTCTCAGCACTTTCCAGGATGGGAGGAGTCAGGTGGGGTGCTAGTTCCTGCTTGGTCTGTGGGGGACATGGGATCTCATATGAATCGGGAAGCAGTGGGCTGTTCCTTGTGTAGCTGCTATTCATCAAGTGACCCACTTCGACTGTTCTATGCCTAAATGAAAACTATACTTCTTTAGTTGATGGCTGCTTTTATTAGGGGCCGTTTCACTTCATCACAGCACTGGCGGGGAGCTGCAGAGTGCTGGCCACCAGCTGGTCTCTGAAATTGAGAGGAAGCCAGGCTGAGGTTGTAGAAGCAAGATGAAGTGCAAGATGTCCCCTTATGTTTGGAAGATCCAGGGTAAATGCACTTCCAGAAATGTTGGGAAACTAGCACCACTTCCAGAGCTAGGGTGAAAGACACTTTGTCATCCTGCAGGCCACATCTGCCCCAACTAGTCTCAGTGTTCCTTTAGCCTCCAAGGTAACATGCATTACATAGGGAACCATGGGCCACGGTGGCAAGGATATAAGAAAGACAACTGTTAAAGGGTATGGGAGAAAAGAAAAATAAAGGTTGGCAAGAGAACAGCCAGACATCTTTCACGTTAAAAGCCAAGTCTTTTCTCAAGTAACTAGAGTGTAAGTCGTAACTATTTATTGTGGCTGTGACTTGTTCCCATCATGGAAGGAGAAAAATTCAAAGGGTCACCATAGCTTTTAACTGGTCATCGTGAGGCAGTCGGAGCTCTCTCACCCATTATTGTCATGCATGTTACACTTCCCACGTGTGCAGCAAAACGAACGAGAGGCCCATGAAAGATGCGCATGTGCATAAATGCCAGGTCTCCCTCTTTGCAGCAAGGCAGCAGGGTGAGCCCCAACAAGTACTAATCAGCCAGTCTCCCAACTGTGGGCCTGACCACTCTCAGCAAAAGCAGAGCTAGCTGCCAGGCTATTCTCAAACACTCTCTCTCTCTCTCTCTCTCTCTCTCTCTCTCTCTCTCTCTCTCTCTCCCCTCCCCCCCCCGCCCCCTTCGGCTCTACCATGAAAACAGATTCCAAAGTGTATGTTCACAAAACCCAACACTCTGCATGTGTATAAAAGTAACTAAATAAAAAGCCTGTAGATACAGTGGAGTTCATATTTGGTCTATGGGAGGTATGATGGTTTAATCTTCATCTTCATGACTGGATTTAGAATCACTTAGGAAACACATCTCCCTGAGCATTTCCAGAGATGATTACATGGGAAGACCCACCCAGAAGTGGGTGGTGGCATCCTATGGACTGTAGTCTAGGATGCAGAAAGGGGAAAGAGGAAGAAACTGGGTAAGCATGGGCACACCCCTTTCTCCGCTTTGTGATCTGTCCAGATGTGGACTGGACTGGCCAGTGTGGACTGCAGCCTCTCAACTATGAGCCAAAATAAGTCCTTCTTCCTTAGGCTGCTTCCTGGGAGACATCTCATCCCGGCAACAGGAAAAATAACTAATAAAAAGGACGTGAATCTGCACAGTGCCCCAAGTGCTCTTCTCCCTAAGATTTGGAACACAACTTTAATGCTCAAGCTACAGTGAGAAGCTTGATGGCAGGAATGCAGTGAAAACGACATCTGGCTAACTTTTCATTAGCAGGATGAAAGCTATGAGCTTCATGAGTGCTGTGGGACCCAGCACGATTGGTACAGTGAGAACAAGAACAGACATTCCAACTGTGTTCTACATCGGCTCCTGGGAAAACCTGTCCTTTACACAGAGCAGTGTTAGAGTTTACAGGCCAGTCTAGGAGATCACAGGAGCAATAGAACAGCCACCTGCAGAGCTCTCCCATAAGCATGTGGCACAAATACAGACTGAAGGAACCTGCCGGTGCATCATGGGGGACTAGCAATGATGCTACCTCCATTCACTACTACCCTCAAACACTCTTCACTACCTCAACAGCATGCCATCTGGGATCCCTAAAATTTGCCCTTCATGCAGGGAAGCTTTTAATAATGTAGCAGCAAATGCAAAGTGAAACCTCAGGGCTAGAACTGGGGACCCCCAATCACCTTTGTGGCCTGAGATACACACCTCAGGGAAGCATCATGAGCAGACTGGACAGTGTTTCTATTGAACCTTCTAGAAACACAGAAGATGTTTAATCTAGAATATGATTAAACACTTGAGCAGAGATTCTTCCAGCAAAGAGGATTTAAGGTGGAAGGGCACACTGGATCAGAGCTGGAAGGCTGGGAACAGCTGTATCTGGGGGAACAACTATATCTGGGGGAACAGCAAGGAATAGGGCTTGGGACTTCAGAGGACCTGATAAGCAAGGTGGGAGTCTTTTCCTCTACTTAAGATGTTTTTTTTGGGGGGGGGCAGGAGCTGCAGATCCTGGTGGCATATGTGCTTAGCATGTGTGAAGCCCTGGTTTTGGACCCCAATACTGGTTAAGCAAATTAATAAATGTAGACATTTGATGTGTAAAGGATGAAATAGGTCAGAAATGTACTGTTATAGCACAAGTCACATTGGTAAAGGACACATGACTGTCATGCCAATACCAGGGATGTGTCATGTGACATGGGAAAAATACAAATATGTGCCTTCTGAGGGCAAGTTGTGGGTGCCAACAAAAAAAGTCATTTGAGAATAATATGGAGATGGTGTCATCAACGCTTACGTCTCTGCTCTTCTGGAAAGAGAAGTAGATGATCCAGAACATGATATCTGG
This sequence comes from Cricetulus griseus, assembly GCF_003668045.3. Taxonomy (NCBI): domain Eukaryota; kingdom Metazoa; phylum Chordata; class Mammalia; order Rodentia; family Cricetidae; genus Cricetulus; species Cricetulus griseus. The sequence goes on along the minus strand of NC_048600.1, from coordinate 82,062,175 downwards.
GTCTGAAATATTTGCTGGCTTATGTTAAACATAATCTGTCAGTTATGTCAGATGTCGATTCCTAGAACACTAAGTAGGTGAGTCGTGTCACATCCCTAAAATGATCAGGTTTCCTACCTTGGCCTCCCACTCTCAATATGTCATGCTTGCTTTCACCTCTGGGCATGCTTGCTTGCACCTCTAGACCTGGCATGGATCTTCACCATTCACACTGCTCAGAGCCTCCATATGCCCAACAATGGCACAGCCTCAGCTCAAGAACACCCCCCCTCCCTACAGACCCCTCTCCCTAAGCTCACAACGCCTTAGGCCTGCCTTTCCTATGCTTCTGTGCACAGATGGTATGCACTGCAAAAAATTAACTTCATAAAATTAACAATTGGGCCAGTGAATTACTATTCCTCATAGTCTGTGGATTCTTTGAGACAGCAGGCCATGCATTTCTGTGATTGTGTCTTGCCTGTTTCCATGTGTACACAGAGGTCCTATGATCCCATCCTGTAGCCCTTAATGAGAATTTCATCATTGTGTGACTCCATCACTAGGTCACTGGGTGAATATTACATAGTGCATTTGCACAGACTAAACATGGCTACATGACTACATGACAAAATCTTTGGGGACTAGGTCATACATTTGGTCTACCATTGACTAAACTGTCATTTCACAGTGCTTTGGTTTTTTTCTGCTTTGGTTGAATGGGCAGAAGTTCATAACTTAGATTCACTCTCTTGAATACCAGCAGAATAGCCTTCCAATGACTTTTTGACTCAGTGGCAGTTACTAAACAGTACCTGGAACACAGTAACTGCTCACAAACATATGTTGAATAAATGAATGAATGAGCAATTGAATTATAGACAGAGATGTCATTAAGGTATTTAAGAAGTTCTGGTTTAAAAAAAAAAAAAACTACAAAGGGGCTAAAATAATTTCCAAATTCAAAATCAGTACATTCCACGTTTGTGGCTAGCAACCTAGGTGTGAAAGTGTAGGCAGGCCCAGTTGATACCTGGGCTTAGCTTTCAGTAAAATGGAAGGCTACACCAGCTGCTCATGGGTTTCCTCCTGAGATGATGTAAACGCAGGGTTTCCAGCCACTCACACCCTTTTCTGAATTGAACTAGACAGCCCCACTTCACAGTTCATCTGCTCCCCGAACTGTTTTATTATCCTTTCTTTGAAGACATTCTTAAGAAAAAAAGTTAACTGAAAATTACTTGCAATGGAAGAGTTTATGTTGAAGGTAGCTATACTCAGTGTAATGGGGGCCAGGTCCAGTGGCTCAACTAAGATCTTGCTAGAAATGCTACTTCCAGAAACACCCAGGAGTCTGACTGCAAGATTTCTCCTGGTTCTGAGGTTTGAGAACTACTGGTCCAGAGATTAGGATCAAAAGCTGACAACAAAATACTAGTATTAGAGGAAGGGCTGTATTCCTTGGGCACTAGATGGTAACAAGGTAGGGGCCCTAGATAGTAGGGAGGTCCCTGTGCCTGGGAGGCGGGTACCCAGTCTCCAACAGCTCATGAAAAAGCCTCATGAGAAATGGGATATGCATTTGACACACACAAAAATGCATCTGACACACAAAACTGTCACAAGTCAACCCCCACAGCATTCCTTTAGCTTCATTTCCTCCTGAGGAGGTCTGCAGGGCCCAGAGCAGCAGCTGACGGGGCCAAAGGACTGTTCCTATTCACAACAAAGAGATTCCAAGAAACATGTCCACCAGATTGCCAGACTTTCTTTCCATCTAGCTCCAGGGAGCTATGTCTCTACTGCCCAGAGTCTCCACTCTTCCTCACAGAGCAGAAGGTAGGGCCTAAAAGAAGATGGTCAGAGAAGAGGCTTGGACAGAAGAGGGTAGGCTGGCTTCAGTTCCCAACATGATGGCTGGGCTGAGGCGACAGTCATTTCTCAAATCGGACTCTCATTTTGGATGACACTTGTATTTTCAAGCCCTGAAAGGACACATTAAAGATTCTAACTGTACACTAGTCAGAGGAGGAGAGCCCTTCTCACTCTGGTGGGGCTAGCCACTGTTGCCTGCTACTCCAAAGGACACACACAGCTAGCCTCCCACGGGAGCCCGTCAGAAGGCGCAGGCAGCCCCACTCTAAGATGAGGCCTTCTTGAGTAGTGTGGTTGAGGAAATGGGTGAGGGAGTGTCCAATGATTAGTTCCTCATGGTCCCCACATCCTTCACATGTATCGCCTGCACCCCCCAGAACACGTCTGTATTCTTGATAGCGGGACTTTAACGTGAATTTTATCCCCTCTGGGCACTTCTTATGGGCAAACTGAAGCATTCTAGGAGATTTGCCATTCTTCCCTTTGCGCCCCTCCTTCCCACCGCCATACTCTGAGAGCCATTCCTCGTTCTCTTTCTAAGAATGTAATAGACATTTCAGCACAATCTTCTAATCCACATTATTTATAATATTCTGAACATCCAGAGAGCTGGCTGGAACGCTAAGTAATAAATCAAATTCAACAACAACAACAAAAAGGAAAAGGGGGGGGGCACCCTTGGCAAGGCTTGAGCCTGAGATGTTTCATTACCCAAAGGGTTTCGTTATGTTCACAAAAGTGAGATGGGGATGAGCCTGGGGCTTAGGATGACATGAAGTCAGGAACTGGAATCCATAGGCATAATCATAACTTTGTATAGTCCTCAAACAGGCTCACCTCTCCGGGGGTCGTGACAGTAAATGAGATACGTGGGAAGCACTCTGAGCTGCTCAAAGACAAGCAAGTGAGCCCAGCTCTCCTTGCTGAGTCCCAGAGGTCATCTTCTCCAAACAGAGGGTGATCAGAGACCCCATCCCCTTCTGGAGCTGCTGTCACTGCTCATTAATGTCCTCTCAGCTTTCAGTGAGGTGTTGGGGGCGGGTGAGGAGGCATGCAGCATGTTTAGGACAAGCTGGTCCCCAGGTCTGGCTCCAGTCTCCATCCAGAGCGGGGACTCTTCTCCCACTGCCAGGGAGGGCTGCTCCGGGCCACACACAGCCAGAGGGCTCTCTGCCGAGGGTTCTGCTCCTGCTGGGGTGGGACTTGGACACAGGGAATCCAAGCCTCGTGGAGCGGGCCTGTGTTTACGTGGATAGTCCTGGCAGCTGCAGGGACCTATTGTCTGCATTCTGGGACCACTCCATGGGGCTCTTTTTGTCAGTTTCTGGGGTACTAGATGCTGCTTCTCTTTTGTTTTGATGGATGTACTGAATGTAAGATTAGATTCATCCAGTAGTCATCCAGAGTCATATTTAACAAATAGAGTCTAATGCTGGTTTGGGGGAAATGACTGTGACCAATCCTTGGCCATGAACCTCCACCTGCTTGCTGGCTGGGGTCAAGCAACCTCTAGAAGGAATTTGACACTTGCTTTGCTCATCACTTCTACCAATAAATATCCAAAGCAGTTAATGTGATACACAACATCTGTTTGAACAAAGCTGCCAAGACCACGGCAACTCCTTCCCAGTGTCTATCAGGACACAGAACACACCCACGTCTTCATTACTGAGCCCTCAAGATTGAAGCCTGGGTAGACGATCTGCTATCTCTTTTGCTCTGATAAAACTACATCCTCTGGGCTGCAGCCTACTAGGGCTGAGCACGTTCCCCAAACCTCTTGGATCCCCTTCCTCTACTCTCACTCCATCTCTGAGAACACCTTTCCCTCAGCTGTGGTGCTCTTCCGTTCTCCCTTCCCCATCACTTTTACACAGAGAACTTGTCCAGCTGCTTCAGCGACCATCGATGCCCTATGATCCCCACCTTAATGCCCTCTCCCTGACAATGGCATTCTACTTTTCCCTCTCTTAAAATGTGCATGCTGTCATCTCTCTGCTCAGACAGTAAGAAACAATCAAGCTGTGACTTTAAAGAGGACTGTTGTGCTCAACTCCTGACCTTATCCAAACAACAGGATAGCAGTGTATATGGGTGTGACTACAACACATACACAATCACTAAGAATCTCCTCAATAAACAATCGCTTTCTCACTGTGAAGGCTTTGTCATTTATGTGACATGGCATACCCACAGCCCTTCAAATGGGATCTGTTCTGATCAAGACTTTGGCAGAAAGGCAAGTCATGGTGGTTGATACAGGCCTCATGGTTTACACACCAAGCCATGGTGACTTGGGCATACAAAGTGAAACCAGCCACTCTGTAGCCTAGTACACAAGGCTGAGCAGGGATAATTCAGATGGGAAATCAGCACTCTACTCGGCTGAGCCATGTGCCTCCTCACAGCAAATGTGACCCTTATGATAAACGTGTGTGTGTGTGTGTGTGTGTGTGTGTGTGTGTGTGTGTGTGTGTGTGTAAATGTGATTCTCTTGGGACTCCCCCATGAAAAGATTGTCAAATAGCAAATGTTTAATTATATACACATATATCTTAAAGCACAAATTCTGACTAAGGATAAATTTCTAGCGGCAAGATTTTTGGCCATCAGCAGGGGAAGGGACCTTCCCAGCCCCTCTGAAATGAGAACATTTAGGCCACTGGTGAAATACCCCAAACACAAATCACATGACTTGCAGTCAGGGTCACCTTTCACCATCCATCCCCATCACAGTTCAGTTAAGCAGAAAGAGGTTAGGACAAACATCTTCATGACTTCAGCCAAGTACACACAGCACACTCTCTTCCCATTAGCGGCTCTGAGATGCTACAGAACCCACCACAATTTCTCAAACAACAACAACAACAACAAAAAAAAAGATTTGAGGCTCCATGGAGACAGACTGTGGGTAGAAGGACCTGGAAATGAGAGCTGGCAAGGGTTGGTGACAACAGGACTTCCATGACTGTGGATGGGGTCAAGGCAGAGTAGAGAGGGAAGGCCATCAGCCACCACCCACCACTAATCTATTTTGTCCCAGGCAGGCATCAGGCTAGATAGTGGGAATCAACAAGGCTCCCCGAGGAATCTGCAAGGCAGCTTGGGAGACAGACATCCAAATAATCACAGTGAAGTAACTAGGTAAGAGGTAACAGGAAGCAAGGCGTTATGAGAAGAAATGAGGCAATGAAGCTGGCAGAACAAAGGTCATCCCAGCAGGAGGGAGCACTGAACACTGAGCACTGAGCACCCAGCACCCAGACATTCATAGACCCCAGAGAGCCTTGGAAAGCTTGTGAGAAACAGAGACATCAAGGCAAATCTGGAGTCAACTCATCCTGCAGTACCTGGGGGCCAGGATGACAGGGAAGTCACTGGGGGTTAGGCAAGAGTGGCAGGATCTCATTTATGTTACATGGTTTCTGTGCAACTGTATGAAGACTGGACAGGAGGAACCAATGTGTTACATATTCACAGAACACTTACCTGAGTCCCTCCTGTCGCATTCCCTCCTGACAGGAAAAAGTTCTCTCTAAGCAACAACAACAACAACAAAAAACCCAACCAAACAAACAAATGAAAAAAGGCTACACAGAAAAAGCGATAACCCAGACAAAACTGAAGACAGAAAACAAACAAACAAACAAACAAAAACTATGTCCCATAAACAAATTCAGTATAAAACATGCAACTAAAGTAAAACAACAACAAAACATTCAATCTAATTATAATAAAAAACCAAAATAGGGTCTCTCAGGAACTTTTGTGAAGCCAAGTAGAGATTTCCCCATTTTACAGATAAGGAAAACTAAGGCTTGGAGAGGTTAAGTGTGTGGAATCTATTCTAAAAGATTAGCCTAGGGCAGAGTAAGGTACGCTATAGCAATAGTGACATGGATGAGAGACTTAGAGGTATGTGTCTATACACAGGGCCTGAGTGCTGTCAAGCTGAGTGTGGGCAATGGGGAGCCTATGAAAGGTTTTAACAAGTGATGGGAGAGGTGAAGGGTAGACAGAAGCAAAGACCCCTTCCCTGAGTTTTAGTGCAAGAAATGGGAAGGAGCAAAGTGGAGCCGGAAGACAAGTTAGGACAAGACAGGAGCAATCTACGGAGAGTGAGGGTGGGTGAAGGCTGAGGAGCAGGGAAGGCAGCCACAGGGACGGCAGTGTATGGACTCCACAGGCACTAATGATGAGGAATCAACAAGAACTAGCAGTAGATAGGATGTGGGGGCCAAGCAGGATCAAGAATGACGTCGAGGATTTGGCTTGAGACTGAGTGGTTGGTGGTCTAGCTCATCAGCATGGGAAATAAGAAAAAGAAGCGGGGCTGGAGATGACAGGAGGCCAGTTCTGACTTCTTGGGATTATTACAAGCAGGTTTTGACAGCACAATGCTTGCTTTTCTCCCACCAGGATTATAGAGAACTTGGTTTGGGGCAGTGAGTAACTAGGGGCAGTGTTCATGTCGTGGTGGGGGGTCATGTGTAAACCTACATCTACTGTGAGCACCTAATGTGAACCCTATTCGGTCCTGAGTCATCACAAAGGTGTTGAAAGGGCTCAGGTCTAGCAGTGACAGCTGGCACAAGACCCCTAGAAATGTCCTCTTGGGACCTCACACTTTTCAGTCAATGGCTGAGGCAGATGCTATTCTTGTTTTCTTCTCTCTACCCCGAGACTCTTAGCCATAAATATTTTTGATATAGCTAATTTTTTTGTTGTTGTTGGTCTGTTGATGGTTTCTTACTGTAATTCCTCTTTCTTTGACATCTTGGGATGCATTCCTTCACTATCTGTTCTTTCAAACATAGGGTTTCAAAGTATGGCAAAAATATTTTCAACAGAAACGTGCAACTAGAAGCCATCCTTTTCACTCATGAAACATTGGGGTATCATTTGGGTCTTAGATGCCCCCCCCACTAGGAGGTGGCAGAAACCTTTAGGAAGTGGGTCCTGGTGGAATGATAGGTCACAAGGATGTGCCCTTAAAGAGGACACCAGGACCCTGGCTCCCTCTCCTGTCTGCTTCCTGTTTGTCTTGAGATAGGCAGCTTGGGTCTACCATAGGCTCCCTATGGTAGTCTTCTGTCTGTCTTAACCATAAGCCCCCACATAGTGAGCCAACCAGTGACAGGCTGAAACCCTCCGAGAGCAGAAGCCACAGTAAATCCTTCCCGAGACACCAGTTTTCTCAGGGGCTTTTGTCAGAGGTGGAGAGCAACACAGGTGCTGCTTCTGTTGTGTCATCAATTATAACTATCACATCTCCGTGTACTTCCACTTAAATACTCAGCACAGTGCTGACCAAGAGGAAGCTTCTTGGTTAGACAGACACGCCCCTGGCCAACATACACTGCCAAGAGACCAGAGAAGCCCAGAGAAGCCCCTCACCTGGTGACAGCATATACAACTTACAAATTCTGAGAAGAGACATTTAGGCAAGAGAAGAGAATTATGGAGACACATCTTTGTTTTCTCTCTTGTGTTACCCAACTGAAGAACTGCACATATCCAGCCTCCAGACGCTCACGACTCCACCGGCACAGGCTGAGAGCAGGGTCGGTCATAAGATAAAGAAAGGGAGGTATGCAGTCATGGCAGAGCCTAGACAGGGGGCTGAGGGCAGGGAGAGCCCAGGAAGCCCAACAGGTATCCACAAAAGGAAAAATGAACCATTCACAGATACAGACCCTGGGTGGAGGTGACCCCAGCTTACTAGACTCTAAGATATTCCACCACACAGAGCTCACGGCATTGTTCACAGGACATTGGAACCTTGTGACATCAAGGAATATCACTTGGTGTGAGATACTTAGAAACTGCTTTTCTTGGGCAGAGGATGAAGTTCACACATCTGGAATGCACCAGGCCCTGGGTTCCATCCCAGCATTCCCTCCCTCTGACATACAGAATGTCTTTTCTCAACTGAGTTTTTTCTTTCTATAAATAATCTACCATTTTCTATATTTAAAGTAGACTTTTCAGAGTTTTCATGACACTAGATTAAAACAGAAACTCAGGAAAAATGTTTCCTGTGACAACCTGGACTGTGCAGCTCCATAGTGGAAGAAACATTTTATTCATACATAGGCTTATTGGGATAAAAATGAGTTTAAGCCGGGCTTCGGTGACACACACCTTTAATCCCAGCACTCCGGAGGTAGAGGCAGGCGGATCTCTGTGAGTTCAAGGCCAGCCTGGTCTCCAGAGTGAGTGCCAGGATAGGCTCCAAAGCTACAGAGAGAAACCCTGCCTCAAAAAACTAAAAAAAAAAAAAAAAAAAAAAAAAAGAAAGAAAGAAAAAAGAAAGAAATGAAAAGTGAGTTTAAAAGCAGTTGTTTCTGATGCCTTGGGTGTCTATGGGACACAGTGCTTCATTTTGTAAGAATTATTTTGTTAATCAAACACCAATTTATTACAATCCCTTCAGAGAAGTCTGGTGGAAACTATAAGCCAGATAGTACTTGAGGGTTTTCTTCCAAAGCTGAGAGCCAGCAGTTACAGCACCAGGGAAGGTGATTTTTACTGTGGTGCATTTCCTCGAGAGAGGAAATGATTTTTGAGAATACTGAAGCCTTCTTTATTCTAACACAGACGAGCAACACCTGTACACAATCTTTGGAGACAACAATAAGACTTTTCTGGGGTTTCGTGTCATGACCGTTTAATTTAATAGCCCTGAGAGTTTAAACAGGACACTAATACCTCAGTTAACTGGCATGATCGGGGAACTGGGGATTCCAGTTAATGTAATTTTTCCATCAACTAACAGCGGCCCATTTGTGTAGTGATATTTCCTCAGTAGGGTGAGGGACTTGGACAGCTCTTTTTGGGGGTCACAACCACATAGGTTGTCTCTCAGGTTTATGCTTATTTTTTAACCAGCATTTTGCTTCTCATAAATCTTAATTAATAAACCAACATTCAACTATGTAGTGAAAGGCTCACCAATGCAAACAAACAAACAAAAAGGTTAAGTTCAACTCTGATAACATTAGCTAAAGAAAATAGATCCAGAGGCAAAATAAAATATTTCCCTCCCTATGCACAAAGCCACATCAGTTTAACAGGCCAGGCACCCCATCTGCCCCTGGGGAAATGGAGATAAACAATACATATTTTTGGACCTCAAAAGCTTGTAGTTTATATATAGATGATGTAGGAAACACCAGAAGACATTAGAAATGACAGTTGTTTAAAGAATTTTTTTCTTTAAAAATCATATAAAGCTATTCTTGCTTTTGAACAGTCTAGACAAATGAAAAATACATGTCTAAAAACCAGGCATCAAACCTCAGATCTGACACGTGTTAGGCTGAAGCATAATGTTTTTCACCCCCAGCCTCTGAAAAGTACTTTATTGTGGGTTTTTTTTTTTTTTTTTTTTTTCAGACGTGGTCTCACTATGTAACCCTGGCTGGTCTGCAACTCACCAGGCTAGTCTCAAACTCACAGACCTGGCCCACCCCCCTTCTTCCCTAAGTACTGAGATGGCATGTGCCAAGAACATCAGCTGAAACATACTTTCTGCAGTAATTAATGAGAAGAAAATAAATGTAGACTTTCATCAAAAGAATAATGACTGACCCCACATCTGCACTTTAACTTACTGGAATGAGAAAGCTCTTAGAGAGGTAACTGGTAAACAGGCAAAATGAACATCAAACAATTTCTCATTTGACTTGCTAGGACCTAAATAAAGATCCTGGGGTCCTTTGTAGTCTTTCCCCCTATGTTTTAGTTACAGGTGAGACTCGTTTTTGAGCAGGCCGTTTGGCCTTAGAATCCTGAGGGTTTTAGGTTCTATTCTCCAGCTCCCAGGACCCCAGCCCTAGAGACTCTCCTTCACTGGTTCAGAATGGGGCCCAGGAATTGGAATTTTAGCAGGAACAACATGCTTTATCATCAAGGAAAGTTTGAGAACAAGGCCCTAGATAATATGATGCAGTGGCTAGTCTTATGTTAACTTGACAGAACCTCTTATTGGGAAAATGTCTCCATAAGACCTGGCTACATAAGGCATTTTCTTAATTAGTGATTGATGGGGGAGGGTCCAGCCTATTGTGGGTGGGGCCATCCCTGGGCTAGTGGTCCTGGGTTCAGAAGAAAGCAGGCTGGGTAAGCCATGTGGGGAAAGCAATAAGCAGCACTCCTCCATGTCCTCTGCATCAACTCCTGCCTCCCGGTTCCTGCCCTGTGTGAGTTCCTGTCCTGACTTCATTGGTGGACATGTAAGCCAAATAAACTCTTTCTTCCTCAACTTGCTTTTGGTTATAGTGTTTCATCACAACAATAGACACTCTAACTAGGACATATGACATACCTACTCATCACAAGTCAGAGAGGAGCTTGGAGAGAAATGGGGAAGCCTATCTCCAGGTGCCACAGAACACTCAGGAATCTGAATTTTCTTTTCTTTTTTTTTTTTTTTTTTTTTTTTTTTTTTTTTTTTTTTGGCAGGGTTTCTCTGTAGCCTTGGAACCTGTCCTGGAACTCACTCTGTAGACCAGGCTGCCCTTGAACTCACAGAATCTGCCTGCCTCTGCCTCCTGTGTGCTGGGATTAAAGGCATACACCACCACTTCTCAGCCAGGAACCTGAATTTTAAATAAAGATTTCAGCAGTATATGGTTTGCAGAAAAACACTGTTTGGTGCTGACAAACCACTAAGCTCCATTTTGCATGTGTTGGCTATAAAATGCAGAGAACACAAGGAAAGCAACAGAGAGGTTTGAAGTCCTGATTTTAAAAAGGGAGACATAGCTAAGGCAACTCAATAGATCCCACGTCCCTGGACAACTCATTGTCTTTGATACAGTAGGTTCTGATCTGAGGTAAAGTGACCATTTCTCTGGGGCTTTCAGGGTTATGGCCAGCCCAGTGCATGGCCAGGAACAAGATACCACACACAGGCATATAGGGCAGACTCAGAGTGGCTATGGCTGTGACTGTTGAAATTCAAAACAGGGGTCACCTCAGTTGAGCAAATACCAAGTGGCAAAACGTCTGCTGGAATAGTTACAGTCTGGATATCTCGCCTGAAACCTGCATATGATGCCATTACATGCAGCGTCCATTGCGGGTCTTAAGCGAACACACTGTTTATTACAAATCCTGCTGAAATAAACCTGTCTTCACATACAGTTGCTAAGGTACTTGTGCTTAGGCAAACAAATACTGTAAAGACAAACAATACCTTGCTTTTTCCCTTCCAAAGTGACGAATTTAAATACTTCTGAAAAGCTCTCATAGACTTCTGGAGCGTCCATATTAAGCACTTCACACTTGCCAAGGACTATGTGGACCTTTTTGGAAAAGCCAAGGGAAATAACCAGACCGCTGAGGATTTGTGTGTGTGTGTGTGTGTGTGTGTGTGTAGGGGGGGCAAGGTCATAAATAGGATGAAAACCTACACTTGGATCCTTCCCCATGAAGTCAGTGTAGGCTTCACCCAAGTGGATGAACTCTCAAAGCACCTCGGCCCTTGGCTGACTTGATCTGGAACCCCTGCCCATGTGGCTCAAATTTGCAACTTACATATTCGGTATGAAAACAAAGCTGTTTAAACTGTTAGCACAGGCATCTTCTCCAAAAAAGAAGAAAGGCACACACTTTGCTCCCTTCCCCCATGACCCCCGACTTCTAAACACCACTGCACAACACACAGCTATTTTGGCTTTGGAAACCTATACTGTCTGCTCCAGTGGGGTGCACAGTTAGACAAAAACACCATCTTTAACTCACCAGAGCCATCAGTTTCAGACATGCTCAGTACAAGCCGTTCCTTTTCCTTTTGGAAAGAAAAAGTGCTCTCAAAAGATTTAGGGGGAGGGAGGCTGGCTAGGGTATTTCACCCCAACACATCTTTCATGGCTTCCATTCTCATCTTCTAACTTCAGACAACACTAAGCTGCCCACAGCAGCTGCAGAGGGTGAGTCTTTAAATGAAATAAAGAAGTAATTGCTTCAGGGAACAAAGGCAAGCATAAAAAGCCCTGTTAGGCGAACTACGTGCCCCATGGGACGGTGTGTGGTTTGTATGTATTTCTGATCACTATTGTCTGTCATGGCAAGAAGGAATCCCTGAGCAATCCTGGAGAACCTGACTTAAAAAGAGGCTTGGGCTCAAATGGCTGCTCTTCCACTCCTCAGCCATGTGACGTGGGGACAGGTTCTTCACCCCTGAGTTGTCTTTATCTGTGACGGGGAAATACAACACTATCTACCCAGTGGGTTGTAATGGAGGAGGGGGCTGTATGCCATGTGATGACGTTCCTAAACATGGCAGACAGCCTACCTACAGTTATCTCTGCCCCCTCCCCAAAGCCATAAATCTAAGAACCAAAACAGAATGAAAACTGTAACTAACCAGATATGGCAATGAACTATAGGAAAATAAGAGGTAGATGGTTATGCAGTCAGTGACTCTCAGAAGACAACAAGACCTGAATAACTGACTGAGGGTAAGGTTTGGAATCTAAACCAAGAAGTGACTGGTGCACTGGTTCCCTGAAAAGGCTCAGGGATAGAAGGATGGTTGGGTTAAAAACTGAAGGTTAGGCTAAAGAATACAGCCTAGAGAACCAGCGTCCACATGTATTCTGAATTTCACATGTGTGCATGGATACACACCCACCCACTCCTCCCAAATAAACCCCCAAACAGAACAACAACAACAAAACCTCAATAACAGTAACTATCATACTACAACTCTCCCAGGGCAACCAAAGTGACTTTCTTATCCAAAAAGGGGAAATCTCAAATCATAAATTGCTACTACATAGAGATAACATGTCTTCTAAGAAAAAGTTTGAGACTAGCTCAACTTAATGAAGTTTTATTGCGCAGGAAATAGGTTCTAGAACTGGACTGTACTCTAGACTAAAGATGGTCCTGCATGCTCCCTCCCCACCAATGTTTTATAACTAGAAAGACAGGAAATGACATACAAAGATATACAAAGATTACTGGATTGGTGTGGCTGGGCTTTTGCCTTATTTGGGCATAATCTGAGAGCCTTCAGCCTGGGCTCAGCTCCTGAGATTCCTGGGATTGGGTAAATTCAGTTGCTTAATTACAAAAGCACATCCATGTCAGGCTTGCTTATCAAGATAGGTTATCACTAGTTGGCTATATGTTACGGCCCCTTTAAGGGCCAAACCCATTGTTTGTCTGGTGTAGACCAATTTACTCTAGTTCAACATGGCTCTGTTCCACACATTTCTGGTTAGTGGAAACACTCTTGAATCACGTTATGAGCAAACAATTTAGTTCTTTCCAAAACATCTGATATGTTTCTCTCTTGGTCACTTTTCTGTTCCTGTAATAAGACATCCATCATGACCAAAGGTAACTTGTGGAAGGAGGAGCTTATTTTGGCTTAGGTTCCAGAGGGACAAGAGTCCATCATGGCGGGAAGACATGGCAGCAGGAGCAGGAAGTGGGGCAAGGCTGTAAACACTCAAAGGTTGCCTCCGGTGACACACTTCCTCCATCAGGGCTTCACCTCCTAAATCTCCTCAAACAGCACCATCAACTGGACACCAGGTGTTGAAATGCCTGCGCCTGTGGCAGACATTTCTCATTCAAATCACTGCAATGCTCACCCATGAAAACCTCAACAACCCTGGGAAACTGGGACCAGCAAAGCAAATGGTACTAATAAATCAAGAGTATTCTAACCAGGCTGCATTTGCTGTTCCCTGGGGCAGGGTAGGATCCCCTCCTGCTCAGTGTCCTCCACTGAGAAGGATGTTTCTCTGTTGGGAGCAGAGGGTGGGGAGGGTCTCCTTACTTTATGGGTAGCTTCAAAAAAATGAGTATGGCACAGCTATGGGGCACATGGGAACTAACTGTGGGAAGAAATGAAGATACCATTAGATTGTAAGAGTAGGGGCAGAGGGCTGGAGAGATGGCTCAGCGGTTAAAAGAACTGACTGTTCTTCCAGAGGTCCTGAGTTCAATTCCCAGCAACCACCTTGAATGAGCTCTGCTGGCATGCAGGCAGAAAACTGTATACATAATAAATAAATAAAATCTTAAAAAAAAAAAAAAAGAGTAGGGGCAGAAACCTGGAGTGGTGGCACACACCTATAATCCCAGCACTTAGGATGTAAATGCAGGTGGTCATACTTGGCTACATAGTGAATCTAAGGTCAGCCTGGGCTACATGTGATGTTGTCTTTAAAATAAATAAATAAATAATAATAATAATAATAATATAATAAAAGTAGGGTCAGCTTGGCAGTGGTGGCACAAGCCTTTAATCCCTGCCTCTGGGAGGCAGAGGCAGGTGGATCTCAGTGAGTTTGAGGCCAGCCTGGTCTACAAAGTGAGTTACAGGACAGCCAAGGCTGTTACACAGAGAAACCCTGTCTCAAAAAAAAAAAAAAAAGTAGGGCCAACTCAATGTGGCATTAACCAAATGGAAAGAGTTCATTTGTATTCTGTAAAGCCACCATAGAATTACATACTTCCCTTATTGTGCTAAATAGTCAATACCTGAAAAAAGCTTGCCTTTCTTGGAAAAGCATGTCTCCCTTCCTTTTATCGTTGTGTGCACATCATATTTCCCTTTCTGCATTGGTTTTCCAGGAGTCTATTCTTGGTAGTATATTTAGTGTTCAGGGAAGGCATCAGTTAGAGGACTTGATACGTTTTATTTATGTTCTCTTCCACGTTTAAACATCTTCTCTGTCTTCCTAACAGCTTTGAGATTTTATGGATATATACACATTTTTCATTATAAGCTCCCTCGTGTCTTCTTTGTAATACATAGGTTACAACTATAAATAAAATCTATCTTGGGCTAAAAGTTGGGCTGTCTTTGAGGAGCTCTGCTTTGTAGGATTGTTAGAGACTGAGGTGGGGGAAGAATTTGGACTTTGGCTAGTCTGCAAGCATTGCTGGCCTTGTTCATTGCTAAGGCTTGCTCTGCCGGCTAACCTCCATGAACTTAGCCTTTTATTTATGCTTTTGTGTATATTTTGCTGCTGTTTCCAAGGAAAAGTACTTTTTGAATCCCTCCAGCCTTGCCTTAGTTGAACTAAGGGGAATCAGGGTTGTTTTTCTCATGTGCCTATGTGTTTCTGGGTGTTGGATGTGGTACTGCCAACTAAACAGAGCAGAACTAGAATCCAGGAATAAGGTGTTCGAGTTGAGTGCAGAGGCACATTGAGTCCAGGAGGTACAGAACTGGCCCCCAGGTGGATGGCTGCTGTCCCTCCCCACTGGAGAAACCCTTTATCCCATCAAAGAAGAGCATCAGACAAGAAGACACAGAAGGCAGGGATTCCATAAAAGTTAGTGATGGGATGCCTTAAAAGTTACTGATGCGATCCCACTGGCAGCATCCACCATGGAGCTTTGGTGTTTGCAGGCTGTAGAGATCCACTCCAGCAGCTTTTAGGATGCCACCCTGTGTAGGCTGTGGTGGGAGGAGTAACAGGCACACAGAACCAACTGGGTCTGGGTTCACACACTCAAAATGCCTTGCCAAGCCAGAGCCTGGAACAAAATTAGAATCTGTTTATTAAACTTGACTCTTTCATAACAGAAAACAGACTTTACAAAGATGGATTTCCAGCAAACTAAGGGAGTGCAATCATACTTTCCCCTAGATCCCTAATAGGCAACCCAGCATGCTTTATTTTGAGGCCTATAACACGTTTCCTCTCCTCACCTCTAACTGAGAAGAAGGCCCCTTCTACACTTGGGCCTGGACCCCTTCTTCCACAGTACAGCTCTTAGCTCTGGTTCACCAGTCCTTGCAAAATCTTTTCCTTCAACTCCCCCTAACCAAGTCTGGAGATGACAGACTTTCCCACTAAGCTAGCAAGCCTTCCCTTCCCTGACTATCCTTGAGCTAGTTCTAGAACTTATTGTTTAGTTTGTGTCCTAAATGTCAGAAGCAACCACCCAAATGTCATGACCTGTCTGTCCACTCTCCCAAAAACCCATGAGCTCACATCTGGTCAGCAAGCGGAGACACTTGCAAGATGAATTCAAGTAACTGAGTGAGAAGGGAGAACAAGGAAGTTTATGAAGGCTTTCATCAGGATAGTTCTTGGTTAAGCAAATTTCAGTTCAATCTACTTAATTATGAAATTGGTTCGTGTGATGGTTAATCTACATCATTAATATGATTCCATTTGCATCACCAATGAGACATGGCTCTATGGGTTATATGAGGGTTTTTCCAGAGGTCTGACTGACAAGAGTGGACTTACACTAAATGCTGGTGTACTACTTCCTGACTGCAGATGCAATGTGACCAGTGACCTCATACTCCAGGCACCACGTCTACCCTGCCATGATGGGTTGTATCTCCATAAGCCATGAACTCCATAAACCCTTCCTAAGTTGCTTTTGTAAGACATTTTATCAGAGCAGTGAGAAAAGAAACTGATGGAGGATGTCCTTCTGTATATATGTTTCTCTTATTGGTTGATGAATAAAACACTGATTGGCCAGTAGCCAGGAAGGTAGTATAGGTGGGGCTACTAGATGAGGAGAATTCTGGGGAGAGGATGCAGAGAGAGGCCTCGAGGGAGACACCATGTAGCTATGGGGAAGATAGGATGCGCCTGGCGTTCTTTGGTAAGATAAGGCCATGTAGAAAAACACAGACTAATAGTAATGGGTTAATAATTAAGAGAGCACTAGCCAATAAGAAGTCTGAGCCATTGGCCAAACAGTTTCTAATTAATATAAGCCTCAGTGTGCTTACTTGGGACTAAAAGACTGCAGGACTGGTGGAACAGAAATTCTCTTTACAAGTTAGTAATGCAGAATTCTGGCTCCGGAAGTCGGGGTGTCGTCGTGATGAGCCTGTGCATGTGGTTCTAGGCTTTTGCCATAGGTTTAGGGGAGAAGTGTGTGTGTGTGTGTGTGTGAGTTTGGAGCTGTGGCTAGAGAAGCCCTAGAATGCTGTCAGCAGAGCTTAATGGCCATTCTGGTGGGAGTCTGGAAGACCATAATGCTGAGAGAAATGCAAATAGTGGAGGCCCAGCCCATGAAGTTTCAGAGTGGGGAGGCACTGGGAGGCTATTCATACTACATTCTGGCAAAGAACCTGGCTGTGTCCTGAAAGAACCGAGTGAGGCTGAATTCAAAAGTAAAAGACTATGCTGTTTGGTTGAAGAAACCTCAAGAAAATGTAACATCTGAACTCTCCCCTCCTTCTCTCTCCCCCTTCTTCCCCCCATCCCTTCCTCTTTCTCTCTCCCTCTGAGGTAGTATCTCACTTTGGCTACCTTAGAACTATGTAGACCAGGCTGGGATTAGAGGCATGTGCCACCAAAGACTGGCTCACTATTCTTAGTCAGATCTATAGTAAAAAGGGAACACAAAGCCACAGAGCATGTGCAGCTTTGGCAGGGAAAGTGGGTGAGTTTAAAGGTATAGAGAAAGTGGCTGCCATTGTTAAAGAAATCTGCTATATCTGGGCCGTTGAGATGGCACAGGAGGTGAAAGTGCTTACCTTATAAGTCTGGTAACCTGAGTCCAAGCCCCAGAACCTGCTTTAAAAAGATGGAAGTGGTGGTAGGCATTTTCATCCCAGCACTCCTATGGCAGATAGGAGGCAGGGACGGAAGAGCTGGCAGAAAGCCCATGGGCCAGTCACCTTGGAGTGTGCAGCACAGCAGTGGAGACAGGGAGACCCTGCTTGAACAAGGTGGAAGGTGAGAACTGACTCTTCAAATCTGTCCATGAACCTCCACATGCATGCTGGGGCACAAGCCTGCCTGCACCCCCACACATATGCATACACACAAAATTAACTTTAAACAATTGTTTTACAAAGATATAAGCTCTATTAAAGAGAAGCCTGGTGCCCTAAAGCTCCATCAGGTGAAGGGTCCACCTTGTGAAAATGCTAATTAATCTAAACGGGGAGAGCCTGGAATGAGAATTACACTGATAGGGCCTCTGACTGAAAACAACTGGTTAAGGGAGTGTTTCCCCAGGTTCAGCAGCCAAAGCACACAGAGGCCATAAGGGGTACAGAATGAAGGTCTAGAGCATGTTTCAAGCTGGCAGCAGAACTGGGCAATGTTGACCACAAAGTGTTGGGTTTGTAGCAATGAGGGTTACAAGGTCATAGAAGTTTGTACCAATGTCCTAGAAAGTCACTGAAGCCAAACAATATATGGCAGAACTGTGGGATTCCCTGAAAGGAGGCCCCAAGAGGTCACTGCATGAAGCTGTGAAGGTGAAACAAGGAGCCCTGTATGTTAGAGATGCCAGGCATGGACCACAGGTGGCAGAACTGGAAAGGAGGGGCTGCAAACCCAGATGATGCTATTACAAGCTCCAGATGCCCAGAAACAAAGAACTGCAGGGTTGGTGGTTTCCCTCCATGGTCTTGTCTTGCTTCGCATGATCTTTCTTTGCCTTGTCCTCATTCCTCCCTTTTGGAATGGGTAAATATACCACTGTATACTGAAGGTATGTAATTTTGTTTCTTATTTTACAGGGACTAAGTCAGGAGGTTGTCTTGGGTCTCAAAAGAAACTCTGGACATTTTAGGGGAGCTTTTCAATACTGTTGAGCCTCTCACAACTTTGGGGAATCTTAGAGATGAACTAAATGCTTTTTGCATCCTGAGATGGCCATGAACCTTTGAGGGTCAAGGGTAGAACGTTATTGCATGGAGCTGATGTGTTTGTGCATCATGTTTAAATGCTTTTTGCATCCTGAGACGGCCATGAACCTTTGAGGGTCAAGGGTAGAACGTTATTGCATGGAGCTGATGTGTTTGTGCATCACGTCGACAAGAGATGCACTTTTTTTTTTTTTTTTTTTTTTTTTTTTTTTTTTTTGTCAGCTCGACAGGATTTGGAATCTCCTGTGAGACACACCTTTGTGTGTATCTGTGGGAGTGCTTCCAGAGAGGGTTAACTGAGAGGTAAAAGCCCACCCTGAATGTGGGTAGCATTATCCCACCGGCTAGACTCAATAAAAGGGGGGGGAGGAGCAAGCCAGATGCAATGTGACCAATGGCTTCACACTCCTGTCTGTGCCTTCCCTGCCATATTACACTGTATCCTCTCAGACCAAAGCCAGAAATAAGCCATTTCCTCCATAAGTCCTTGTCAGGTATCTTATCACAATAATGAGAGAACTAACTAATACAGGTTGAAACATCAAATAATTCTTGGAAGATAAAGAAAATATAAATACTGAGTGCCAAGCGTTATTCTTGAGGCTCTATGTGTTACAGCCAATTTAACCCTTCTAAGTCCAGTATTAGGTAGTTACCATCAACATCCTTGGTATTGGTAAAGAGACAGAACAAAGGAATGCCCAGGCTCACATGGCTAGTACATGAAGGAACTGAATTCTAACTTAGAAAGTCAGACTTGAGACGCCTCACATGACTGTTACATTACCCTGATCCTAGGGAAGTCATTGCCATCTCTTACTTGTATGGGAAGGCTCAAGGAAGGTCTGGAATGTTAGAGCTTGTGTTTTTCTTTTTTAAATTATTGTAATTTGAGCATAGGAAAAGAACAGTTCAGTTTCTTGAAGCAGTTCTTGAAGAATTGTCATGGATCTGATTAAGGTCTTCTGGGTACATATGCACAGAAAGGGGGTGGTAGTGAGACTGCCTGATGATGTAACAACACCACCAACAAAAAGTACTGGGATAAAGAGGCAATCCTCTGCAAACCATCTTCACATATAGTATTCACTTTACACTTTGGAGTAACTTGGGGTTTATGTTTAACTTTTTTCATGGGTTGCAATCTACAGTCACAGTCATATTTGTTTTCCATTTTACAGATAAAGTAGATGATGAAGACTAGTGTCCTGGCCCACAGGTGGACTTGGGTTTGGGTATTCTAATACCTCCCACAGTGCTGTCTGCCACCACATTCTGCTAATTTGGCCCTGGGGTCAGGAAAAAAAAAAAAAAAAGGCTATTGGGGCAGGGTGTGATTAAACAGGAGCCCTGGGCTGAAAAGCCTAGCAATGCCTGTGGAGAAGCTGCTCCTCTGAGCTCCACCCCCTACCCCCATGCTATGTGTGTGCACACAGAACTCCATGCTGGACCCTTCTGATTTAGGAGGGCTGGAAACAGAACAGAGTCACAAGAAGAGAAGACGCCTCATGGAAGGAAGAATCTTTTCCATAATGGCCACTTTGGATGGCGCTACAGTGTCTGAAACCAGGTAGTTTACGAAGAAGAATGTTTGCAGCCTTACCCACTTTAAATTAGACAGCACGAGGCCAACTGGAAACTCCTCCGAGTTACTAAAGATTTCCTGGGTGCAAGCAGAACACAGAACAAAAGATTCTTAAGCAGAAAGGGACCTCAGCTGTGAGGACCAGGAGGGAACGGGTACCTGTGCACCTGTGTGCGTTGCTCTATCAGATGATGAGGTACTGTCTGTTAGTGAGCCCATGTCTGGAGACAGGGTCCTTGGGGAGAGAAAGGTTAAGCGAGGCAGGTTGGGGCACTAAGGCAACAGGACAGATGGGAGAGTCTCCCTTTCCTGAGTGTGTAGAAAAGAGAACATAGCAAAGAGACATCATTAGAGAGCCCTCACCAGAAATCAACCCTTCTGGCACTGAGACTTTGGGAGAAGACAATCCTGTGTGTTCTGTGGTGGCTTTAGGTGCCAAGGGTGAGCTCAGTACATACAGTATGGTAGAGTTACCACCCCAGCCCCCATGTCTGGTTTCTAAGCCACACTATCTGGATTTTACAGGAGTGCAAGCCGACCAGTATCATGAGCTGTGGTCTTACCACCCTTTACTAGCCTTTATCTAACAATGATATTTCAGCTATTTCAGCTATTTCTTTTACATAGTTTTAAATACAATATTTTATTATTTCTTCAAGAACTTTGTGTATTTTTATTATATTCACCCCCATTCTTTCCCCCAACTCTTCCAAGACCCACCCTCTACCTTCGAACCCCTCACAACATGGTGTCTTTTTAAAAATAACCCACCCAATCCAATTTATGTAGCCCATATATTCATGGTGTGAAGCTACATAAACATGGTTGGCTGGACCTATCGGAGGCCACGCCCTTAAAGAAAACTGAACCTTCCTTCCTAAGAAGCCATGAGGTATCAATAGCTCCTTGGTTGGGGTGGAGCTCATGAGCCCTTCCCTCCTCTATACCAGAATGTTGACCTGCTTGAGCCTGTGTGATCTGTTTGCTGTCAACCACTGCTGCTGTGAGTTCATGCATGCTGTGTTCCTGTCTTATCCAGAAGACATCTATTTCTCTAGTCCTTCAGCCACCTCTTCTATGAAGCTTCCCTCGCTCACCATGGCCACTTCCCCCTTACACTCAACAGAAGAACATCTTATCCTGGAATCCATAACACTTTACAGACACAATTTAAAACATTAAGTCCGTCTGCTGCTTTGGCCTTTGGACTCGTTGAAAGAAGAGAATCTCAGCCAGTTTTCTGGTCCTCACATGGCACTTTGTGAAACCTACAGCAGGATGTTCAGCACTCACTATGCCTCCTCACACTTGCCTACCCTAACTGCAAAGTCTGAACCTCATCCATACTTCCTATCATTCTGCATAGAGCCTGGTACTATATGCACAGACTTTTACCAAAAGAAAGTGAATATTGTTCCCAAAGCAGTTACATGGCTATGGAAACTCAGCCTGAGAACTGGAAATGGAAGTCTGACTTCTGTTTAATGGAACTATTCTTCACCTACTTCAAATGCCAAGTAAGCGTAACATTAGAAACTAAAGGGAGGCCACAGAACCAAGAATACAGAGAGGACCTGAGAGACAGAGACAGATAGTTTTGAGAGAACGACCATGAACATTTTCAATTTCAGGACTGTGACTGCCCATACAAGTTAAGCAGAGGTCACAGTTACAGGACTGGGCACCAGCATGTACTCAATAAATGCCAGCCTAATATCCAGGGACACAGTCAGAGGCACTTTTTTTTTTAAAAAAAGAGGAGGCTGGACAGGAAGGCACATTGCTTGCAATCTATGTACTTAGGCAAGGCCAGCCTGGGCTATACAGTGAGTTCTGGTCCAGCTGGAGCTACATAGCAATACCTTGTCTCAAAAAAGAGTGTGTGTGTGTGTGTGTGTGTGTGAGAGAGAGAGAGAGAGAGAGAGAGAGAGAGAGAGAGAGAGAGAGAGAGAGAGAGAGAGAGAGAGAGAGAACACCCCACTGTGTATTAAGCAGCATGCCAGAAACAAAGCCACCTGTGTATACTTAGCAAGGCCAGCTGGGGCAGTCACTTAGGCTAGGATGACCTGATGACACAAAGAAGCCCTTTCTGCTACTATGGCTTTGCCCACCACAGTGTGCCCTTCCACAGGTGCGTCACTGTTGAGTCAAGATTATCCTTATCCTTAGTTCTTGTCCAAACTGGAAGTGTGGCTGGCCAGGAGAACATGGTCTCCAGCACCTGGAGGAATGGACTCCCTGGGGTCCTGGGCTCCTGACAGAAGACACTGGGCAGCTAAGAACCCCAAGGCCTGGAGACAGTGTGTGGGAGTGCAGCCTGTGAGGTGGAGGGGACAAAACTTTCCAGCCTCTGCAGTCCTACTCCAGGCCTGGCACTGGGCATAGGAGAGAGTTCCTGGCAGCACAAAGAAATGAGCCCAGCTTTCCCCGGAATGCTCTTCCAGTCTCCTCCTGCTGCCAGCCGCTCTTACTTTGCCATCTTCAAGTATCTGTAAGCAGATACACTTTAGAGACCACTAGGCCTGAGTGGCACCCAGTCCTGCTAACACTCCCCTGCCTGCAGATCCAGGTCTTTCTAAGTGGTGACAGCGGATGTGGCAGGAGGGAAAGGTGCTTGAGGGGGATTTCCAGTCTGTGACCAGTCAGTCAGATGTGCTAAACTTACCAACCTGACATTTCTCTTATGTAGCGCCCCCGCCCCCACCACTTCATTCACTCTCCTTCTTGTGAAGCAGTTCATTTCCCTTTGCCTTCAGGATGGGGACCACCGTCTGACGGCCATCTTGGGTTCACATACGCTCCTGTCCTCACAAGGAACTGCTGATGAGGATGAGGACCCTCCTTCTCCAGTGTGCACAGGCAGCGTGACCATTTCTCTCAGAGCCTCGTCTCACCACAGGTTCCCACATGCACGTGAGTTCCAACTTCAACCTGTATAAATGTGGTTCCAGGAGGAATTCTAGACACTCCCTATCCAGAATGGAGTCTACTGTGTCAGCGTCAGAGAGAATACCACTGTGTCAGAAGAAAGGGCGGTGCCTACTTCGGTAACCTTTTTCTTCCTTCACTTAAACTTGGTCACACCAGTTCTTGCCTCTGGTCTGGTCAATGGGGCAGAGTTACCTCTCTCCCTTGGTGCTGCCCCCACTTCCCCGCTGGCACTCTGAATGCAATGCAAACTTGGCTACATTCAGTTTGGATTCCCCTCCATCCAGCAGCTTTCCGAGCTCCTGCAGATGAAGCAGCGTTGAGTGACTGGCTGAGTCTTTAAACCCAGGCATGCTCTAAACACGAAGCAGACAAGATACTCCTCACCTACTTTTTTTTTTTTCTTTTACAAATTTCCACATTTAAAAACTCTCCAACTGTTTTAAGAGCCAAAGAATTTAGATGTGGCACATATTTCAACAGCACTGTCAGGCCTCACATATTCTCATTCCTTTGCAAGCACACAAGGATTGTACCAGGAATGTGCCATTTGTAAACAAAAAGTGAGATCAGGAATGCTACCTTTTCCTTCCCTGGGAGAACCCCCCCACCCCCCCACTGATGTTTCCTGTCCATCTCTGGATTCCTCTTTAGTGTATGTAGCAGACTCCCTTGTGCCTGGGCATCTCTGGCATTTGAAACTGCTGTGTAGATTCAGTATTCTCTACTACTCCACAAATACCACACATTTAAGACCCACGTCATCGGATGCTGCCTTTGAAAACAAGCTAGAGTTGGCGGAGGCTTCTTCACCTCCCCATTCTTCCACACGCTTCTAGCTTCAGATCATGTCTTTTTCACACCCTCTTTCTGCTCTTTTCACTTTGGAAAACTTGGTCTCCCAAACATATTCAAGAATGAAAGAGCGACAAACCTACAGTGTCTATACACCTTAGGGTAGAAAGCCAAACATAGTAATAAGTGGGAAGCACTCTTGTGTGCAGTGAGTGCTCAAACACTGAGTGATAGAGGGGTTCAGACACTGGATGCTGAACATCGAATTCAAGTAGTTCTCTGGGTTCTAAAAAAAATAACTCAGAGAGAAAAGCTTCAAATATTAGGAGCTGATATTGGAGAGGACAAATAATCACAATTTAAGCCTGAGATAAATGGCAAGATCACACCCTGATTTAAAACACACACACACACACACACACACACACACACACACACACACACACACTCACACTGGTTCTTGCTAGGTAGTTTTCTGAGATACTTTCATTACATATGAGTCTGCCAGAACTATAATGTCAAGGAGTCACCTTCGGAATTAGATTGTATGAAATGTATACATTAGTTTGGGGAGAACTATCTCTACATGTCTTGGTTAGGATTTCTTTTTTACTATTTATTTATTTTGAGACAGGGTTTCTCTGTGTAGCTCTGGCTGTCCTGGAACTCACTCTGTAGACCAGACTGGCTTCAAACTCACAGAGATCCGCCTGCCTCTGCCTCCCGAGTGCTGGGATTAAAGGTGTGCACCACCACCACAGCCTGGCTTTGGTTAGGGTCTCTATTGCTGTGATAAAACACCATGACAAAAGAAACTTGAGAAGGAAAGGGTTTCTTTCATCTTACAACTCTTATGTCACACATTCCACCACTGAGGGAAGTTAAGGCAGGAATCCACAGGCTGGGACTGAAGCAGAGGCCATGGAGGAATGCTGCCTATGGGAGTGTGCTTGGCCTGCTTTCTTATATTATCCAGTACCACACCTGCCCAGCGGTGGCACTGCCTGTGGTGGGCATTTTCTCAATTGAGGTGTTCTCTTCTCAGATGACTCCAGATTGTGTCAAGTTGGAAAAAAAAAAAAAAACAAAAAAACAAAAAAACAAACAAACAAAAAAAACATGGTCACTACAGACTCAGTCAGCTTATCTGGGAGTGTGGTGTGCATGGTAACCCTTACATCATTCAAATATCTATTTAGAAATTACATTTTTCTGCCTAGCAACTGTCATCCCAACCAAGTTGGCCTTATAAAATCTGGCCACAGGCTAAAACAAACACAGCAATTCATCCCCCTTTTCCAGAGACAGACACAAGATCCCAGCCAGGCCAGAAAAACCTTCACCAAGGCCTTCCTCCATGTTTTATACAAGAAATATCTCCACAGAATAAGAAAGACTTGTATACAGGACTCCATGTTCCCTACCATATGCAGTGGCCATGTTCCCCACCCTAAAGAGAAGTTTAGCTGGAAGAGTAAGATCATGGCAGAAATGATGTGCCATTCACGATCCCAAATGATGGTGTCTTCATGGGAATTAGAAACAAGCCGTGAGACCCCCCCCCCCACACACACACAGTCACGAACCCATGCACACACATGCCCACATGCACATTCATGCAAACACTTGATTGCGGTGGCAATGCATTTTGACCACATGCCCGTCCAGCTTTCTTAGCGCATACTCTCAGCAGCTGTACCTTGTAGTACGGTCACTTATGTTGCATCCAGAGCTCCGCCCATCCTTCCCCAATTATGTTGACAACTACTCTCCCTTTTACCTTGCTTCAGTTGGTATGTACCCAGCTTTGAACCATAGGTATGTCTGGGTTTCCTTCATAGGTCCTGATACTTCTTGAGTTTTTATAGTTATCACTGATGTGATCCATTCTTGGTGGCATTTTTCTAAGCAGTTATGGATACTATATGAGAACATAATTTCCATACACTTTATTTTATACCAGGCAAAGGGCCTGTCTTTTTTACTTTTTCAGTTGCTTCCCTTGACATTTCCAGTGAGGCAACTGCAAATATCTGCAAACAACCATTTTGGTCTCCTTTCTTCTATTATTCAATATTCTGCATATGGCAGAGGCTTGGCTTGACAAGTTAATGATATGTATTAGTGATGACAGGGGACAAGCCTACTTTGTCCATGATCTGATCTTCTAATTTTTCATCATTAAACAGAGTGGAAGCATTTAGTTTGTGATAATTATTATTTAGTATGATAATTAATGCCCTTTAATTTCTAGTTTCTAAAGAACTTTTTTTTTTTAAAGGAAAAAGGTCTAAGCACAGACACTGAGTTCTATTAGACATCTTCTGAGTGTCTATTAAGGTGATCACAGGGCTTTTATCCACTTATTAATGAACTGAATTATGCTAATATGTCTCCAAATGCTAACTTCTCTTTGAATTCTTGAAATTAATTTGACTTTGGGCACCATGCTTTATTCTTTTAATAGAAAACTGGATTCAATTTGCTCCTATTTGATTTAGGACTTTTCTGGGGAGGATAACAATTTGTAGTGAGCCTGGCCTACAGACTTGGGTGTTTATGTTAACTTGGCTGGGCTCTGATATCAGGGTTATTTTAGCTTCATGAAGTAAAACGAGAAACTTTCTTTCCTTTTTGTATTCTGAAGCATTTTATATGGCATGGAAAGTATTTTTTCCTGGAAAGTCGAAAAATTTGAACCCATAAAACTGCTCAGCAGCACATTCATTATTGGAGGATCGGTCTTTGTCTACATCTCCCAGTTCTCAGTTACTGTTCGGGCTAAGTTTTATGGTGACTCATTAAACTATTTTGGAGTGCATCATCTTCTAGAGTGTCATCTTCAGTGAGCATTAGCTAAATTAGAACAGATCTACAAACAGTATTCTCTCACCATGTCTTCTGCAGGGCTGGGGGGTCAACTTAAACGTGCAGGGGTTCTACCACTGGGCTGCACCCAAACACTCCTTGTTTAAAGCTCAGCCCCTCATTTTTAACACAGCACTGTTTTTCCTAATTATATGTGACACATTCGTTTAATACCGTTTTAAGTCTTGCGGACAGCTTTATATGTATAGATAAGGCCCTTGCTCTGTTCCTGAAGTTGGTTTCATTTGATCCATTCAATGGAGCCCTCAGGTTATCTACCACATTTTCGGCAGCTTATGTTTTTCTATTCCTTGCATGGTTTGAATTCATAACTGAGCTTAAAGGTCATCCTCCTTGAAGAGCCTCTCAGATTGAGGACAGCAACATTTACATTTTCTTTGTTGTAAACTCTCATTTGCTTTAACAGAAATCTCCAAACCAAGAAAAAACAACCCAGGAGTAGTGGGGCAGGCTTGGTCCTCAGCCGCCCTGCCGCTGTAATGCCCTTCTGCCTCCCTGCTGACGCTCTGAACCTCTTGGCCCTCATTAATAGAGCTGGCAAGGCTGCTTTCTGCTCTTAAATGGCACCAGTTGAGATGCTTGAATTTATATGTGTGCTTTAAGGAGTTTATTCTTAGCTATCTAACTTGATCCTGAAAATTTAGTGATTGGAGACTGCTTAACAAAGAGTTTTCTATTAAAAAACCATCACAAGGACAGGGAGAAGGTGTGTGTGTGTGTGTGTGTGTGTGTGTGTGTGTGTGTGTGTGTGTGTGTGTGTGTGTGTGTGTGTATTAGAGTGCTTGCCTAGCATATGGGACTCCCTTTGTTCAATCTCAGCACTTAAAAATTAAAAAAAAACAAACCAAAAAAAACCCAAAAACCAAATTGGGCCAGTGAAATGAGTAAAGGAACTTGATAACAAGCCTGATGGACTGAGAGTTCCATCCCTGGACTCACATGTTAGAAGAAAGGGCTGATTCCTACAGATTGTTCTCTGATTTAAACATGAATGTCATGGCATGTGTACACACACAAAAAGTACAAAAACAATCATAATTCTAAAAATAATTACAATTCATTTAGAGACAGTGAACATGTGTTAGTCTTTACAGAATAAGTATGTAGGGATAGTTTTTTTTTTAGCTTCCAGCAAGTCAGTACCGGAGAGTAGTGATCGCATCCCAGAACTGGCATGAGAAAAGTGGGGCCTTGCTGGGTTGAGAAAACAAGCTACTACTGTGTCTCCAAGAGTAGGCGATGAGACTGTGAGGTTCAAGGCCCTCCTGCAAGCTTCCCAGGAAGCCACAGTTGAGAAGGAAGCTCTTCTCAACATCCTGAAATGTCGCCTTGACGAGCCCGGGATACACCTTTGACCAAGTGGATGAGGATATGCACACACATCAGAGAAGCGAGACAGAGAGACAGTGGGCCGGGAAAGGTGCCATGGAGAATCACAACGCCAGAAATCAGATGCATGGCTTTCAGGGCTGGGAGTAGGGAAGGTAGGGAGGTGACAGGAGGTACAGAGATATAGAAAGGATATGCCCTGAGCGGTGGTAGTGATCAGTTTTCTTACTCGCTGTTTAGACTTGGTCACCTACATGTAAATTCAACTTAATAAATTCAGCTTAAACAAAACCAGAAAATAAACAATTTCACAGAGAGGAGACCTTACCTTCCTACCTAGACTGCTCACTTTAGAGCAGCTACATAAAGCAGAAAGGCGGTTCTAGACTCAGTGGTGCAGTCTGCACTGAGAGGCTATGGAAGAAGACAGGTTTTCCCAGGCCAGCCTGGGGCACAGTAAGAGCTTGGGGTTTGGTGAAAGCCTTCTTTTTTTTTAAGGTATTTTATTTTAATACAAAATAATGTTATTATTAAGCCACATAAAATTATATATTTCTTACCATTTCTGACCTATACCAATTTAAATTTCATGTGATTAACCTAAAACAAGGAAATAATATTCATCTATCAAATTGGCCAGATTCCAAAGGCTGTGCACTGTATTTTGGCCAGCTGCAAAAACCATCTCATACAGTGCAGATGGGCCACAGACCATGTGTGCCCCATAGAGGACAATCTGGCAACACTAACCCAAGTGTCCACTTCTGGGGATTTCAGGCACACACAGGCACATACATACTAATGCCTGTGCTTGCTAAGTGCTGATGAAGTTCATATAGTGCTACATCCATACAGCCACAGCATGTGTGTTGAAGAGTCACAACAACCTCACATGACAGTGGCCCTTATGCTGTCATAGCCATTTGGCTATGCTGCTGTCTTACCTTCTGGATAGTGCTTCTACTAAAAGAGGCCCCTTGTACGAGTTCCGGCAAGGGCCATGTGCTCTAACACCAACTTCTATCTTCTGTTTGTGCTTCTGCTTCATGCTCTTAGTTAGCTCTAGGGACTCTGCTGTCTCCCGGCTTGGAAGAAAGGCAATGGGTACATTTACTACTAGCTCTGGACCCTCGGTGTTTGCTGGGGCTCAGAAGGTGTTACCCCAAAGTATGGTGTTTTGGTCTGCTGGGTACATGGACTGGAGATAGGAAGCTCCAGAAGCAAGGCCTTTCTGGTCTTCTCCCATCCTCCTGCCTTTTACCTATTCTGCTCCTTGAAGCAAGTCATAGAAACCAGGATTCCTCATGCTTCCAGCCATAGGAACTAGAACTCTTGTGCCATCCCTTCCCCCCAAGGCAGCCATGAACCCACTCACCCTTCAAGATCCTTATTCCAGAGAGTCCTACCCTATCTCTGGGCAAAGGAGTGTTACATGGGAAAGCAGAAGAGCCCTAACAGGTTGGTCTGGCTGGGTTTCCTCCACAATTGTTACGCTTTTCTCTTGTTAACCTACCTGTCCTGGAGTGTCAGCTGTGTCTGCACAGGTGGGAGGTCAAACCTTTACACCTTTACTTTACGTGTCCCTGTATCCCTTTGTGGGATCCCTCCTGCCTGATGACAGCTCTATAAGTCCCAGGGCTATATACTTTCTGTTTGCTGCTGAAGCCAGAGGCTTCTCACTCATCTCCATCCTTAGAAAAACCTCTCCAAGTCTCATCCGTTTTTCACTCACTGTGCGTGTGTGTGTGTGTGTGTGTGTGTGTGTGTGTGTGTGTGTGTGTGTGTGTGTGTGTGTATCAGAATTTCATTCTGTAGCCCAGGCTGTCCTTGAACTCACTCTACAGTGCAGGCTGGCCTCAAACTTGAGGTGAACCTCTTGCCTCAGTCTCTGGAGTGCTGGAATTACAGGCGTGAACCACTGTGCTTGGTCCCAATGTATCTTTATACTTTTGAGGCTTATGGTTGCTTTCTTTTCCTTTCTCTATTCCATGTATGAAGACATCAATTTATACATTAACTCACTTCCATCTTCACCTGTCATTAAAAAAAATTCTCTCATTACTTCTTCATCTATCCATTCAGCAAACACTTTTAAGAACTTATCAGTCAAGCTGGATGTGGTGGTGCACTTGGGAGGCAGAGGCAGGCGGATATCTGTTAGTTCCAGGCCAGACTGGTCTACAAAGCAAGTTCCAGGACAGCCAAAGCTACACAGAGAAACCCTGTCTAGAAAAACAAACTAACTAACTAACAAAAAGAACCTATCAGTTATAGCAAAGACAATGGTGTGCATCAAACACTCATAGGGGATTTGCCTCTTTTGGGGAAAGATGGTTATATGATCATTAAAATATGAGTAATTACAAATGTACAAATGTAATTGAAAGAGAACATCAGAGCCCACTGACCCTGAGATGAGAAGGGTTTCCCTGAGGAAGTGATGTTCGAGCTGAGATCTGAAGGCCAGCAGGACACTGGGCAAGCAGAGAGGATGAACAGCAGGTGCTGGTCTTTGGGGGCTCCTCTCCCTAAACTGATATGTATATGTGTCCCTAGCTACACGTGAATAGCTATGAATGCTGCCCAACCTCAGACAATAAATTTACTTAAGACATGATCAGTTTTTGTTTAGTTTCCCCTCATTTCTTTAACTCAGTTGTGTATTTCATGGGTATGAATGCTGTAGATGACAGTGTCTTGCAATATCAAATGGTTTACAGTCTCAGCTTTCTCAGTTCTCTCCAACAGGCAGCTAATGGGAAACAGTACCACTGTCTATCTCTCCACAGCCCCCTTCCATGCTCTGTACCCAGCTATTTTGTGCAGTCCTCCATTTCTACTTTTAAGACACACCCCCTCCACCTTTTAATGATACAGTAAACACCAGACTACTTCTCCTTTTTTTTGGAGACTACTCTATTGCTTCATAAATGGAACATGTAGGGCACTCATCTAATGCGATGACCAGCACAAAATCCAAACAAAACAAAACAAAATGGAAAAGGGGGCTAGAGAGATGTTTAGTAGTTAAGAATGCTTGCTGCTCTTACAGAGGACCCAAGTACAGTTCCCAGCATCAATGGCAGGAGTCTCACAATCACCTATAACTCCAGCTTCAGGGGATCTGATGCCCTCTTCTGGCCAGCTTGGATAACTGCTTCCACATGCACATACTCAAGTGAGCACAACATACACATACATGTAATTAAAAATAAAAATAAATCTTAGAAAAATAACTGTTGGCTGATACATTCTCATGTGAAACTCTCCAAGGATATATGTAAAAAGAATCAGAAAGAAAAATCAGAAAAAAAATGTTAAAACCTATGTCATTTTCCCCCAGGAGTGATTTTTGCAGCTGCTTGTTTGAAACAAGCAGTTTATTCCTTCATTTCTGAGTTAACTGAGGGAGAGAGATAGCAAACTAGCTCAATCCACTGGAAATACAGAAACAAAAGCATCCTGAACCTTTCCATGTAGCCAACACCCCTAGCTATGCACTGGACTGAAAGGCCCATCTCAAGAAGGCCACTTTTCTCACCCTCTACGTGGCAAGGGAAAATATCCTGCACGAAGCAAACATTTTTTTAGATTTCAGCTTTTCAAATGTGTGGTACTTGTGATAAAGGGTGTTTTCAAGCCCCTTCTTCACTTAACCTGCCAGCTCCCATGGGAGACCATTAGCTCAGACTGCTACAATGAACTCAGGGCTTCTTCTTGAAGGCTCACACAATCCCCAGCTACTTAGCATGCAAACAACCTGGGAGACTCATTTTCCTTGCAATGCAGTAGGAGGGGTAAATTACTGAGATAAGTAGATTATTGGGGAAAAAGTCACACTCAGAGGCCTTATGAAATGATTAAACCCTGGGAAATCCATCCCCCTAAATCCCTGGCCCCTGATAGTGCACACATTCATTACTGGACCCCAGTAATCTACAATGGAGAACCTTCTTTAAAAGTAGCAAGTGCCCCCACTCAGCTGATTTTCATTTAACTTTTCAAACAGTGAATTCTTTCATTTTGATGGCAATTGTCATCATCTATGAGGCAAATCAAAGGGCAAGGATTTAAGTATCAGACTTGGAAATTTTTAAATTGTTTGAAATAGGAAAACAGTAAACATTAGAACGTGGCCTTATTGACTTCTTTGCCTGTTTCATAAATTCCAACATCAACAATTTCATATTTCAAATTTTAACTATGACAAAATATGTCATCCCTGTAAGAAGCACTCCCTTGCCCAATACAGTGGTGCACACCTTTAATCCCAGCACTCTTAGGGAAGAAGCAGGCTGATCTCCAAGTTTGAGGTCAGCCTGGACTACACGGAGAGTTTCAGGACAACCAGAGCTACATAGTGAGACCCTGTCTCAACAACAACAACAACAAACCATTTCTTTAGTCAGACATTATTAGCTGACAACTTGATCAACAGCCTGAAATGATGTTTTAAAATAATATCCAGGAATGCAGCCATGAACTGGATGGAAACAGAAATAAACCTTCATCTTTTTTAGCAAGGAAGAAAACTAAACAACCAACAACCCCCATCAACAAACAGGATCTCTGACAAACAGAACACAAGAGCACAACATGGTGAAAGCTGTTAGCATCAATGCCGAGGATACAACTGTCTGCTGGACTGTGAACAGCCATGCCAGCATCACTAGACATTTGGAGGACCCAACAGCTACTTAGACATTATAAACTACAGCTGATTGCTGAGGGTCAGCTGGGGGATGCTCGAGGAATCACCATTTGTGTAACAATGATGCCCTTCTGCTTGACTATTCACTGGTGTGGGAGGTTCATTTCCTACCTGTCAAG
Source organism: Cricetulus griseus (assembly GCF_003668045.3). Classification (NCBI taxonomy): domain Eukaryota; kingdom Metazoa; phylum Chordata; class Mammalia; order Rodentia; family Cricetidae; genus Cricetulus; species Cricetulus griseus. The sequence continues at coordinate 82,029,353 of NC_048600.1, read as the reverse complement.
CTGAGGAGGCCTGAGTGAGGGTGGCCTGCTTGGGAGGGAGGGTGACCACCATAGAGGATGAGGTAGTCTCTGGAGCAAGAGAACTGGATTGTCCTCTTTCTCCCTTCCCCTCTCAGCCCTGGGCCACTCATACACACACAAACACACACACACACACACACACACACACACACACGTATGCATGTATGTATGTATGTATGTATGTATGTATGTATGTATGTATGTATATGTATGTATGTATATGTATGTATATGTATATGTATGTACAGCCCACTGGGGACAGACTGATCTCAACTTCTTGATAGCTCTCTGTCTCTGTGTGGTGTGTCTTTCTGTCTCCAACCCCTCCCTTACCCCACCTATTTCTTCCTGAGATGAGATCTCACTATCTATCCTAAGCTAACCAAATTGGCAATCCACCTGCCTTAAATTCCAAGAGTGCCAATTAAAGGTCTGTGCCATCATGCCTGGTTAATAGTAAGCTTTAAAAAATACTTTTTTTTTTTTTTCAGGGAAAAATTGCTTTGGGGCTGTAATGTAATCTGTTCTCCTACTTCCTTGTGAAAGTTTCTGTAAAGGCTATGACATCAGAATTCTTCTGGCTGGCTTTATTATGAGCAGAGCGTGTGCTATGATGTGATATGAAGAGATTAATTTGAAGGGGAGTGTCATCATAACCCATGGCCTTTTCATTTTAGGTTGACAATGTGGGGCCACCTCCATTTTTGCAGATAAGTGGGTAAAACTTACACAGTCTATGAAACTCTCCCAGAGTCTCTTTACAAAACAAACAAAAAATCAAAACAAAAACAAAAACAAACCACATCTAAATATTATTCTAGACTGGTCTTGGAATGCAGCAGGGAAAGAAATACATCTCAAATTACTACACTTCATTTGCAAGACACCTGAAAGTTTATGTTTGACTCCGTGTTGGAGCCTCCTAGGTAAGAACTCTGCTCTATCCCTATCCTATCTCCCATCCCAGGAACTTCTATTTTGAAAGAGAAGGAATCAGTGGGTTAATACGGAAAAGCCATCAACCTGACTACTTAGCTGCTTGGACCACTCATTTATCTGTAACAGTATTACACTATATTTTACAATAGGATTGGGATTCAAGTCAGGATAATATGGGAGAAAGAGAAACAATTTTCTTTTTTTTAAGATTTTATTTATTTATCATGTATACAACATTCTGCTTCCATGTATATCTGCACATCAGAAGAGGGCACCAGATCTCATAATGAATGTTGTGAGTCACCATGTGGTTGCTGGAAATTGAACTCAGGACCTCTGGAAGAGCAGTCGGTGCTCTTAACCTCTGAGCCATCTCTCTAGCCCTGAGAAACAATTTTCATTAAAAAATACTTTGTGGCTATTTTAATGGAGTATTGCTTTAAGAAGCTGCAAAATGTAATATTAATGATGAGATATTAATTAGATTTTTCAGTTAACAGGGAAATCATTGTAATATCTGTTTAATAGTAGACACATGTCTTGGCATGTTTATTTTAATTCTGATTAAAAGCAACCAAAGCAACTCAAATAGAGTATTGTTAATAGGAACACAGATGATTTAGATCTCAGCTCAAGAACTTACTGTGTGACTTTGGGCAAGTGACTTAGCTTGTCTGTGCTTTAGTTTCTTCACCTCTAAAAATGTAGGCCTGTCAAGTCTCACTAGACTGCTGTGAGGATTCTCAGGGTTAAAAAGCTGCCCATACACACCAATTATTTTATAAATGTCAGCCAAAACAACATTCTTAATTATAGAGAGAAACCCATGCAGTAATGGGGCACTGCAGGGAGTTCCAAGAGACACTCAGCACACGGCAGGTAGGTCAGAAGGATGGGAACTCGGGAGCTGGTAGAATGGGCTGAAGTGATGATGAACTGGGTGGGCGCACATGGAAGGCAAGCACACTCCTCTGACAGGACAGTCACTGTCACTCTGAGTTAAAGAGCAGGCACGACTGAAGTGGGAAAGTGGGATGAGAGGCTGGGCCAGAGGGAGGAAGTCTTAGTTATGAGTGGAACAATTCCAGAAGTTCTAATGGCAGGTTGGATGCAGCTGTGGTGACAGAAAAACTACGGCCTCTGTGTTGGACAGATCCTTCATCTCAAATTGTGCATGTCCGGGTCAGTGGTAGGAAAACAGGAAAAAGTGGTTACTATGAATCCTCAAGGAACACAGAATCAGAAAATCAAAACATGGGCCTTGAGACATGGCTCAGTGGTTAAGAACACTCACTGCTCTTCCAAAGGGCCCGGGTTTCAATTCTCGGCACCCTCATGGCAGCTCATAATTGCCTGTAACTCCAGATCTACCACCCTCACATAGATGTACATGCAGGCAAAACACCAATGTACACAAAATAAAAAATAATAATAAATAATAATATAAAAAGTGAAAAGCAAAATATTCATCAGTTAGGGATTTTTGTTTGTTAGTTTTTAGGTTAAAGATGACACTACTCCAGCTTACTAAATGGAAATCCCAAAGGGGCGGGAATAAAAACCTCAGGATAATGAGAAAACTGAGTTTAGAGAACAAACATCAGGAAGGACAGAGACAGAACCAATCCAACAGCCCTCATTGCCCCAGCTGCCTGCGAGCTTACACAGGGTAACAAGAACTGGATGCCAGAGCTCCCCCCCCCCCCCCCCCGTGCTGCCCAGAGACTGCTGAACACTCCCCATCGCCAGCCTCCAGCTCCGACCCAGTGTGCACAGCTCATACCTCACATTGCTCACTTCTAGAAACCAGGCCACCTGTGGAATTCTTGTGACAAAGAATCAAGAGACATGGACCTTTCTTGTAATTTTCTAACCTCTGTAGTTCAACAGGGGTAACGAAGGAGCTGGAGTGAGTAGTGAGGGAGCCAAACAAACCAGTTTTGCTGGGAATCATGACAGAAAGTGATGGGAAACAGGGATGAGCTCTATAAAGCCTGGGCCTCTGAGCACCTGCGGACATCACTGATCTGACTTTGCCTTGCAATAAGAAATTATTTCTACACCCGAATAGCTCCTGTACTGACCTAAGCTTTCTGAGGCAGGACATACATTCAAATGACATCTGTATCCTTCCTAGAAAACAGAAAATCAACTTTGACAAATGAAGAACAAATTATTCTATGCTCCCAGTGGCTCATTTGGCAATTTCTAGGGTTGTATGGGAAAAGGATTGCCAGGTGTCTAGCCAATCTCTTTGAGGTTTCTTAGCATACATACCAAAACTCTAAACTTACTGTTTTGAGCCCTGCTCTACTTATATATGAGCTTTCCAATAGATTATGATATTGAGGATATACTTTTGCAGTTGTATTTGCTCTGTAATGCCTGTTATAGAACATACTCAGAAAATGCTTGTTGTTGAAGTTTAGATGTTACCTGGGACATGAGGGCATGCCCTGTACTCCAACTTAATAACTGTGATGCTGTGACTAATAGCAGGAAATATACTATTGGGTCTTCATCCAGTCTCTTGGCTGAACCCAAATTTGTTCCTGAACCCCCTGGAGTTTCCTCAGTGATGTCGTTTACATGCTTATGATGACTGGTAGCTGGGTACTCTTATAAGGGATGGCAGATGCTTGCCATGGGCATTGAGCATCTTGGTCAGTGGGACAGGATGTTCATGACTTCCAGAGGAAATGGAGGTTGAAAATTGAGTTGATCATCCATGGGCAATGCTTTAATCAGTCATGCCCACACAATGAGGCTTCCATAAAAATCTAAAAGACAAGTTTGGGAGAGCTCTAGGCTGTGGGTGCTGAGCTCTTGGAAGTGCTGGAGATGGCATAGCCAAAGAGGGCATAGAAACCCACAGATATGCAGGTCATAGCAGCAGCAGAAGTGAAATGGTCTTTTGGACTAAGCCTTTTTTTTTTTTTTAAAGACTTATTTATTGGGGGCTGGAGAGATGGCTCAGAGGTTAAGAGCACTGACTGCTCTTCAGAGGTCCTGAGTTCAATTCCCAGCAACCACATGGTGGCTCACAACCATCCGTTATGAGACCTAATGCCCTCTTCTGGTGTGCAGATATACATGGAAGCAGAATGTTGTATACATAATAAATAAATAAAATCTTTAAAAAAAGATTTATTTATTATGTATCCAGTGTTCTGCCTGCATGTAAGCCTGCACACTGGCAGAGGGCACCAGATCTCATTACAGATGGTTGTGAGCCACCATGTGGTTGCTGGGAATTGAACTTAGGACCTTTGGAAGAGCAGCCAGTGCTCTTAACCACTGAGCCATCTCTCCAGCCCCCTGGACTAAGTCTTTATATGAGGCTGTGACTCTCACTACAGGTGGATGGCACCACAAGTGAATTAAATTGTATGATGCCCAACTGGTATCAATCAGAGAACTGATACTTAGGGGACACTCCAAGCATGTCTGGTGGCAGAATTGAATTATTGAGAGTGAGGAGAAAACAAGCAGTTTCTTCCCTAATCTCAAACTCAAAGGATGTGGTCTGAGTTTCCATAGCATTTGTCTCTTCCTACAGGATGAGCGGGAATAGCAGACATTAGATCATATGTACTCTGGAAATATTTAAGAGGCGATAAACAGAGAGAGGGTATGAAAGGGCCATGGCTCTGTAACAGTGAAGAAAGCCAAAGAGGAATCATTGAGAGAAAACACTCCACACATTTCCTGAAGGTAAACAGGCTAAGGCTGACAGCTAATACTAAGTCAGAAGCTGAGGTCTGGAGCACACATGAGGAGGAGCCTGGCAAGAGCACAAACCTGCCAAGCCCCACCACCATAGGGACTCCGGACAGTGAAAGTGAAATCAGGATTCACTGATGATCACAGGGCCACTCCCACTCACCATGCAATGCATACCAGGCCCTCATAGTTTCCTCTCCACAAAGAGCTGCACAGTTTCTGAAGAAACTGAGCCCGTTGCCTCTGGGCCTTGGAGCTTCTGGTGTGGGCTGGAACTGTTGTGCTAGATAGAGCTCTGTCCTTCACAGAGGAGACTCCTAGCAAGGGAGGCTCACCTGTCAATCAGATCTGCCAGGAGTGTGCTCAGAGACACACCTAGCTCTCAAGCAAAGTCGGCAGCATGAAATAAAAGACAAAGAAAAGGATAGGGATGCAGAAATAATTCTATCAACAGCAGAAAACTCAAAAACCACACGCTAGACAACAATCACTAGTTAGTATTTGTTTTATTAGGACTTACTTATTTTATTTGTGTTTCATACATGTGTGTACTATGTGCATGGGTGCATGCTTAGTGCCAGTAGAAGTCAGAGGAGGGAGTTGAAGTCCTTGGAAGTGAAATTATAGATGGCTGTGAGTCACCACATAGGTGCTGGTAACCCAACCCAGGTCCTCTGCAAGATCAACATATGCTCTTAACTGCTGAACCCTCTCTGTGGCCTGCAAACAATTAGTGGAAAATATATGGGAAAAATACTGCATCTATGAAAACAATGATTCTACTGGAATAATCAAGAAAAACAATGAACTCTTGTAGCTGAGCATACAGGTCCTTAGGAGAGAACATGCTTAGCAGGCAGGAAGCCCTAGGCTAGTACTCAGCACCCCTAAATTACACTGAAACAAAAAGGAAAGATTAAGAGGATGAAAGAGCTCTTAGGAATTCAAAGACCCCAGTCTCATACATTGTCACACATATTTTAACAGCAATAAGACTAAAAGAAAAAAAACAAACAATAACAATATAAATGAAAAACAAGCCAGATAGCCATCAGATTTCTTATCAGCAACATTGCATATTATTTGATGCTTAATTATATTCTGAAGGGAATTGTTTACAATTTAGAATGTTGTAGCCGTCAAACTGCCAAACATGAGGATGGAAAAATTTCTTCTCATATATGTAGAATTCATAAGGTTCACTAGAAAGCAGCAAGCAAACTTGCAGACACACATTCAGCAGCTGTGTAATGAACACTTTCTGGTGGAAGCCTCAAGTGCACTGTGACTGCCATGCCAGCTTCAGCTGATTACTTGACATAAACCTGGAGCCACCTGGGTAGAGGGAACCACAGTAAAGAACCACCCTGGTCAGACTGGTCTGTGGCCATGGCTGTGGATCATTTTCTTTTTAAGAAAACTATTTTTTGAGACCATCGAACTTCCTCCTGAAATTACTTTTGATCACAGCAACAAAAAAAGCAAACAGAAACAAGCCAAAAGAAAAAAAAATTGAATTACCAATATCTGGAAAGTCAAACTATTTAGGATGGAAAATATAATGATAAGACACCACTTGATTTAGCAGAAAATGGTATTTAACCATAATCACATCCTGAAGAGAGAACACAAATAAAAGTGTGAAGACTTGGGTCTCTAGGAAAAACAACCACAACAACAACAAAAATCCTCAATTTGGAAAAGTTGCAAGACTAAATAAAGGCAACTGAAAACTCTAGGAAACATGGAAAGAAGTATGTAAGTATTTGGTATGAAGGGTTAGCAACCCAGAACAAGCAAGCTGTAGCATTAGCTCAGCAGATTGTTAAGATAAATTGACTTCCAAATAATGAGTTAGAAGCTGGGCAACATAAAGGACATGGGTCGAGGGGAAGCACATAATTTTTTTTTCCAAGAAGAAAAAAACACATAAGCATTAAAAAACAAGAACATGCACACTCACAGACACACTTTAACAAATTAAAATATGACATTATTTCAAGAAGAGAGAACAGATTTAGGACAGGGCAGGACCATGGCTCATTCCTTGGCTTTTCAGGGCATGATATCCATACAGACACATATATTATGGAAAGTGCTTAAATTAGCTTCCAACTTCTGGAACCAACATAGCACAAAAACTTTATTATTATTATTATTATTATTATTATTATTATTATTATTATTATTTTGTTGTTGTTTTTTCATGACAGGATAACCATGTTTGTAGACCAGGCTGGCTTTCAACTTACAGAGATCCGCCCGCCTCTGCCTCCTGAGGACTGGGATTAAAGGCATGCGCCACCAACGCCCAGCTCCTGGTGCAAAAATCTTAATTGTGGTCAAAATGAATTACAAACCCATCAAGAGAGAAGCAAACAGAGAGGTGAGAGGAAGAAGAAAGGCAGGTACTGTCCATAACCAAGGAAGCGGGAAGCAGAGTTTAAGTGTTACTGTAGCCACAGAATCAAGAATGACAGAAAGAGGGGAGGGATGCAGAAAGCATGAGTGGAACCCCTGTGTGCCACACCAGCCAACCAATAGGTAATATTAGAAGCTGAGAGTTATCAATGAAAGCAGAACACACAGCCCAACCTCTGTATCCAATGGTTCAACGTGTGTGTGTGTGTGTGTGTGTGTGTGTGTGTGTGTGTGTGTGTACAGACAAAGATTGAAAATATTTGGGAGAAAAACTGTAAATGTATGCTGCAGGATTGTTTTCTCTTGTCAGTATTCCTTAGACATTACAATTCAACAACTGCTGCACGGTATCTATATTACGTGTTCTAAGTTTAGAAATGATTTAAAGCGCACAGGGAGACGTACTGTACTTCTAGGTTTTATGCACATACTATGCCACCTTATAGTGGGACGTGAAATGTGCGGCTCTGGGTATGTGCAGGGTGCTCTAGAGCAAATACTGTCCGTCATCGAGTAGTAATATTTAAGTGCCGCTGGAAAAAAGAGCACTGTGGACCAGTGAGGCGGCTCAGTGGGTTAAGATGCCAAGCCTGATGACCTAAGTTTAATCCCCAAGACCCACATGATCAAAGGAGAGAACCAATTTCAGTAAGTTGTCCTCAAGTGCATGCATGCACGTGTGTGTGTGTGTGTGTGTGTGTGTGTGTGTGTGTGTGTGTGTGTGTGTGTGTGTTTGTATAGTGAAAAGTCAAAATAAATTAAGTCACTGGGGATCAGGTTAAGTGTTCTAAGGATGAAATTCTAGCAGGATATGGCCTTACTGACTTTTCTGTGTTTACTTAACAAATTCCCAACCCACAGCAACATTTGATGAATATCACGTTCCAATCGACCACAGCAAAGCAGGTCTCCCTCATAAGAAGCACTCCTTTGTCTAGGGTGGTGGCATGTGCCTTTAATCCCAGGACTAGGGAGGCAGAAGCAGGGGGATCTCTCGGAGTTATGAGGTCAACCTCATCTACACAGCAAGTTCCAGGCCAGCAAGGGCTACACAGTGAGACTCTGTCTCAATAAACAACAAAAAAGGAGGACTGGGAAAGTAGACTGGCTGGCTCCCCCCTAGACTTCAAAATGGCATTCATGTGTTATCTAATTATTTTCAAAGATTTTTAAAAAGTAAAATTCTGTTCTGGAATCTGAACTTCCGGGCTCATGACCATGAAAAGACTAAGTGTTGACATATACTATTGGGTGTCTTTTTCCTTCAAGATGGTTACTATCCTTGGGTGACCCAGATGTGAGCCAGCAGCACCCAGGCACTAGTGAGAACCAAGATGGCATCCTCATAGGGCATGAGGTAAAGGATGTGGCAAGTACAAATGATGGGTTATGGGTCATCTCAGGGAAAATCTCCCCCAGGCTCACTGCCGGAACAACCCTGGTCGGTTGTACAGGACTTCCATGGCCCCACTGGACAGAATAAGTAAAATGTCTTATATTTTCCTTTTGAAAGCGCTAGGAACAGCTCAAGGATTTGCACAGCAGAATGAAAGAGGAGCTGTCACAGAGTTCCTTAGGACTCACAGCTTGAAAGGAAAGAGGAGGCCCACAGGGGGCCTGAGGACCAAGCCCAGCAGGGGAGACTGAGCACTTCCCCAGCCCAGGGGGTGGGACCAGAGCTCTTAAAGCCACAGATCTCCTCTGTGGGCACAGAGGCCCTCACAGCAGGGATCCATTCACACCAGTCACCCTTGGAGACTGCTATTTATGCTAAAGAAATTTATCCCACTCCATTGTCTGCTTCTTGTCCAGAGTTCTCTTGGATCCCTTGTTTACGGCCTTAGTCCTATATTGTGAGCCATGCAATGGACAGGCCATTTGAGAGGGCAGGGATGGCTAATGATGGGTCTGTTAGCTCTGAGTCAGCCTTGCCTTTGTGAACCAAACCCAATTTGGGTGCATTTGCTTAAAAAAAAAAAAAAAAAAAAAAAAAAAGTAAAACCTCATTTGAGGTTGAAGAACTGTTAGTTGTGTTCCATTCCTTTCACGGGGAGAGAAAGGACATCAGGGAAACCCACAATCATTGTAATATTTATGCTCCTGTTCTTTTTGGTGGCAGAAATACACAGCTACCCCTTATAGGTGTAGGCACAAACACTACAGCTCCTGAAGATTAGCAAGATCTTGAAAACTCCAGGGCCTTCTCCTCACCAGAGGCATGCTAATTTTTATCTTGTAAAAACTGTGTGGGGAAGCCCCTTCTGAAATGTTTGCTTTGGAGGAGGGATTTAAACATATGGCACTGCTTTCCTGAAGTCTCTGAACCAAACCCTTATAAATCCTTTGAGTTGACAGATCAATTATCCCTTCTAACAGTTAATGAACAATAACCCTTGGAAATTTCCTCCTTTCCTGGGCTTAAAACAGGGGGGGAAAAAGTTAAAAAACCTCAGAGGGGGGAAAAATCAATTAAAGACTACAGAGCAATAAAAAACAATTAAATTCATTACAGCTTTAAAAAGAGCTATACTTTCTTCGAGAGCTATGATTTTTACATTAAAAACACATCAAATAACCCTGTAGTTAATAACTATCATAAATGATCCTAAATATGCCTTCATTTCATATTAGGTCCAATCAAAGGGAGGGAAGTTAAGGATGGCAGGGAGAAGGGGGCCTGAGACAAGGACTACAGAGGCAATTAGTAAAAGTAGGGCTTACTGACTGCACTGAGATAGGCTCTCAGGGGTGCGGGTGGGGCTGATGGGGAAGGAAGAGAGGTGGAAGTTGCAGAGAGCATGCCCCTCCAGTGTGCACTCACCTCTGACTGCAGAGAGGAATTCTAGATGCTTCCTTCCTCCAGAGATGGCAGGAGGAGGTGGTAGGGGCTCGTGGATACCACAGGCTGCATGGTCAACCTGAATGGGGCACTAAGAGTCAGGGGGGCCAGAAAGAGTTCTGGCATAACAGGAGAGCACCAGTACCAGTGGAGCAGAAGGGCATGGGGTGTGTGCTATGGATAGCGTACTGCAGCCAAACATTTTAGCTGAAGAGAAAACCCTAGACCCTGGGCAGTAAAAGTAAGTGCTGTGTACTTCATTTTCTAGCTGGGGAACCAGAGCATGGCTGATGACTACTGCTTCCCTTGACTAGTTAGTTCTTAACTGTGAAAAGCTAAAGCTTCAGTTCCCCTTGTGTCTGCCTTCTGCATCCTTAACAGCTCTGAAGGTCATGTACAGAAAGAGTTACATGCATGCCAGGGGCACGGCAGACCTCTCCACTCTAAAAGCTCCTGGTGTACAGTGTAGTGTGTGCAAAGAAAGGGGGACTTGCAAGTTGGGAGAGCAAGGTTGGAATCATAGCTCCACTGCTATTTGGTTTTGGTTTCTGGTTTTGGTTTCTACCTCACTGTAGCATAGGGATAAACTGTAACTAACCAGGACATGAATAGGAAATATAATGATATAATTCTGATACACCAACCTGCTTATATGGGCATATAAAACTGTGCACTAACTATGGACCAATATGATCCTAGATCAAGGATTAGCCTCATGGAACTGACCTCTAAAGGCACATAGGTTCCCACGATAAGAAAGATCCCTTGATGGGGCTGCTATATTGCCTGTCCTAATAATTTCTGAACAAGGGGCATTTATACTTTGCACGGGGTCCTAGATAGAACTGTGCGATTCAATGAGAGGGGCCCAGGAAGGAGATGCCCATGCATGCATGGCAAATGACTCTCAGAAGAGCTGTGAGTCTACAGTAGACATGCTGTAGCTTTTCCAGTTGCTCTGTATCAGAGCCATTTCTCACATTTGTGTATAAGTCCAGGTAAGAAGCAGGGCAGCCAAAAGGGCCAAGCATGGTCTTGCTTCCCCACTAGCTTATGCAGGGACAGTCGAGAACCAGGGTGGTAGAGATTGTAACCAAATCAATTCTACAGAGATTTCAGTGGCATTCCCCCTACCCCATGGTCTCTGATGTCTAGCACCAGTTGTGCTAGCTAGTGACCTGAATAGGGGGCAGCAGTTGTGGCAAGGAGGTATGCATCCATTATTTTTCTTGCAGTCATGATAGAATACCTGACAAAAAAAATGCAACTTCAAGGAGGAGGGGTTTATTTTGGCTTACAGTTTGAGAGGCTAAAGTCTGCCACGCAGGGAAAGGCATGGGAGCAGGTGGCTCCATGTTGATAGGAGTACACTTAGGACTATTCATCTCATTACATCTTGGAGGGAGAAGAAGCTGAGGGTGGGCAGGGTGCAAGGCCAGCCTATAAAACCTCAAGGCTTGACCCCAGCGATTCCTTCCTCCAGCAAGGCTCCACTTCCCAAAGGTTCCACAGCCTTCCAAAACAGTACCATAAGCTGGGGTTCAAATGTTTAAACATGACCCTGTGGGAGAAGGTTCACATTCAAACTACAATAAGATGGCTCTACGGCGGTGCTGAGGTCATGTTTCCAGTCACCTTTGAGTCCTCTCCATTTTCTGTCCTTGAACAACCAGCGTACTCCATGATTTATTTTTCAAGCTACTCAGTAGCCTTTCTCCTCTTTAAAAACACACATAGTACAAACTTGGGGCAATCCTCCTGTTTCAACCTCCCAAATGCTAGCATTGTATGTGTGAGTCAACATACCCAGCTTTAATATTCCTTTTATATTCAACTGACCAGTAGTTTGTGTTGCTGGTAGCTAAGACCCTTTTCTGACACAGTGCTGGGCTTAGTTATAGTTACTAACCCAGTGATTCCTAAGCCAACTGACAGCAAATGGGTTCTGGGAGCTGAGGCAGGCCTGGGGGCTGTGTGCCACTGGAGCTAGGATGTGACTTCATCTACATCTCTATACATAAGGGCCCCTAGAGGACAGTTAGTCCACACACTCTCTGAAGATAGGATCTTTCAAGAATAATTCGTGATCTGAATAATATTTAAGCTAATAACTAGAGTGTGCTAAGCAGAGTCTTTTGGGTGACAACCTTGAGGCTGGCCAGCTCCCAGGGATACACTTTAAGGTCAATGGCCATCTTGGGGCTTGTAAGGATATCCCCAACTGTCATCAAATTGTCAAGGCTGAAGTTCCGGAAATTCCATATCACTCACGAGCAGAATATGAGATGTCACTCCTCCAGGGTATGTAATTAAGATGGTGGCTGAGTCCCTAATGGATTTCTAGAGCATGATAGAGCTGAGGTATTCTAGGATTTGAAAGCCAGGGACCAGAAAAGCAGAAAGCCACCAGGGTCCTGAATGTGCCTTCTGCCCCTGGTATAGCTGGATCATGGATGCTCTGGGCAATTATTGCTTTGTCTTTTCCAGGTGTGTACCAACTACAACAACCATGGTTTACATTTGGGGAGGGGAGAGAGAGAGAGAGAGAGAGAGAGAGAGAGAGAGAGAGAGAGAGAGAGAGAGAGAGAGAGAGAGAGAGAGAGAGAGTAAAGGTCCAGACTAGCACTGGACTCTTGCCTGAAACAAAATCCCTTGGCTTTTGGCATAATGTCTTTACTTCTACAACACCACTGGGCTGGCTGGCTGACTTCTAGTCACTGGGTAAGGGAACTTGGGTACAGGATAGTATCACTAGTCTGTAAGCATAGAAAGCCCCAATCATGAGAGTTCACTGGAAATCCCAAGATGCAACCCATAGGGTTCTGAATACCAGGCATTATGAGCCAGGGCTGAAAAGCTGGAGTAGGGGATGGGGAGAAGACCAAGACAGATATGGCACTGGGTTCTCCTGCAAACCACAGGGCAGTACTTAACATTAAGCTAGCAATAGGGTCCCATGGCTGGCAAGCAAATACCAACTGCACAGCATTGGCCGAGGGTTACCAGATGCATGGATCAGGCAGCGGGTGGATAGACAGTGAGGAAAAAGGTTGGATCATGCAATATCAGCAGGGCAGGAGAGGGAGGCCAGGGGCTCCCAGGTTGGACAGGGCTGGGGTTGGGTTGAAGGAATGTGGAAGACCCCAGGGGTGCCTGCAGCCAAGAAGAAGGTGAAGGTTTGCAGGTTCCAGCTCAGAAGGAGGCTGAGGGCAGAGGTGTGGATACCCTGGGAGGTCCTGGGAGCTTCAAAGCAAAAGGCAGGGATGGGTAGGGAGAGAAACAGAAGGGAGAAAGCTTTCCAGAATAAAGTAGTCATACCCAGGCCTTTATTTGAATTTATCACCTCTTATTAGAGCCTTTTGAAATGCGAATTAGCTGATTAACCACTGTTCACAGCCTCCCAACTGTTCTTTTTCTCTGGCATTCAGCAACTTTGTTCTAAATAGGGTAGGCCACAGTAGCCCACCAGGGGGAAATTATTCTCTGGGTTAGGAGAACAGTGACCAGGCAAAATTGTGCCCTGGGCTGGAGGATCAAGTGGTGGGGGTGGGGGGCTGAGTCTGCACCCACAGCCAGGCTCTGGCTTACACCTCTGGCTGGTGATACTGTGGCCCATCATCAGGTCTTAGAGGGACTCTGGAGAATAAGACTTTCACTCTCCTCCCCCACCCCCTGTAAGTTTACTACCTTGGTTTTCTAAAAGGTTCATTAGTTCTAGGTTCCCCCAGGAATGGATGCACACTTGCTGCAGCGCTGTTTGGGACATGGTTCACATGTATGAACAACAGGCTGGCCTCTGGCAGAGCCAGGCTCCCACTTGCTCCTGCCTCCAGTTTGGCAACACGACACAAAGGCGGCCTGGCTTGTATACACTTTCCAGGCTGAGCCCCTATTCAGAGGGGGCTGCAGCTTGTGCGTAATGGGCCCCCTACAGACAAAGCCAGCAAGTTTCTTAATTAAGTCTAAGTGAAAGACAGATCCCGCTTACATCTTCAGAGACCCTTCCCTCAGAACTTCAAAAACACCCTACACTGCCTATCAAACCCAGGCACGGATAACTAGTGAACAATTTTTCCTCTTTTTAAATATAGAAAGCCAGGCCCCGGCGCCACTCCTCAGCCCCCTCTCACTTTCTCCGCAATTTTAGACATGCCTCTGGTTTATAAAACAGGAAACAAAGGGACTTCTTGTGTGTCAGAGAAGCCCTCAGTGGGTCTGAATTTCATTCCGGCCTTCCTCACAGCACTGCGTTGTCTAAAGAGCTCTTTAACTGCTTTAGTCTCATTAACATTTCCACGAGGAAGCAAAGGATGTACCACAAAACTGGCTGTATATCACACAAGGACAAGTCCGCCATGGGAGCATGCTAAAAAATTAATTATTAGCTAATTGCCTTCTCAGAAATGTGATTTTTCACATCCTTCCCTCCCCCTGCAGCCGCCTTCCAACCTAGCCCCAGAAACCCTCTTGCAGACAGGCCTTTCTGTTTTCTGAGCTTTGCTGTGATAATGTTCTTTGCAAACAGAAACCAATTATTCTGCAGCAGTAAGTCACCGCGAGTATGAATTGCTTTAATTTTTCCCCCTTTTAGCAGCTGCCCAGGGTGGGTTGCGAGGTGGCTGCAATAATGAATCTGGATTGAATACCAAAGCAGCACCCAGGCCGGGCGTCCCGCGGGGAAAATGATGTTAGGAAATAAAAGTGCATTTTCCTTGCGAGCTGCTAATCAATGAGTTAGACATGGCCCAGAATGCGCTTTCCGCTTGGAATTTGCATTGCCAGCGCAGCGGCGGCTTCGTGCTTTCCAAGAGTCCTGTGCACCTGACTGGCTTGTAAAAATGTCACCTTACTGTTAAAGTGCTAAACACGCCCTGTTTCTCTTGCCTGTTTTCTCTCTCCCTCCCCCTTTGCCTTTTTCCTTCTACAATTCTTTGCTCTCTCATTAGAAATGCCCAGCAACGCCTGGCAGACAAAGACACTGCAAACAAAGTGGATGGAGAGGGGAAAAAATTAAAAGGAAAAAAAGTGCAGAGGAATTCTTCATTCACTGATCTCCAGAATACATTAATATCTGAAACTGTTGGCACAGCCTAAAATACTTGGGCAGCTAACAATGCAGGCAATGATTCGAAGTCTGGGATCTTCAAATAAACCCTGGTGCTGTCATGGCCACCAGGAAGGAGAAGAATGGCGATATTAGCTGACCTTCGTTTTGTTGTTTCTTCAGACCTGACTGCTGGACCTCTGTTTGCTTGTTACTAGGATTTCTTGACAGAAAAATTTTAGCATTTCCCAGGCAATACAAGAGCCAGTTTATTAGGTAAATAAACCAGGCCTTAAGCAGCTTTTTCTGTTCTATAATGGGAACTGGGCAAAGTGTAACCAGGCTGAGCGGGAGTCAACGAGAAACGACTAAGAAACTGAGAGTGCATCAATTTTCTCCTCAACCAAAACACCAGTGAACAGTGAGCACAGAACAGCAAATTATCAAATCAATGTTCCTCCTTTGGTTAACTTAGCGATCATCCCCGCACCCCCCACCAAGTTAAGGAGGAGAGAGCTGACAAATCACTGAATCAATGTTCTGCACTTGGTTAACTTAGCTAGCATCCCCACCAAAGGAAGCAACAAAAACTGTGACTTTCCTTGGAGAATGGGGACTGCAAGTTTATAAGCTCCAGAAGATGGTTTGATAATACATTCAAACAGAGCTAATGGTGGAGGTCATTTACCTGCTGTGATTACTTAAATGTTTTCACATTATCCAAACCATCCCCGACGGCACTCTGATAATAATTAATGTAGACAAATCAGCAATGCTGAGCTGAGTCATTCTCAGAGTGTGGAGATCAGAAGGGCCTCCAGACTATCCATCCATACTGTGTCACAGTTGTCAATGGTTACATATTTCTCCATCTGCTTTCTGTCCTCCATCCACTGCAACATAAGCTCCGTGAGGGCCCTGACCACTGTTAACCCTCTCCCCATCAGTGCAGCACGGAGAATCTAAAATATACTTCCCTATGGAGCTGATGATATTTTCTGGTTATCTCTGGAAAAAATGTACCCTGTCACAAAAAAAGCTTTCAGCCACTACACCAAATCAAAATGAGACACATCAAAGCAGCCGCTCAATTCATGGGTCCCAGAGATGCCGTCATCCTCACCACCTCCCTCAAAGTCCATGGATGCTCAAATTTCTTACACAGGACAACAGAGTGAGAGTATATAACCAGGCTCATCCTCTGATATACTTCATTTCTTGGTATGTGCTGGGGATCTGACACAGAACCCAATCACCTCTAGATGACTTATAATACCAAATATGGAAATGCAATAAAATGGTCTTTATACTGCCCTGTTTAGGGAACAATGGCAAGGGGGAAGTAAGTATCTGTATATGTTCAGTGTAGATGCAGTATTTCTTTTTTTGTGGTTGCTTAAATCTGCAGATGTGAGATGTGACTAGAGAGGCTGGAGGGCCAGCTCTGTTGCCCAGAGTGGTGATGTCCATCTCCAGTACAGTGAATGAAGGTTCCAGTATCTCTCAGTTCCCAACTTCAAATTAAAATGTGTCTTACAATAAATGCTGGAGATTACTCTTGCTTCAAAGTAGGACATCCTGTAACTAGACACACATTTCCCAAAGTTTAAAGTTATATAATCACTTTGTTAGAACATAAAAATCTCAGGCTCTGGAAGAGAACCTAGTCCGGTAGTACATAAAATAGTATCTTATATCAAGATGAATAAAAGAGAGGGGCAGTTTGTGTGCAGGCAGGGCACGCCTGTGCAGAGAAGTAACTGGAAAGATGAACTCCGGATCTTAGCAGCCACTGTTTGAAGGGACTGTGTTTTCAGTTCTCACTTACCATTTTTCTACAGGTTTTTTTTTTTAAAGATTTACTTATTTTTATTTTATGAATATTAGTGTTCCCCCCCCCCCGCCTGCATGTATGTCTGTGTCTCATGTTCATGCCTGGTACCCACAGTTGAGAGTGCTGGATCCCCTGGAACTACAGTTATGGATGACTGTGAGCTGCCATGAGGGTGCTGAGAATAGAACCCAGGTCCTATGCAGGAGCAGTAAAAGTGCTCTTAATTGCTAGTCATCACTCTATGACCCAACCCTTTTTTATCTGAGACAGACTCTTACTGGGACTTGTTATGTACACTAAGCTGGCCTCCAACTCAGGGAAAGCTTTCTGCCTTTGTTTTCCCAGTTCTAGAACTAAAGATGTGTGCCACCAGGCCAGGCTGCAATAATAACTTTTACAATTGAAAAAAACTTTAATAAGCTGTAAAAATAAAGTATTATCAGTAAATGAGAGGGATCTCTCAAAATTTTTACACACACACCACACCCCCCCCACACACACACACCACTTCAGTAATAGGCTCTCAGGGTGTATCTCATCTACACACATGTACATGAAGCATACACACATGGGTGCATATGCCAAAAGTGCCCACGGATATATAGGAACATTCTTGTGGAAAGGGTGGGACTATTTATTTATTTCTGAAACAATGGTTCCATGAGACTTAAGGAACTTGTTTCTTAGCTCTAAGCAACCAGGTTTTACATTTCTGGTTTTAAAAGAGATTATACTCAGGGATGCTCAGTTCCTTTGAATAGGTGTGACATTCCAGGCTGACGGGTATTCATACCTGTCGACAGCTGTGAATTAGCATTTCAAACCCCTTCTAATGTGACTTATGAACTTGTTCTGTATGAGGCTTCAGCACCTTGCAGAAAAGCAAACGTCGAGTGCATACCAGGGTGAAAACCCTTTTCTGGTAGGAAGCAGTAGCCACCAGTAGCCACCAGGAAGGTGAGAGACCCTGCTGTGGAAAGACAATGCTCTACACCTATAGGTGCAATATCCAAATCACCATGCCAGAAATTAGGAATATAAACTGCCTTTGATCTTTAATTAGGTACTTACAGGGGTGGTAAATATGCTAGGGAGAGAGGCTTTAAGATGAAAGGGACGTTAGTTACTCACCAACAGTTGTCACCTTTAGTATCACTTTGTTTGTTTTAGCACATTCCTAACAAGGTTACAGCCAGAAAGGGGTGGAGGAGAAATGAATTTCAGTATATTTAAATAAATGCCAAGTTCAACTCAAAATGTCCCTCTGAACATGTGACTGAAACAGAAACTGGAATGAAGGGGCCCAAGTGGCTCAAGAAATGACACAGAGCTGAGAGTTTCAATAAAACTCCAGGCAATGCTCTGAAAACAGATACCCAATGCATGCTGTTTCTATAGATAAACATGGAAAAGACACCTTAAAATTCCATAGGAATGCATCCATTAAAAGAAGACGCTCTCAAGTACAGAAACTGAAGTGAAGGGCTGGAGCGATGGTTCAGCAGGTAAGAACTTGCTGCTCTTCCAGCAACCTGAGTTAGGGTCCCAGCAGCCACAATGGGTGGCTCATTGCTATTGTAACTCTAGCTCCCGGAGATCTAACAATGCACATATAATTCTCTCTCTCTCTCTCTCTCTCTCTCTCTCTCTCTCTCTCTCTCTCTCTCTCTCTGTCTCTCTGTCTCTCTCTCTCTCCCTCTCCCCTCTTCGCCTCCCTTTCCCTCTCCCTCTTCCCCTAATAAAAATGAATTTAAGAAGGGGCTGTTCTTCGCCTGCTTGCCCTCACTTCTGTTAGCATATCCATCCCTTTTTTAGGATTCCAGCAGACCAGCTGAGACACCCAGCCTCATGGGACTGAGAAGCTACTAGATTCTTGGACTTTCTATTCATAACTAGCCATTGTTGAACTTCAGCCTACTTCAATGCCCCAGACCTGGGGGGGGGGACAATACATCCCATGCCCCAACCCATCTACCACAGTCTCAGTGACCAGGCAGCAGCACCCCCCCCTCAACTACTCCCTCCTCACTGCATCCGCAACCAATGGAGTCATATGCTGCACCTACACCTGGAGGAAGAGGTGAAGGTCTGAGCTCCTGGCTGGACAGCCCTTCTCTCTAGGCCTTAGCCTGTGGGGGCATATCCTGTGCCCCAAACCATCTACCACAGCCCCAGTGACCAGGCAGCAGCATCCTCCCTAACAACCCAACCAACCAACCCCCACTGCATCAGTGACCAAGGTGCCACATTCCCCATATATTCCTGGAGGAAGAGTGGCCACCAGAGCCACTGACCCCACCTGTACCAATTGGAGGAAGAGATGGGTAGATGACAGTATAAGAATATATTCAACAACGTAATGGGCAATATGGCAGCACCAGAAACTAGCGGTTCTACACCAGCAAGACCTGAACATCCCAATGCAGATGAAGCAGACCCTTAAAGAGGAAATGAAAGCCAATATTCAGCAGGCCAACAACCAAAATCAAACTTAAGGGAGAAACTCAAAGCAATTCCACTAAAATCAGGAACAAGACAAGGCTGTCCACTCTCTCTATATCTAGCTAAAGCAATAAGACAACAAAGGGAGATCAAGGGGATACAGACTGGAAGGGAAGAAGTCAAATTCTTGCTATTTGCATATGATATGGTAGTATACATAAGTGACCCCAAAAATTCTATCAGGGAACTCATACAGCTGATAAACACCTTCAGCAAAGTGGCAGAACACAAGATTAATTTTAAAAAATCAGTAGTGTTCCTATATACAAATGATAAATGGGTTGAGAAAGAAATCAGAGAAACATCACCCTTTATAATAGCCACAAATAACATAAAATACCTTGGGGGTAACTCTAACCAAATAAGAAAGACATGTATGACAAGAACTTTAAGTCTTTGAAGAAAGAAATTGAAGAAGATATCAGAAAATGGAAAGATCTCTCATGCTCTTGGATAGGTAGGATCAACATAGTAAAAATGGCAATCCTACCAAAAGCAATCTACAGATTCATTGCAATCCCCATCAAAATCCCAACACAATTCTGCACAGACCTCAAAAGAATAATACTCAACTTCATGTGGGGGAAAAAAAAAAAACCAGGATTGCCAAAACAATTCTGTACAATAATGGAACTTGTGGAGGCATCACCACCCATGACTTCAAGATCTACTATAGAACTACAGTAATAAAAACAGCTTGGTATCGGCATAAAATACACACATGGATCAATAGAATCAAGTTGAAGACCCTGATACTAACTGACACACCTATGAACACCTGATTTTTGACAAAGAAGCCAAAATTGTACAACAGAAAAAAGAAAGCATCTTCAACAAATGGTGCTGGCATAACTGGATGTCAACATGTAGAAGAATGCAAATAGATCCTTATCTATCCCCATGCATAATAAAACTCAAGTCCAAGTAGATCAAAGGCCTCAACATAAATCCAGTTATACTGAACCTGGTAGGAGGGAAAGTGGGAAGTAGCCTTGAAAGAATGGGCACAGGAGACCACTTCTTAAATATAACACCAATAGCACAGACACTGAGAGCAACAATCAAAAAATGAGACATCCTGAAACTGAGAGGCTTCTGTAAGGCAAAGGATACAGTCAACAAGACAAAACTGCAGCCTACAGAATGAGAAAAGATCTTCACCAACCCCACATCTGACAGAGGGCTCATCTCCAAAACATACAAAGAACTCAAGAAACTAGACATCAAAATGCTGAATAATCCAATTTAAAAATGGGGTACAGATCTAAACAGAGAATTCTCAACAGAAGAAACTCGAGTGGCAGAAAGACACTTAAGGATTTGCTCAACATTCTTAGCCATCAGTTAAATGTGAATGAAAATGACTCTGAGATAGCATCTTACACCTATCAGAATGGCTAAGATAAACAATGATGACAGCTTATGCTTGAGATGATATGGAGGAATGGGAACACTCCTCCATTGCTGGTGGGAGTGCAAACTTGTACAGCCACTTTGAAAATCAGTATGGTGATTACTCAGAAAATTGGGAATCAACCTACCTTAAGACTCAGCAATACCACTCTTGGACATATACCCAAAGGATGCACAATCATACCACAAGGACATTTGCTCAATTATGTTCCTAGCAGTGTTATTTGTAATAGCCAGAACGTGGAAACAATGTAGATGCCCATCAACCAAAAAATGGATAAAGAAAATATGGTACATTTACACAATGGAGTATTACTCGGCAGTAAAAAACAATGACATCTTGAAATTTGCAGGCAAATGGATGGAACTAGGGGAAAAAAAAAACAAACCAAAACAAAACATCCTGAGTGAGGTAAGGTAACCCAGACCCAGAAATACAAACACACTGTGCACTCACTCATAAGTGGATATTAGATATAAGGCAAGGGATAACCAGGTTATAATCCACAGCCCAAGATAATCTAGGTAAAAGGGTATGTATAGAAGGGAGCATATGGGGGATGGGAACAATAGGGATAAAGAAGACTGAGTTGGGGAGGGAGAGAGGAAGGATCATATGAACAGGGGAGAGTTAAGAGCATGATGGGGAAAACCACAGAGAGAGCTGACCCAGGTGGTAGGAACCCACGGACTACAGACTGACAGCTGAGGAAGCTGCATGGTACCAAACTAGGCCCTCTGAATGTGGGTCAGATATATGCTTCAATGGTGGGGGGCAGGGAGAGCACAGGGGATGGGTTACTGGGGACTGCCTTGTGTGTGGTGGTCAGAAGACAGCCTGTGGAGGCAGGTCTTTCCTTTTACCATGTTAATGGCAAACATTTGTACCCACTGAGCCATCTTGAAGGCTCATGTGATATATTTAATATTGAAGAATATAAAAGTGGGCTGAGAAATGACTCATCAGTGGTTAAGAGCACTTGCTGCTCTTGCAGAAGACTTAGGTTCGGTTCCCAGGACCCATATCAAGCAGCTTCAGTTCTACGGTTTCTGATGCCCTCTTCTGGCCTCAAGAATACTTGCATTTATGTGGTGTACATATAAAATGTGCAAACAAATATACATGTAAATACAAATAAACAGAAAATTTAGGAGACTATAAAGGGCTGAAGTGATGGGGGATGTCTTCTGTACATATGTTTTTCTTACTAGTTTATGAATAAAACAATGATTGGCCAGTAACCCAGGCAGGATATGGGTGGGGCTACCAGATAAGGAGAATTCTGGGGAGAGCACGCAGAGAGGAACCACAAAGTGACGCCATGAAGCCACTGAAGGAGTAACATGCTGAAGCCTTTTCTAGTAAGATAAGGCCTTGTAGAAATACACAGATTAATAGAAATGGGTAATTTAATGAAGAGAGAGCTAGCCAATAAGAAGCCTCAGCCATCAGACATCAGCCGTTTATAATTAATATAAGCATCAGTGTGTTTATTTGGGACTGAAGGGCGGTGGGACTTAGCAGGAAAGAAACTGGCTACACTGAAGTCGGCAATAAGGAAACTGCAGAAGGCATCAGACATTTTGAAGATAAGTAAGAGCTGGCACCATACAGTCACTCTTCATCTCTCAGTCCTCCATAGGAGATCCTTCCACAGGCCACTTCCCTGCTGTTTCCAGTCCCTATACTCTGCTTGGAGAAAGGTGATGCTAAGCACCTTTCTCCCTTCCTGTGGCTGGTCCACCTTTGAAATGTTCCATTGTCTGATTTTATTATCTAGAATTAGTAGACACCCACCTCAGGTTCAAGCCAGATCCAGATTTCTAGTATTCAAAGTAGTTTTGTGACAACTTCTCCCCACTCCTATCATCTTTCTTTCAGTTCCCTTGGATCATGGGATAAGGGACTACCATGCCAGTCATTGTGCCAGTTAGTGGTTTTTCTACAGAGGCAGTCCTCTGAACCTGAGGTTCAGGCCTGGTTTGCTTGTTTTTGTTTTGAGCCAAAGTTGGCCATGAACTCCTGATTCTCTGGATTTCACCTCTCAAGTCTGCACCACTTCTCCAGCTTCAGGACTGGTTCATGTCTTTAGCACATATAGCACATAACAGAAGGCTGATAATGAATTAATAAATAAAAAAAGGAAAAAGCCAAATGAGACATAGTAAAGTGTGTCAATGAAGGACACAGGTAATAGGCACCTATAAATCAGTACATGACAGGATAGACCCTATAGCTGTCTGCCATAATGCAGAAGGAGGGAATCAGGGAAGAATGTCTAGTGCAGTAACTCAACTTGAATGAGAACTCCAGTTTTCTATAACCTAAAGCAATTCAATCAATATTTATGGCAGTTGGTTAGCTCTCTGGGTCATTCTGGTATGTGGCCCAAGGAAGGAACTGCTGTTTCATGTCCTTCCTGTGAACCAGCAGGATCTACTCCATGTTTCAGGAGTCCTTCCCACACTTGCTGGACCAGAGGCTGCAGTATTACAAGATCCCCAGAGGTCGTGTCCAGGCTGGTCTGAGGCTAACCAGCAGCAAAGGGAGAAGAAGACTAGAAAACAGTTTTCTGTGTAGGAGAAGGGAGACATTAAGGGGCAGGGGTGACTGGCTTCACACGCCAGATCCCAGTCCCTGGGGGAAAGTCCTGGGGGGTCAAGGGTGCAGTGTGGTGGGAGAAGGAAGTAAGGGAGGAAGGCTAGACTAGGTGTGGGATGAGATCTGCTTATTAGAAACTGTGCTAATAAGGGTGGGTTTTTTTTTCTTTTTTCTGTTTGCTTTGGGGTGTGTTTGTGTGTGTAGAAAACTTTGGGATACTGGGTAGCTTCTTGCACCTTTAGAAGGATTGAACTCTGTTCTCAGACTTGTACAGCAAGAATCTTTATTTGTCAAGCTTCTTGCTGGTCCTAGGAGCTTAGACTTTATCCTCAGGGCCTTGGGGTAGCTTGTGTCACTAAAGGGTCCCAAGCTTGGAGCTTGGGAGTGACTCAGTTTGAACTCCCTCACCGCCTCTGTGCTTTGCTTCCTTCCATTCCCTTACCCTGAAATGCTTTACTTATCCAAACTCTCAAACACTCATCTACTAACACACACACCTTCAGGCAACAGTTGCTGGAGTGAACTCTGAGCTCCTGCAGTACTTTGGATGGACCACTCAAAAGGGCCCTATGTGGCCTCTGTCCTGCACTTACTTTGTCTATTGTCTTCTCCTTCCTCTGATAACCACAGCTCCTCAAGAAGCATTCCCAAAGGGCCAACAAAGATGGCTCAGTGGATAAAGATCCTTGTCACTACAACCTGAATTCTATCCCTGAGACCCACATGGTGGAAGGAGAGAACGGACTCTTGAAAGTTGTTCATATGTGCAGATGCAGTTGTTCTGTAGCCATTTTCTACAAGGTTACAGCCTTCCAGCCTGGAGGGAAACGTCTTGAGACCGGATGAAAAGGGAAAGTGAAATAGCAGCCTATTTTAGGAAAAGGTGTTTATAAAGATGTACAACAACAGGATGCTCTAGGGGGAGGTGAAGCATTCCGTTCTAGAGGAAAGTGCCCTTAAGACAGGAAGTTAACAACTCCATGGCTTCAGGGACTCCCTGAAATTGATCAGATTCACTAGGTCCTTCTCTCAGGCATAAATGAAGACTGCTGAGAGTCATTCTCAGACAAGCAGAGCAGCCTGGAAGAAGCAGAGCCCAGCCCAGCTGCCTGGCAGAGGCCCACACCAGCTGAGGACCATCTGGAGAGGACACTCTCTAACCTACCGAGCTGCCTGCAGGCTATGCAGTGTGCTCCAGGTTCCCAGCTTTCGTGAGCTATCGCTCATGGTGGGGTGGGCTTTAAGGATGTGGCTATCTTTGAGTCATTTCTTGCTCTTGTAAATATTATCCCCAATAAATCTCATCAGTTCATCAAGTTGGATTTTGGTGTGTCAGTAATTTGGTTCATTTGTAGGCTCCCTTTCTGGGGTGAGTAGATGTATATACTGTTTCTCCCCAGGAAAAGCCTGTCACGCAACACATGTGTGTCCATAGCATACACCTGCACGCAAACAAACAAATAAGTAAATAAATAAATGTAAATTTAAAAGACCCCATTGATACAACTTTCAAGGACCACCTGTCTCAGGACCATCAGTAGGTATTTATTAGAATCAAGCTCCATGGTCCAGGGCTCCCTGAATTGGTTTCTCTGCATGCATGCAGGCCCTAGATGCCAGAGTACCAGATGAGTACCAAAACCAGAAAATCATGCACAAGATCATAGTCTCCAGAGACTGCAGTCACCTTGCAAATCCTCACCTGACACTGTACCTCGGCATTTACACACCATTGCACAGCTGGAGTATAGAGTAATAAACACAGTGTGAAGTTCCTTTTTCTGCCAGTGTTGTGTGTGTCAGTAATAGCACTGGGGAGGTAGAGGCAAGAGGATCAGGAGTTCAAGGCTAGCTTGGCAACATAGTGAATTCCAGACTAGCCTTGGCTACAAGAGACCATGTTGTTTAAAAAAACAAACAACAACCAAAAAATTACTTTTTCAGTTCATTCACTATCCATGTATTAATCAAGATGCTTCAAAAAACAAACAAGAAAACACACAGAGTAGAACAGGTGTCCACATTCATCCTAGATCACTTCTTGGTCAACTGGCTTATGCTCAGAAAAGCCTTCCAGTGTACACCCAGGAATGTGCACTTGCACTTTGCTTTTCCTTGCTTCCTTCCTTCCTTCCTTCCTTCCTTCCTTCCTTCCTTCCTTCCTTCCTTCCTTCCTTCCTCCCTCCCTCCCTTCTCTCCCTCCCCTCCCTCCCTCCTCCCTTCTTCCCTCCCTCCCTCCTTCCCTCCCTTCTCCTCCCCCCACCCCGGAGACAGGGTTTCTCTGTGAAACAGCTCTGGCTCTCTCTCAAACTCACAGAGATCTGCCTGCCTCTGCATCCCCAGTGTGGGGAATTAAAGGCGTGCATCTGGTGGCATTTCTTATTATACATACAAAACATGACTGGAATCAAACTGTCCCACATAGTTGGGTCAGCACCTGGAGAGACGCTAAGAATCCTCCCAAAGCACCTGCTTCTGTTGTCACTGTTAGCATTCCCTACTGGACCCAGAAGACAAGAAACTCTAGTTTATCCTATCAGTTGTCCTTGTGGCTGGGAACCTGAAGGGGGGACCCCTGGGCTGAAGCATCTTGGGATCCTTCCCTGCAGCAGAGCATTGCTGAAGGGACTCAGCAGAAATGTGATGAGTGATGACAGATGACTGTGTCACAGAAACCCAGATGTAATAAATAATCGCTCATTTGGAATCTGCACCTGTGTGAGAGCATGCTGCACACCTGCCTGGCCAGTTCCTCCTGTTCTCGGTCCATCAAAGGGGCAGCCGCTTCATTCCTGCCCATGACCTTCTCTCATTCCTCACAAGGAAAGGCCTGTGATGTTCCCTAGCACACAGTCTCTCAACATTTAATAGCTGTACCAAACACACTCACTCTTTAATGTCAGTCTGGTAAAAATTCTATTTAGTTTTGTCTTATTGAACATTTTTAAAAAAGGAAAATAGAATGTTAAAGACATCTGGCCACGTTAATTAATGGGGAGCTGGGGGAGACAGTATCAAGTTCACCTGTGAAAGAAGTGAGACCCGTTTACATCCTCCTACTGTCTAACTACTAGTGGTGGGCTGAGTTTTTAGAAAATCTATTCTCACAGACCCCAAACTCACCCTGATTGGAGGAGCTCAATCTATTTGGCCTCTGTATACTGACTGCACTTCGGCTTCATATCCATGACATCCATGAAATGACATTTAAACTGAAATGGTAAAGGGTTATCTTCTGGTGGTGTGATGTGAAAACCTAAAACTTAAGAGCTTAAGGTTTCTGTCTCTTCCTAGAAAACCAGAAGAGCCTGGAATGCTGGGTCTACAATGATGTCAGCAACAGTCACATGGTGGGAGGCAGGTGTCTGGGCTGGGGGCTTTCATTCTCCTCTGCCTCGTTGCTCCAGGGAGTGCAGGACACAGGGTGTAGTTCCAATCCCACAGAGCCTTATATTTACTTGTCTTTCATAAACTGATGAGGTAGGTGCTCCAATGTAATCCCAGCACTAGGGAGGCCAGCCTAGGCTACAGAACGAGAGCCTATCTCAGAAAGACACAGCAGGAAAATGGGGTATTATCTACAAGAATCCTTTAGTGGAGTCCAAGGCAGATCTGGTGTCACACAGTCTGGGGAGTGTGAGTAAATACTGAAGAGAAGTGAGCAAGTGAGGTTTGGATGGGTAGAAATACCTGGTTTGGTTATAGCAGAAGGTTCCCGTAGGAATATAGGAGCAAAGGCACAGGTGTAACACAAGGGCAGAGAGGCTGGAAGATCTCAGATGCTGAGCCTAGGGCTGTGGGCATGTGTTCTAGAGGCAGCATGGAGCTATTGAAAGTGGGCTGCTAATCTCTTGTCAAAATAAGACCCATGTTTCAGGAGACCATGGGGGTAGCTGTATCTAAGATGCAAGGAGAAAGATGAGTCTAAGGGCCCACTCAGGAAGATATAGCAATCCAACCCACGTGAGGATGATGGAGGATGCAAAGGGGGTGGGCACTGGAGGGAAGAAAAGTTCAATGGAAAGAAATACCAACTGGAAGAAAGGTGGTGCTCAGCCCAAACACTGCAGCAGTCTGGTTTTCTGTTTTGTTTGCAAGCGTGTGCAGTGTGTGTTTCTGATAGCTGGGTGATGGGCTGAGGATGACAGATTTAGTCTGTACTTGCTGAGCAGCAGGAAATGACAGAGCGGTCTGCAGACTGATGAGCAGATAAAAGGTGCACTGAGTGGCAAGGACAGCTGAAGGCAGAGGAGAGAAGGGATTTGTGAGCAACAAGTGCAAATGCCTAAGGATGTTATGGACCGTAAAACCCAGAAAGCTTGTGCTCTGGTTAGGATATGGTGGAGGGGATGGGGGTGTGGTTCTGTCATCCAACCTGTGAAAGGCCCCCTGGTATCTAACCCCCCACTCCAGAGTGGGGTGGTGGCATGTTGGAAGGGAGACAGGGAGGGGTGTTAGAGAGGCAATCAATCCCTTAATGCACAGCCTTCGGAACCTAACAACACTGTTGCCCTGAGTGCTCCAACAGCTTCAAGGTTTTACTGAACCCTGCAATGGTGGATGGGACTCAGTTTACCTAGCGGCAGTAACATCAGATGATAAGGGTTAATTAACAGCTATTCTTTCTGCTGGTACTGACTGGTACCAGTCAGTCATTGTGGAGCCATGAATCTGAAAGCAGCACATTCAAATATCCTCTCTCTCTCCCTCCCTCCCTCCCTTCCTTCCTCCTCCTCTCTCTCTGAATATGTATATATGTATGTATGTATGTATGTATGTATGTATGTATGTATGTATGTATATATGAATGTATGTATGTATATGTATCTCAAAACCTCTTTCATAAAGAATCCAAAAGTGAAAGATGCCAAAATAACCTCAGGCCTCGATTTATCATTTCACAACTGGTTCCTGAGCACCCCTGCCCCTCCCCCCACACACATGTCCTTTCCATTTTTCCAGAACTTTGCAATAAATTCTGCCGTCAGATCTGGGGTGGCAGGCATGGTGGTGATGGATGTCACAGTGGCAGTGAGGAAGGTGAAGTACAGATCCCAGCTGGGAACAGAGACACTTCGCCCTGGCAAGGGCTGCTAGCGGGATTCTCACAGTCTGGCCCCGGCTGTTCCACCCACCCAGTTCCTTCCTCCTGCCTGGCCCTCCCTTCCTTTAGAAATGCTACCCTTCTGCTACTGCTTCCACTGGTGCAGTTTGATTTGGGTTCTTTTATGAAAAGCATTAGGCTAAGTTTAGTATTAGAACCACGTGTGGGTTCATGCTCATAATTCCAGCTTGTAGGAGGCCAAGGCAGGGAAATTCCAAACCATCCTGGGCTAAACAACAAAACCCTGTGGAAATAAAGAAGAGGAGGAACAAAGGGAGAAGGGAGGGAAAAAATTGAGGAGGAGAGACTATCTATATTGATGACAGAGTTTCTTGTATATCAGAGCTGTCCTCAAACTCAACATGTAGTCAAGGATAACCCTGAACTTCTAATCCTATCTCTTTCTACTTGATATACAGACCAGGCTGGCCTAGAACTCAAAGGGATTCTCCTGCCTCTGCCTCCTAGGATTAAAGGCATATGCTACAATGCCTGGCTTTAAGAAACTTAGAACAGGGGTGGCACATACCTTTAATCCCAGCTCTCAGAAGGCAGAGACAGGCAGATTTCTGTGAATTCCAGGCCTGCCTGGTCTACAGAACAAGTTCTAGTACAGTCAGGCCAGAGAAACCCTGTCTCAGGAAAACAAACAAACAATCCAAATAAATAAATAAATAAATAAAACTTGATATTAAAGGATGAAAGCCCTAGGATACAAGGGGTCCAAGGAGTACAAAGTCACAGTGGCAGAGGAGGAAGAAATTCTGGTGTTCTATTGCATAGCAAAGTAACTATAGTTAATAATAATACATTGTGTGCTTACAAATAGCTATCCTTTTTAGCAATTTGAAACACACACTATGCTCACTCTGTTGTAATCTTAAAAATGTATCCTTTTGCCTGTCTGAAACTTGTTAAGCATGACCATCTCCCTCCCCATCCTAGCCACTCTGCCTCTAGTAACCAACTGTCCGCTTTTCATCTCTTTTCGGTCTCCTTGCTAAGTGCTGTCAAGCAGTACTGTGCCTAACCTGTGATGGATAACAACTTGCAGATTCATACATAACAACAAGATTGCTTTCATTTTAAAGGCTGAATGGTATTCCACTGTGGCTGATGTACCCCGTCTACTTTACCATGCAACCCCTGATGGACACTTTGGTTGTGTTCATGTCTTGGCTCCTGTGAACTGTGCTGTAGCAGCCATGAGAGTGAAGCTGTCTCTTCAGCATAGTGGTGGGATGCTGGGGTCTGTCTGCTTTTTGGGGAAACCTCCCTATTGTTGCAGAGTTTTCTTGTCCCACCAGCCTTCTGCTTCAGATCCAGCCCTTTTTGAGTCTTTTTTACACCTAAGCTGACGCTGGAAGTAGTCTAGAAGCATGTCACTGGTGGCCTCTCAGTTTGTAGGCAAGAGAAGTTGGTTTACACAGAAAAGCAGATTCCACACAGGAACATGGAGCTCTTCCCAGAAGACTTCTCTGCCTCAGTCTCTCTCTCGTTTCCCTCTTCCTCATCTTCTTCCCCTGCAGGCCAGGCAGGCATTCTAGCACTCCCATCTTTTGAATCACCTTTCTTTCACCTTGGTCTCCATGCCTGCCCTTGACTGGACTGTGGATTACCACAGGGACACACAGCAGTCTGCCTGTCCATCCCATTTAACCTCAATCCTACACACTGGTGTGTCATGGAAAACTAAGAACTTTAAAGAAGGACCACAGAAAGAAAACATTTAGCAAGCAAGACCACAAGTCCCCAACCTTGGCCACATCTGGTCACTGTTCTTGGCAAAACTGAAAAGTGATTGAACACTCAGTGGGAGGCCTTCTAGCTTATGCAGGTCTGACAGTTGATTTCACATGCATGCCGATACAGCACTGGGGAGAAAGAAAACAAACTGAGAAACCAGGAGTCCAGGAAATGAACAGACCTCCTAGAGCAGTGGTTCTCAACCTTCCTAATGCTGAGACCCTTTAATACAGTTCCTCATGTTGTGGTGACCACCAACCATAACATTATTTTCATTGCTACTTCATAACTGTAATTTTACTACTGTTATGAACTGTAATGTAAACGCCTATGTTTTAAGCAACCCCTGAGAAAGGGTCCTTTGATCTCCCCTAGGAGGTCATGACCCCAAGTTGAGAACTACTGTCCTAGAGCCTCTAACTTGCTGATGGAAGACAGCAACACCCTAGGAAGGGCCACAAGGTGTCAGAGTCAATGTGCTACCTTCACTGGGTTATGACAGCTTCTAGAGGGGCACATTCAGAGGAAAGGTCCCCTTGTAGCGGCTTCAAAAGTAGATGTGCCCCCAACATCACTAACTAGTGATTATCCAAGGGCCCCATCTGCTCTGTCACTCTGCTGCTCCTTTCATAGCCCACACTCACCCTGTGTGATACATTTTCATCTTTCAAAACGGGAAGCCTTTCCCAGCTGCTTGTGCTGCTTGGTAGCCTAGAACAATTACTGTTTAGGAAGATTACTCCTCGTTTTTGAACGAACTTGATGGATGGATGGATGGATGGATGGATGGATGGATGAAAGATTTCTAGTTTTTGAATAGTGGTATGTGACACAAGTTACCGTCTAAGAGTTTGAATCCATCGGGAAAAGTGGAGTCACAATGTTTACAATGGTCACTGGTATGCTAGAGCTTCTCATCACCCCCAAAGGGAAACCTCAGGCCCACTAGACAGTCTCTGCCTAAGCATCCCACTCCCCAGGCCCTGGTAATTACCACTCTGCTCTCTGTGCCAGCAGGTGGTCCTCTCCCAGATATTTCCTAAAAAGGAAGTAGTATGTTATGTGGAGTTCTTTGCATGTGACTTCTTTTACTTCTCAGAGTATTTCAGGGTTCATCTGTATCATTGGGTTCATCACTACTTCAGTCCTTTTTATGACTGGATAGTATTCCAATGTGTGGTATGTGCTGAACTCTTGTGAAAAGAATGCCTATGGCTAGATAGTGAGGGGCTGCAAGCTGCCAAGATGAAGGGACTTCTTGTGACAGATGATGTATCTATTAGCACCCTACACACTTTAGTATTGAATAAGGAACTCAAGTCCAAGTGCAGTCCAGCCATTCCACTCACGGTACACATTCTCTCCCCATTCAGACTTCATCTTCTTGGCTAACGAGTTTTTTTTAGCTTATCTTATGCCAGATCCTCAGAATCACAATCCCAGGGTACATTCTCTCCAAGCTTGGTCTAGAAGAAGCTGAACATCTGAAGTTTCCCACCTCACTCCTATTTTCTTCTCGTGGGATTCTTATTGCCTGGATCTTATATCCATCTACTAATTTTGTGTACCCTCTCATGTCTTTTAATTTTATTTTCTGGAGCATTTCTTCAGGTTTACTTTCCAATCTTTGCAACTGTAGAGAACAGCCAGTGGCTTTCTCTGTCCATGGTCTTCTTTTTCCTTTTCCTTTCACAAAGAGAAAGATAGACAATAACTGATGTGTGTAAGCCAATCTAATTATAAGACACTAAGTTCAGCACTTGTACCTTACTGGAATCTGCAGTTGTTCAAAGATTAGGTGGCAAGTCCGTTTGCAACAGTGGAAATGTGTCATTCCTTCCATTAGTTCAAGGTGTCAAAACTGCTTGTTCAGTTAGAGACTGCCTAATCTTGAGGCTGTCTTAAATACATAAGTGCTTGGCACAACTTGATGAATGGCTCTAAACCAAAGGGCCCTTTAGAATATGACATGGAATCCTTCCCTGGTGTTCAACAGGTCCATGAAAAAACTAGTAACTGTGAAAGAAGACCAGCAAACAGATAGGGTTCAGTGGAAAACAGGCAGACCCATTTCCTCACATAAGGTGTCTATGTGTCAGGTATGGCCCACTGTCTCCCTGCTTAGCACCTGCCCTTCACTCTGCTATTTGATACTGGGGCTTGAAGTCTGCAAATTGCCTTTCCAGGGCTTCCCTGACTGCTGGCTTTCCCCTGATGGAAGGTACTGGTAGGAGTTCAGAGCACAAGGAGAGGGTGAGGCTGTCCTACAGCTCCCCCTGTTTCTAGAAAGCAGCCCTGCAAGCTGTCTACAGTCCCCAGGAGTCCAGCTGCAGAGGTAAAGCAGCTGCCTCCCCTATGCATGGGTCTAGGAACCCATTGCAGGAGGCAGAAGCACTGAACAGCCATCCCAGGAGGGCCCTTCCTTCTCAAGGTGGCAGCTGCTTCACACAGTGAACTCATTTTGAGGGAAGTTTACCTTTCCCCTCCCACTCTCCCAGTATGATAACAAGTTCTCTGTAGCAAGCCTCCTCTGGGTGAAATGCCTCATTTAGTTACCCTTTTTCTTCAACTGGTTCCTATACTGCCAGGGTTTAAAAACAAAACAAAACAAAACAAGTAAGCCTTTCCAGCCTGCTCATAATCAAAAAGAGCAAAGCACACAATGCCTCATCTATGGTTTGGATTGCAAAAGTGCAGACAGTTTTAATTGTTTTGTTACTAAAGTCACAGAAGATGCTGACACTACTCAAATATGACATAAATGATACTCAATATAGGTACAACAGACCTCTAGAGTTCCAATACCTAAAGGGTGGAAAAATTGTCAGAGCCAGAGGAATAGGAAGTCTATTGTGAGACTCTAGTCTCCTAGAATTGTCAGGGAAGCTACACCCATGAAGTCTCACCAAGCTGAACAAGACCTGAGCAAGTATGACACCAATAGGCATGCTAACAGGGAAGGGGCAAATTTCATGAGGCCTCAACCCTAGACAAAGAACTGTGAGTAACTAAGGACTGCTGAGAGAGGGAGAAATGGTCTTCCTCAGGGTAGAGCCCTCAGATTGGTTATCCAATACCAACTGGTCAGCCCTGGGATAATACATGTACAGAGACACATACATATAATATACATATGCATATACACGTAACATCACAGATTGGATGGATTATATTTACATATTTAAGAATATATATGCATATATAGAGAGCAACAATTTAAAAAACAGGCAATGAATTTGGGAGAGAGCAAGGGGGTTGTTCATGGGAAGAAAAGAAAGGAGGAAAATAATGTGATCATATTTTAAATTTAAAAAAAAAAGTTAAAGGTTTTAAAATGAAGGAAAATGATTGTCAAAAACAAAACTATCTTTATGATAAGATGCAACTGAGTTAGCTGTTTAGGTGATTAACTTTGCAGAACTGCCTAGCTATGCTACATCACGAGGTGTTAACTCACTGTCTAGAACATGGTTTATAATGTATAGTGGAGAAGTGGGCATGATGCCCACCCAGCCCTGGAAGGCACTGAGGCAGGAAGATCTCAAATTCAAGACTAGCTTGTGCTACATAGCATGACTTCCTTTAAAACACACACGTGCTCATGCACACACACACACACACACACACACACACACACACACACACACACACACTCATGAGTGCATACATGCCTTTTTCAAAAGTAAGCTACAGAGTGTACCATAAAAATATTACACAATAATGTTTTTTTCAAATGCATTTTTGGGAACTATTCCTGTGTTGTTATATCTTATAATGTACTTCCAGATGGCTTTATGCTCTGCAGTGCATCAGGGAGAGAAATCGGCTGGCTGAGACAGACAAAGCAAGGTGGGGAATGGCAGCGTTTTATGGGTGCTGGCTGGGAGAGTGCAATGGAGCTCAGGCATGAGGCCTTCCAGACATGTAATCTTGACTGAGGTGATGAACAGAGAAAAGTAGTGAAGACAGAACTGAGAGAAAACAGGAAGTGGGGGGTGGGGACTAGGAGAGAGGAAAGGGAACACAGAGAATCCAGGGAAGAGTGCCTGACCACAGAGCTGAACATGAGATCTGAGGATGGCTAAGTCTGGCTCCATCAGGTTGGTCTATGTGGACTAATCCAGGGCTCACCAAATTGGATCCCGAGGGGCTGTTAGTGCTTCAGGGCTGTTGGCTCAAAGAAACCTGGCTAGGCTTGTGTCCAGCATCCTCACACAGGAACTCAGACTCCTGACTTTCAATATGAACACAGAGAAAATGAGGCATTACCATCTGTGGAAGTCATGACCCTCAAAGTAAACACACTGGCTCTGGGAAGGAAACTTGGACAGATAGCATCAAATCCCCAAGTGGAAATTCATCGAAGACCCCTTATTTCCCTTTGTCCCCAGGAGTTGGGCACTGGTAGCAAAGTCAAAGGCATGTGATTGGGATTCTTTGACATGTGTGTCAGATTTTGAAAAACTATTGGGTCCATTCTGAGTGATACCACCGGTAAAATGAGTAATTTTACTCCCACTTTTCAGATACAACCCCCCCCCCCCCCCCGCGCCACACACACATACACCTATCTTTGACTAGCTGACTCTGCCAAAATTAAGTGATGCTCAGCTTAACAAGGATCAGGGGGAGCGGCTCCTACAGTTGGCTGTTCTCCCTTCTGGATATAATTGTATCACAGGCAGTTTCCACTTTGCAAAGCATTTACAAATATGTTCTTTTAGTATTTATAGCCCTAGAGCCCCCCCTTTTTCCCCAAGAAAAGATTGGCCAGGCTAATAAGATGGCCCAACATGCAAAGGCACTTGCTTTGCAATCATGAGTTCAACCCCTGAAATCCATAATAGAAGAAGAAAACTGATTCTCAAATATTGTCTTCTGACCTCCAATGTATACCATGGCGCCTACTTGTTCACACTTGCATGTACACAACACACACACACACACACACACACACACACAGAGAGAGAGAGAAGAGAGAGAGAGAGAGAGAGAGAGAGAGAGAGAGAGAGAGAGAGAGAGAGAGAGAGAGAGAGAGAGAGTGTGTCTTAGTTGCCTGGCAGAACTTGAGGGTAAGACCCTATTGTTGAAGAAACCATTCATTTCAGTTACGGGGCTTGGAAAAATAGGTCGGGTACAGTCCTCCCTGGTGGCTAGCTTTCATAGCAGGTTGCCAAGGGAGAAAAGTTATCAACAGTCCTAATCAGCTGTAAAGCTTGAAAATCACAACTATGGGACTAATAAGGTGTCTCCAACAGTATATTAGTGGCACTAATATTTTGGGGGTAACCAACAGCTGTGTGATTGTAGTTAAAATTTTCTTAGTTGGAGGGAACTCATGTTTAGTACTGTAAACCTAGCCAAGAACCCATAACTGGAGAGGTCATAACCCTGGAGGAAAATCTAGTACTACTACCATTATGCTAAATTGATACTATTTCAGCCTGCTTCCTTATACCCATAGATAAAACAGCTATCACCCCTTATCATAGAATCTTCTTCTTCTTCTTCTTCTTCTTCTTCTTCTTCTTCTTCTTCTTCTTCTTCTTCTTCTTCTTCCTCTTCCTCTTCCTCCTTCCTCCTCCTCCTCCTTCTCCTTCTCTTTATAGCAGATGGGGGCTTTTACAAAGATCCACAAGATCAAAGTGCAGAAAAACAGAGAATATAGATTGTGTACCCCCAAATGGGACATCTATGGCATAATCCCTATACCCATGGCTCAGGGAACACTGCAGAAGAGGGAAACATTGCACCCATGAACACTCAGCAATGTAGTTGCCTGTGCAAGACCACATCAATCAACATTCCTGCATGGATGGGGGAAAGGTTCACATGTCTCTACTAAAGCCAGTCACAGCAGCTGAGAGGAGAGTCTGTTTTCTTCAGAAAAAGCCCACTGAGGTTGTCCAAGCCCAAGGATTCAGCCTACATCCAAGTACATACAGACAGCACTAACTGGACTTAGTAGGTTTCACAGACATTATAAACCTAATTATTACAAAGGAAGAGGACATGAATTTGAAGGGTGAGTGTGGGGAAGGAGGGGTAGATATGATGAAAATGCATTGTATGAACTCCAAAAAAAAAAAAAAAAGGTAAAACTTTGCCAAAGACCTGCTATTTATTCTCCTTATAGCAAAAAGGCAATTTCATAGGGAGAGAGGAATACTTAAATTTAAGTCCAAGATGATTATTAAGCTGATGGAGTCATCATAAGCTACAAGAAAAAAAAAAAAGAAAGAAAGATACAGGTTAAAAACTAGTGTATGAGAAGAGCCATGGGAGATAGTTTGAATGAGGTTTATCGTAAGATGAGTAGAACAAGAAACACAGGAGGTAGGAGACAGGGAAGGAGAAAAACAATTACGTCCCTGGCTCTTAGATAGAAGTCAAAGTAGTGAGAAGGATTAAAAGGCATTTTTAATTAATCAAGATATACAGAACATGCCAAGAAGCCAATGCTACTGAGGCCAGAAGAGGGTAATGTCAGATGTAACAGGATAAAAAGTCACTGCAGACCAAACACCCCAAGACATGAAACTCCACTCCAGGTTTCCTAACAAAATGGCCAATGGAGAGCATCAATAATAATTCTTACTTCACTCGTGTTTGCTTTGGAGACAACTTTTAGTTGTTTTAAACCCTCTTTGTTCCTATTTCTATCTGTTTAAACAAATACATACAGATATAATTAAGATCCTATTTGCCACATTAAAAACATAGGTATAGGGCTGGAAAGATGGCTCAGCAGTTAAGAGCACTAGCTGCTCTTCCAGAAGACGCTGGTTCAATTCCCAGCACTCACATGGCAGCTCAACTGCCTGTAACTCTAGTTCCAGGGGATCTGGACTCTGTAGGCTCTGTATGCACATGGTACACAGACATACATGCAGGCAAAACACACACAGACATAAGATAAAAATAAATATTAATTTAGAAAAACCCAAGCCTCAAAACACATGTATTAGCAGCAATGTGTCCACTGTACTATTTGAAATGTCCAAGAACTTAAAAAATGCTGTGATTCCAGCTGCACTGTAATTTCATGAAGTGAGGAATAGCAAGTTACTTATTCATTGCTCAATAAGCACTTTGCTGTGATAAATCTATGTGATATGAAATTTACCAACCCATTATCTGCAAGGGCACAGTTGGGTGACATTAAGTACATACTGCTGGGCCACCATCACCACTGTGTCTACTCACTGTCTAAAATGGCCCTTTTTGTTTTCTTTGTATCACACACACACACACACACACACACACACACACACACACACACACACTCACTCAACAAAACGGTAAGAAATATTAAACACCATTTTTGCAATAAATACTATTTGTTATTTTACACAAAACCCAAAAGTCACTTTGAAAGGAATCACTGCTTTAAGGGCTAAAAGAAACATGCGCTACTTGGAGTCAAAGACTATTTGGGGGCCATTCAGCAACCAGGTGCTCTCTCAAGTACAAATAACTCACATGTCCCAGTGAGGCCTCAGAACCAGGAATGGGAGGCATGGTGCCTGCTGTGGGGGAGGCTTTTGTCACAGACCCAGATGACACTCACGTCTGACATTAGGATCAATTTGCTGCTGATCTGGAGAAATTGGCCTCAGTGTTCAGGCTCACAGGCAGAGAAAACCAATAGTGGTTTTAAATGAACCACAAATCAGTTATTCTAAGGAATTTAACATGGTTCACTGACTGAAAATTGTCATTTTTGCCCGACTCTTAAAGAGAAATCAAAGGTAAGCAAAAACACCCCCCCCCCCAACAAAAAGACAAAACAAAATAAACAAACAAAACCCCTGATTCACTGCCAGGGTCCTACTGGAGCCAATTAATGGGTCTCCAGAGCTCATCGAAATCTTCATTAAAATGCAACAACATCTGGAGTCAAGTTATTTAAAAGCTAATACCAGGGCTTACAAAACTGCGTTTCAAAGGAGCTTAATAAAAGGCAAAATATTGATTTCACCCTTCCTCCCTCCTTCTAGAGTGCTGGATGGAGATGGTGTCTAGGGCTCTCTCTGCAAGAGCCAGGTAAGTGTCCTACCACTGAGCCCCATCTCCTGTCCCTATTTATTTTCTAGCTTGCACAAATTTCCTGACCCTTCCCAAACACTCCTATTTCTTGTAAACACATGCAGTCTCAAGTGGGCATCTATTTCAGCATGGCCTCAGGTAAGCCACAGGTCCTTGTCACTGGGCTGTGAGCACTACTAGCAACAGAGCTGCTTCCTCCTGGGCACAGCACAGTGGACAGAACAGTGAGTGTGGCAGGCAGAGATACTTAGTAGAGTTGCAAACTGGTCATGTATTCATTATTATAATCTCTAAAATATAGACGCCTCTGTGCCTTCTTTGTTTCTATTTAACTTCACTTAACAGTGTTTATTATTCTTCCTAAGCAATGGTGGGGACTGCAGCTAACATTAAAGTACACTAGTACTTCATTCTGAGCACAGACCAGTAACTGACTGGGACTCGGTGCCTCATAAGCAGAGTGGCAAGCATTGCGCAGCCAGGAGAGCAATCCCATGCTGGCATTTCCTGGTAAGTAATACAGAAAGATGGTGATAACTTGTGGATATCCATGCCCCAGTAACCCAACAAGCTACACACAACTCATTTAACTCATTTTAGAGTTATACATTTTAAAGGAGAAGAGGCATGAGAATTTGGGGAACTTCTTCCAGGTCACATTCAAATATGTAACTAACAACTGTTGTCTGAGGGCCATCCTGCCAACTGGAGAGACAAAGCAAAGGAACTGCTATGAACACAGAGACCAGGGGCAACAGCCCCAACTCCAGCTCTTTAGTTCCCTGTCCTAACACAAGCGAAATCCGCTAAAATTTCTCTTCATCTTCCATTCAAATGTTTTCTAGTCTTTCTTATTATGCATGCCTGTGAATCTTTCTGACAAAGACAACAGAGCACTGGCCTCCCAGTATGAAAGATGGACCAAAGTGAGCCCTAGCCACAGGGCTGGAGGGAGAGAAGGAGGGGACTGTTTGACTTTTATCATGGGGAAATATGGAAACGAAAACCACTCAATTGGAGGGAACAATGACCACTTAGTCTAAGCTGCTAATTTTACATATGAAAAGAGAAAGTGGTCCCAGGCCCCAGCCCTTCCAGCTTCCTCCAGTTTAGGTGATTCCAGCCACTACTAGAATCCAATTCTTCATTTCAATTTACAAATATAAAAGGAAGCCAATATATGGACAGGGAGTAGTAGAGTATGAGGCACTCCTAGAAAGTTAGGCTGGGGTAGCAATAAAGCACTAAGGGTTGGGGTGCTCTGAGTGTGAAGGCACATGCAGGTCCTGCACTACTGACAGCTGTCAACCTACCCAGGAGGAGCTGCTTCCTCAGGGAGAGCAGATGAATTACCTGGTGAACAAAGATCACCGTGGAACGTGCACAGATACATATATCAGCAACATCACCATCGAGGCCTGTACAGTGCGATTGGTATTCAGTAAGAACAGAAATTGCTCTAAGAAAGCAAGCCTTATCATTCCACACCACACCAGGCAAAGACAATAATCTAGAAATTATTGTATTTGTGGTCAAGTCTGACCCCTCGATGATAGCAAAAGTCAGTGCCCCCTCCAGCAGACCCTGAGACGCATGGAGGCTTCTTGGGGGTGAGGGTGGGGGGGGGTGGAGGTGGGGGTGGGGGGGTCATGGCGACAGCTCAGAGGCTGTCAGCCCCTATCAATCACCTCCTATTAAGTAAAGGTTTTCCAATTCTGCGCTTCTCTCAAGGGCTTAGTTTCGTCTGGATTCAGTTGCAGCATCGGCATTTGAACTTGGTGCTCCTATTCTTGCTCCCTAAATAAATACTGTGAGCAAAGAAACAGGCTTCTCCAGAGTCAGGCAGACAACAGCGATGTGGTCACAAATAAAGGATGTCCTGACTACAAATAATTAATGTGCATTACACAAACTCTAGAGTACCATGGACTCGGGGCAGAGTATGTAAGGGCCAAGAACAGGGGACTTCTGAGCAGGTCATTTAGCTCCTGGGATGACTACCAAGCAATACTTATGAACACAGTGATGTGTCATGCCATTCTCTTGGATTGAACAAGCAGGCTTCCTATTCTATTCGTTCAATACATAATTTTACTACTTGCTATTGTTTCCATGATGAAGTCTTTTTTCCCCCTAGACTATTCTAGAAAGGTGTGGGACATTTTAAATTGAGTGAAAAAGGAATATGTGTGTGTGTGTGTGTGTGTGTGTGTGTGTGTGTGTGTGTGTGTGTGTGTGTGTGTGTGTATCTCCTTAAGGAGTGGAATCTGTCTTATGGCTGGGTAGATGCTATATTAATACATTAAAGCCCAAGGCAAAGGCTACCAGAAACATCAAAATTATACAAAATTTTCTGTACTAAATAAGAGACTTCATTGACTTGTTTATTTCACTTAAATGTGACAGAGCACCAGAGGTAAAACACAGAAAAGACAAAGTGATGTCGAGGGATCTGAGCTGGACTGAGCAGGCCTGGGAGCC
Source organism: Cricetulus griseus (assembly GCF_003668045.3). Lineage (NCBI taxonomy): Eukaryota > Metazoa > Chordata > Mammalia > Rodentia > Cricetidae > Cricetulus > Cricetulus griseus. The sequence continues at coordinate 81,988,635 of NC_048600.1, read as the reverse complement.
ACCTACACAGATGTGAGTGGGATCTCAAAGTGGTATGTGTTTTATTAGGCCTACAAGGTTCCTTTTAAAGAGTCAATTTCATGTCATGACTAAAATTTTGGGAGGCTTCATCTAAGGACCCAGACTTCAGGTTTCTCTTAAAAACAACAGCCTGTAGTGGTGGTGCACACCTTTTGAGCTCAGCACTTGGGAGGCAGAGGCAGGCAGATCTCTGTGAATTCAAGGCCAGGCTGGTCTACAGAGCGAGTCCCAGGACACCCAGGGCTATACAGAGAAACCCTGTCTCAAAAACCAAAACAAACAAACAAACAAATTCCCAGATGATCCAGCAGCCTCTGGTTTACTGCCCCTTGGAAACAGTCCTGCTGTTGGCGCTCCAGGCTGCCACTGGCTATAATCTCAGCCGCCTTCTTCAGCTGTTTGTTTCCTGAAGGCAAGTGAAGAACTGAAAGAAGTTTGGAGCCTGGAAAATAGGAAGATGGGCATAGTGGAGTGTGCCCACCTTCTAAGTATTCAGTAGGCTCAAGTGGGAGGTTGGGAGTCCGAGACCATGCTCAGCTACAACAGTTCATCCCAACCAACCAAGACCGCATAAGACCCTACTTAAAAATAGAGAAGAGAAGATGGAAGAGGAAATGGACTTTCAGGGAAAGGTTTAAGTCCATGGATCAGGGACAGTGAAAAGCTACTGTGGGCATCATCAAAGACTGGCCTGGAGCCGAAGACACACAGTCCTGTGCACTCGGGCAAATCTGGGTCTGAAGGCAGGTTTCCCACTACCATTTGAGAAAGGAGATGCAGTGGTGTGAGGACAAAGAATCAAGAAAAATGAGGAGGGGACTGAGGTGAGGATGGGGTGGGGAATAAGCAAGAACAAAACCCTGAGTACAGAAGAACGAGCTGTGCCTGTAATGCCTCACTATTGTGCAGCAGAACATTTTTAAGAGACGTTGACACGTGTCAAGAACTGAAGCACAGGGGTACTTTCCGCAGGAGGGTTTTCCTCCACTTTTTAAATAAAAGAAGAGGTACAGGGTTATGGTGTGTGTGTGTGTGTGTGTGTGTGTGTGTGTGTGTGTGTGTGTGTGTGTGTGTGTGTATGTGTGTAAGCCTCCTCAGGCCTTGACCACGCCCACTTCTCTGAGTCCTGACTCACCCTCCACACCTAGCCTCCAGCTGCTGGATAAACAGCCTCCTCTCCCCCGCCCAGGGTTGGGGCTGTAAGGGATCCAATCTACATAGCCAGCATGCTATGTGGCAGCTTTCTAACTCATTCTCCAGACCTCTGCTCCAGGGGCGGCCTCTGGGAAACCCCTGGGCCTCAGGCAGACACGGGCCTGTTCTGTGGCATTCCCCTGTCATCAGTGACTTACTTCCTCAGGTGTCCCTCTTGCACACTCTAAGCCCTATCTTTTAATTCCGGCTTCTGGCCTGGTGCCTGGCACACAGGTGGCGCTCAGCAACTGTGCTGGGATAACATAGGAGAAGCAATGAGCCAGAGGACAAGAGGCTTTGGAGGCAGACATTCCATTCCCTGTGGTGGGCTGGGCACTGCCCCACATTTGTAAAGAAAGCAGAGGCATTTCACTAGCTTATCTCAACAAACTATGATAAGAAGGAGAAAAAGCAAAGATGCATTAGTCAAGAGATATTTCTGATAAACAGTTAAGATAAATATGAGAAACCACACAGTCATTCCTTGCTCTAAATTAACTGTTCATGTTTGTGGTATGGGTTGTAAACAACGCATGGGGGAAAAAAAGCAGCTCCGAGGTGTGCTATGAATAAGCTGTACAGCAGAGAATTCACTTTCTTATTTTTGAATCAACTAATTTTAATATACATAGATGTTCTGCTTGCATGCATAAAGAGCACCACATTTATGCAGTGCTACAGAGGTCAGAAGGGGGTGTCCAATTCATCAAAAGTGATGGGAACTGGAGCCACAGATAGTTGTGAACTGCCACATGGGTGCAGGGAAGGGAACCTGGGTCCTCTAGAAGAGCAGCCGGTGATGATTCTTAACTGCTGAATCCTCTAATTTTTTATAAGGTTCAAAGAGTAAATATAAGTAAGGCCAAACATTACGAACAACATAATATAATCACTAGAGATGGCACCAATGAATTTCAGGGCTAGTAATGATTTTAGTCACAAAATTACAAATTTCTGTTAAAAAAAGAAAAACCCACCAGGCAGTGGTGGCACACACCTTTAATCTTAGCACTTGGGAGGCAGAGGCAGAGACAGGCAGATCTTAGTGAGTTCAAGGCCAGCCTCGTCTACAAAGTCAGTTCCACGACAACCAAGACTACACAGAGAAACCCTATCTCAAAAAACCAACCAAGCAACTAACCAAAAAAACAAAAAACCCAACTCCTTTTCTAATTAAAAGAAGATGCTAACTTCATGATTTTACAACATCCCTATGTAATTTGCTCTTTTTTAAAGGCTTTTCTGTGCTGGTTTAAGAAAGATATAGATGCCTCCAAGTCTTACCTATGCCACCAACCAACTGAAGTCAACAGGAAACGTAGCTGATCCCAAGAACCAACTAGTAACAACCACTGTGGCTCCCAACTTATCCTCTTCACAACAGCTGAATAGCCAGGCATATTACTGTGGGCTGAACGTCCCATCCCTTATCCAAACTGCTTGGGACCAGGAGTGCTTCAGGTTTTTGATATTTTTTGTATTTAAAAATTTTGGATAAACATAATGAGATCTTCTGAGGACAGGAAGCAAGTCTAAATACAAAATTCACTAGTTCCATGCATGCTGCATGCACACAGCCTGAAGGTGGTTTTGCACAAGTGTTTGAGGGCAACCACCTTAGCACAGCAACTTATCATCTGAGGCCAGGTGTGAGGTTTTTCCACTGTGGCATGTCAGCTCTCTGAATGTTTTGGAGTTTGAGGTACTGTGAAATTTCATAGTCTGAAGTTTTAGTTAGGGATGCCCACCTGTCATCTTCTTCCTTTTTTTTTTTTTTTCCAGAGAAGAAAAGAGATATACAGAGTAAGTAAGTCTCCTAGTCACCCAGGCTGCAAGTGGTGGCTACCCATGCTGGACTACTTGACCCTGCTGCAGCTCCAGGCAGATGCAGGGGTTCCAGGTGGAGACGGGCCTCTACAAGGTCAGCAGGACTGATTTTTCAACAGCATCACAGGAACACTAAAATCACAATGGACGTGCTTAGACAACATTACGTAATAGTCAATATGCTGAGAAGCAAGTCTCCAGTCATTGAGAATTCCTAGTCTGGGCTTTCACAATTGGCTCTCTCCTCAGTCTCAGACAAGGTTCTATTTTGAATTCTAATGAGGATCAGCCACACTGAATATTTAAACTGCAATTACAAAGATCCCACTTTTATGTAAATGCCCCTAATACAAGAAACAGATCTGAAAATATATGGAGGAGCCAGGGAAACCTATCAGTCTAATTTGCCTTTACAATCTAGGAAAAAACAGCATTATTTCCTACTTGATGTTATCACGAGGGCAAGGCTGGGAAAAGAAAAGGGAGGAAAAAAACACACACACAAAGATCTCAGGAAAAATTTTCAAGCACAGGCTCTGGAGTGAAAGGTCCACAAAGAAATGCTTGAATCCTTTGTTAGCAACTGAACAAACAAATTCATCACCAGGCCCTTCTCCTGTGTGGCCCCTTGTGATTTGGTCTGTATTTATAACTAGAATTTCGCCCCTGCTCAAGCATCTATGACTGATATGTCAGGCTGGCATGGGAGATACGTACACACCAGGGAAACAAAAAGCCATTTCATGCTTTATAGCCTACTTTGGCTCTCCTTTGAGCAAAAAAGATGATAGGCCGGCTGCTCTCCACACCTCGCTCGGGTCTTCTTAGTTACACAGTCTGAGAGGGCCATGTGAACCGCAATCAAGTGACACTTGAGGGAGCTGATTAGATTAATTCCCAAGCCCTACACACCTTGCCTGCGTGCATGCGCCCATATTTACACAGGAAACTCAGCCTTGCATCTGGGAAGAGTGAGCGATTCATTCTTTGCTGTTTCTGGGGCTTCTGGACTGTCCCTTTGTTCCTCAAAAGCCATCATTACCGAGGCTGAAAATTAATTTCCACGGCATTTGATACGAGTACTTATGAAAACAGAATATAGTTGGGTTTTGTTTGTTTCACTTGGTTTGTCTTCTGGTTGATTCTCTTTTGCTGGTACCAAAAATGTATACTTACTTTTAGTTTTATTTATTTTTAATTTATATAAGTTCTGCTTGGTACCCTTTCAAATAACTTATGTTACTTTTTATAGTTTCCTGTTCTCTTTAGATCCTTTCAAGCCTTTTAATTTAAAAAGCAAAAGTGAGGGGCTAGAGAGAAGGCTCAGTGGTTAAGAGGGCTTGCTGTTCTTGAAGAGGACCAGGGTTTGGTTTCTAGCACCCATATGATGACTTACAACTATCTGCAACTCTGGTCCCAGAGGATCTGATGCCTTCTTCTGACCTTCATGGCACCAGACATGCATATGGTATACATACATACATTCAGGCAAAACTCATACACATAAAATAACATATTTTTAAAAAATGCAAAATTGGGGGGCCAGTGTGATGCCTCAGTGGGTAAAGGAACCCACTACCAAGCCTACCAAATGGACCTGAGTTCCATTCCCAGGACCCATGTGGTAGAGGGAGTGAGTCTACTCCCATGTGGTAGAGGGAGTGAGTCTACTCCCACAAGTTGTCCTCAGATCTTCACACATGCATCCACCCACCCACCACACACACACACACACACACACACGCACGCACACGCACACAATGTAAAAAAAAAAAAAATTAAATAAACCATGCCTGATCATCCTAATGGTACAGACAGGTAGGTCTATTGCAGATTGATTTCATGGTCCATTGCTAGTTCCTGCTCATCTGTGGTTTTCATGTATGTTACCTCATCCCCTGGGATAAATAAGCTCCTCCCAGGTGGCTTCTGAGTTCCTTTCTCACTGCTGTGACTAAACCAGACAAGAAGTAACTCAAGGAAAGAAAGGTTTATTTGGTGCATGCTTCAGGAGATAATGTCCACGACAGTGGGGAAGGCATGGTGACAGGAATAGCTCCTGGCCAGCAGCAGATGAGTAGGCAGAGAGAGATAAACACTGGTATTCTTCATTCTTGGGGTTTAAATTGGGGGAAAAGGTGATCGAGCACCTGTGTGCACTCAGAGATCAGCTTTTTCTGCTCCCCCATCCCCCCTGTTCTGTCCAGGTGTGAGCAAGCAGCCTCATGCTCCTGCCACCAAATACAAGCTACTCCCACCATGACCCCCCCCTTCCACACACACACACAGTCCCATGGACTGTTCCCACTGCCACGAGCGAAAATATACCCTTCCACCCCTAAATTGCTTCTTGTCAGGTGTGAGATTGCAGTGGTGAGGAAAGTAACCCAAACACAAAGTGCTGGGAAGTAAGGCTGGGGCTGTGACATGCCTGACCAAGTGGTTCGTTCCTAGGCCTGCAGACTGGTTTGTGACAAGAATGTGGAAGAGTTTGAAGCTGCCAGCTAAAGAAGCTCTGGGATGCTGCAAGCAAAGCACAATGAGCTGCTCTGGTAGAAGTCTGGGTGGGTAGAAGGCTGACAGAAATATGGACAGAGAAGGTAGGGCTCATGAGGCTGCAGGGGGCCCTATTGAGACTTGCCCTACAGGTAATTTCTGTCAGATTCTGGTAATGAATCTGGCTTCAGTTGCCTGTTTCCTAGAATTTGAGTGAGGATGAATTTTTTTTTAAAAAAGGAATAAATTGTATAGCAGAGTTATTGACATCCAGAAAGTGGCATGGCTATTCCTCACTGTTTGTAGTCAAATTTACAGTGAGCAGAACAATGTGGAACTATACAACTTGGCAAGGAAACAGGTCTGGGCCAGTTTAAAGTTCAAATAAGGTGGTATAGGTAAAGCAATCTCTTTAACTATTAGAAAGACCTAGTTGGTTTAGGGATGTAGCTCAATTGGCAGAACACTGGCCTAGCACACACAAAGCCCCGAGTTTAATACCCAGCAACACATGGCATTGAGGCATGGTGGTATACACCCGTAGTCCCAGCACTTGAGAGATGGAGACAGGAGGTCCAACCAGGGCCACATGACACTCTATTTCAAACAACTCATAATTTACTGTACTGGAACAAGAGGAAAAATACCCTGAGGGTAACACCTTACCCACCAAGGCACCAGCAAAGGAAACTAGAAAGCATTTGAAAAAGAGAAAGGCTGAAATCAAAGTTCACTAAAGGGACTCCCTGCTCAAAATAATCAAACCAAACTGCCTAGAGAAGTACTTTCTCAAACTCAGCCGCAAAAAAACATAGAGACTACCCAGCAGTGGCCCAAGAGGCATCATGCCACATCTCAAGCTGGCAGCGGTACTTGGCAATGGCATCCATGAGGTGCTGAGGGGGTATGTGAAATGCAAAGGCCATGAGGTCATGACGGCTTACACCAAATTTCCAGAGAAGGGAGCAACAGGCGAGAGGTCAGGCAGATGCAGACTCCCAAGCCGCAGAGGAAGTGGAGCCTTGTGGGACCTGCTGTGCATTAGGACCTGTGACCTGCTGGCCCATTCACTCTCACTCACTTGCTGCACACCAGCCTGGTAGCTTCACCTGCAGTGTGACTTCCTTCTGCTTCCTGACACAGCAAAGTGTTCCCTCTGCTTACCACTCTCTTCTAGGGGTGGGGCGGGTGGTTCTAGACAGGATTTCTCTGTGTTAACAGCCCTAGTTGTCCTAGAACTCACTTTGTAGATCAGACTGGCCTCGAACTCACAGAGATCTGCCTACCTCTGCCTTCCTGCCGTTCAAGTGCTGGGATTAAAAGCGTGCACCACCACCTGGGCTGGAGAGATGGCTCAGTGGTTAAGAGCACTGTTCTTCCAGAGGTCCTGAGTTCAATTCCCAGCAACCATATGGTGGCTCACAACCATCCGTTATGAGATCTGGTGCCCTCTGCTGGTATGCAGGCAGAAGACTATATACATAATAAATGAATAAAATCTTTTTAAAAAGATTTAAAATCATTTAAAAAAAAAAAAAAAACCCTTGCACGACCATGAGAGACTGCCTTACCACTCTTATGAAACTTCCGGCCACAAGGACTTTGTCCTTCATACCTAGAACCTGAAACGCTGAAGATAAAACATGTGGGCTCCTTCCCACCTCCCACCTCTTATGGTTTGATTCTTGCATAAATCTAAATTTGCTAAGCCTCAGTTTCTTTGTAAAAGAGGCAGACAACCTTGTCAGAATTATCTGTACAGGGATAGGGATGTTGCTCTATTTTTCACATGAAAAAATCCAAATGTCAGGTCAAGCCAGTGTCCAGGTCACTAGACTGTCACTATGCTTCTTTCATTAGCTTCATGGATCTGCTTCACCTTTATGAGATGAGGCACCGAATAAAAATGAGGTGATAACTAACACTGGGCCTCCTTGTCACCTTGGATCAAGGTGCTGCAGGAGTGAGATAAATGCAGGGCTCAGGGGAAACTGAATGAGTACTCTTGAACCCTACCCTAGACCTCCTCAAGTGGGAGCCTCTGACTGGAGGCCTGGAAATCAGCATTCAAAGTCCTCTATCGGACTCTTATATCAACACCCGAATCCCTAGTTTTCAAGCATCAAGAGCCAAAGTGACTCAGTAAAGATGGCATTGCCGGACCCTGGATTTTTTTTATCTTGGTCATACTGAGAGACAGAAGCCGTTCTTAGCTGTTCTACAGTGAGTTCACTAATTAAGCTTATGGTTTAAGGAAGGCAGGACACAAAAGGAAACAAAACTGCCTTGAAAACACAGTAGACTCACCACCAAACTGCATACTGTTAGGTAACATCCCAAACCATTCATTTTTATAAAACAGGTAAGATTCCCAACTAAGAGTTTAAAAGAACAACTGTTAATACCCTTCGAATCTTAGCAATATATATTGTCTAAACAAGACTTAAGCATCTTTTAGCAATTTTGATGCTTCATCAGCTGGGGCTGCTGCATTAGAAGGGCAGTCACCTCTTCATGGTAAGTAGAAGCAGCATGGAGCACGAAAAGAAGAGCAGGACCCAGGCAGCTGGGGTGACCGCCATCTCTTACCACAAGAAGTTGACTTTCTGTCCACCAGGGTCACCCGCCTAGCTTCAGTGCGAAGCTTCTCATCGGTGTTCTCCACAAGGTTGGCAAGGTCGTCAATGATCTCTGCAATGGAAGCAAGGACCTTTGGTGAATTCTGCCCAGTTCACAGCTCCCCAGTCCACAGCTCCCCAGCTCATATCTCTCCAGTTCACAGGTGGGGTTCAGGAGATCAGCATAGGGAAGATAAGGGTTTTATAGCTCAGGAGCGGGGGTTTCCAGTGGGGGATTTGGCAGGCAAATAGGCAGGGTTACAGAAGCAGAACATAAACATAACAAGTTGATCATAACAACCTGAAACAAAGACATAGTTGCAAGGTTGTCATAACAAGGTAGTCATGACACAGTGCTCATAAAAAGGTAGTCACTACAAAGTGATCTTAGTAAGGTAGTCACCACATTTTGAAACAAAGGCACAGTTGTTGTTTCCTGGAGCAGGCAGTACAGAACACTTGTAGGCTGAGCGTTGGTGGTGCACGCCTTTAATCCCAGCACTCGGGAGGCAGAGGCAGGCGGATCTCTGTGAGTTTGAGGCCAGCCTGATCAACAGAGCGAGACAACCTTCAAAGCAATACAGAGAAACCCTGTCTTGGAAAATCCAACCAACCAACCAACCAAACAGAACCATTAAACTGTTAAAGTTACAGGTGGGGTGTAGCTCAATCCTTGAGAAACAGATTTTAATTATAAACAGGAAAGAATCTAGTTTGTTTTTATTATAAGATGATCTTCAACCCCACAATAGAGGCAGGCTTGTTTTTATTACAAGTCACAGTAAGCTGGAAGAGTTAAATATATAGAAACATAGCTTTTTAAAATCATTAAAACCTCAATGTTTTATGTCATTTTTGTGAGCATTTAGTAATTCTTACCACTTAGTAATTACTGCCTCTTTAAAGATCCTTTCTATAAAGTTCTTTTTTATGCTAATCTTTAAAAGGTGAAATTAAGCACATTTAAATGTACTTTAAATGACATTTACAATAGCATATATATTATAATCTTAATTACATGAAATTATTTCCATCTATCCTTTGATATCTGCATGCCTATAGGGATACATGCAATGGTGGAAAATGAATGCTAATGATAACGGCTGCTAGATGGTTGGATCTTTTGTGACTGTGTTCTTCCTCATGGTTTCCTGTATTGCTCACACTAAGGTTGAACATAGATTATTTCTGCAATTGAGTGTTTTCTCCTGCTTCTCTCTTTTTAAGGCTAAGTTAGAGAAGAACTGTTTGATATGAGTCACCATTTTTCTTAAAGCATGAAGAAATACAAAGGAAAAGGTCGAAGTCTCCAGAATTCTGAGTAGTTCAGGTTACTGTGGAAGGTCATATTGTAATGAGGCAGAAAAAAAGCAATCCATGCAATAAAAACAGCATCAGAAAGGCACAGACTCCTGCACAGCATAGGGCTCTCCTTTTCTACAGCCTATAGCAAGCTATTCTAATTGTGAGTCTCTCAATTCCAGAATGAACATGACAAACTTCTATTTATCCCTGCATCTCTCATCCCTGGAAGAGCACTGAGCACACACTGGGATAAAGTAGATGAAAGTCATAAAGGTAACAGATGAATGGAGCCTAAGATGAAAGCATTCAATAATTAATTAAGACATTTGCTGTTTCTTTAAAAAAGTAAGTGGATTTAAGCCAAGTTTGTCAGTTATCTATATGTAACAACTGCCTAAGAAAAATCATCTTCTGTTATTTAACATTTCATTCATAATGCTCACCTGTGTTCAGTGACAACCCTCTTGGGGTTTCTTTCCATTAGTCATGAGCTTCACCTAGACAAATGGTTCTCAACCTGTGAGTTGTGACCCCTTTGGGGGTCAAATAACCCTTCCACAGGGGTCACATATCAGATATCCCAAATGTCAGATATTTATATTATAATTCATAACAGTAGAAAAATTATGGTTATGAAGTAGCAACAAAGTAATTTTAGGGTTGGGGGAACTGTATTAAAGAGTTGCAGTGTTAGGAAGGTTGAGAACCACTGCCTGGAGTATGTTCCTCTTTCATATATGGGTCAGAGTTTTATATTCTGACTCTGTATACTGCCATGGTGATTTTATATACCTTTAACTTGAGCAACATTAAACTAAAAGCCTGATATGTGAGCTGGGCAGGGCAGCCCACACCTGTAGTCCTAGTAATCTGAGAGGGTAAGGCAGGAGGAGTGCTGCAAGTTTGGGGTTAGCCTGAGCTAAAGAGAGAGCCCAGGAAAACAAACAATCCTGACCTACATGATTTTCTTGGAGTTTCTAAAACTAAATTCTCCATCTTTCCCGAAACTTGACATCCTTCCAGTAGTCTCTGACTCCATGTCTGAGTTTGTTGTCTGTTGCTGGGATAAACACCATGACAAAGGCAACCTGGGAAGGAGAAGGTTTATTTCACCGTATATTTCAGTCCATCATCTAGGGATGGCAATTCAGCAGTTTGCAGCAGAAACCATGGAGGAATGGTGCTTACTGGCTTGCTTTGGCTACCTACCTTTTTTTATACAGTCCAGGCCCACTAGCCTAAGTAATTGCACCACCCACAGTAGGCTGGGCTCTCCTACATCAATTAGCAATCAAGAAAATGTGCCCAGTCATGCCTGTGGGACAATCTCATATAGACAATTCCTCAATTGCTGTTCCCTTTTTCCCAGGTGACTCTAGCTTGTGTTAAGTTGACAGCTAAAGCTAAAACTATGACCCTCCGCTATGGGCACCATCACTGGCTCAAGTCTGAACTCCCGGTCACTTGATTCACTACTTTCCCTCACATCTGACATTTCATTTGTTAGTTGCCCTTGCTGATTTTACCCCCATTTGGCATGTTTCAATACTATCACTTATCTTACACTTTGTTATTGATATCTTACAAAACCTTGTCAGTGTTTCTAAAATAATGCCCTAATTTGTTTACCTGTCCCTAGTCCTAAATGCACACAATGTACATAGTAAACTGAAGCATACATTTTTTATCTTCTCTTTCGATTAATTTCTATTTAAATAGCCCTATGTGGTAGCTTGAATGTAATTGGCCCCATAAACTCATACATAATGAGTGGTACTATTAGGAGGTGTGGCTTTGTTGGAGTAGATATGACCATGTTGGAGGAAGTGTGTCACTGTGGGGGTGGGCTTTGAGGACTTATATATGCCCACACCATATCCAGTACCTCAGTCCATTTCCTGTTGCATTCTGAGCAAGATATAGCCAGTACCATGTTTGCCTGCATGCCACCATGCTCTCCACCATGGAGATAATGGACTAATCCTCTGAAACTGTAAGCTGCCATCTCAATTAAATATAAGAGTTGCTGTGGTCCTGGTGTCTCTTCACAGCAATAGAAACCCTAAGACATCATATATAACTAATGGCTAATGGCTATTAAACAGAGCTCTACAGTGATAGATGAATGGAAGGAAGGGAGGGAGGGAGGGAGGGAGGGAGGAAGGAAGGAAGGAAGGAAGGAAGGAAGGAAGGAAGGAAGGAAGGAAAGAAACTAAAACACACTCTACCAAGAAATATAGCTCAAGAGAAAAAAATACACAAAAGAAAGTAAATGAAATACTAAAGACTCATGATTCATCTAAAGAGCAGAAAGGAGATGCAGAAAAGCAAAGGGCAGACTGGACAAAAAGAATCCATCTAGATGGCATATGTAAACCTAACTATAGCAACAGTCATAAATGTTGGGAGGCAGCGGCAGGCAGGTCTCTGTGAGCTCAAGGCCAGCCTGGTGTACACAGCAAGTTCCATGACAGTCAAGTCAAAAGAGAGAGACACCCACCCAATCAATCAATAGGAAAGAAAGAAGAAAATATCTCAATGTTTGAAAATTAAGAAAGCCATCTTTGAATTATATATAGAACCAAGATTAATCTACAAGACAAAGAAAATATATTGAACTAAGTAAGACAACTGATGGAGATTAGACGTTTTGTTTTTCTTTGGTTTTTTTTTTGAGACAGGGCTTCACTATGTAGCTGGAACTCCCTATGTAGACCAGGCTGGCCTTGAACTCACAGAAAGATCTGCCTGCCTCTGCCTTCCCAGTGCTGGGATTAAAAGACTGTGCCATTATGCCCAGCTTAAATTGAATGTTGATGTGCCTTTAACATCCTATTTTACTATATTTATTTATTATGGGGGTGGCACACACAGCATACTCTGTCCTCTGACTCAGGTCAGAGGACAACTGGCTTGAGTTGCTGTGTTCCTTCCACTTGTGGGCTATGGGGATTGAACTCAGATTCTCAAGCTTGGCAGCAGGTGCTTTTACCTGCTGACCACCTTGCCGGCTCTAAAATTCTTTATTATTATTATTTGTTGTTGTTTGGTTTTTCAAGAAAGGGTTTCTCTGCATAGCCCTGACTATCCTAGAACTCTATTTGTGGACCAGGCTGCCCTCTAACTCCCAAGTGCTGGGATCAAAGGCATGAGTCACCATTGTCTGGCAATTCTTATTTTGAAATTTAGTTCCCAATGTGCTATCATTTTGGAAGTGGAGCATTTGGGAGGTGACAAAGTCATGAAAGTATCCTTATGAATGTCACACTATGTATGGGATTCATATCCCATGAAAGAGGCACCAGAAGCTTTCTTGTCTGTTCTGTCAACATCATGCTAAAAAGACATCTGTGTATGAGCCAGAAAATGGACCTCTCCAGGCATGGAATCTGCCTTGACCTTGATTTCCCAATCCCAACTCACCCAGTATATAGTGCTTTGCTACAGCAAGCCTGGGCAGGGAAAGTCAACACAATGTAAAAGCTATAAAATGCAAGGAATGCAGTAACCAGAGAGAATCTCATTCCTCTTACTGCACACATATAACCAATGATCAGACCTCAGAAGACAGTCACATGATCACAAGAAGTGCAGAAATGGAGTCTGGGAAACATTCAGTGTCCAATCACCACACCGCTCCTCAGCAAAATTGGACTGTAGAAGAACTCTCTTGGCCTGGTGAAGGACATCAGTGAGTGGCTTTTAAAAGCAGAAGCAAGACCAGGAGATCTGCTTTTATTACATTTCTTTGCTATTTTACTAGAAGCCCTGTACTGTGTAAAAAGGAAAAAAAGGGAAGGCTAAAAAAAAAAAATCTGAAAGAGAGATAAAAAGCAGATAACATGATTTTGTGCCTAGAATCTATTTAGAACCGGTAAGAATCAATAAGCAAATTTACAACTTCGATTTTTAAAATTACATTTATTTATGAGTGTGTATGTTTGTGTGTGCATGAATATGCATACATGCACATGCAGACAGTCAATTCTCAACACAGGCATTGACAGCAAAGCCAATCAGAAAGGAAAAGCAGTCTTTTCAACACTACTGGAACATCTGGATATGTGTATGCATAAATAGAAAGACTTTCCTCCACCATCCACAAAAAAATATTTGAGATGACTCATAGACCTAACTGTAAAACCTGGTTCTAGATGGAAAGTGTTAACAGTTAACTATAGTTCATCAAATTAGCCACATACCTATGCTCTTAAAGGAAGACAATTTGAGTGACATGTTCAGGCACAAGTTTCTTGGACAAGAATTTAAAAATTATACAATTAAAAAAAAGAAAAACATCATCAAATTTAAAGTTGCTCCTCACCCAAAGATATTATTTCAAAAATGGAAAAACAAGTCACAGGCTGGAAAGAATGGTGTTGTAGAGCATATACCTGACAAAGTATTTGTATCTAGAATAAAGATCTACTGTACTACACAGAACAATAAAAAAAAAAAAAGATGATCCTAACATGTTCTTAAATAACCAAATACCTGGACAGATGTTTGCAAAAGAAAATACACAAAAAGCACATAAAATGGAGCCCACATTAGTCATTAGGGAAATGCAAATCCAAACTACAGTGAGAGATGCTTCCCCACACACCCACCAGAATGCTAAAATTAAAGGCTGACAATGCTAATTGCTGGGGAGATAGGGCACAAAGGACCCGATGGAAGAGTTTATCTACTCCAGTCAAGTCAGACATCTGTGTTCCTACACAGAGTCTTCATGCCTAGGTATTTTACCAAGCAGAATATTTTTTCCCTCAAAAAGAAGTGTTCAAAAATTTGAACAATTTGAACACAATATCCATCAAATTGAAGTGTGTCTGTAAAATAGAATACCTCACAGCAATAAAGGGGTTTCTCTGCTAGGCTGAGCATGCAGCTCGGTGGGGAACACAAGGCCCTGTTCTGATCTTCAGCACTACATAGACAGACAGACGGTATTATTCATCAGTGCAACAACCATTGGCAGCTCAGAAGTTTTACTGGCTAAAAAAAAAAAATCAACATGCTTTATGATTCTGTAGACATAAACAATACATATAGAGCCTGGGTGCCAGGGCACATGTCTTTATTCTTAGCACTTGGGACATTGGGAGGGAAAAAAAAAAAAAAAGGATCAGGGCTTCAAGCTCATCCTCAGTTACAAGCTAGTTCATTGCCAGCCTGGACAACTTGAAATTCTGGCCAAAGAAAGGAAGGAAAGAGTGAGTCAGTCAGATGGTGGTGGCACACGCCTTTAATCCTGGTATTTGGGAGGCAGAGACAGGAGGATCTCTGAGTTCGAGGGAGGCCAGTTTGGTCTACAGAGTGAGTTCCAGGACAGCCAGGGCTGCTACACAGAGAAACCATGTCTCAAAAAAGAGGGGGTTGGGGGAAGAAAGGATAGGAAAGGGAAAGAAAGAAGAATAAACCTGACAGTATACTAATCAGAAACTGGTAACATCTGGGCTGGGGGGGGGGAGGGTGACTAAAAAAAAAAAAAAAAGGGACACGAGGGAACTTATTGATAACAGGTTTTGTGTAGTCACATATATTCATATAGTTCTCAAAAATGCACAAACCCGAACAATAATGATTCATGTATCTATTGAGAAAGTTATACCCAAACTGAAAGCATGAATCAAAAAAAAAAAATTGAGTTTACAATAAATAATACTGAACTGGAAAGATGGCTCAGTAGTGTAGTGTGGTATCTTGCTAGTACAAATAAAGCCTGTCTGATGATCAGAGAATGGAGCTTGGCACTAGCTAACCACAGAGGTCTGCAGATCTGTACAGACAGGCAGGAAGTGAGATGGCTGGGCACAGACAGGAAGTGAGATGGGCTAGGCAGAGAGACGCTAAGGAGGTAAAGGTGGCTTTGGCTTTCTTCTCTCTGATCTCTCAGCATTTTCCTCTATATGTGACTCCAGGTTTTTATTATTAGGCCAATTAAGAACTCCATTTATAGTTTAGAGCACTGGATACTCTTCCAGAGGACCTAGGTTTGATTCCCAGCACCCACATAGTGACTCCCACTCCAGGGGATCTGATGCTCTCATTGGCCTTCATGGGCATCAGGAACATATGTGGTACACAGACATACATGAAGGCAAAATATGCATACACATAAAATAAAAGTAAATTAAAAATAATGTGCCATCACTAAAATTTTCCAATGAACAATGGGGAAGGAAGGAGAGAAAGGGGGGAAGGGAGGAAAAGACAGAAAGAAGGAGGAACAAGCAGTTTACACTGACAACATTTTAGGCCTGCAAGAAGTGGGGTAGTGATCCTGTAGTTCTGCCCCCTTTTTGTCATGTTTCGGGGTGGGGGATGGTCAATCTTCCACTGACCGTTTCATTGGTGGGTAACATGACAACTCAGAAGAAAATGGGTTACTGAGTTTTTACATATAGCAGCACTTAAAGGTGAGTAGGTTGGGATCCAAACTTCACACTGTCAAGACATTCCAGTGAAAGTCGTGATTTGCATGGGTAATTGACACTTTGCTCTCATAAAGCTGACACAATCAGATTTCATCATGGATTACAAATATTACATATTTATAATATAAAATGGGTTTGATATCCTGTAGAGAGGCAAGGGAAATATCCACGTCTAGCAATAATTACACCAGCTACCCTGTGCAAACTGAATTTCCAGACAGGTTTCATTTCAAATTTGTGAATATGACTTAAAGGTAAACCAACAAATATGTAGCAGGTTAGCTCAGTAAAAACTGTGTTTTACACCAAAGGAGTTAATGTTTTAATGGCAAATAGGTACACATTTTAGTTGATAAACTTCTGGTGAGTTTTGTTTTGTGTATGTGTGGTATGTATGCTCATGTGGGTGTGTGCACATGTGCACATGGGTACATATTTATGTGTGGATGTGAGCAGGAGGCCGCCAAAAGTTGATACTAGTATATTTCTCAATCAATTTATCAGTGTGTGTGTGTGTGTGTGTGTATGCATGCCCGCACGAGTGGGTGTTGGTGATATGAGGAGACACAACCATAAGTCATGGAATATGTATGGAGATCAGAGGGCAATTTTGTGTCTACCTTTTTAATTTTAATTTTTCAAATTTATTTTACATATATAAGTCCTTTGCCTGTATGTATGCCTCATGCCCAAGGACGTCAGAAGTGGGTACTGGATCCTCTGAGACAAGAGTTAGGGATAGTTGTGAGTCACCATGTGGATTCTGGGAACCAAACCAAGGTCCTCTGTAAGAATATTAAGTGCTAACTGCTGAGCCATCTCTCCAGCCCTCTTTACCTTCTTTATTGAGGTGTCGCTCACTGAATCTGGGGTTCACTCTTGCAGCTAGGTTAGCTGACATGAGTTCCTGGGATCCACCTATCTCTGTCCCCAGCACTGGAATTACAGACATATACCTCCATACTCGGCTTTTATGTAAGTGCTGGGAACCTGAATTCAGGTACTCATTTTATGCTCAATGCACTTTACCAACTGAAGATGACTATTGTGTTTTAAACACGTGTGTGTAGAGGGCATACAAACATGACACTGAAGACATTTGGTCAGTAGGCAACTTCTAAGAGCCAACCTTCTCCTCCCATCACGTGGAACCCAGGGATCAAACACAGGTTGTCAGGAATGGCATCAAGTGCTCAAAATTTATTTAACAATTTCATTTTTAGTGCAAAAAAGTAATTTAATAGCAATTTAAGACTACTTGACCAAACTGAAACAGTTCTGAAACTGGACAATGAGCAGAGGGTAAGAGAATTTCGGGAATGCTAGAAAAAGCCTAAGTTGCTGTAAATGAAACATTGAAGGTTTCAGAGAAGAAACTAGAAAATTCTGCATCTCCTTAGAGACTGTGTGTGTAATCATGACCAGATAGCTGGTAGAAATATGGTCAAGGACATTTGGAACTCCCCCAAAACCAGGAACAAGCATAGAAACTGGGGAAGCAAAGATCACAGTGATATGTTTGTGGTCTAGCTGTCAGAGAATCCCGGGGAACTTGGAAGTGTTCAATGAGGCTATCTGATAGAAGAAATGCCCAAGCATTAAGTATTCAGGCTGCAGTGTAGCTACTTCCAACCATGTACAGTGAGATAGGGTAGCAAAGAGAACTTAGAGAAGAATTTATCATTAAAGGCAGAGCAGGGAGGAGAAAGCATGTGTGGGAGAGAACACCAGTAGTCCTTTGTCAAAGAGATCACAGGATTACAAGGGAGCCTGGTGCTAGGTATCAACACAATGGAACATCATTCATAGATCTTTGAGGCCACCTTCCTACCACAAGCCCAGAGCACTAAAAGGGCAAAAGAGTATTGGGGCCAGGATCAGAGTATCCCACTGTGGGCTCACTGTCCAGGCCCCCTTGCATTCTGACACAGTGCTCACCAACCACCCTAGCCATAGAAGTGCATCCAATGCAACTGGCCCTGTTGCTATGGAAGTACAAGCAGTAAGCCTTGGCTCATCCCCATAGTGTTAAGACTACAAAGCCTGCACAATGAAAAAGCTGTGGGTACATAGCTGCCTCCACCTAGACTCCAAATGGTATCGAAGACTATTTGAGGGCCAAGTAGAGATTTGGCACAGGTGCAGAGTCAGTGGAGAAAGCATCCTGTTGGGGGGAAATGCTGAGTGGAGGCATGGGAACAGAACTACCCTTTAGACCCAAGAACTATAGATCTACCAGAGATGGGCCCCTGCCTGGGAGAACTGTCAATATAAGACTCCAAACTGTGCTTCTGCCTGGACTGAGCCCAACAAAACAATGGGGATGGAAGCTCCTCAAGGTCAGGGAGGCCCAACCTCCACCACTGTGCCCAATATGAGGGACATGGAGTCAAAGCAGACTGTTTCCAGCTTTACTGTCATCTTCCCAGTTTGTGTTTGCTTGAGACCAATTAATATCCCCCCACCCCTCCTGCTACTTCTTTTGAAATGGGGAGGTCTGTCCCCTCTTGTCCCATCACTGCACTTAGAGAAACAGCTTGTTTAAAGCCACCGACTCACAGCTAGAGAAGATTTGCCTTACAATGAACTGAGTCTCATCCAACTCAAAGACACTGGTGTCTTGAATTAGTGCTGGAACAAGACTCCGGGGGAACTGACAATATATTTTGCTTGTGAGAAGAACATGAAATTTGGGACAAAAGCTATGGCTTGAATGCATCCCCCAAATCCAAGCATGGGAACTTAATCCTCAAATTTATAAACTGATGATATTTGGAGGTGGGGTGCTGAGACATAATTTGGGTTAGATGAGACCATCAGAATGGGGTCTCTATGATGACATTAATGACTTTGAAAGAAAAAGAAGAGAAAAGCCTGGGACATGGTGTTATAGACGTGTAGACCTACCACTCTGGAGACAGAGTCAGGAGGAGAAGGAATTTAAGGCCATCTTTGGCTATACAGTAAGTTTGAGATCAGAGTCGGGTACATGAGACCCTGACTCCAAAACAAAGAGCAAGGAAGAGGGACCCAAGTTTTCACTCGCCTGTCTTGCCATATGACGCTCTCTACTATGTACGACACAGGAAGAAAGCTTTGCCAGGTGTGGTTCCTTAGTCATGGACATCTCAGTCTCTAAAACTTTAAGTTTCCTTTCTTTATATATTATCCATAACTGGCATTATGTCATAGTAGATCAAATGGATAATTCTTCCTAAAAACTAACATAAGCATATATATATATATATAATATATATATATATATATATATATATATAACACAAGTGTCTGTTAACATACCATTTGTACTCTCTCATGTAGCTGTACAGCTTCCACAAATACTTCTTTCTCCATTTTTTTATGTACAGCCGTGTACAGGGCTATATGGCTAACAGACTGACAAGAACTTCATAGTTCTGGAGAGAGGGCATATGGCAAATCCAGAGTCAATTTATCTTGGGTTATCTCTAGCCCACCTCTCTGATCTATACCATCCTTGTGATTATCAAGTGAAACATTTTTGAATGTATTAACTGACCACCACCTTAAAAGAAAACTAAGCCAAAAATGTCATCAGATAACATGAAACCCATAGCAGCAATTTCCCCTCTTTGCTATAAATGATCACTGAAAACTCCCAACTGTGCCTTGAGTTGTGATTTTCTTTTGTTCTGTAACTATAAACATTTCACAAAACTATGTCCACAATATTTCATTTGGAACACCCTGAATCTGTGTTCACAGGCTATGGTTACACCTATGTGGCTCAAGAATAAACCCGAACTGCCTGGGAGGTGAGAGCTACTTTGCACTGACAGTTTTGGCACCCAACATTGGGCCCCAAAGATACTCTCTTTCACTGGAGGACTCCACTGTCTCAGCACCTGGTAACAACTACCCATGTCTCCTCAGGTATAAGTTAGTGAGTCCTCTGGGTGGGTGCAGACCTCCCTTTGGTTCAGTCAATGGTTCTCTAGTTTATTCTTAGCCCATCACCATTGAATATTCTATTCTCTTTGTTTTATCTTCACAGTATTTATGTCTTTGCATAGCCTCTTGGTTTGTTTCCAGAACATTTATTTGTTAGCATTTGTCTTTTTCTCCTATAATTTCTCCAATTATCTAATTCTATATTTTTTCAGACTTCTGCTTATTTAAATCTTTCCCCTTTAGTTTAGAAATTCTATATGAGCCTGTTTATAAAGATGTCACAGGTACTTGTATCCCTATAGCCCCAGATGATGGAAGTGTCAGAAAAAACATACAGGATGTGTAAAGATCTCCTAAGGAAGACCCCAAACAACCACATTTCTGCATTGGTAGTAACTTCAGTGGCTCAGCCAGGGAGATATTTAAGAGCTGATCACCTAGTGACCTCCTCCTGTTTCTGTAAATATGCAGTATAAACCCAAGACTCAGGCCTGAAGATGTAGATCAGTGGTTAAGAGCACTGGCTGTTCTTCTAAAGGACTCAGGTTCAATTCTCAGCAACCACAAGGCAGCTCACAACTAGCTGTAACTCTAGACCCCGGGAAGTCTGGCACCCTCTTCAGGTTTATGCAGGCAAAACCCCATACCCCCAACCCTGCCCTCCCTCCCCCAAAGAAGCCAAGATGCCATTGGAGGAGTCAAGCTCAGGGTGAGAGCCCGGGGACTATTCAGCACACAGACCTGACAAATTCCCTGAGCTAGCTCAGACATGCTTGGGATTCTTCAGGAGATAATGGGAAACAGACTCAAGGAAGAAATCGATGTCTGAAGAAAAACTTCCATTTTTACCTTCCAGATGCTCTTATGATTGATGATTATAGTTCAACTTGTAAGCTTTTTCGAAGATGGGGAATGTCTGATAGCCCCCATGTTTTTCACAGTAAACTACAAGACATAGGTACCAGTATTAAAGATAATAACTGAGTAGCCTATATGAACTGGAATTTTAGAACATTTAAGAAATAAACTGGGGGCTGGAGAGATGGTTTGGATGTTAAGAGTACCAACTGCTCTTGCAGAGGACCCTAGTTTGGTTCTCAGCACCCACATGATGGCTCACTCACGACTCTCTGTAACTCCAGTTTCAGGTGACCTGACAGTATTGTCCAGCGTCCTTGGACACCAGGCACACACACAGAAGGTGCACATACACATATGCAGACAAAACACTGTTACACGGAAGAAAAATGTTAAAGAAATGATGGGAAGGCTAATTTACAAAAAATGAAAGTTTTTAAAAAAACCACAAAAATTAAAGAGATGTTAAAGAATATTGGTAAGAAAAGTTTGGAGGTTGTGTCAGAAGTAAAGATAAATTCTGAAGAATTTGCATTTTGTTTTCATTTAAGAAAGCTCCACGTAGGTGAAAATTTTACCAGTTTGTATTAAACATGCACTCTGGGGGCTGGAGAGATGGCTCAATGGTTAAGAGCACCGTCTGCTCTTCCAGAGGTCCTGAGAAATTCCTAGCAACCACATGGTGGCTCACAACCATCCACTATAAGATCTGGTGCCCTCTTCTGGTGTGCAGATATACATGGAAGCAGAATGTTGTATACATAATAAATAAATAAAATCTTTAAAAAAACATGCACTCTGATCCTTATCTCTGTGAAGCCCTTTAAATAAAGGTATTTAAGAGCTAATCTAGGGTCAGTGAAATGGCTCGGTGGGTAGAAGTGAGTGAGCTTAACAACCGGAGCTCCACCACCAGATCCCAGGACAGGAGAGAGCTGACCCTGAAAGCAGCCCTCTGGTCCCTACTTATGCATTAAGTCATGTGTCCCCACACACAGACTTTAGGGGAAAAGTTAACTCCAGACTTTGAGACTGGAAACAAAACAAACTGGCCATTTGAAAAGCAGCTGTTGTCTACTTAAAAGTTTACAAAAGTTAGCGTGTAGACAGGTGATCTTAATCTACTTCATTTTTATCATAAATGTAATTAAGATTCAGCTTTTATAATGTATTTTGTTTTGTTTTGTTTTTGTTTTTCGAGACAGGTTTCTCTGTGGCTTTGGAGGCTGTCCTGGAACTAGCTCTTGTAGACCAGGCTGGTCTGGAACTCACAGAGATTCGCCTGCCTCTGCCTCCTGAGTGCTGGGATTAAAGGCCACCAACGCCCAGCTTATAATGTATTTTGGACAATAACTTATTTCTACATCTTCAGCTTTGAAGGGAGATAAAATAACTTAGGCAGACACTCATTAAACTAGTAACATGCCTGCAACAGAGATAATGGCAGTCTATAGTTTGTGTTTCCCATTGGGTTAAAGTGTTCCCTAGCTAGATAGCCACTGTCTTGTCATTAGGAAAAGTTCTATGAAAGAACAGACCCCAAAGTAAAGGACACACACACAGGATGGAGGCAAACCCCAGATTTTCATCCTGCCTTTTGTTACCTTGTGGGCTCAAATGAAGTAACATGCTGCTAGCAAGGTTGGCTTCTAAGTGCTTACTGTAATAGAGCTTAACAATTTAACAAACTGTTATGTTAAACTGTTGGTAAGAAAATCCCCACAATGTCTTAAGGACTGTCAACATGTTCTGCCTGTGTTTCAGATAGTTTCTTGGGTTTTCGTCAAAGTATAAAATTATTTTATTAAATTAAAAATGATTTCTTGATTGTAAAAATCGTGTAAAGAAAAACAAGACAGTAAAGAATCAGGTAAGCAAAGGAAATGGATACTCTAGAACTAGGCTGGGGTGCAATCCTAGCATTCAGGGGCTGGGGCAGAGGATGCTATGAGTTTGAGGACAGCATTACAGCATTACAGAGTGAGGTCCTGTTTAAAAAGAAATTATGTATATAATCTTTATAAATAAAGAATAGAGGAGAAGGAATTTTATATGGTAAAATGAGAATTTTGTTTTAAAACTAGAGGCTCTTCAAAATGGAAATGATAAGGCGGGAGCAGAACTAGGAAGCTAATGTGTGTTATAAGCAGATGTGTGAGAGCTAGGAGATGGGGAGGGGGCTCAGCGGGTGAAAGCACTCACTGTGCAAGCCTGACAATCACAGTCCCATCCCCAGGGCCCATGCAAAAGCCAGAAGCAGCAGCAGGAGTGCCCTAGATCCCAGTGCCCCCTACTGGGAAGTGGTGGGCAGAGATGGCAGGTCTGCCAGAAGCTCCAGGGGCAAGCTAGTCCAGCATATGCAGGAGTGAACAAGACACCCTGTCTCAGGGTGAGGCAGGGGTGAGGACCCACACCAAGGTCATCTGCAAGCTTTCCTCTGACCTTCATGTGCATGCCATAGCACACACAAAAACACACATGTGCAAAAGGGATGAATAAATACATAAAGATGTTTTTAGAAGTTCTAAGGATGAAATTCTGTGCACTGACAAAGAACTAGAGTTTGATTTTCTGTTTACAAGATTTTTTTTTTTTAAAGAGTGATCTGTTATTAATAGTACAGAACAGTACTGAACACCTGGCCTCAAGAACAAAGATTTTATGTTCCTATTCCCTTACTGAATGGGCTACTAAAAACATGGTGATTACATTTATCCAAATGCTAAGTCAGTTTGTTTTCCCATTGGGTTAACTTCCTAACTGGACAACCACTGACTGAGCAGTAGGAAAACTTCTATTAAGAAAATTATTCCTATTTGGGGCAGTCTTGTGAAATTATATCATAACCATTAAATTTTAGTTGACAAATATTTAAATCTATTCATAAAATTTGACCTATTGCACAAAATGTTGGTTGTAACCACAATCTACAGTCCCCTAGACTGGCAGAACAAGAACAAAGAACATCACAAAACAAACCAGCATGGTGAAATTTGACTGAAGCATCCAGCTTTCCCTGCCAAAGGCATTCTCATCAAGTCTTCTCCATCTGAAATCTATGCTTTTTGAGGAATTGGTGGTCTGGTGACAAGCATTCTTACCTGGTGGGTCATCTCCACTACCCCTAAATCCTTTTACATTTTGATATTCTAAACATTGTCTCAGATATTTATAGTTTTCCTTAAATGTTAAAAATCATATTTTAATGCAACTGGAAATGAGATTCTTGTTTTTGTTAAATGCTTGCTTAACCTGATCTTATGTACATCAAATTGGTGTTTAAAAAGATTAAAAGATTTTGCCACTGTCATAAAAAGTTCTCTCATTATTCTGTATAATTTTCATTTAAAAAATCCAGTTTTTAATTGATGAGACTTATTTTAAGTATATTTAAAAAGTCCACTTCTGAAATCCAGATCCTTAGAGGCAAAAATAATAAACTTACTCCCACTAAGGAAAAGGGAAGATTATTGAGTGGGTTCAGCCAACTGAATTACTATGGTACTGATCCTGAAAACACTAAGTTACAACAAAGCCAGGGCTCTGGGAGAACCCACAATACGATTAGACTTCTGAATACCTCAAGCAACTTTGGCTGTATTGATTTTTCCGCGGGCTACCCAAAGACTTTGGGCTAACTCTCTTGATCCAAATTATACAAAAAAAAAAAAAAAAAAATCAGTATCTCATGGCAATACTTATGGTGTTTTATATATCATGAATCCATATTTTCTGATTAAATGTGTTAAGGTGACCCATAATAAAGCTAGCCAGGCTAAAAATAAAATACTGAACAATATCCATATCTTGTCAATGAGAAAATCGTTACAAAATGATTCCTAGTGGTGCCCCACCTCCCTTTCTGAATATCAATGAAAAATGAGATTTGGTTATACCCACCAAAATCCATGGAACCCATATTCTCACCAACACAAAAATTAACATTATTAACATTTCAGGGGTGGGGGCTATTTGTTAGGAAAGAATTTTAAGGTGAAACTATATTGTTACCTAATTTCTGATATAAAGCTTACTTTCCCCAAACTAAAATCTGAAATAATACCAACATTGTAGTACATATAAAATCATCAGTCACAATGCAATATAAAACCTTAGATATTAACAACCAATCTTGTCTAAGATTACAGCCAGTCATGAGCTTACAGCTATGGAATCTAAGTGGCCCAAAGCAAAACATGGATGAGAAGATAGTTATTCCTGATATTCCAAATAGCAAATAAAATCTTCAGAGTACAGATGACCGTAGAGGCGGAGGGGAAACATATTTGATCCAGTTAAAGAGCATTGTGTTTTAGCTGGTTACTATGTCCATTTCCCTCACCCCTTAACTTATTTCTTTAGGTTACATGGTTTTTGGTTATTGTAATTGTAGGTGTGATAGTGCTACTATATGTCATAAGTAAATCTCATGCTGCACACAGGGGATAGAGGAAACCCAGGCTAGTTGATGTGATTCGGGAATTCCCTGTCACTTAATGGCTTTGTCAACTATCTCTCTCTCCTGCAGACTGCTCTCAATCTTCTTGACCGGCTCCAAGGGACACACCTTCCCAGCACTGAGGGACATCAATAACATTTGACCTCTCCATGTACAAAGCCAACCGAGAGAACTAGGAAGTTTTACACTTGATCCTACAAGGCTGATTGGCAAATTAAAGTATCCACAGTATGGGGGAGGCAGAATGCCGTAGGCCCATAGCCAGGTGATCTTGGACCACCTTGAGCCCCATCTAGCCATTCCTTGCCCACCTCTGTGTCTGACCTAACCAACATTCTCCTGACTATCAGGCAAAATCTGATGGAAAATGTGGGAAGATGGTATACTGACTTTTACCAACTCAAAAATGAAGACTGTCATTAGCTAGTGATCCGTGACCTGGAGCAGACATTTCCCTGCTTTGTATAACTGGTCTATCTAACATTCCTACAGATACAGCTTCTGTTCTTTAACTAAAAATTCCAGGAAACCATTTCCTCGTTGAGGCATGTTATTTAGGGCAACCTGGACTGCAGGACACTCTCATTTGGCTTAATAAACTATCTTTTACTGTCTTTAAAATGAAAAATAGTGTGTTGGGTTCTCTCCTACCTTCCCCATCTCCTCCTCATCTCTCCCCTCCCGTCTTTTTCTCTGGAACAGGGTTTCACTACATAGCACAGGCTGGCCTCAAGCTCAGATCCTCCTGCCTCAGTCTCTGAGTCTTGGGATTACAAGCCTGTGCCAAAACCTCTGGCTCAGTTAAAATTTCCAGTAGTTATAAAATATTCATTCCATTAAATAACCATTCATTAACTAGTAGCCCATTGTTGACTACTTTGAATACTTTCCTACTTTTAAATCATGAGTCAATGAATTATTTCCTCCATTATCATTTCATCTCTTGCATCATTTCCTTAACAAAGTGTGATTATGACGGTTTTATGGACTTTGAAACTGTCTGCCAAATTACATTTTAAAAGGCTCATATTGCCAGTGTTGGTTGGTTTGATAGAATTTATTCTACTTGTCAGTTTACTATGACCTCAGAAGGATATTTCCTAAGCCAGGGAGCCTAGGGGAATTCCCACCCTGCCGACCACAGCTCTTAAGGTGGGAATTTCCCTAACCACAGTCTATTAAGAACAAATTAAACACAGGTTTTGGAGTATAGGCTGGGAAACAACCAGCTGATTATTCTAGATTCCTGACAGTTGAGCCTCCAAAGAGAAATACTTCCTGGGAAGTATTTGCATTTGGTTCCAAGAGGCTCTTGCATTTCTATCACATGTTGATTTGTGACATCAAGTGCCACTTGGATGCTGGATGAAAGCAGACCATGTAAATGTAATACACTGACAACCAAAAAACAGTAAGAAATACTGGAAGGTGTCGACTAGTGGATTCTAGAGTTTGTAAGATTTTCTAGTCTCAGGTTTTTTGTTGTGGTGGTGGTTTTTGTTTTGTTTTTGTTTTTGAAGACAGGGTTTCTCTGTGTAGCCCTGGCTGTCCTGGAACCCATTCTGCAGATCAGGCAGGCCAGGAGCTCACAGAGACCCCCTGCCTCTGCCTCCCAAGTATTGGGATAAAAGGTGTGCGCCACCACTGCTTAGCTTTTAATTCTTAGCACCCACATGGAGACCTCTAACCATCTGTAACCCTACTTTCTCATCTGGCCTCCATGGGCATCAGGTATGTAGGTGGTGCATAGATAAATACACACACACACACACACACACACACACACACACACACACACACACACACAGGCAAAATGTCCAAACACACATTTAAATAAATAGAAATTAAAAGGTTATTAGTTTATTTCCCCTATTCCCTGCCTATGGGTTCCCTGTTGTAGGGCAGCTGGTCCCCCACTCCTACAGAGCCTCCAGATAACACCAGTCTCCTGTGGGGAAGTTCCCTGGCCTGCTCACACCTTACACATGATGAGTGGGGAGCTAGCAGGGCCCTGTTAGGTAGAAAGCAAGGGCTCCTCTCACATTTTCTTCAGAACTTAAACCAGAGCCTTTCATCTAAGTTTGAAATGTGTAACACAGGCCTGTGCTAAGGTAAACTCTTTCCAGTTCCCAAACAGGTGGACATGGAGCTCTGCATACAAAGATAGGCAATAAAGGAAAGTCTGGGGAATACTCGAGATGTTCTCTCCCCCTTTAAGATACTAAGTCAGTGCCACAAACACAGAGCCACAATAAGGAAACAATTTCACATCACTGACAATATGACAGAAGCCTAGAGGTCAAAGGAAAACCATAACGAAGACAGTCACTGTACACTAGGGAAAAGGTTTAGAAAACATTCCTCCAAAGTCAGGAAAAGGGCATAGAAAGGACAACTACATTAGCAAATAAAACAAAGAGGTGGTAATAAAGAGCCAGGAAAACAGAAGAGATAACAATCAAAGGAAAGAAAAGAGGACTTTCCCTGACACAAAAAACAGAGTCTTCCTGTGAGAACAACCCAAACCCATGTGCTACTCAACATCAGTGGAAAGTGTCCATCAGTCATGAAAATTCATCCTGTAGTTTCTAAATTTCAGAATAATGGAACAATTCTGCAAACATTCAGATGGCAGGGAGGAGAGGAAGCTCACCAAAAGAGGAAGGAGACTATCACACAGCATCCAGTAAATACTAGCAAACAGTGGGGTAAAGAGGTGTGAAGACAAACTGTGATTCAAGGACTCAAAATCTAGCCACTTAAGTCAGCAGGCATGGCATGAGAGCCCACAGTCCCAGCCACTTGGGAGACTGAAGTGAAGCCCAGGAATTGGAGCCACATGGGTAGCATGGGAAGGACCTGTATCCAGGACAAAGAAACTGATCTTGAGAGGCTACAGAGTGTGGACACAAAGAGATGCAACTGTACAAAGAATCAGCGAGTGCTCACCCATCTCATGAATGCAGGGAATGAGGTCATGGGAAAGACACTACACAAGATCAAACTCCATAGGTTTGTTAAAGTGCTTAGCGCCTGCCTCACAGGATGCAATCACTCATCTCCTGGCTGTGGCAGGCAGCCTTTGGTCAGAGTGCCCCTTAGCTGCCACTCAGTCACTCCTTGGTGTTTTTTCTTCCCATGTTGCAGTTACAGTAAAGTCTGTGAAGTCCTTGACTGCATCAAAGAATTGCCTAAACCGCTAACTGCCTGCCCATCTTTAATCTCCATGGACTCAAAACCACCAAGAGCTGCCACAATGCACACAATTCCAAACCCCAGCAAGATCACCTGGCTACATTTTTTTTTTTTTTTCATGGCTGATGCTTTTGTTAGCAACTGGAGCATCACTTCAGACCACAAAGTAAGTGGTGGAAAGACCAAACAGAGTAAATAACACATGCTAAACTCATTTCACTTAGCAGGACTACTCAGCGGAGAACATTTGCTTCACACTGCACTAATGCTCACCGTGTGTGGATGGATCTGCTGGGCCTGCTTCCATTTGCAGAAAGCATACAATACTATATACAGTGACAGAAAAATGATAAATGAACAATATATCATAACAAAGAGTATATGCGTATATACAAATACTTTTATGTTTCTATATCTGTATATGCATGTATAGATCTATATATGTTAGAGGGCATATTCATTTTTTTTTTTTGCAAACATACAGCATTTGTGTCAGAAAAGTATCTCAGAGGCAACATTATTAACACCCCCAAAGTCCATGTATGCACCACTCACATACCATTTCCCTGCCAAAAATGTTTTTTAAGTATTTTCAGTTAGGTGTGGTGGCTCATGCTGATAATCCCACAACTTGTGAACAGGAGGACTGCCACAGGTTTGAGGCCAGTCTGTGTTATGCAGTGAGTATGCTGTCCTTAAATAGCATTTTCAGATGATGACGAAATGAATTGGGGGGGAAAAAAAGGAACTAAAGTTGGTTGAGTCACTGTGTAATAATAGAAACTATAAATCATAGCAGTCAATGATACCACTAAGCTTAAGAATCCAAAAATGACGCAACCAGGAAACTTAGAGCTAAAATTTACATTGTGGTTGTGAAATACAACCAAACTTATATCCATAGTTCAGTTAATTATCACATAGTGTACTTATTCTTTGTGTGTATGTGTGATACTGAAGATTGAACCCCAGGAGCAAAGCAAGTGCTCTACTACTGAGCTACCTATATGCCCAACCCTAACTATCACAAAGTGACATCCCATTTACATTTTACCTAGGCTCAGAAACCCTAGTATCACCACTTCTATCTTATTTCCCCCCTAATTACTACTTTGTCTCTCTCTGCAAAGTAACTGCTATTGTGACTTTCAATAAACACACATTAATGCCTAGTTTTGTCTTCTGTAAAAGGTCAAAGACTCAGACTAGGTGGTAGTGGTGGTGCATGCCTTTAAACCCAGCACTTGGGAGGCAGAGACAGGTGGATCTCTGTGAGTTCCAGGCCAGCCTGATCTACAGAGTGAGTTTCAGGACAGCCAGGGCTACACAGAGAAACCCTGTCTTGAAAAAAAGCCAACAAAAGGAAAAAAAAAAAAAAGGTTAAAGATTCATATTCTTTGCAACCACTTATGTTAACAGTTAATTCAAGGAAGGCTCACTAATTGATGTTACAAATCAATAATATGGCTTTGTTGAGATCAAGTCTCATAGTATCAATTAATGGTTAGATCCCTATAGAATTGCCTCAAGCTTGGATTCTTTTTTTTAAAAAAAAATTCTTTTGGTAATTATTTGTTTCTTATGTATACAACATTCTGCTTCCATGTATATCTGCACACCAGAAGAGGGCACCAGATCTCATAATGGATGGTTGTGAGCCACCATGTGGTTGCTGGGAATTGAACTCAGGACCTCTGGAAGAGCAGTCAGTGCTCTTAACCTCTGAGCCATCTCTCCAGCCCTCTAGCTTGGATTCTAACTGGAGCAGAAGCTCAGCAAATCCCAAAAGTTAAACAAAAGAAATCCACATCCAGACAATGGTAACAAACACTGA
This sequence comes from Cricetulus griseus, assembly GCF_003668045.3. Taxonomy (NCBI): domain Eukaryota; kingdom Metazoa; phylum Chordata; class Mammalia; order Rodentia; family Cricetidae; genus Cricetulus; species Cricetulus griseus. The sequence goes on along the minus strand of NC_048600.1, from coordinate 81,958,458 downwards.
AACCTAAAGACAAAGAAAGAGAACTTAAAACACCAAAGAAAAGGATAGGTTATTGGGAGCAAAGATAAAAGACTGTGGCTTTCTCAACAGAAATCATGGAGGCCAGAGAAAATTCGAAGACATTTTTAAAGTGCCAAAAGAAAAGAGTTGTTGATACATAATTGTGAATTCAGGAAAAACATCTTTTCAGAATGCAGGTGAAGTGAAGACACTCTCAGGACTATGGGTACAGATGTGTAATAGAATGGGCCCTGGACTCCATCCACTGTCCTGCAAAACAACACCAAAAGCCCACAACAACCAACCAACTAACCAAACACATTGTCAGCAGATCCACCCTCAAACAATCATTCAAGAAGTTCTTCAGACATAAAGGAAATGAGACCTATGGAAGCCTGAGACATGAGAGATGAGAAAGGCGGAGGGATGGGAAATATCTACATAGAAGCACTCATCAGCTGAGTTTGCAGAAAGTACATACATTTAATATATATTTGGCAATTGGAAACAAGCCATACAGTGTCTGGTTTTTTGACTATAAGTGAACAGAGGCTAAAGAGCTTTCACTGCTATGGTTAAATATTGGTTCTAAGCAGATTGTAAAAATTTGAGTATAAGTTGGGAGTGGTGGCCCACGCCTTTAATCCCAGCACTCAAGAGGCAGGTGGATCTCTAAGAGTTCAAGGCCAGCCCAGTCAACACAGAGTTCCAGGATAGTCATAACTACATGTTGAGACCCAGTCTCCATAAATAAATAAATAAATAAATAAATAAATAAATAAATAAATAGCTAAAAATTACAATTTGAATATATACAGCCATTCCTAATAACCAAGAAAGTGATGTATACAAAGAAACAATGAAATATACAATAGATAAAATATAATACTGAAGAATTTTCACCTGTAAATTACAGGACATGAACAAAAAACAAAGCTTTAGTGGCAGATGACAGGTCAGCCAGTGGCTGCTGGAGGTTAGGGCCGAGGGTGGGGAAGCATAAGGAAGTTTAGGGGAAAGTGGACTTGTCCTGTGTCCTGTTTGTGGCAGTGGTTACACAAATCCAGACCTGTATACATTTCCTCAGAACTACATACACGCAGAATAATTTTTTGTATGTTCATTTAAGAATTATAACAAAAAAATAATGAGTAAAGACAAGTATGGGTAAAGTCAATCTTGAACATCAGCATTTAAGAACAAAAGACGCGGGCCTCTGAGATAGCTCAGTGGCTTACTATGCTTCAGGTCAGGGCTTTCCACAAACATGTTGGCCTCAGAGCCTACATGGTAAAAAGAGTCTATGTGCCACATGCCTGTCTGGTGCCCTTTGAGGCCAGAAGAGGGCAGAAGATTTCCTGGGGCTGGAGTTATGGATGGCTGCCACATGGGCGCTGGGAATCAAATCTGTGTCTTCTAGATCAGTCAGTGTGCTTATCTGCTGAGCCATCTCTCCAGCCCAACAAAACAAATCTTAAGACACAAGAGGGCAGCAGCAAAGGAAGCTCAGGGATGGACAGATGGTAAAGTGTGGCTTGCTCACATGAGAACCAGAGTTGGGCTTCCCAGATGCCATTAGAAAGCTAAATATGGTGACACATTTGCAATCCCAGAATTGCATGTTAGGAGGTGGAGGCAGGAAAATCTACTGACCAGCCAGCCTGGCCTGCTTGGCAGCATTCAGGCCAATGAGAAGACCCAGTTTCAAATAAAATGAGGGAGACACCTGAGAAAGGACACCTGAGGTTGCCCTCTGACCTCCATACAATGCACCTATGTGCCTTCATGAACAACTGTGTGCACACACAGAGTGTGTGCAGAATGTGCTTTATCTACCAGACTGGCCAGAGGCAGTTGATGCTGGCCATGCTGAGAGCTGCTCTGAGCACAGGAGGAAGGGGAGGGAGAGAGCCATCAACCTGACTTACAGCAGGGAACTTGCCAAATGTGGGAAGGGAAGACAGCCAGACCAGACTAGCACATTACTAAAAGCTCAGAGTATTTAAAACCATAACAACAACGGCTAATATTTACTGAAAATGTGCCATGTGCTAAGCCATCGTTTCCCAATCTTGAGGTGTAGAGAGTTAGTTATACAGTTAGAGGAAATTCTGAGTGATTGATCAGCCACCATATTTAAATTATCAAATACAAAATTGAAGCAAAATTTTTCTTCAGGTTTATGGATCTTTAGTTTAGTAAAATATGAGAAAGATAAAAAGCACAGGCTGAGGATGCATTTTGTGGTAGAGTGCTTGCAAAGCATGCACGAGGCCTCCTCAGTTTGATCCTCAACGCTGCCAATAGCAACTAAGAGTTGTTACCAGCAACATTAGTAGATAAGGTTATTTTGCGTATACTAAACTGCTGATTAAGACAGGAATATGGCCCCTGAGACTTTCCTGCTATCCAGCCCTGAAACATCCTTTACAAGTTACCCAGTTGACAGTCTTTGGTCTTTTCTAGGAAGGAAATTATTACATGTTAAAAATACCTTCTGCTTGCACTAGCCAAGACAGTTACACGCGAATGCAAAGGTGGGCTCAAACTGCACAGTAAGATACAATATAGGATCATCCAGATAATCTATAGTATTTTGGGTGGGAGTGGGTGGGATGCCAACAGAAGCTAAAGGAGCACATCTGATGCCCTCCTCTATCATCCTCTGTCTTGTTTCTTTGAGACGGGTCTCTCCTGAACCTGGTGCTGTGCTGGTAACCAGCAAGTCCTACTCATCTTCCTGTCACCTCCCATAATGCTGGAGCTATGGTCAACCACACCAGGCAGTTTTTTTTTTCCCCCTTGCTTCCATGAGTGCTGGAATCCACACTTAGATCTTCATGCTTGCATAGCACTCTGACCCACTGAGCTTCTCCCCAGCCTCCAAGCCATAGTCGTTTTCACCTCAGTTGGTGTATGTGTCTATCTATAATGTGTGTGCAATGTATAAATATGCACATTTGTGTCTGAATGTGGGCACACAATTTCATGACATATGTGTGGCAGGCAAAGGACGACCTTGGGTGCTGGTTCTCACTTTCCATCTTCTTTGAGACAAGATCCCTTCGGTTTTTTTTGTTGTTGTTGTTGTTTGTTTGTTTGTTTGTTTCCCCTCCATGCTGCTGTACTTGAAGCTAGCTAGTTTGCAAGCTTTCAGGGATTTGCCTCTCATCTCCTTGTAAGAATGCACTGGGTTATAGACATGGGTGCTATGGTACCCCACTTTACATTCAGACTCAGGACCTCACACTTATGTGGAAGCGTTTTACCAGCGGAACATCTCCCCAGACTCACAATACTCTTTTAATTTAAAAATGTATGGGGCTGGAGAGATGCCTCGTAGGTGAAGAGCACATACTTTTCTTGCAGAGGATCTGAGTTCAGTTGCCACCGCTTATGTCGGGTGGCTCACAGCTGCCTGGAACTCCAGCTGCAGAGATCTGACACCCTCTCTTAGACTCCATAGGCACTGAACTGAAGTGCATATGCCCTCCTCCCCAATTTTAAAAAGCAATAAATTTCAAGCTCAAAAGCATCAATATGGAAACAAAAAATGTTACATCTTAATAAAACTATAAAATTCAGCCGGGCGTTGGTGGCACCCACCTTTAATCCCAGCACTGGGAGGCAGAGACAGGCAGATCTCTGTGAGTTCAAGGCCAGCCTAGTCTCCAGAGTGAGTGCCAGGATAGGCTCCAAAGCTACACAGAGAAATCATGTCTCAAAAAACAAAAACAAAACAAAACAAAAAACAAACAAACAAACACACAAAAAAACTACAAAATTCAAAGAAGATAGCATTCGCCTAGGAGTGGAGCCACAGAGCCAAGAGCATTCCAGAAATTGTCCTATTTAGTCATTAAAAAGCCCTAGAATAGGTTTCACCGGTTTTCCTGGCCCTTCAATAAGGTATTGACTATTAAAAAAAAAATGTAAGCACATTAAAATTCTTTGCTAAGTAAGATATATACACAAAAACAAAACCAAGTTGAATAACAAAACAAAACAAAAAAATCGATCTTCCATCATTTGAGAAGCCTAGAATCCTGAGGCTAACTTGCTCAGCTCAGACTGCAATGATTTACAGATAACCAACATGTGTTTCTTAGCAACCTGCATGCATAAAAGGTTACGATATACCGTATGATTTCAATTATATGACATCCCAGGAAAGACACAACTACAGAGAGAGTAAAACAATCTATGGTTGCCAGGAGTTTAAGAGGAGGAGAGGGCTGATGAGGTGACTCACAGGAATTTTTAGGGCGGTGAAAATATTCTGTATGATATTGTAACGTGACTAGGTGGTATTATACATTTGTCAGAACTCATAGAAGGTACATAGTGAACCTTAATTTACATTACTTTTTAAAAAAGCCCTTTTGGAGGTTGGGGTTTTAGGAAGTAATAAGACTGTTAAAAGGGCAACTATCTAATTCTAATACATGCATAAACACATTGGTGAGGAAGTATAGGAAGAATTTCTGACCTCATGGCTTTAGAAAGGGTGCTATCTGCAAGGCAAAAGGCAAAAGGAATGACACAGAAGCCCTGGGATCCAGGTGACCATGCTGGTTCCCATGGGGTGGATGGGGAAACACTTCTTACACTGCTATGCTTATCCACTGGAACTGATGCACTAAGGAAATGGATGGCTGCTGGGTGGTGGTGGCGGCACATGCCTTTAATCCCAGCACTCGGGAGGCAGAGGCAGGTGGATGTCTGTGAGTTCGAGACCAGCCTGGTCTACAGAGCTAGTTCCAGTACAGCCTCCAAAGCCACAAAGAAAACCTGTCTCGGGGGTGGGGGGAAGGAAATGGATGGCTGATGGTGGGAGCCAGATTCTCACTGCTAGATGGAAGTTTACAGAAGAGCAAGAACACTGCAGCCATGGATTAGATTAGAGACATTAGTGTGAACTCATGTTGAGCTTAATACAGATATGGGCACTTATATATGGAAATGGACACTAAACTATGCATGTATATGTTAGTAAATGCATGTATGATTCTATGCTTTGTCTATCTAGAAGACTTAAGAAAACCAATATTCCCTATAGCAACAAGTATACCAGCATCCAGGCTGGGTTTCAAATAACCATCCTCCAATAAAAACAACCAGGAATCCCTAGAAAAACAACGGGTTTTAAGACCGATGCAGAAAAATCTGGACTACACCCCTGAAGTATCCTGTAGTGCCTGATAAAATGTGGTCAAAAAGCCCACTGATAGGAGCAGATGTGCCAACCACAGAAGTTCCCAAAGGCCAAGTGAGGAGCCTAAACAACAAAGTAGATAGTTTGGAATTAAAACACAGAGGAGAGGGGCTGGAGAGACTGATCGTTGGGTAAACTGCTTTTTTGTGTAAGCCCAGCGACCTGAGTTTGAGTCCCAGAACTTATGTTAAGGCAGCAGGAAAGAATTAACTCCGTAAAGTTGTCTTTTGCATGCACCACCTCACATACAATAATAAATAAAGTTTTTAAAAGTCCGAAAAATAGAAAAATAAATATCCAGGTGTTTGTACTGACATAAACATATGACTGAAAAAATTCATCACTGAGGGAGGAGAAAACAAATCCCTGGTGTTGACTTCCAAAGAGTTTACACAGACACTGCACTTCCAAGGAGCAGGGTGTAACTCCCCACTGGGGTACAGGTTGCATGCTGTGACTGCCTTTCCAAGAATAGTCTAGAAACCAAGCAGAGGAGAAAGGAATACTAGTGACCCTATGGTGAAGAAGTCTGAAATACACAATGAAATGTGTCACAAATTGAATTGATAGCATGTCACCTTGATGTAATAAAAATGGCACATCTTTGTGGTTTTCTTCCCAATAACTCACAGTCCGTGTTACCACAAGGAAACCATCACAGCAATTCAAGCCATGCAAGATTCCATAAAACACCTGAGTTCAGTGTTTTATGAGATAGCTTGGTGGGTAAAGGCTCTTGCTGCCAAGTCTGATGGCCTGTATTTGATCCCCAAAACCCACATGGTAGAAAAGAACAAACTCCCATGGATTGTCCTCTAATAGCTACATGTGTGCTGTGACACACCAATATCCACACACATGCATGTACATGCTTACAACACAATAAATACATAAATAAATGCAATAAAAATTTAAATACCTGACCAGTACTCCTCAAAACTGTCAACACCATAGAAAACAAAGACAGCATGAGAAGCTGTCAGAGGAGGTGACAATAAAATAAATGTCCTAGATGAGATCATGGAACAGAAATAACACCAAATGAAAAACTGTGGGTTTAATTCCTAATACTTCCACACAGGTTCACTAATGATCACAAAGAGATCACATCACACTAACATAAGATATTCAATAGGGAAGCCAGGTGTGGGCATCTAAGAGTCCTGGGCACTGTTCTCAATTTCTCTGTTGCTCTAAAAAACTACTTATAAACAAAGCCAAGCTTATAATTAAATTGGATTTAAGAATGACACATTAAGTAAGCCCCTTTCCCTATGATGAGGGATAACACAGACACATCAAAGGCAGGTTGACAACTCCTACGAGCAAGGTCAATCTCCATCAGTTCTGAAGACAATGCTGTGAGGCACACACTGCTGAAGGAGATGTCCAGAGGTTATGTGATCTGTCCAAGGTCACACGGATGGTTATAGGTAAAGCCACATCTGCTTAATTTTAGGGGCCTTTTTCAGAACACCCAGAAAGAAAAAGACATCAACTCACACATCCCAAGATGCCTTGTTTGTTCTTGTTTGCTCTGCTTTGTTTGAAAGAGGAGACTGCTGAACTTTCCCTTATAAAGATTTCCTATTAGGAAATGTCATTTACTATTTACTGAAATGCACATTTTACCTTGTTTGGATGCTCTAGCTTCATTTCTGTTGCTGTGATAAAACACTCTGACAAAAAGCAACTTAGGGAAGAAAGGGTTTACTTTAGCTCACAGTTCTGAGTCACAGCCCATAATAGCAGGGAAGTCAAGGTAGCAAGACTTCATAAGAACTCTCATATCACAGCCACAGTCAGAGCAGAGAGAAATGAATGCATAAGTGTTCAGTTGTTTGATTGTAGGCAGATAGATTTCTCCACTCGTCTACAGCTCAGGACCCCCTGTTTAGGGAATGGTGCCACCCACAATGGGCTTAACTTGCCACATCAATAAACTTTATTAAGACAATCCTCCACAGATATGCATACAGGTCAACTCAATGTAGACAATCCCTCATTGACTAGGTTGTTCAAGTTGACAATTGAGGCTAACCATTACACTTAGCAACTTTTGCATATTGAACAGAATTGTTTAAATCTTATAAACCTAGACACATATTACTTATTCTCAAAATGTCTGAGTAGTGCTTTTTCTGCACTGAGGGAGGAGGGGGCAGATTTCTCTGTGTAACAGCTCCAGCTGTCCTGGGACTCACTCTATAGACCAGGCTGGCATTGAACTCACAAAGATCCACCTACCTCTACCTCCCCCGAGTACTGGAACTAAAGGTGGGTGATGTCACCATCCAGCTGAGTAATGCATTTGTTACACTCTTTTTGTTAGGCAAGCCATGATTATCAAACTCAAGTAGTAGATCAGAATACAACTCCCAACTGTTAGCCAAAGCTATTTGCTAACATTTCTTCACTCACAATGATAGAAGCTGTGGATAATGTTTATAGCACTTAATTTTCTTGAGAGTCTTTCATAAGTTTCCAGACTGACCACCAAAGACCTGGACCTACCAAGTCAAACCTGAAAGTACTGATACTCTGACAGAAGCTGCAAGGCACACTTCCTCATGCATCCTTCCACCCCACCTACTAGAACTCTGTTCTTTGAAAAAGAGCCTACATCACAAATTCCATAGAATCTGTCTCTACCAGAGACATTTCATTTCCTCTGGGAGTTGATTGTATCAATCAGATCTCAGCTTCCATTCCTATATCTCAGTGTCTACAGCATGTTCAGATTTGTTTGACATGGTGTCCTAGTTAGCTTTTGTTGTTGTTGTTCTGGAGATAGACTCTCACTGTGTCCCTTTGGCTGGCCTGAACCTCTCTACATAGACCAGGCTGAATTCAAACACATAGAGATCTGACTGCTTCTATCTCTGCCTCTGGAATTAAAGACATGCAGCACCTTAAAGTAAAGACACTGGCCCTTAGTTTAGCATCATTTCAGAAAGGATTGAGCAAATCAGATTGGCCTGGGAAATATCTGGGGGAGGGGCTATCTTGTTAATTGATGTGGGAGGATCCTGCCTGCTGTAGGTGGTCCTTGGTTGTATAAAAAAGCTAGCCAAGCACAGGAGAGTGAGTGAGTCAGCAAGCAGTGTTTCTCCATGGTTTCTGAGTCAGGATCCTGCCCAGACTTCCCTCAATGATAGACTACTGCCTGCAAGCTCAAATAAACCCTTTTCTTCCCTAAGCTGCTTTGGTTTGAGTGTTTTATCACAGCAACAAAAAGAAAACAAGAATACATGGTTAGAACAAAAATATGTTAGTCCCCAAAGAATACCAGAGACTGGAAATCTCCTCAAAGTCATTGCTGGACTCTTTCTTCTGGTCCTTTACAAAACAGACTAGCTTTTCATGAAATCTGGAAAACTGTATTACTTCTAGATTAGAATTACATCACCTGTTTCTACTTGTTTTCTTATACTTGCAGAGTTTTAAAATACACAATGGTGATTCCGTAAAGTGTTCTAACTACACCGTGCCTTATTTGGGCCTCCCATAGATGAGAGTGAACAGGGAAACTGGTGTGCTTTACAGATGTTACAACAGGCTTACGAAAACTCTGTGGCTTGTCTACTTCAGATTTCTAACATGTGGTGGGGCACAAGATGTTGCAGGGTGGGGGGATGACTCTGGATTTCAATGCAAACACTTTGCTCAGGGGCGCATGCCATGCACAGCTCAGATTTCGGTCTAACTGCAGACTAAACATAGTCTGCATTTTTCTCATTCCTTAGGAACATCACCTTGACTTCTCCATATTTCCTCTTCTTACAGATTACAGAGATGCCCAGGTACTTAGGTAAGACTTGGGTGCAGACCAGGGCATCTGCAGTGGGAAACTTAACCATCTATTCTTTATCACTTTTCTCCTAGAAACTCTTCCTTGTTCTCTGACAATCCCTTTTCATGCCCTCTGTTTAATTTTACAGATGCACTGTTTTCTATCGCTAATGAGAGAGAGAGAGAGAGAGAAAGAGAGAGAGAGAGAGAGAGAGAGAGAGACACTTGGGTAAGTTCTTTCTCTTCTTCCCCATATCAGTATGACTAAATCTAAGAGAGGAGGAGGAGGAGAAAGCACATATGCAGTGTTTGCATGTGCGAGACTGAGTGTGCACACATGTTCCTGTGGTGTCTGTCTTTCCTCCAATTTCCTACTTTTCTTCTCTTTCTACCCCTAGATTTTAGTTTTAGTGAATTTTCTCAGGCTAGCTGTTGATTTATGGCCAAATGTTCACATTCAAAAATGAGGCACTGTAGGGTCTTAGTCCAACCACGGAAGGCTGAGCTGGGTCTCCCGGAAGGGTAAGTGTACTGATTGTCTCCTGGATCCTGGGAGGCTGGGAACAGGCAATCAGATGCAGCAGGGAGTCTAGTCAAGCAGGAACTTGTTTATTGCCCCACAGCACGCATCTTTTAAAGCAAACAAACAAACAAAAAAAAACAAAAAAAAAACTGCAGAGCAGGAAAACAGCCAGCCAATGGTTTTAAAGGTCAGCCTACCATGCACCTAGGTGCCCTGTGCTTTACCTAGTGAATATGAGCCGTTCATGCAGTGACCTCATCTGGTTTGATCTTGGCAATCAATCATCCTTTTCTGTACACATCTCAGGACTTGCCCTCCTGACTTCCCCTCAGTGCCATCTTTAACTGGCTCATGTGCCCTTCAAGGCACCTGAACATTGAATTTCAGGCTACTAAAATGAAGAGAAATTTTCAAAGCTTTCAGAGAGAAGGCAGAAAACTAGCTCACATACAGTGGAGAACTAAACAGGAAACTTTACAGAGAACCCAGGGAGATTACAGGGTATCTTCACAATTCAAACCAGACAACTGACTCACAAACCTTCCAGCCTGCATGGTAAGGACAGTGGTATTCAGACACACATAGTCTTAGGATAGTCACAGTCCACAAAACTGTCCTTCAGATGCCCTTAAAGAGTGTGTTCTATCAAAACAGCAATGGCCAGAAAGAAGCAGTTGGGGAATGTGCATCATAGAGTCAAAGGGTACTGAATTTCCCATGTGATAGAACAGGAAGCCAGAAGAGCCAGGCAGGAGCCCAGGCAGTTGTCCAGATTGAACCAGGGAGTTGAAGGACCCAGGAAAGCAAAGGCTGGCCAATTAAAAGAGGAAATTCATAGGCAAACTACCAACATTGCACCAGCATGCAGGAATCCCACAATCCTAGCTAAAAGATAGGGCTAACTGGTGAATGTGACAACCACAGGTAACTAAGCAAATCCACAACCAAGAAGCAATTACCGGCTTTAGAGGGAAATGGTGTACTAATGAAATAAAGATCTAATCATAGCGCACACTGTGGCTCAACCACAAACAGTATTTCCGTAGTCATAATGCCATCAACACTGATTTAATGGAAACGTGTGTGGGATGGGGGAGTGAGGGAAGTGTGCAGTATTACTGTAAGTTATGGTGACATCTCCCTTAGGAAGAAATAAACATGCCTAACATGGAAAACACTCTGAACCAGCATCACAATCTCCTAAAAAATGCATACTGCTGGGCATGGTGCACATGCCTTTAACCCCAGCACTTGGCAGGCAGAGGCAGGTGGATCTCTGTGAATGAGTCCAGCCTGGTCTGTCTAACCAGCTCCAGGCTGGACAAGGCTACATAGTGAGACCCTGTCTCAAAAACAAAGACAAACAGAAAAGAAAAACAAAAAAGAAATATGGATAATGATGAACTCTGAAAGATAAAGAACTGCAAAAATTGTTTGCGAGGAATGGGACTTTGGGGAAGGAAGGAATGGTTACTCTTGGAATGCCTAATTCTAATTTTCAAACTACAAAGTGGCATCATTTTGATAACAATGAAAATTAACATTTAAAAGCTCAAATCCAAAGAACATTAAATATTAAGTACTACACGCTGATAGAAAAAGGATGATGATATCTCAGAAGTGCTGGTTAGGCCATGAAGAATGACAGGAAGCCAAGTGACACAATCAGGGTCACATTCTTTTTTTTTTTTTTTTTTTTTTTTCCAAATCAATACAAGTCTTTATTGTCCCAAAAGACACCCCAAATAGTGTTTAATTCAGGATCTTGTTTCTGGAACTGGTTAACTTAGGTCTTACTCATCAGCCTGCTGCACTGTTCCCTTTTCAGACACATAGATACCATCCAAAAACTTCCTGATATCTTTGTTTTTAACTGTTGTGGCTTGCTGAATCAGAGCCGCTGAATTTGAAACAAGTTCAATATCATTTCCTTCAAGGATTAATTCATCCTTTTGGGCTTGAGAAACAGAACAAGCAACACCTGTTCTCATCCGAACCCTGCGGATGTATTTTTCACCCAAGAAATTTCGGATTTCAACCAAAGACCCGTTCTCCTGAATAACAACGTTGATGGGGAAGTGAGCATACACAGACCTCATCTTGTAGCGGAAGCCCAGTGTGACTCCCTTGATCATGTTCTGAACATGACTGCAGATGGTCCGGACAGTGGCCAGTTCTTTTCTGTTACCCCACCATTTGTCTACCCGGAGCCTCTTCTTCTTCTTCCCGAGGAGACTCAGCTCTACATTGATGTGATTGAAGTCCCTTCGGAGGATTCCTCTAGGGCCCTTCACAATGACTGTGCGCCCCTTCAGAGTGATGTCCACATTTTCTGGAATGTCGACGGTCTGATTGCTGAGAATGGTCATCATTCTCGCAGTAGATGGGGCAAAGAGCCAGGGTCACATTCTTTATGTGCATGCTGGTTCTAGCTGCATATGTATGCACTACATGCCTACCTGGTGCCCACAGAGCCAGAAGAGTAAGTCCGATCCCCTGGAACTAGACTTAAGGAGAGTTATGAGCTGCCATATGGATGGTGGGAACTGAACCTGGGTCCTCTGTAGGAGCCATCTCTCCAGTCCTCACAGCTACATCTTTAAAAAAGTATTACTAAGATACAAAACAAAGCAAAAACCACAGAAGATGGACTAAAAGAGGAAGAACTTGAAGACAAAAATCCAGGGTAGGGACTTAAAACTTTATATCAATTAATGAACAGAACAAAGCAAGTGCTGGGCTGTTTCTGTTTTCAGGGCCTTAGATGAAGTGAGGCACCACAGCTTGCTATGTAAATGTTCTACCACTGAGCTACACTCCAAGTCCTGGACTCTCTTTGTGATAGAACATGAGAAGTGGAAAGTTCTGGCCACAGTAAGACCATCTTCACCTCTAGCAACTCCTTCAAGATCAATTTGTTTGCCATAATTAGGAAGGGGACTGCCAGTCAACAAATGGGACCATAGACTTTCTTGTGGAATACCCTCTCTGCAGATAAAGAAATGCCATGCCAGGGCTATGGACCAGTCTTCCAAGGGACTTCACTGACTGTGGATCTTAACTGTGTTTCAATCTAACCATCCTTGAATACACTGACCATCAAAGCCTGGACCAACAAGCTAAGCAGCCAAACTCTGGAAGCAGATGTTGCATGGAAGCCGCAAAGCCACACTTACTCACCAGGGCTCTGGCATGTGTGTTCAGTAACACTGGCAACGGAGTGTCAGCTTATCGGCTCTTCTTCCTAACCCCCACTAGAAAAGATGGGCAGAGAAAACAAGGCAGGACAATGCCTGGATTTTAAGACAGCATGTAACAAAAGCCCCTTGCCATTATCTCCTGTGACCAATGAGAAGTGTGTCCAACAGCCAGAAAAAAATAAAAAAGAATTGAGGATTCTGAGAATTAAGTGAGGACATATACTAGAAAGAAAAGCAAGAGGCATAACATCCGAATGGAGACCAAAGTTATGGCCAGGTCCCGCTTAGAACCTCCCTGTTGCAAATGTACTCCTCGGCCAGCCACAGCCCTGGGGAGCTTGTTAGACATGAAGAGAACATCAGGCTCTGCCTCAATCTAATGACTCAAAATCTCCATTTTAATAAGCTCCCAGGTGATCCCTATACCCATTAAAGTTAGAGACTCCCTTAGAAAGACAGTAGAAGTTTCAGGTTTTGCACTGGGGCCCCCATTCTCTGCAGGTGTAGACAGAAACTTAGGTGAACCCCAGGTGTGTAAAGCTGTCTATACAGGACAGTCATTTACATAACAGGAAAGTCAGAAGCAGAGTCTAGCCAACTATGTGTCTTCTAGAAAAGGCATTGATTCCAAGATGCCTAGCTATTTCCTGGGAGCTCACTCCCAGGGTCAAACAGGAACACAAGCATGGAACACAGCATGAAGCACAGATTTTCCTCTATAGCTGCCTATTTTATTTAAGCAAACAAAAAAAATGGCTAAACATTAATTTTAGTTGTACTTAATTGAATAATTTCTCAGGGGAATAGTTCAGGGAGAGTTTAAAACTGCCTGTTTCCAAAAGCCATTACAAATTGGCATATACTATAATGTCACTGTGCCAACCCAAACAGTGTGCTTTTAATGTCCCCTGGGCTGCCTTCACTCCAGATGTGTTCAGAACTCCTAGTAATATAACACAGGCAAAAACCATATTTACATGAAGCAGTATTTGGGATATCCTTTTCCAATTATCTGGAATGAGATAATAGACTCCTAATTGGAAGCACGGGGGTTGGGGGAGCCAGGTCAGTGGTTCCTCCCTCATGATGCTTTTATTAGTAGAAACGGAAACAGTCTGTACAAGAGTTAGAGAAATCTATTTTGCCACAGTTAATCATCTGAATGTCTAGAAACTTCGAATTTGCCCTATGGTCACCTCTAATTAACTAGCTGATTTGTAAAAGCCTGATCTTGTCTTTTCCTATGAATCATAAGTAGGCGAGGGCTGGGGTTGGGAGGAGGGGGGTGTGGAATGGAAGTGCAAGATTCCAAGCCCACTCTGGCGAGAAAAAGACACCAGTGATGAGTGAACAGGTGTTGCCCTAACCTCCCCCCAGCTGCTTCAATGGTGTTTGGTGCTTGCATAATGGTTCAGACTCTGAAGTTATTTCCTTTTATTTTTAACTGATGACGGTCATCACACAAGTGCTAGGGAAGTCATCTTAACTTATCACCAACATGTATCTCACAGGGAAACTAAAGCCATTAATGGGGAATCCTCTTTTGAGTCTTGAACTTGAGCACATCTAAATACTGATTAGTGTAGTATATACTTTCTGCTAACATTGGGAGGTTTTATCCTTACCATTTGTTACCAGACAAAAATGAAATTTAAGTCAAATAAGTGTTTTTATCCAAGTGAGCATGGTGTTCTGTTCCAGTGGAGACCTTGGACCCCATACATCACAAAATGCCGCAGTGCGCCATGCACTCGGGCATGCTCAGTTACTGATGTCTGTTTTCACAGATGTCATGGACAAGCCATCTGAAAAACAATGTACGATGCAGCTGTTCTTGGCTGGGAGTGAGATACACTTGGAAACCTTGCTCCCTAGATGTTCAAAATTGGACCAAGTTTTCCAAATACAAATTAATTACCAAATTCTATGTGTTGACAAGCAAACGCTTCAATGTTTATGCTTCAATTTGACAAAGGAAATTTTAGCATATTACTCTTAAGCCTCTAAAGCAAACAAGCTCCACATATAGGATTTACTTCATTATAATTTCCCCTAAAATGTTTAAAAACATTTTAATCCTGAAATCCAACATGTAAAGAGAAAACCAGAAAATATATATATACAGTTTAACAAAGCAGTCACAAAGCAAAAGCTATGTAACCACCACTTGCTGGCTCAACTTGGCAGTGCCTTACCAGACTCATCAGCCTTATAAAACTCAACACCCATTCAGCCAATAAGCAATAAATGAACATCTACAATATGCCAGGAGATGTGTCAGGGCTATATTTGAACACTTGGCCAGTATTACTCTCTTGCATGCTTGCTCAAATAACAGCTACCGCAGAGTTCTTAATTGCTGCTTATCTGAGTTTCAAAGAAAATAAATACACAACTTTATCATATGGACAAAGAACATTTTGCTTCAATAAATCTACCCCGGAGGCTTGAGCTCAAGGGATGTTTAAGGCTATATCACTGTGGAAAGGACCACAGGAAAGGGCTTGGTGGTCACTAACACCCAGATGTGAACTTTTCTCTCTGACCCACATGAGTGCTGACTGATTAACCCTTGAGGTTAGGCCTCTTCCTCTACAACAAAGACCTCTCCACTCGGGGAGATAACTACAACTTTCCCAAGCACCTTGCAGAGAGCTTTATCTACCATGTCCGGTCTAGATCTGAAAAAGGTATTTGTTCCACGATAAAGACAGCAAAAATCCCTGGTTAGAAGACTAATGTTCTTTTAACTCCCCACCTCTAAAAAAAAAAAAAAAAAAAATCAAACCCATGGCTCTGCCTGAAGAGAAAACAGTTTTACCTTATTAATCACCAAGTTCTCAAGTCAACTCAGCTTGTGAGAGCCTCCGAAGCAATTCAGCTGTTTCCACACCACACATCAGAAAATCCCAACAGCACACAGTCTAGGGTAATGTTAAAACAATATACATGACAGCATCATTTCCTTACTAGTCTCCATTTCTGCTGGGAAAGGGGGAAATTTAAGCCAAATGATAATTTACAAAAATCTACAAAGGAGGATGTACAAGATGAGTCACTGGAATGTGGAACCAAAACCTCTTCTAAATTCTTTTAGGATCCACACAATACACAGAGCAATAGTATGTATACTTTTATAAGAGCAACTATAAAGAATGATCTAGAACTTCACTCACAAAACCTTTTTGTTTTATTGGAGCTGGTGATTAAACTCAGGGCCTTGTGTGTGGTACAAACACATGCTATCACTGAGCTACACCCTCGGCCACAACTCAAGATTATTTCTAATGGGATATATGACTTAAATATTTTAAAGGAGATCTGAGAGCTTCACATTTGTAAGGGTTCTAGTCTCAGACCTAAAGGAAAGGAGGAGGAAGGGGGCAAGGAAGAAGAGGAAATGTTGGAGGTCCATGCATTAAGAGTGGTGAAGGTTACCTAAGAAAGAATACACGGATATATAGCCCAAGAGTCTGAAAGGTAAATATCTTTGTCATTTTTCAAGAAAGTGTGAGTCCTAAAGTCAACAGTGAGTGTTGAGTCAACTTGAGTTGAAAAGCCCATAATATACAGAAGCTGGGATGCCCTTCTCGCTCACTGCCATTTTCTTGCCAGCTTGAGCTCCCATTCTAATGAAAAAGAGTCTCTCCACTTGGAACTGCGCACAATCATTTTTTAAAATATTTACTTATTATATATACAGTGTTCTGTCTGCATGTATCCCTGGAGGCCAGAAGAAGGCACCAGATCTCATTACAGATGGTTTGTGAGCTACCATGTGGTTGCTGGGGATTGAACTCAGGACCTCTGGAAGAACAGCCAGTGCTCTTAACCTCTGAGCCACCTCTCCAGCCCCACACTCATTCTTAATGGGCAAAGTTTAAACGCACATTCAAAAGTAAATGTAGGGGTGAGTAAAAAAGCCCAACATCTCACCCACTTCACGGGGTGGGGGTGGGGTGGGGTAGGGACGGGGTGGGGTGTCTATGACTTGGATGTGAAGAGACATGGCTAGACTATAATAGTTTCCAGGTTATCTGCCCCCACAAGACCTCATATCTGTTTCGTCCTCATCCTAACCTAATACACAAAATTATCACATTGTAGCAGGGCTGGTAAACTGCCTTCATAGCAAAAGTTCCTCGTCTTCTCTCACTGTAAATAAAGTTCTATACAATACATTAGAATGCAGCTTCGTTCACTCATTGACATGTTAACTATGGCTGCTTTTGCTACACCTTATATGTGAACTGTTTTTGTTGTTGTTGTTTCCTTTTTTTCTTTTCTTTTTTTTTTTTTTTTTGTACTGTAACACTTATTTTTCTTTACGCAATGGTGTGTGAGAACCTAATGTTCTCACTGAACAGTAGAAAACCCAAAATTTGTCATTTCTTAGAGAACTGAACGCTAAAAAACCTTACATAAATGAAAAGGATGACTCCCTTTTAAGGAAGGAAACAAGTACAAGCCAGCTTTGCACATGCTGGAGCCATGTGATTACTGTGATTTCTTCTTTCATTTTGATTGGAGAAGGATGGGGGACAGAGCCACAAAAAGACATGCAGGGTAATTTGGCAGCAAAGTGTGAGGAATTTTTTTTTCTTTTATTGAAATGAAGTCAATACGATGTAGAAGTAGTAGATTGATTCTTCAACTTAAACAGCTCAGTAGCATTTAGGACATTCATAATGTTGAACAACCACTATGTCTAGTTTCATTCTCTTCACCCCCAAAGCAACTCACACCATTGCCTCTTCTCCAGCTCCTGTGTAGCTGGAATTTTCTTTGAGCACCTAACCAGCTCCCAAATAAAGACATGGAGACTCATTATTAATTATGAATGCTCAGCCTTAGCTTAGGCTTGTCCCACTAGCTCTTTTAACTTAATCTAACCTGTTTCTATTCATCTATGCTTTGTCTCAGGACTTTTGACCTTTCTTTCATTCTGTATGTCCTACTTTACTGCTTCCTCCATGTCTGGCTGGCTGACCCCTGGTGTCTCCCTGTCTTCGCCTTTTCTTTCTCCCCTGTGCCTAAATTCCTCCTCCTATTTATTCTCCCTGTCAGGAAGTTCAGCCTATACCTCCTTCCTCACTATTGGACATTCAGCTTTTTATTAGACCAATCAGGTGACTTAGGCAGACAAGTTGAACAGCAACACATCTTTGCATAATTAAACAAATATAACACATCTTTACATAAACAAATATTCTGTAACATAAACAAATGCAACTCATCTTTATATAGTTAAACAAATGCAACACATCTTTACATGTTAAGCAAATATTCCACAACACTCCTGGAAATGACCAATTTCGAGTTTTATAGCTATGCATCTACCTACTCTAGATAGGTCAAGTCAATGAGATTATACAACATGTGACCAACTGTGCCTGGATTCTTCCACCTAGTACAATATACTCATGTTCATCTACATTGTTCCATATACCAGCAGCCAATCCTTCTAACAACTGAATGCTGCATGGTGTGGACGGACAACTATGCCTGCTTTGACAAAACTGCAATGGACATAGCTGTGTCAGAGAGCATGGGGCCTGTCCTGTCCACTCTGACCCTTTGCCAAAGAGTTTGTTGACCCCTACTGCACTACATCCCTATTTACAAACAGTGGTTTGGAGAATTGGTGTCTATTAATGGTCACTGCTTGGAACAGAAACACACCAGATATAAAACATCTATTTTTGCAGATCTGATTGATTACACTATGGTAAACAAGGAATATCAAGTGGCTCTTTGGATGAAGAAGTCTCATACATTGATTGACAAAGGATCTCTGGCACTGATGGAAAAAAAGCGAAGGCATATAATGTGTGAGGTATATATTCTCCTTTTCTTAAGAAACGGCCCATATATAAGAATACATATACCTACTTGCATAAAACTTCTAGAGTCACAAGAATTTTTACACTTCATTTTGTACATTTCTGCATTATATGAAATGTCTTATCTCACACATGCACTATTTTCAGGTTTTAAATGACTTTTTTGAATTAGTGCTTGTTTTGTGATTATGACATATTTGCATACATTTATGAGGTTCAATATGATGTTTTGATTGATGTGTACACTAGGTGGTGATGCAGAACTGATAATTGTTGCATCCTCCCCTTTGCCTTCAACTTTATCATCTCTTCATGGTGAGCACATTCAAATGCTTTTCTTCAAATGATTTCTTAAGCCCTGATGTGCCAAAGAATACCTAAATTACTCGTCCATTAAAGTAGCCTGCACCTGTTGTTCTACCTTCCCCTTCCCATCCTCCTGAATCTCTTTATTAGCACTCAACAGGTATTAACTATAATAAGAGAAGTTTACAATTTAGTTTTCTTCTTATAAAATTTGTTTTAGGAAAAATAGAGGTAGGCACAATAGTTCATGCCCATAATCCCAGAATTTGGGTGGCCAAAGCAGGAGGATTACTGTGGGTTTGAGGCCACCCTGGCCTACATAGGGAGTTCAAGGCCAGTCTAGGCTATATAGTGACACCACCTCAAATAAAAGGCAGTGTGTGTGTGTGTGTGTGTGTGTGTGTGTGTGTGTGTGTGCGCGCGCACACGTGCGTGCGCCACTCTCTCTCCTCCTCTACCCCTCTCACATACATAGTAGAAAAAAGAAAATGTTGTTCGGGAAGAAAATAAAGAAGAAAGCAGTACAATGCTATGTTCAAAGGACATAAGGTACTTAATTTATGAGCTATCAGTTTTTAATTATTTTATTTTCATTCTTGCAGGTTGAGGACCTTCCCCCAGAATCTTCCAAAAGAAAACAAAACTGCCTGCCCAAGGTTAAATTTTTATCTTCTAGGAAGATTTGAAATGTGGTCCCTGTGTTCTGTGCCGACTCTGTCCTAGTTGCCCTCTGCTATTGCAAAACACGCCACACCTGTTGAGCTGTACACTGCAAAACACGCCACACCTGTGTGCTACACCTGTTGAGCACAGGACACTGCAAATCTTTCACACCACAGAGTTCAGTGCAGCAGTGTGTCAGGCGTTAGCAAATAAGTTGGACACATGTGTTGACCTCAAAAAACTGTCACTTCTCATGGCTGTGAACTGCTCCAAAGCTGGCTCCCCATCCCCAAACTCCATTGACTTTCTTGCCAGTGGTCCCCTAAATTTTGAAATCTGTTGCTAATAGTTGGGTACCCGATCTGAGTCTGGGCAGTCGAACAACAGTACAGCAGTTTAGTGGTGGGGCATGTTCACTGCTGTCCACATCTCATCCCGTGTGCCCCAGTGTCAGGACTTAGCTCACCCCCTGGATCTACTCTGCTCTGGATCCTTTCTCAACTGGTCTGTCTCCCTTGGATGAAATTGCTCCAAATGACCAGCCATAGTTAGGTTGACTATCAACCTTGGCAGATGCCCAGCCAGGGCAGGACTGCAGTGTCCCTGCTTCTGCCCATGCTCTGGACGGGACACTGAGGTTTGTGGTATATATGTGGTGTAGTTTTCTCAAAGTAAAAATAAAATGGACCGACAGACCAATCCAAAATTGAAGATAATCTTTTTTTTTCTTGGTGTTACCTATATCCAAAGTATTTACATATAGTGTGAAACTGCAAAGATACATGCATCCCCCTCCTTTAAGAAGTCTACAATTGTGTTGGTGACTCATGCCTTTAATCCCGGCACTCAGGAGGCAGAGGTAGGCGGATCTCTGTAAGTTCAAGGCCAGTCTGATCTCCAGAGCAAGTGCCAGGATAGGCTCCAAAGCTACACAGAGAAACCCTGTCTCAAAAAACCAAAAAAAAAAAAAAAAAAAAGGAAGTCTATAATTTAGTTGAGAGAAGACAAACAAATACAGAAATATTTATAATTTCTAAAAAGTGCAGGATATCCCATGCCACTCCAAGTGCAAAAGATCTTCCCTATCTGGGAACATACAGGGGAAAAAAAAAAACCCAACTGGAGAAGGGGGGGGGGCGGGGACGGGGCAGCTGTGGCTAAATGTGAAGAATGGCCAGGACTGCCAAGGGGTGGATGCAGGCCATGGTTCTTCAGTAGGACAAAGTACATATTTCTAGTTCTACACATTAGTCATGAGCAAATCCTGCCCTTACTAAGGGGCTGGCCTTCTAACTAAAACACCACCACATCATCCAGCATCATGAAAAACAAAAATCTTTTAACATATTATAACATCTCAAAAAGTCTAATTATCACATATACCTTTGTCCAAGTTTGTTTATAACAGTCTGCTTAAACTGTACAATTCATGTATTCATTATATTTTAAAATTATGTATTCTGTTAAGAGCTATATGAGACACAACTCCTCTGATTGTCTTTAAAATAAAAGTGAAATGAAGTGGGAGATACTGCACTTAATAATTACACTTAATGATAATTGCTACGAGTTATTGAGTGTCTCACACTTCACAGGCTTCAAGCAGCATCACCCAGCAGTTTCCACAGTGAAAGGAAACTACTTAAAAATCTTACCTCACAACCCACTCTGATTGTTTCGACGCATTAAGATACTATCTTACAACACCTCCAATGCCACTGCAGTGCAGGCTCACATCCCCTCTTGTGGTCAAGGGAGAGGCACTTTGCACACCTACAGACATGGAGTCTTCATGTGACAGGCTGCTTGTTCCATTGAGTTTGGAGCTCAGCACAGGCACCACCAACAACTAAAAAAAGCTCAGCACATACCCTGAGTGGCTAGACTTCTGCAGGCAGGGTGGTCTGAGTCTCTCCCGCCTCCCTGACATACACACGTGTGCACAAGAAGGTACAGTAAGGCTTCAAGGTCATATCCCTCCTTCTGTAATAATGGCTCTCTCTTCTCAGTCAAAACTAAACGGCACCCTGTTGACCAGAGCCCACCCAAACTGCCTTTTTAATTTGATACCATGCCTAAGTAGCCCCTAAATTCCAAATTTTGATATTCTGAGGGATTCCTTTGTGTTACTAAGGACACTTGAACATGCACATCCATGTGTATACACAGACCAGCAAGAACTGCCCTAGAGAAGACATTCTTGGAGGATTTGCAGAACTAGTGAGAATACAAAATAATTCCATGTAAACTACAGGCAGATACAACCACTGGGTAATGGGCAGACAGCCTGAAATCCCTGTTTTATCACTAGTTGCCTTTTAACTGTGTTAACTGTGTTCAGCATTTCTTTTTTTTAAATTCTTTAATTACTACTCATGTTTACATATCCATCCCCCCCATTCCCTCGCCCTCCCATCCTCCCATGTTCCCCACCAACCCCCCCAAATCACTCCCCAATTCCTCCCCAGGGATAGTGAGGCCCTCCACCAGGCACCTTCAAAGTCTGTCATATCGTTTGGGGGAGGGCCTAGGCCCTCCTTGCTGTATCCGGGCTCCAATAGTATCCCTCCATAGGGAATGGGCTCCCAAAGTTCATTGTGCTCTAGGGATAAACACTGGCTCCACTGTTAGAGGTCCCATAGTCTGTCTTGGCCTCCTAGCTGGCACCCGCATTCAGAGGGCTTGGTTTGGTCCAATGCTGTTTCTGCAGCTTTATGACTAGGGTCTCCATGCTCTCACTAGGTCAGGTCGACTGTTTCTGCGGTTTCTGCAGCACCATCTTGGCTTCTTTGCTCATCCCTCCTCCCTCTCCACAATGGGATTCCCATGGTATGGTTCAGTGC
This sequence comes from Cricetulus griseus, assembly GCF_003668045.3. Lineage (NCBI taxonomy): Eukaryota > Metazoa > Chordata > Mammalia > Rodentia > Cricetidae > Cricetulus > Cricetulus griseus. The sequence goes on along the minus strand of NC_048600.1, from coordinate 81,936,073 downwards.
TTAGCTGTGGGTGCCCATTTCTGCTTCAAACAGCTACTGGATGAAGGCTCTAGGAAAGGTAACCAAGGTAGACACCAATCTCATCATAGGGGAAGGGCATCAATGGCATTTTCTCCACCACTGCTTGGATTCTTGGTTGGGGTCATCCCTGTGGATTCCCCTAACATTTCCCCTGGGTCAGACCTCTCTCCATACCTGTACTGTCTCCCTAGATGCTAAAAAAGCCTTTGACAAAATCAACATCCCTTTGTGTTCAGCATTTCTAACTCATATTTCCTATCTCCTCCTGGCTGACTAGTGCTAAGATATAGAGGTTTACAGACACTAACTTTTAGAGAAAATGAATCCCAGAATTGGGCAAGTGAGTTGTTTACAAACAAGAATACAAAATATACTGCTACAAAACTCATGCTGTATGCAGGCATTTTTGTGAAGTCTAAGGGACGCCATGCATACCTAAATCCAAGGATGCCTGTATCCCCTCTAAAAAGTGGTGCTCACATCTGCATACAACCTGCATAGAGCTTTCTCCACTTTGTTACCATTAGAATACATAGAACTTCTAGTGGGAGGGAAATGCTCTGTGGAGAGTTTATACAATGTATTATTTGCAGAATGATGGGACTGAAGAAAGTTGACACATGCTCAGCACAGATTCAAGCCAATGCCTTGTTTTTAATGGGTGCTGGCTGAATCCACAGATGGCCAAATCTACAAATACAGAAACAGAACCCACAGATATGGGGAGCTGATATACATGGTGGACCAGTTCCCAGGCAGCAAACAGGCTGTTCTAGCACATTTGATTTTTTTTTAGATGTATTTCTTCTTTGTGTGTGTGTGTGTGTGTGAGTGTTCCCATGTGCATGTGTGTATACACACACACATAAGCACAAATGCACATACTTGAGAGTGCAGGTTCACATGGAGGTCAGACTGGAGGATCTCCTGGCACTGGAATTATAAATAGTTGTGAACTACCTGATATGGATGCTGGGAATTGGACCCAGGTCCTCTGCAAGAGTGGTACAAGCTCTTACTCTTGGAGCCATTTTTCCTACTCCTCTAGCACATATTAATAGTAACAATTCACTAAGCCATAAGACACCAGAATGTATGCAAGTCTCAGCACCAGCACTGCATCATGATGGGAATGTATCTTTATGTTTCCAGCACAAGGACCTTGGCAACCTGAGAGATTTGTTCACTGAAAATATAAAAAAAAGTTCATGTGGTCTTTCAGATACAACACAATACATGCAGCCCTGGAAAACCTCACATCTCACCAAATGGCACTTTCAAACAACAGAGTTTTTGGTGGGCCATTGTGAGCAGAGTACTATCCAGAGAATAGTTAAGACCCAGGCAGGCAGCTTGGACAGCCCAGGCAAGCAGCTTAGCTGTGGCTGCCTTAAGGGATATTGAAAGTACAAATGTCAACAGAGGAACAATACTGACTCAGACACAGTCAAGTTCTGACCCAGAGGACCAGTATTAGAGGTGGGCATGGGAGAGGAACCCAGGACGAGGGACACTGGCTGTGGGGAGTGAGCTGTGGACACAGGGCTCTTTAATTTTCTTAAAAGGGAGTCAAAAGAGTTGGTGTCGGCTGCCTGTGAGCGCTCCCTCCTTGTTTACCTGAGGCTGAAATTGTACTGCTACACCTGTAGTCTTGCTAGAGACAACCGGTCCTTGGTCCAGTCACGCTTCCTGCAGACAGTGACATCAAGGTCCTCTCCCACTTCCCTGCTTCGCAGTAGAGCTGTGCCAGGGAGCCATGGGGCAGATCATACTGCCATCAGCCTGTTCTGGGTGGCTGTAGATTCCTCCAGGCTCTCAGCTGAGTTAGAGCAGCCTCAATCTAAGTCTGCTTTTCTAAGAACCCTGAGAGAACAGAGGCAGCCACCCTTGAGGAAGCAAATCCTCCCAAAAATGCTCCAACTCGGGGAATGCCCTGTGTTCTGGTTGGCCCAGGGAAAATACAGAGGATGGGTCTGGTTTCTAGACAAGCAAGTCCCAAGGGAGCGATGTGAGCTACATATGTAGTTTTTAAAAATGTTATTCAACATATATAAATATTGAGAGACAAAGATACCTAGTGGTGTATTTTCTTTGACCTGATATCTAAAATATTATCATTTCAACACATAGCCAGCCTGAAAATTGAACCCATGTCTTGTGTGCTGAGTGGTGCTCCACCACTGGACTATACCCCCCAGCTACCAAGAGGGAGGTTAGAAATCTTTTAAATTTTTACAGTAAGCCTTTCAAGTCCAAAGTTACTGGATACTTAGAGTACAGGCCAATTCAGACTAGTCACATTTCTTGTACTCAACAGTTACAAGTGAGCAGCAGCTTCTGTGCTGAATGCATTATAGTCAGAGGCTCTGCAGATGCCACAGTGTCATATGTTGAAATATATATAACTCGGGATATGCAATCCAAAGAACAAAAATGTTTTCAAGTTCATAGCCATATTCATGAAATAGTACTTTTGACTGTGTCAGTTTCAATGCAAACCTACTGACCTTCAATTATCCAGAACTTCCAGTTAACCACAACATTCTACTTTCTGACTATACTCAGTGTTTTTTTTGTTTTTTGTTTTTCCAAGACAGGGTTTTTCTGTGTAGCCTTGGCTGTCCTGGAATTCACTCTCTAGATCAGACTGGCCCCATACTCAACAGAGATCCTCTCAAGTGCTGGGACTAAAGGCATGTGCCACCTCCACCGGGCTACTCAGTGTTGTTGTTGTTGTTGTTTTTTTTAATATATATTTAGTGGATATCATTTATATACTACCAGCCTGGCAAAAGTATATAATCAAATCATTTTGGTATATTATTCTTTTATTTATGGTAAATATATAATACAATTTGCCACCTTAAAAATGTACAACTCAGTGGTATTATTAATTTTTTGTTGATATGTGACCAACCATCACTATCCTTCCAAAATTTCTTCATCTCCCAAGAAACTCTAACCTTCATAACTTATCATGTTCTCTCACTCCTAGCCTTTAGTAACCTCTACCACACTCTATAAATCTGCCTCTTCTGGCTGTTCCCTGTGACTGTGATCACACTGTCATTTTCTGGCTGGCTTATTTCAGTTACTATTTTCAGAACTGATCTCCACTACTACATACATGAGACATGAAATGTTCTGTTTGCAAGTTCATCTAGCAATGGACATTGGGGTTACATGGCTTTTGTTTCAATGAACGATGGGCATTCAGGGGTGGCAAAATTTAAGGAAAAGAAAAATCAACTGTGATGCGGACTCTCTGACAGAACCCTAGAAGCCAGGCCTCCTCCCAATTTTATTAGCTGAGAAAAGTGATATAGCTGACTTATTTTTCAAGTCAACATGGTACTGTGACATCACATGTATTGTTCTCAGTACACAGTGCTGGACCACAAGCACCGTACTTTCTCCGAATATTGGCTGAGGCATGTTGAGGGCTACTCTCCACTGTCAATCGACTAGATTTAAAATCACACAGGAGTCACACCTGGGTCTATTTCTAAGGGGATTTCCAGAAACTTCAGGAGGGAAGACCCACCCAGAATGTGGGTAGCACCAGCCCATGTGCTGGGGCCCAAGACTGAATACAAAGAAAAAATGGAAAAGGCAAGAACACCAGCATTCATCTCCCTCTCTCCACTCATAGCTGCAGACACAATGTGTGACCAGCTGCCTTGTGTTCCGGCCAACACGCCCTTCTCATCATGATGGACTGCGCCTCTCAGACTGTGAGCTAAATAAAATAAACCCTTCCATATGTTGCTCCTTGTTAGGACATTTCATAAGAGTAGCAAGAAAAGTAACTAATACACCATGTTTGCCCAAGTGTCTCAGAAAGCAAGCGCCTCCTTCCTTCCCCTTCCTAAAGCAGGAGCATTCCCAGGATTACATGTGGGTTCACAGAATGTCCCTCAATGCCCTAAGAACCTTAGCACAGTGTAGGCCCCTCTCTATTCAGACTCTTCATTCCCCAACAATACAGTTAAAGGTTCTCTAAAATGCAGGAACAGACAAAAGACATACAACTTCACCATAATTTCCATTTAGAAAGAAGCAGCTGAAAGAATAAGTTCTAATTCTAATGTTTATTCTTCTCAAGGCTTTAAAGCAAGAAAACACTGCACTGCAGACTCTTTTCTCACTTGGCTGTTTTTTGGTTTTGTTTTGTTTTCTCAAAGAAAAATAAAGAATTTCCCATTCATTTTATAAGTTTTATTATGGTAAAACAAGATGTGGAGCAAACATTTCAGAGTCCCAAACAGAGTTAATTAATTCCAGTAGAACTTCCTCACATAAGGCCAGTGCCTGCAAGCAGATGTGCTGGCTAAACATTTCAGGTCAATCTTAGCACATTATTGAAAGTAACCTCCCCTTCCTCAGAAAAAGTCTGGCATGCAGCTTGCAATCTACTCCGGCAAGGAGCTCAGACACACGGAAAAGTGGAATTTAATGTCTCCTGATTTGGGCTCTCCACTCATTTCCAAATCTTGCATCTAAATAGAAAAATAAAGTCCCATAACAACGTACTTACCACACTATTAGCCACTAAAATAAAAGACGAGGAAGCAGTTTTGAATGCAGTTACCACAAACGTGTTTGAGGAACTTTCACCTTGTTTCTCATAAACTAGGACGTGTACTTCATGTTCCTTTTGATTTCTAACGACCACTGCATTTAAACTGTTAACATTTCATTCCCAACACGTGTCTGCTTCAGAGCTGGCGGCTGGACTATTTATTTTGCTAGCTGGTGATAGAATTAAATGCAGAGACTTTGAAAACATTTACAAGCTTTCCCTTTAACCTCCTGTATACTTTCCAAATTAGACTGCTTTGATTTTTATTAGCTAAAGGTTTACATACTGCAATACTAACACTGTTACCTTCAGGATACATTGTTTATGGGTCAGGTGTGGTTTAAAACATTCTCTTCGTTGGGATAGAGGCTGAGGACAAGAAAGTTGAGCGAGTTCACTCTGGACCCACAAGTTGTCCTTGTGAATCAAACAAGAGTAAGGCCACACATGATAAGGGTGTAGTCAGGAAACCAGGTGTGAAAATAGTTCCCATCTCCTACAAAACCACAGACTTCCTTTGTGGGCTCCATAGTGCTTTATATCACAAGCACTATCCTCCCAATGAACTCTTAAGGTAGATTCTTTGACACTAGCATCTTGACAAGATGGACAAGGCATGAGCTTGGACTCTAGGCCAATCAATCTAAGTTGAAACCATGCCTCTCCCCTATTAGTTGTGCAGTCATACTCAAACACCTCACTAGATCTACAGATAGAAATGGTCCTGTTTTTTCCCTGTAGCTTTACCCCTAGCTTTATTGTGAGTATCTGCATTGAACAGCCACTGGATTGCTATTGGATGAAGTCGAGGATCCTTTACCATGGCTGGGGCTGCAGCTTGGTGGTAGGGTGCTTGCCTAGCATATGTACTGCCTGAGGTCTAACCCTAGTACCACACGCATAGACATACAAAAACCCTCTATCACAGCCTTTCTCAGCACCTTCAGTTCACAAGGTCACTTGATGCACATTCACTAACTCCACCAAAACCTGCTGGTTAGCACAACTGAAGAGAGAAAAGTGAGTAATTTGTTTCCCTCAATAGGCAGTAGTGACAGTTTTGTGGGTACATAATTATGTCCAAACTCACTAAGTTGTATGCTTTATGTATGTATAACCCTTTATGTGTGGGTTAGTCCCTTCTTCTGAGAAACACACCAAGTTCCTGGTACACAGATGCTAAAATGAGGCACCCAAAATGGTGACCCCTTTAAGTTTCTGCCTAACATACACTGGGGTGATCAAGGAAGGGGACAACTTTGCCTAGGATGGTACAGAGAGTCTCATGAAGAAAGATAACGTCTGAATGATAATGTCTCTCAGATAAAGCAAGAAGAATGCCATAAGCAGAGTGAACAATGGATACAGGAGGGGTGGGAGAGATGATAGGGTTAGTTGAGTTTCATGCCAGACGAGGCTGCTGGGACCATGGTGGACTGCAGGCTGCCAGCTTCTGGATGTTGTTATTTTAACTTCCATGTAAGAAACCAACAGAGGTTTTTAGCATGAAAAATAACAGAGATCAGGTTAATTTTTTTCTTCAGAAGATAATTCTGTCAGAAGGAGGAGAGACAGAATGGCACACTGGAAGATTGGGGGCAGGAAAAGTAGGTGGGCACAGCTCTCTAAGGAGAGGAGGCCTCAAATCAAAGGCAGGGCACATGTCAACTCAGGGGAGGGGCTATCTACACACTTCTAGTCTACAAGAAAACTTGGGATAGTGACACTAATAAAAAGATAAAGAATGGGGGCTGGAAAGATAGTTCGGTGATTAAGAGCACTTGCTGCTCTTGTAGAGAGCCTAGGTTCAATTTCTAGCACCTACATGGTCACTTACAACCACCTGTAACTCCAATTCCAGGGGATCCAATGCCCTCTTCTGATCTCTGTGGGCACCAGACATGGACATGGTGCACAGACACACATCCCAGTAAGACACTCATACACATCAAATAAAAACAAATCAATCTTAAAACAATAAGGAAGGGAAGAAGTGTGGCAGGCTGATGAGAAAGGATACTGAGCTGCATTTCACTCATCCTGCATTTGCACGACTCCTTTGGGTGAAGAGGTTGAGTAAAATTGAAAATGGGGATCTGGAAATCAAGGCTAGAAACAGAGAGTGTTATCCAAGGCTGCAGGCACAGAAGGGTTAGGATCTGTTAGCTGTGGAGATAGGAAAGGACCCCAATAAGAGCATGCAGATAAGGGGGAGACAGGGACAGAGTCCTACAGAGAGCAGACTTCACTTTGTGTAAACGGGATGCAGGCCACCTTTGCACTATTTATCTGCATTGTAAAAACATACCACTCCCTCAAAACCCCTAAGAGTTGGAGAGCTGTAAGATGGTTTACTGTAGTTAGTGTGAACTGACTTGATGCTCACCACTTAAATAACACCTAGGATAGTAATAGGTAAGGAAAAGATACCCGTGGAACTCTTTTTAAAGAGCAGCTTACATGCTAGAAGAAAATTAGGGGTGGATTTTAAGGGCTGTAAATAATACCTAAAGGGTTTTATCTTCATCCTCTATATAATAGGAAAACAACCAAAGTCTTTTTTTAACAATGAAAATCATGCAACAAGAAAAGTATTTTAAAAGTTTAACTTTGTGAAGCAGTGAGTATGTTAATTAGATTGGCACATTATATAGTCACAATGTAGATGTATTTTAAAACACATTATACTCGGTAAATACTTAGGTAATTAAAACCAAAAATTAGTTTTAAGAATTCAGTGGTATATAAAGTGGGGGAAAAGAGGGATTCTACAGGGAAGGAATCCTTCAGAAGTGACTACAGGAATTATGGTTCTGGTCCAGGGATGGATAAAGACTAAGGGAATACAAGCTGTACAGTCAAGTGAATAGCATGGATCAGAAAATGTTCTTATCAACTAGTAAGACACTTGAAATTTTTTCATTTGACATGTAATAATGTACATACTGATGCAGTTCATGTGATGCTGTGATTCCTATGCCTATCAGATAGGGATAAAGTCAAAATAATAAATACATCCACCGCGTCAAACTTCCTATCCCTTATGAAGATACATCCTAATTCTTTTCTTTTAATTACTTTAGATATACAATGCCTTATCATCAGTATTAGTACTTTGCAAGGATGAGGCTTGAACACGGGGCTTGTGTATACTAGGCAAGTATTCTAACACTGAGCTACACTCCTGACCCCTGTAATAGATTATTGCTAATCTTAGATATTTTCTTAACCTATGCTCTCCTCTGACTTAATAAAGATGGGTGAGTATGATAAGCCCAAGAACAGCAGGAATGGCAACTTGGGAGTGGGCAGACGTACTGAGGAGATCAGACAGGGTTACTGGGCAGCTAAATTCATGATTTAAAAAACGTTCTTATTAGCATCCACCGAAAGTGTGCGTATGTCGGTGTGCATGTGACAGTGTGCGTGTGAAGGTCGGAGGCCAACCTGCAAGAGTCAGCTCTCTCCTACCAGGTAGGTCTTGGAGATCAAGCTCAGGTCATCACCCTTGGCAGCAAGCACCTTCACCTGCTGAGCCATCTGCCCATCCAGTGATTATGATTTTGAAAATGTCAATACACAGATAAAAAGAACTAGTGAAGGAAAGATCACTGACATGCTTAGGACAGAACCCAGACTCTGAGCTGCTCAGGCTCACAGTCAGGACAACAGTGACCAGCATGATAGGGTAGGTACTCAAGAACCGACTCAAAGTCTGCAGGAGACCAAAGACACTTGCCTGGATCACCAGGCGGAGCTCTGGATGGAGGGACCCAGGCCAGTGTGGTAAAGAAAAAGCAGCATTGTTTGCATGCTGCCTCCCACATCTGTTCTTCCCCTAAGTCCATGGACTGAAGCAAAGTCTCTGGGCAAGAGACTGATTCATGTCTCTCAAGTGCTGACTCCTGGTTTGGATACACAGCTGAGGTCAGAAAGCTCAGGTCCTTTTCCAGCCAAACTGATTTTAGAACAGGCAAGCAATCACAGAACGCTCTTCCGTGCAATAAATATGAAAATACTTAACTTCCTGGGGGTATTAAGAAGCATAAATCATGTCTTCAAAGGCCTGTAACAAGTTGAAATGGAGAATTCAAAGTTAAAAAAAAAAAAAAAACACACAAGACCAGCGTTTGGACAGTCACTGGATTGTGAGCAGATAGCAGGACTAGGAACTTAATGAGTTTTATGATTTTTGAATTCGTCAATGGTTAACTATCAGGCTGCTTAAGTCCTGATGACTGACTCATCTGTCTACATGTGCTTGGCCTCCAACATTCATCAGCTTGCTCAGAATGGCCAGTTTCTTTCCTCCTCCTATTTCTCCCCCAAAGAATGTCTTAAAGGAGCCAACCATTAACAAGAGGATTCACTCCTCAGGACCTAAAATGACTTGCAGCTGGCAAATCCAACTACAATTGTACATCTATCTGTGAGGCTGGGAAACAGCCTTGGGGGATGGGGTGGGAGAAAGGAGCCAAGAGGAAGAAAGGAGAGCAGAAGTTGTCTGCTAACTGGTTTGTGAGTGAACAGCTGAAGATGTGTACGTCCACCAACTCTGGCTTTGTAAATGTATACCAGTAAAAATAAAGACAAATTAAAATCCACAGCTGAGGGGCTGGGGAAACAGATGGCTCAGTGGCTATGAGCCCTTGCTGTTCCTGCAGAGGATCAGAGTTCAGTTCCCAGCACCCACACAGGGCAGCTCACAACCACCGGTAACCCCAGCTCTGGGGGCTCTGACAGGCACCCCACATACATGTGGGACACAGGAAAACACACACACACACACACACACACACACACACAAGTAAATGGAAAGAAACCCTTTTTCTAAATCTCATCTTTACTTAGTGTCAGTTCCAGCAGCTTCAGTAGCTTGCCGATCTTCCTTACAGAGATCAACCAGCCACTGTGCCACTTGAGAGAGACTGACTGCACTAATACTGTATCTGTTTGACCAGGTCTCCTATCTGCCTTCCCATATCACTTTGGTTGTCAATCAACAAAGCTGAGTGGATGTGGGGGTGCACATCTGTATCCCAGCACTTGGGAAACTGAGGCAGGAGGATTTCAAGTTTGAGCCAGTCAATATAGGAAGATTGCTGTGGGGAGAACAAGGCAAGAGGAAGCAATACAAACACAGGTGGAAGGGAACAAAACCACCGGTCCAGTCACCTCCCCAGTGTAAGCCTCCTCTTTAGGATTCTCCAGTTTAACTTTTGCTTGTGGCCACGTTAGTGATTCTACAGATATCATAAATAGTTAGAGTTCTTCCTAACATAAAACTCAAAGCTGTTGGTCTTTACTCTTCTCTTAGGTTGTGTGCATGATAAACGTGTGCCCTCCCACTGCTTTTAACATTCAGTGCCACCATTCCTCTTAACTCTCCCCTAAATGTACTGCACTTCTCTCCCGTGGGGCACCTCACAACTCCTTCACTTCAGCATCTGTCACTCGGTGTGATCTCCAGCAACTTCACAGAACTTGCAATAACAGTCTAGATCAAGCTCCCCAAAGTGATCCCTCCCCAGTCACTTTGCTAGGACTGCCTCCCCTCAGGCTCCAGAACCCAGGGCTTGATCCCACTCCTGGTTCTCAACCTTGCTTCCCTCACCTCAAAGCTACACTCCACATTTCCTCCTGGAGCCAAACAGAAAACATAAAGATGGGCTTGAAAAATAATAATCCAATTCTGAGTATGAAAGGCTAAAATGAGTACTATAGAGTAAACTGGGAAGCAACCACTTTAATTCTCCTCGTGTTTTTTGTTGGCTCTGCAGCACATATAGAATAGAGCACCACCCCCCCAACTCTGCGGCCCTCAGCTCCACTTCTTCTACATTCATTACCATGGCTGTGATTCATACCTAAATTTCTAAGCATAGTTCTCACTTGAACTCCAGCTTCCAGAGGAGAGTATTATGTTTAAAATAACTAAGATGACCTCATGTATCCTAGGACGCAATGTCTTCTTCATTTTATCTCCATGTGTTCCTCTTCCTTGGTCCCCCATACCGTGAATGATATTGTCATCTAGTGTGCCAATCAGAATCCAACTAACCACTTATTTCTACTAACTACACCTCCTGTCCAGTTTGACAGCCCTCTTTTTATTGTCTTTTCTCAAATGCAGCAGTTTAGGCCAGCTCCATCTTGAACTGAACTACTTCACGCCATCCCTGGACAGTGTCCCCACCTTTCATCTCAACCCTACAAAATGCATTGCTCTAAAGTCATACTATCTTTATTGTTAAAAAAGAGTCTCACTACATGCTAGAGACTAACTTCAATTGCTCTATGCAGCTCAGACTAATATGGAATGTTCAATCCTCCTGCCTCAACCTCTGAAGTGCTGGGCTTATGTGTGAGCCAACACATCTGGCTTTACTTATGTCAATTTACACCTTGCTTATCTTTATGTAAACTTAAGTTGTCATCTTGGAGCAAAAAGGGTGAATGGTGGTGGTGACAAGTGTCTGTGGTGGACTGTTTGGCAGCTCAGATTCCTAGGGATGTAAGATACCTCTCAAGAATTAAAATATTTAAAGAAGGGTGTCAAGGAGATGTGAATATCAATGTTACAGTCTCGATGTGCATTGATGTTAATAGGAATTCATTTACACTCCAAGGCCAGAGGGATTTGGAGATCTTGTTAAAGACTGAGATGCTTAATTTCACAAATAAAGGAGCTGGATGGTAGCCAGCAAGACAGTTTAGCTCACGACCAATTCTGATGATCCAAGTTCAATCCCAGGGCCTATACACACAATGGAAGGGGAGCCCTGACTTACGTAAGATGTCCTCTGACCTCCACACACTTGTCATGGCACTCATCCTTCCTGACCCCATCACATACCACAAATAAATAAATAAATAAATAAATAAATAAATAAATAAACTGCAATTTTTTCTATGAAAGAGCTTTTACAAAAGAAGTTTGATCAGAGGTAGTGGTACCCACATGAGTGAATAATCCTGCTCCCGGAAGACATGGGTTGCTAAAAAGACTAAGAATCTTGATGCAAGGCACAGAATACCTCCCTCTTGGAGGTATTGGTTAGGCAAGCCCCAGAGGGCTCTAAAACAACACAGGCTTTTATATTGCTACATGGTCATTAGCTCAGACTGACAAAACCCAGAATCATCTGGGAAGATAATTTCATGGAAGGATTATCTACATTGGGTTGGCCTGTTCGAACATCTATGGAGGGTTGTCTAATTAAGTTAATTGACATAGAAAGACCCAGTCCACTGTAGGTGACACCATTCCTTGGGCAAAGTGGTTTCAAACTATTTAAGAGGAAGAAGTTGAGCTGAGCACAGGCAAGCAAATAGGCATTCATACACTTATTCTCTCCCTGTTCTTGGATAAAATGTGACTGCTGTCTCAAGTTCCTGCCTTGATTTTCCCACAGTGATGGATTATAACCTGGGATTGTAAGACAAATCCCTAAGTAGCTTTTTGTCATGGTATTTTATCACAGCCAACAGAAATGAAACTAGAACATAAATAGACAATAACACCATATGGCTGAAGATACCACAAACTTTTCAATACACAGAGAAATCAGTCTCCCAGGAAACTTCCTCTCTTCTGGCTTGCTTTCACAGTGTCAGAAGGTGCTATACAGGTCACTGAGGAAGAAGAGACACCAATGGTTTTACCCTGTGCTTGACCTGAAAAACTACAATACTGACCTGCCAGACAAGTGTGCCTACTGGTACAATAGTGGCATGATGGTTGTAGGGGTAACCAGTCACTTTCAAAAGCCTATTCCATCCATGGGAGAGTATTCATGCCTAGTAATGTAAACCTAGTCAAAAGCCTGTAGTTGGAGGAGTAATGGGCCCTAGGGAAAAACCTACTATGGTTTTGCTAAATGGTCATCTTCTAAATATGTATGTTTATACCCACAGATTTGTGCTTCTCTCAATCTTGGTCAAAGAAATTTCCTTTTTGTGATGGGCAATAGTCAATGCAGAGACTCATAACTGGTCAAAATGCTGAGAATAAGTGACTGTGACTACTTAGTCCTAAATAGGATATCTACACCCTCTCCCTCAAGGCTCAAGAAACATTATGGAAGAGGGGATGGAATATAAGATCTGGAGAATAGACAAGTACTGTGAAGAATGTGGTCTTCTAGACATGACATGGCTACTGCATTCATAAACTCAAAGTAGCTGTAGTTACACACACAAGACCTCCATGAGATCAAGACAGCCAAACTTCCAACATGACTGGGGGAGAGGCTCATGAGGCCTCATCTCTAGATGAGGAGCTATTAGCAGCTGATGGTTGCTAGGGGAGGGAAGGTAATTTTTCTTTTTCTTTGTGAGTGTGGCCAGTGGTATGTAGCCCAAATTCCAGCAGATGGCTCATTTACACAGGGGCAGCACTAATTAGACTCTGAGGGTTTTTTGGTTTGTTTTTTAAAGAAGAGGATGTGCATTCAGAGAGGGATGTGTTGGAGGAGTCTAGAGGGGGGGTTGAAAGGAGGAGATGGAGGGGGTACATTGCATATATGCATGAAATTCTTGTTTGTTTGTTTGTTTGTTTGTTTTTCAAGATAGGGTCTCATTCTGTAGCCTGACACCTAGCAATCCTGGAACTCATTGTGTAGAACTGGCTGGCCTTGAACTCAGATATCTGCCTGCTTCTGCCTCCCAAGTGCTGGGATTAAAGGCATGTGCCACTGCACATGACGTGAAATTTTTGAAAAATAAATTTAAAATTTTATTTTTAAAAAGAGCTAACTATGGCTAGAAAGAATTACTTAGATGCATGAAAAGATACTAGCAGTCATAACTATTAACACAAAAAAAGATAACCAAGCCCTCTGTAGCAAGCCTCAGAGAGAGGCTTGAGGACTAGAAAAGTTGTATGTCCCACTCAGGAGTGCAACACCAGAATTCCTGAGTTGAGATCTTCTGTGTTTGGAGCTGACTTACATTGGTTACTGAAGCAGCCATAGAGTGTGGGGTTATTTTCTCCATACCATACAGAACCAAACATTGAATCACTTGTCCATCAAAAAATCAACTCCTACTTTGTGTAAGTAGAGCTGATCAAAAATCATCACACATGGCTCCCATCCCAAGGAATCTTAGTCTCCAATAGGTTCATAAAGTTTAATTCTGGAAAGTTCTATTAAGTTCATCTATGGAATTGCCATGCCCAAAGAGGATCAGTTGAGCAGCAGTGTACAGCAGAAATAACTTCCTTCTTTCAGATTCAACTATATTTTCTCTACTGGTTCCTTCATGCATCTGGAAAGCCCTACAACCCTGCTCACTCCCACCCACCCACCCTCACCCTCCCCACCCCCACATATGTAGAAATGAGGGCCTTTCGTAAAAGACAAAAAAATTTCAGTGTTCTTTTATACTGGTCTACTAACTGACAACCAAACACTGTTTACCCAGTGGGCTGTCATGATCAGAGATATGAACCAACAGCTATTGTTACTAACTCTCCACCAAACATACACTTTTCTTTTTGAACTTCAGTAGTTTTCCATCTACTCCTATTACCATTCATTCACGCCTATCCTGAAGGTATCCAAAAGTGTATCACAGCTTACTGTACATAGGAAAACCTCCCTTGTCCATCTACTTCCTGTCTCCCCACTCTGTTACTTCACACATTCTTCTCTTACTCCTTCATCTCTAACAAATCCAAGTTCATGTACTGACCATGCTTGCTGAGTTGTCCAAGCCCCACTCTGGCATAATGAACCATCAGAAAACCCTTTAGTGTTCCAGCTGGTGAGACCTGGAATCTGTGCTCCCTATAGCGCTGACTCGGTAGAAACAAGGCCCTTAGCTCTGTAGTCTGTAAGGAGCAAAAGCCTCTGGCAAAGCTCTGTGTACTTCTACTGCACTGCCCTCAAATGGAGCACAGAGAAGTCAACCAACATCCCAAACCCCAGAATCATGAGACCTTTCTGGGAATGGTGCATCTAGGATTATGAGCACATCATTTTTACTGAAGAAACACAGATGCTCACTTTGTAGGCATGTGTGCATATACATACTATCTATATCCTGCCCCACCTTCACCCCCACATTTTGGATAACTTCCTGGTGTCTCAAAAAAATTTTTTTTTTCGTAGGATACTGGCTGTGAATCTTTGTGTGGATTGTTCAATAGCTGGTGTGTAAAGAGAGACAGGTCTTTTGTCTTTACCCCAAAAAGAACTGAAACAGACTCTTTCTTTCAAAAGTTGGCAGAGATGCGTGGCAGAGGGCTCCAGCTCGTTTGTAGAGGCAAATATGTTGCTGTCCAGCACAGATTGATCACCGGCTGGGAGGCAAGTCATTCCGCTGTTGGTTCACAATAACATTGGCTCTTCGCTGCGCTGCTGACCACCGGTGACAGATTGATGTGGGGTTCCACAGCCGAGAAGCTGGCTGAAGAGGAGGACTCGGGAAGCTAAGCAGGTTGCTCTCCCTGCCTAGAAAAACAACGCTTCCCACCTTTCTGACCTGCACTTGGAGAAGCCTCTGGGCCAGAGCTGGCTTTGTTTCTTAGAAGGCTGCTTATGGCTTTCCAGAACACCATAAAGAAAAAAAGAAAAAAAAAAAAAAAAAAACGAATACAGATTGGCACTTCCCAAAGAAAGCCAAGATCCACAAAGAGAATGATGAAGGAACTTTTCTTCCCCCTTCTCCCACTGAGAGTGAGAAAGAAAAGACATGATATTTCATGTCACTGCTGCAGAGTTTGCTTTGTGAGAACAAATGAAGAGGTACAGCTTGTCACACCATTCAAGATAGACGGTCCAGGTCTCAAAAATGAATGATGCGTTGCTAGGTTTCCTTTAGAACCTGGGGCAGGGTGAAGACCCACAAGGCCCAGAGTGTTAAAGTGCTAAGCAAGGAGATGAGGCATTACTTGCTGAAGGAAACTGGTACACAAAGTATAAATTTGAAACCCTTGTAATACATCTTACTTTGCATACATTTGAGATATTAAAAATTTCAAAAAGTTGTACCTTATAATTGTTTTTTCCCTTTTTACACAACCCTGGGCTATCTCTTTTCAAGCATGATGAGAGTTTAAATATGCAGCTATTTCAATCCTTGCTTTTGCACTTCTCCACTGTGTTCCAATACAGCAGACTGGAATCAGAGCCACTTAGTATAAGAAAGCAGAATAATTGCATAGGGTCAGGGACATCCTTATCCACCATTCTTGGTGTCACCAAGCACGGAAGAAAATTTGCCACCTAATAGATTCTCACTAAATATTTGCTGACTGACCCAACTATCCATTAGAAGCCAACTTAGCATCACCATGACTTTGTGTTGGAGCCTCGTGCATGGCTTAGTGAGATAATCTCAAGAGCAATTTCCCCACACATTTCTGCCACTGCCACCTGGACAACAGTTGAAGCCATAACACAAAGCAAAGCAGGACAACAAGAAGAGATTTAGCCCATGGGATCCATTTCCTCAAGGCTAGTAAGTGGGGGAAGCAAACTACTGTTTTCCTTGTCATGGGAGCACTGTGTGGGTTACTGTCCACCAAGCTGGAAAGGGATAAATATGAAATAGTTAATGACGAGAGAAGCAACAGGTTTTTGGCAGCAGTACAAAGCCAGGGAATTTCACAGTTTCCAGAGAGCGGCATGTGCTTCTCTGTAGAAAGATCCTAAGCAAGAGCCAAAGCTACCCAGAGAATGACTGAGCTTCCCCCCCTGAGAGTGAGATCGGAGACACTGGATGTTTCATGTAGCAGCAGAGGGGGCATGTTTGGTAACAATACATGTAGAGAGAGAGAGCTTGTTACACTGAGTGTACTATACTATGTGCTAGCATTTTAATAGGTAATTAATCTTGATTTGATAGGGTTTAAGATTTCTATTTCTTGGCACATATGTTCAAGCTATTATGTTATAAATCTCAGGCATTTCAGCGAATGTCATTCTGTTCCCCACTGCATACAGCACTACCAATGAAATATTCAAGGTCAAGAACTCAGATTCTTTAACCAGTATATTCAGGAAAACCCATTTATTGTCCTGTCTCTGAAAAGAGAAGTGATTTCTTTGGGACCTATATCATATTGGCAGTCAATCTAGAAAACTTCTAATTACTTGCCAGCAGAGAGGGTTTGGAAAGTGCATTAATCTGTCCCTGAATATTAAACTCATACTCTACAGCTAGTGGTTTGATAAAACTCACGTCTCGGCATTTCCATTACTTTACAAGAATTAAGTGTGTGCTTGTGGCAATTGACTGCCATGGAAGATCTCTGAACATAAAAGCAAAAGTATGTCTGCACTAGTATGTAAAAAAAATAAATAAATAAAAATAAAAATCTAAGGAAAGACTTGAAATGGGTTATTTTCTTTGTTTTGGTTTTGGTTTTGTTTTAGATAGCATTCTCACTATGTAGCCCTGTATGGCCTGGAATTCACTTTGTAGACCAGGCTAGCCTTGAACTTCACAGAGATCTATTTGCCCTTGCTTCATGAGTGCTGGGATTAAAAGCACATGCCACCATGCACAACTGAAATTTAATGTGTTTCAGATAGCCCAGTCCTTACCTGGCAAGCTAATTTCCTTGTTAATAGTTGACAAAAACAGAAACACAATGAAAGCAAGATCACACATTAAATGGTTGACTTAAACGTGGGTCCTATGAACCTAACCTTCCATCTATCCCTCTTAAGAACAAAGGCATGATGTCCACTAATATGTTGGTCATGGAGATTTTATACAGAATAACTACTACCATAGACAATAAGAACGGACTCCAATCATCTTCCAAAATGACCTTACTACAAAATTATCACTATTTAGAAAGAGTCTGGGCTTTGGAAAGGCAAGAACACTTTTAAAAATTAAATATGTGGAATGTAAAAAATAAATTAATAAAAAGAAATAAAAATAAAGTAACTAATAACATCTATAACATTAGCAAAAAATTTAAATATGTTTGATAATGTAAAGAGATACTAAGAATGGGGGTGGGGCTCACATGTGCTGCACACATACGAGGACCTAAGTTTGAACCTCAGGATTCATGTATGTTGGCTCACACATATAATCATGGTACTGGGGAGATGGACAGGTGGATCTCTAAAAATCACTGACCAGCCAGCCTACCCTCATTAATAAGCCCAGGTTCCAGTGAGAGACCCTGTTTTAAAAACAAGGTGGACAGCTCCCAAGGGACAGCACCCAAGATAGAACTCTGTCTTACAATCACCCAGCACACACACACACACACACACACACACACACACACACACACACACACACACACATCCCCCCCACACAAACATGTATCCCACCTTCATATACATGCATACAAAAAAAGGGTCAAAACATTTAAAAAAAAATACCAAGTGCTGGCATGAATGAGGTGTAATTTAAGCATACATTGCTAATAGAAATGGAAATGGCCCCTGCTACTTTGGAAGTCATCTTAGGAGACATACATGCTTATCATACAATTCAATAACTCTGCTCCTATATGTACACATTTGTTCACCCAAAGACCCAAATACAAATGGGTAGATAGAAACCAAACTGTAACAGCAGAGGTTCCCAACCTTCCTAATGCTGTGACCCCTTAATCCACTCCCTCATGTTGTGGTGACCCCCAACTGTAATGCTGCTACTATTATGAGTCATAATGTAAACTGTGTTTTCCGATGGTCTTAGGCCACCCCTGTGAAAGGATCATTTGACTCCACCCCCCAAAAGGGGTCAAGACCCATAGGTTGAAAACCTCGGTGCTATAGTCATATTGTGGCAATATTCCTCACTAATAACAAGAAATGGGTGGCCAAATGTATGCAACAACATGGGTGGATCTAGAATGCAGTATGCCTAGGGAAAGCACCAGATACAAAAGTTACAAGTTTCACAATTCTGTTTATAGTTCATTTAGAAAAGGCACAACTGTGTGGAAAAAAACAATCAGTAATGCCTAGAGGCTGGGCATGGCAAGAAAGATGGCTACAAAGGGGTGTGAGAGAACTTTCTGGGGACTGTAACTGTTCTGTGTCTTGACTATGTATGCTTATTAAAGCATGAAAATTTTCATAAGAGGGATGAAATTAGCTCCAAATTCAAAATTGATACATCTAACATCAAAATGATAACACTTTAATAATTTACATGCCTTTAAATTCTCCAGTGATTTTAAAAATTATTTTTTGTAGGCATATTTGCACATATAAGCTGATGATTTGCTTTGGTTTCTGTAAATCTGATTGGTTTGGTCATTCCTGCATGATGTCTGAGCAGGACAGACCCCCCCCCAATTAATTTCAAATCAGTATCTTCTTTCCATTTGTGCGGCAGGTTTTCAGAAGTGGTTTCTGTAGCTGAATCTGCCCTAAGTCACCATCACCAGTAAAGTCAGGCAAACATGCGGAAACAAGACCTTTGTGGCCTGTCTTGCTCTGTGAAAGCTGTTAGCTTCTACCAACCTGTCAATCACCTGCCCAACAGCAGTGTGATCTCCACCCTTCACTCAGAGCCAGGAACCCAAGAGGAGTAAGAGTGCCTTCCTGCTGTCAGTTCCTCCCTCTATCTTCAAGCAGTAGCACCTACAAAAGTAAGTATCTTATATTCAGGCATATTATCTAGATACGGTTGTGCTACTGTGGGGGATCAAATTCAGGGCTTCCCTGAATGCTAAGCAGGTAATCCACCACTGAGCTGTATCTCCAGGCTTCAGGCATGCATTTTTATAACAGTAGTAAATTATATTGAAGGGTTTTGGCATGGCAGAAGAAGAATGAAAAGTAAGATTTTGACCATGGCTTCAGAAGCGAAAGAAAAGGAAGGTGGCTCTTCGGTTATGAACCAGAACACAGAAACACCAGCAGTGCAATCAGAGTTTCCTTGCAGGTGGAGGCTGACCGTATGTCTCATCATCCACAAAATGGGCTAACCTTACACACAGTTCTCCATCTAAGAATCACAAAATTACTTAACCTTTCTATCACTACTGGAAAACACAGTCTGTACCCTCTAACTGAGGTTCTGAGAATTTCTCCTGTGAGAGACCAGATCAAATATTGAGCAATGAGATGAACTCATCACCTAGCTTGGCTATGGGGTCACAGTTTATGGTTCCCAGCAAGCCCTGGCCACCCTAACATTAGAACCATGCAGCACAGCAGCCTCATGAGCAAGACCATCAGGCAATGAAATTAGCTCATCAGAACCTACACTAGATAGGCAGTGGCTGGAACTGGCAGTAAGGGAGTCTACTTTCCCAAGGTCATGAACTAACTACAGGAAAACAGATCTCTGCTGAAAGGGAGGGGAGGAAGGAGACAAAGCTGAACAAGAATACCCGGTGGGGGTGGGGGAGCAAATTGAGGGAGTGGACAGGGTGATTATGAGCCTCACCATGGTCTTTGGAACAGAAACTACAAAAATTAATTTGAACCCCAGAAGTGATGGAGAAAGGCGTTGGAAACCAACGGAAATAGCATTTGACCTTTGGCCCCTCCCATCTTGAGCTAGGCTAGGCCTCCAGCTGAGTTCACAGAGGCCACTGAACAGCTGCCTGGTGATAACCATGGTTGGGGCAGTCAGCAACATTTGTTTAAAGCCAGCACTCGCCTGTTCCCACTCTGTGAAGATGGAAAAACAGT
The DNA here is from genome assembly GCF_003668045.3 of Cricetulus griseus. Classification (NCBI taxonomy): domain Eukaryota; kingdom Metazoa; phylum Chordata; class Mammalia; order Rodentia; family Cricetidae; genus Cricetulus; species Cricetulus griseus. The sequence goes on along the minus strand of NC_048600.1, from coordinate 81,915,841 downwards.
CCATGTTTCCCTTCGTTTCTACCTCTGCCTGAGTGATCCAAAATTAGGAAATCATCTGGATTTGTAAAAATAATCACTTCTTGGCATGTTCACAGGGCCTGCTGAAATGCTATTTCAGAAAAGAGAATTTGGAAGCCTGGAGGTCACAATAGGAAATGAATCTGGCAACCTGAAACTGCACCTGCTGGTCTCCCAGCCATCCTGGCATTCAAATAATTTATCCATCTTCCAAATGTCCTTTGTGCTTTTATTTGAAAGGAGTTCCGAGTTATCACACTTCCTCTGAATCAGAAAGCAGCCATGCTTCCTTAGATGAGGACTCTGGGACTCTTCTCAGAACTTCTAACTACTCAACAAATACTAACTTAATGTCTGGCCAGTACACGGTGCTCTAGAAGACACATGAGGATGACGTGCAGGAAAATTTAGGACATAAGTAGAAAAATGTTGTAAGATATTTGTACACTGTGTGAAAACGTATTGCTGTGATTGGTGTAATAAAAAGCTGAATGGCCAATAGCTAGAAAGAGGTTAGGCAGGACTTCCAGGGACCAACAGGACTCTGAGAAGAAAAAGAGTGGAGTTGCCGGCCAGATGGAGAAGAAGCAGGAGGTGCAAGATGAAGGAGAGGTAACACCACATGACAAAACATAGATTAATATAAACAAGAGCTAGCTGAGACAAGCCTAAGCTAAAGGCCAAGCTTTCGTAATTAACAAGAAGTCTCCGTATCGTTATTTGGGGCTGGCAACAGAAAAGAAAGTCCGTCCACATATGGCGTCCAAGGTGGAGGCTTGAATATCCAAACATGGGGCCAATAGCTAGACAGGAAGAGATTAGGTGGGACTTCTGGGGACAGAGAGGACTCTGGGAAGAAGAAAGGCAGAGTTGCCAGACAGACATGGGAGAGAAAACAGGAGATGCAAAATGGAAGAGAGGTAATGGCAGAATGTAGACGAATATAAATGGATTAATTTACATTTTGTGGCTAGTGGGACCACCCTAAACCACTGGACAAGCTTTTATAATTAATAAGAAGTCTCCATGTCATTATTTTTGAGCTGGTGGCCAATGGGAAAGCATGCTACATAAGTGCTTCCCCAGCTCCGGTGAGAGCTTTACCTTCAAGGTGGTTTCTTTGCTGGTTTGTAAGATAATGAATAATTAGCTTCCAGCTCTCAAGCAGACACACCTTCCAGAAGACATGAAAACAAGCTAGTTCTATCTTACACATCTTTCTTTAAAAGGGAAAACTTTATCAGAACTTTTAGAACAGATTGCCTTCATAAGGAGTTGCCGGAGATGGGTCATGGCCCTTTACTAATCCATCTTTTTAAATAGTTTTGAGCCAATAATTTGATCTGGCTATTAAAGAATTGGTCTCCCTGTGGATCTCAGAGCAACAAGTAACACAAAGTTCTGGTGTTACCTCTTTACAGGTATAGTACTGTGCTAGATGGCATAAATGTCACCTCACTCTCTCAGCAACCAGAAAGAGAGATATTAGCTCAACTTCACGAGAAAAACCAAAGTTCAGCTAGACACTTCCCATGTATTCAACTTTCAGCTATGTCTGTGACTACGGTCAACCCACAGTATCTGCAATTTTATGTTCAATTCAACCAGCTTCATATTGAAAATTAACCAAAAGAAAAGCATCTGTGATGATTTTCTCATCACTATTGTCTAAATAATCCAGCACAACAACCACTTCTATAGCAAGTAATCTAGAAACCACTGAAAATATACAGAAAGATATGCATAACCCATATGCAAATACGTCACCATTTTATACAAGGACTTGAACAATTCCAGACTTTGGTATCTAAAGGGGGGGGGGGGAATACCAAAGGATGACTGCATTACCATATATGGAGATGGAGGCACATCCTATTAGAGACAAGAGTGAACTGAACTCCACTGTCTGTCAAAACAGGACTCATCTATGCTATGGCAGAGCTGTCAGAGGGAGTCAATGCCTGGGAAGTCCACTCCATGGCTCCAAGAAAACAAATGGGAGATGTAAGGTAGAGTCTGCCAGCATGCTCTTGTCCTTGGAAACCGTCAGAAGACCAGCATTCCTACTGTGCTAAGTACCCCTCTGAAGCTGCTGAGAGGAACAGCTTGCTCAGATGAAACTGAAGCTGAGCAGTAGAAGTCTGAGTCTCATAGGCTTACCAGTCAGGGTTTCTCTGTGGCTTTGGAGGCTGTCCTGGAACTAGCTCTTGTAGAACAGACTGGTCTTGAACTCAGAGCACTCGGGAGGCAAAGGCAGGTGGATCCCAACAGTTACTTTTATAAGAGAAACTTTAGTACAGAAAATTGACAACCAGGTGCAAAGGGTAAAAAACAAACTAACAAACAAAACCAAAACCCTCCACATACCCCAGGTGCAGTACAAGTCTGGAAAATGAAACAAAGGTTTGGGGTGAAGATGAAGAGCCTGCAAGAGGGCTCCTTAGAGTTTCTGAGGAAAGGCACAAAGGGCCAGCTCTATACATGGGAGGAGAGGTGTGTACTGAGCCTGGCAGCTGCTCCTAAAGCTGCTATTAGAAAAGCAGTGCTGTTGCTGTTCTGTAGTGGGGTGGGGAGGCCTGTGTATCAGAATCACATAGAGTTTTTGCCAAGGACATCTTCAGCCTCCATTCTAGTACCATCCCTAGACTCTGGCAGGGATGTCTTAGGAAATGATTAATGCGTTGTTCCATTGGGAAGTAGAGACAGAAACCAAGTCAGAGTCAAGAATACATAGACTTGTGTTGTCTGGAAGAGGGGAGTCACAGAAATCCTAGAGGATGCTGAGTTATCGAGACTCAAGTGCAAGGAGAAAGTGTGAATCAGGAGTCCCCCACTGTGGACAGAACCCGAGGAAACACACATTATAGAAAACACACTGCTTCTATAATAGTGGTTCTCAACTTCCTAATGCTGTGACTCCTTAATACAGTTTCTCGTGTTGTGATGATCCCCCAACCATAAAATTTTCATTGCTACTTTGTAGCTGCAATTTTGCTACTATTATAAATCGCAATGTAAATATCTGTATTTTCCAATGGTCTTAGGCAACCCCTGTGAAAGGGTCATTTGATATCCCCAAAGGAGTCATGACCCACAGGTTGAGAACCACTGTTCTATAGATACAGCACAGAGGTCTCGGGCTCAGCCACACAGAGAGCTTTAAGTGCCTTTATGTAAGGAATCCTGATGCTGAGAGACTGCTGGAGGGAGCCAATGAAGACAAACCAACACAGTAGCTTAGCAAGTCTAAAACTAAGTAGCATGGTTTGGTCACGTCGTCCTCTCATCCCGCCACCCCCCCACCCCCCACAAGTTCTGTGTATCAAAGTCCTGCTCCCCAAGGTGGCAGGAATGGGAGGTGGGAAGTGTTGAGGAGATGGAGCCTATGAGAACTTGAAGTCAATGGAGTTACACCTTTGGGAGAGATTGTGGGACCCTGGTCACTTTCCTTTCTCTTTCTCATTGCTCCGACTCACCGAGTGAAAGGTTCGTTCATTCTGTCACGTGCTTGTGCTTGTGCCATGAAATACAGTCTCACCAAAGACCCAAAGCAACCCAAAGCCCAGTTGATCATGGCTTGGCACCTCTAAATTAGGAGCCAAAATAAACCTTTTCTCTTTATAAGCTGATACTCTCAGGTATGTTGTTATAGTTGGCAGAAGGTCGGCTCAAAGGCCAATGAGTGAAGTAAGAACTAAACCTCGTTTCAATCCAAGTTCTTTTCTCTTTTCAAGAATTTCCATTAGGACAAAGCTCAGGAGCTGGTAAAACATCCAATATAGAAACAACCCTGGGGTAAGGATCACCTCCTAATAGAGAGCATGGGTGGGGCCCTTGGAACTTATTCTAGACTCCCCGACATTGGGCCAGGATGAGCTGAGACGGTAACAACCATCCAGAAGCTGAGGAGCTTGTCATACTTCTAAGAAGCTAGAATCCATTCAGCCTGGACCCTATAGGCAGAGTTCTACTTAGAGAAAAAGATGGCTTCACCAAGAAGTAAATAAACAGTCTCCCTGCTGGAGCAGGTTCCCACTAGGCAAATGACTCAGAGATTGAGTTGGAAGGCCATTTATTAACTGTGTGTGCCTAGGCAAGTCTCAATTCTCCAAGTCTGTTTTCTCACCAGTCAGATGGGGCTGGCACTGTCGCCTTGGTGGCTGCTGTTGTGATCAAATCCATCACTTCCTGTTACCAAGAAGAATGGTTTCCAGGGCCCAAGGGGCTTTGTCTTCCTACCAGGAAATTAAGGCTCCAAGCAATCTATTTCATACTTTTTCTTTCATATTGTTTTTCTTCCCAATCAATCTAAAAATTTTTTGGCCGATTCAAACTTGAATATTTTATTTATCATGGGGTTGAAATACCTGCTTTGAGGTAGTTAATGAATTATGTTCCATTATCTTTCTAAGTCTGATTCTTAGATGACGGTCAACAAAAAAGGAGCTACATTTAAAAAAAAAAAAAAAGACTTCCCCAGTAGCCTCATAATATTGAAGTGTACTGAGAAATTAAAATTATGATCTTTAATTATGCTATCCACTTAGATTTAAAAAAAAACAGCTTGGGAAATGTCTCAAGTACATCCACATTATAAATTAAGCATAAGGTCCAACCCTTAGACCCCAATCTTAGCTCACAGCCTCATACAGGGGCAGCTAAATGGCTGACTGCTGAACGACTCTTAAAAGAGCACAAGAAGGAACAGACAGGAATTACGAAATCACGCCATGCTCTCTGGTCTCTGGCTCCCACTAAGTCACACTTAAATGCTGAGGTTCCTGGAGTGTTGCACATGCTGAAAAATCTCAAGTGTGTATCCTAAAATGAGGAGTGTCAGAAGTGGGCACATTATAAATGTTCAAAACGAGCCCAGGAGGCAGACCCGGGACCAGCTACCCAACATGAAGTGCCCTCTGATGACAAGCTGTCCTCTTACACACACACTTTCTGTCATGCCTTCAAGTCTTAGGTTTTAATGTAGTCACCACCACGAAGCTACTTAGAAGCCTCCCCCACCCCTGCCCACCCCCCGCCCAGCCATCCAGCTTTTCCCCTCCTTTCTTATCCCAAACACTTCCTTGGTTATAGGATGAGGAGTCTAACTTGAGTTTGGGGGTGGGGTGGGGGCGGGGCTCAAACCAGAGAAATGTCAGGCATGTTATTTTCAACACGATTTATACAGCTTTGGTGTTATAACTAAACAGAAAGAACAAAGATACTTAAATATTAATCATTCTGCCCAGCTGCCCACTGGGAGTCACTCAAAATGGCAACACACTGCTGGCTCCTGGCCTTGAGCGCACATGGCTGCTGTGCAGCCCATAGACACTCCCCTTCCTGAACATATGGAGAGATCTCAGGAAAGAATTTGCCTCAGTGAACCCTGACTAGCCAATCAAAACCAGAAGGTTCCAAGTTCAGTGACTAATATCAGGAACGAACTGTGCGTGGTGAAAAGGAAATTTTGTGTGCTGGGGAAATTTATACCCTGAGATCAACCATGTCACAGGTGCGCGGATCACCTGGAGACACTGAACTTTCAAAAGGCCAGTTCAAACATTTCTTCCAGCAGCACGCCTGTCATCACCAAGTATGAGAACCCAACAGTGCCTTGTCATATCTGAGACCCCCAGGACTGACTGGAGCAGCCTCCACACCAAGACTGCAGCTTCACGAGTGTATTTACTTTAATGCTCTCAGCCCATAAGGTAGGGATTATCATCCCCATTCTATGGGAGGGAACCAAAGCCTGGAAAGATTAAGTCTGTTGCTCTTAGTCATGCAGCTGGCAAGCAGAGGGGGTGGGCCTCTCTGATTCCGAAGCCTTGCCCTTTACCACTGTACATCTGGCATTCTTTCCCCCTCTCTTGTGCCCTCGTATTCACGGAAAGGTAAAAAACAGAAAACTGGGTGGAAGAAACATTCAAACATAAAGGAGTTCTGGCTGTTTGAGATGACCCTGGAAACACGGAGGCATCTACTTCCAAAGGGTGACCTGAACTCATTAGTTGCCTTGGAAGACAAATTAAATATGGTACTTTGAGCATTCCTAAGCTGAAATCTGAAATTTAAAATCCAAAGCTTTCTAAGTGCTGGCTTTTTTTTTTTTACTGGAAAATTCCACGCCTGACCTCATGTCAAAACACAGGTGCAGGCCAATACCATGGCTCAGCCAGTAAAGGTGCTTGCTACCAAACTTGAGTTTAGTCTCCAGGACTCATATGGTACAAGGACAGCATCACTGGTTCCTGAATTGTCCTCCAAGCTCCATATGCAAACTGTGGCATGTTGGCATATGCATGCTCACACACATACACATACACATCACACACACACACTAATAAATACATACATATATAATACATACATACTTACATACATATATACAAACAGCTCTCTGTTCCTCACCATTCCAGAGACAGCCAAATCTCCTCATGTAGTGCCAGACTTGTTTCTGAGACATGATGATGAAGGTTGGAGTGAACAGATTGGGCTGTACTGGGCACCTGGTCACCAGGGCTGCCTTCATCTCTGGCAAAGTGGATACTGTTGCCATTATTGAGCCATTCATTGACCTTAACTACATGTTTTTACATGCTCCAGTGTGATTCTACCCATGGCAAGTTCCATAGCACAGCTAAGACTGAAAATGGGAAAGTTGTCATGAAGGGGAAGGCCATCTCCCTCTTCCAGGAGCAAGATTCTGCAAATATCAAATGGGTGGTGCTGGTGCTGAGAAGACAAGAGCTTCCTTGAATGGTGCAGCCAAAAGCTTATCGTCTCTGTTCCTCCTGTGATGTGTGTGAACCGTAAGAAGTATGACAACTCACTTAAGACTGTCAGCAGTGCCTCCTGCACCAACAACTGCTTAGTACCCCTGGCCAAGGTCATCCATGATAACTTTGACATTGTGGAAGGATTCATGATCACAGTTCACAACATCACCGCCACCCAGAAAACTGTGGATGTCCCTCTAGGAAGCTGTGACATGATAGCCACGGGGCTGCCCAGAATATCATCCCTGCACCTACTGGCACTGCCAAGGCTATGTGTGGGCAAGGGTCATCCCAGAGTTGAAGGGGAGGTCTCACAGGTATAGCCTTCCATGTTTCTACCCCCAGTGTATTAGTCATGAATCGGAAATGCCACCTAGAGAAAGCTACCAAGTACTATGACAGCAAGAATGTGGTGAAGCAGGCATTGGAGGGCCCACTAAAGGACATCCTGGGCTATATGGAACACCAAGTTGTCTCCTGAAACTTGTACAGGGATGCCCCTTCTTCCATCTTTGGTGCTGGAGCTGACATTGCTCATTTCCTGGTATGACAATGAATATGGCTACAGTACCAGGGTGGTGGACCTCATGGCCTACATGGCCTCCACCAGGTAAAAAGCCCTGGAGCACCCACCCCAGCAAGGACACAGAGCAAGACAGAACTCATTGGCTGAGGAGTCCCTGTCCCAACTCAGCCCCCAACAGTGAGCATCTCCCCTCAGTTTCCATTCCAGATCCCCAAGAAAAGGAGAGGGACTTAGGGAGCCTTATTCTCTTGAATACCATCAATAAAGCTCACTGTACCCACAAAAAAATTCATATATACATAAAATTTTTAAAAAATTTAAAAACACAGGCACACCGAGCAAGATGACTGAACAAAAGCTTTCACAGCTATGCTGACAGAAGACACAAGGGAACCTCTGTCTCATAATAACAGAAATGAAAACTGATATGCAGAGGGAACAAATTCTCAACTAAAAGCTTCAGTGGGGTTTTCTGTTTGTTTGTTTCTCAAGAAGCAGGGAGGAGGGAGGAGAATGGACATCAGTCTGCCCCATCAAAAGCGAAAACACACTTTTCTATGCAGAGCTGCTGGGAGAGCCCAGGGCCCATGCCTCATCAGGAAAATGGCATTTTTAAAAAGAAGCTTCTTCCTTGTATTTTCAGGTTTTTCTCATGTAAGATACAGATCACTGGCCAGTTTATTTTTGGAGATACCATGGTGTCACCCTGTACGTGACAGTCTGCTTCTGTCCTTATGTCAAGAATGGAGGATAAGGATGGGCACATTCCATATGCTGTCAACAGAGAAGAAAGAGGGACAGGCATGAGCCTGGTACCCTGCTGCATCCCATCACTGTCTTTCATTCTCTACAACCCACATGTCAAGTGTCTTTAGAATGCAACCCAGGAGACGGCTGAGTAGGTTCAGCCCAAGTTGGTACACTGTGCTATTACAGCCACAGGAAAGCACATGAGGGAGCGCCTAGGAACACAAGTTGAGGTGCCTGGTCAGGGTTTTCAGTCCCTGAGTGGGGCGAGCACTGTCCTGCTGCACTATGGTGCATCAGCCACTCCTGGAGGATCAAATACATTCCATTGCAACCCAAATCTAAGCCCACTCAGGCCTATCTGTCCCCCCCACCATCCTTACCATGCCCCTCCACCGTGGGAGGCATCTCACACCTGTCAACTTGCACACAGAAGCCTGAGGTCCACCACTGTCCAGAATGCTTAGTCACCTTACATGCATGTAAAGGATGTAAGATGAAAATGACTGATGGCCTTCTTAATTTCCATCCCAAACCAGGCCTTCAATGTCAGACTGTCTGTGAGTCCACCCAATGCCTCCCACAAAACAACTTACTTCTTTCCAATACCCTTTACCCATTTTTCAGCAAGAGAAAGCATTGTTTTTGAGACAAAGCAAAACAAAAGTGGCTACTCTTAGGCTCTTTGGTTGAACAGATGACAAAAACAGTAAAATGAGAATTACCCTTCGCTCTACTCCCACCCCCGAGACAGCCATATTGGAATGAGTTTAGCTGCATGAATACTGACTCCGGACTGAGGCCAGAAGCAAAGTGGAGGATCATTCCAAAAGACCCTACTGGGACCGACCCTGAGATCTTATTCAAAGGCACACATCAAAACTGGCTAGACACAAGCGCTGTATGACCAGTTTGGGGCTTGGAAGTATATAATAAACACCTTTTAAAGTTATTTATACATTTCAAACTTTAAAAAAAAAAAGATTAACAGAACTATTCACTGGTGATGTCAATTCAGTTTCCAAAATACTGTCTGAAATGGTTAAACAAGACAAAATGTCCTTATCACTGCACCCATATCATCTCCTCTAAGATTTCACTCTCTGGGCACGACGGTCTGATAGAAGATGAATACTATCATGACTGGCCCCAAAGCAAACTATGAAGACCAAGCTGCTGCCCAGCTCAAGTTCCCGTAAGATCTCAAGCAGCAGCGGTCCTCGTCTCCCTGTCCCTCACACCAAGCAGCATCGCCTGTCTCCCTGTCTCTCCCAGCTTGAGCACTTGCTTCCACTTCCGTCCTGTGGCTTTGCTTATCATTACCAACAGTCTCCAATCCTACTAACCATGCCATAGACTCAGTGAGTTTTACTTTCAGAAGCATATTCTCTGACACCTGTACAGAGAAGCCAAGCCCAGCCAAAGGTCATCATTTCCATAATGGACTTTTCATCCACTCTAGTGATGGGCTGGAATCTATCTTCTGCACCTTCACCTTCTGAAGAATACACTTCTACCGCTCTCAGGAAGATGTGCTCTCGCCTGTACGGCTTCCATCACTGTCAATGTGGAACAGGTCTATGTACAGAGCGGTGCACTGTGTGCCTGTGTGCCCTTCCCAGCCTGGTCCTTGGCAGGTGTCTTGGGACTTGGATATGGAGAGGTCACTGTTAACTGATTAAGTGTGGCACATGGTGCCTGGGCTGTACAAACAATGTGGCTTATGCTGAATGCCTACTTTCCTTCTGGGTGTCTGGAATCTGGATACCTGCCAGGGAGGAGGCAACATGCTTCCTATGTGATAGGGGCCTAGAATAAAGCCTGCACACTCGTCTCTCATGAGATTCCCTGATTAGTAACATTTCACACATGTTGTTACAACTTATTTTGGGGGGATTACGCACATCCTGTGTGATGTTACTGGCTCGATGTCCTTGGAAGGCTGCCACTGGGTGCCCTTGAACTTCACACATGAGCCTGGCCCTTTGCATCCTCTCATGTGACAACTTATAACCACGAACATGCCCAATTGATCCCTATTGTTTGTGGTGGCAAGCACTGATTTTGTGAGCACTGAACCAATGTTCCTAAGGGAAACATGCAATTGCCATGTTCGTATCTCATGCAAATTAGAATATTCTGTCCCAAAAGGAGCTCACTACAGTGATTCTATTTTCTTTATATTTTAAAAGCAAAACCAAGGTTCAAAAATGTTTGGTGACTTGCCGGAGGCTGGCTTACTAAGAAAAGCCAAGGTCAGGCCTGAAATCTGTGTGCTATCTGTCCCATTACTGCCACTGATACCTTACACGAAACAAATGAAAGGAGTAAGGCTGAATTTGGCTCTCAGTTTGACTACACAGGCCACCATGGTGGATGCATGGCAGCAAGAGCTAATGGAGCTGGTCACACTGTAGCCACAGTCAAGAAGAGAATGGCAAATGCAGTGTTTAGCTTGATTCCTCCTTTTATCTGGGACTCCAGCCTGAGGAATAGTGTCACCCATATTTAGGTCTTCCCGCCTAAATTGACTTGATGTAAGAACTCCCAAACATGTCCAGAGATTATCTTCTAGATGCTAGATTCTGTGATTCTAGATCCTGCTAAGTCGATAACCACTGCCAATCATCACAAAACCTTGCAATGGGGAGGTCCAGAACCTCCATCCTTTGGGCATCTTTGCAGGAAAGAGGAAACTGAAATGCAGTGTGCTACCTTGTCTGACCTTAGAACATGCTCATGGAGTGACTCAAATTCTGTCACCTTACAACCACTCAAAAATTGCAAAAGCAGCACCTGTACAAACACGGGGCCAGAGGAGGTTTACAAATACACTTTAGTGAGCCGCAGACCTTGAGGAAGGCTCCAGGTCAGCTCCAGACCTCCCTTCCTTCAGAGGCACTGAGGAAGGAAACTACTATGCAGAGCGGCAGGCTCGAGCTTCCAGGGTGATGTGGTATCGGGGTGAGGTGGTGGACAGCCTCTGTGGAGCCCATCTTTTTGTTGTGTGTTGAAGAGCATGCTTCAGTTCAGTGGCTACAGCTGGAAGGACTCTGGTTGCCTCCACCCTCCTAGAGGTCAGCTAGGAACTGTGGGGAAGCCCAAGGGAAAGGAAGCCTGATGAGTCACCTCCCACAGCTGTCCCAAGGCCTGAGCATAAATGTCATTTTCTTTGACTAATATGCCCAAAGTTTTTCTTCTGGAAAACCCTGACTCCACTAGTTGCATGGCAAACTGGCTACAGTGCCAGGGTCAAAACCAACATATGGGCCCAGAAAGAAACGAAGAAGCCATTAGTCTAGAAAAGGCAAAGAAGTCCTTATGGCTCAAAGGGGACCAATCCCGGCTCATCATCAGAACTAAAGCTAACAGCAAAGCCTCATGATGGGCACCACGCCCATACTCAACAGACTCACAGACACTG